>NC_090819.1:95441207-96664340 GCF_000390325.3 Nicotiana tomentosiformis | reverse complement strand
GAAAAATTGTGAAACAATAACAAATTTCATATTAACAAATATATATATATATATATATATATATATATATATATATATATATATATATATATATATATATATATATATATATATAGAAAGTTAAGAGCAATCGAAGTTGATTATGGAAGTTGATAACTTAATAATTGAATTTTTTGTTAAAAAATATTCTTTTACGTGAGAGAGTTTGGCATTTCACATTACCTTCTCCTTTTTAGTAGGATAGAGGGGCGGGCAACTATCTATTGAGTATGGGATCCTGCGCCACTAATCATAGGTGATTTCTCAAGTATATGAAAACTTTTACGCTCTTTTTCTATATCTATTTATAACTATATATCTATCTATATTTATATTATTAATAAAAAATAAATGTTCTATATTAAATGCCGAATGAAAAAAACATACTTGAAATGTTGATCGATTTTTATACCCCTAGTTATTTATATTAATGTTCACACAAAGTCATGTGAAAAGGACAAAACTAGAAATACCACACACTAGGATAAAGAGTTGTAAAAGGATATGACCGTAAACGAAGTAGAAAATGATATGAATTTGCATTGCATTCTAATCTCAATCAAAGTTCCAACTATATGTCCTACCTATTCTTGAAGTTCAAAATTATGCCAATTTCGTATGAATAGGAAAGCCACCTATTACCAGTATATGAAGGGTTATACAACTCTGAAACCATTTATTCGCACCTGAGAATTGGGACTATAAGAAAGCTTCAAACCTTAGATATGTGACTAGCTAGCAGGTCGCAAAGCTCATCATTAGAGGGTTATGCTTATAAGTAGTGAGTTTGCTTTTATTATTAGTATCAATTTGGGAGTTGATTTTGTTCTAATTTGGTTCTTTTTGTTAGGATTTTAAGCTTGTGTAGCTTAAAAAGAGTGAATGAGAAATGGATGGAAAATGAAATATTTGAGTTTCCCTTGGGAAAGGGACATTGTCCCATATCGGAGGAAGAAAAGGCTTTTGATGGGTATATATATAATTGCTCTTCTTCTAGCTCTTAAAGAGTTAAGAAAAAGGCAAGCCTCGTGCCGTCGTCGTCGTCGCTCGGCTTCGGCTTCGGCTAGGCCCGTTTTCTTTCCCGGATTATTTTAAATACATTTTTTCCTGAAATATTTCAAACACCCCTTTTCAACAGCCATGGCTGTTTCTGAAAGGTTGCAAACCTTATCAGAAACAATGCCAGCAACTCTATAAATAGAGTTTGAATCCCAGAATCTTTACTTACGAAATTTTCTGAGCTTCTTCTTCTTCTTCTGCACAATATTTTTCAGTGTGTTTTACGACCATTGAGTGGTTCGCAGTTCATCAGAGTTTTTGGTACCAATACACTGGTGAGTTAAATCGTTCTATCTTGGGAGGATATATTCCAGCACCTCGGGTACTTGAGGGGAATAATTTCCTTAAGGACACACTGTGTATTCAGTGGGCTCGATTTATTCCTATACTATTTTTTTAGAATTTATTTCGTTAAACAAGTATTACTAAATTTCTGTTTTGTTTTTCCAGAAAGTTTAATTGTTTATTACAGCAATACAAAAAATTATAACATTCTTAAGGAAATTATTTTATTATATTCTGTATTTTGTTTGTGGAGATTAAAACCTGTGTGGTTTTCTACTCCTTCTGAATTTTACTATTCTGATTTGAAGATATAAAAAACTTCATCAGTGTATTGAAATTCATAAAAACGATTTGAAGAACATAAAAACTTCATCATTTTTCTGTGAAACAGTATATAAAAACTTCGGTTTTATTTATTATACATACTGTTTTTGTTAATAACAGTATTGTTCATTGTTCTGATTTTGCCATTAATTGAACTCTTCTGTTGTTTATAGTGAGAAATGGCAATTGATAACGAAAATTCTTCTACGACTATTGCGGCAACGACGATAGCCTCGTCAAGCCGGACTGTTGTTCCACCGGCAGAGAAATCGGGAAAATTTTCCGGAGCCAACTTCAAAGGATGGCAGCAAAGGGTGTCCTTCTGACTTACCACACTTGGTATGCAGAAATTCACTAGTGAAGAACCTCCAGTGCATACTGCGGACATGCCGGACAACGAGAAATTCATGATTGTTGAGGCGTGGAAGCAGGCAGATTTTCTTTGCAAAGGCTATATCTTAAGCACTTTAGAGGATGACTTGTACAATGTGTACAGTGCGATGAATACTTCGAAAGAATTATGGGAGCACTTGAGAAGAAGTACAAGACTGAAGATGCATGCTTGAAGAAGTTCGTGGTTGCCAAGTTTCTAGACTATAAAATGATAGACAGTAAAACTGTTGGAACCCAAGTTCAGGAGCTTCAACTTATTTTTCATGACCTTATTGCTGAAGGTATGGTCGTGAATGAAGCATTTCAAGTGGCTGCAATGATTGAAAAATTGCCTCCTTCGTGGAGAGATTTCAAGAACTATCTTAAGCACAAACGCAAAGAAATAAAGTTGGAAGATCTTGTGATTCGTCTCAAGATTGAGGAAGACAACAAAACAGCCGAGAAGAAGTCTCGTGGAAATTCAACGATCATGGGAGCTAATATCGTTGAGGAGACTGCTCCAAAAAGTAAGAAGAGAAAGAGGTCTTCTAGACAGACTAAGGAGCAGAACAAAAAGAAATTCAAGGGCAGCTGCTACAATTGTGGAAAAATCGATCACAAAGCCCCTTATTGTCGTCTCCCGAAAAAGTATAAGAAGAAGGGACAGGCCAGCATAGTGGAGAAGAATGATGACATTGATGATCTGTGTGCAATGCTTTCGGAATGCAACCTAGTTGGAAATCCGAAGGAGTGGTGGATTGACTCTGGAGCCACTCGACATGTTTGTGCTGTCAAGGAAGCATTTGCGACTTACTCTACTGCTGGTCCCGAAGAAGAGCTTTCCATGGAAAATACTGCAACAGCCAAGATTGAAGGTTATGAGAAAATATTCCTGAAGATGACTTCCGGCAAGGTGTTAACGCTCAACAACGTTCTTCATGTTCCTACGATTAGGAAGTATTTAGTTTCTACTTCTTTGCTTGTTAAGAATGGATTCAAATATGTATTTGTTTCTGATAAAGTTGTTGTAAGCAAGAATGAAATGTATGTTGGAAAGGGCTACCTCACAGAGGGCCTCTTCAAACTAAATGTAATGGTTATTGACAGTATGAATAAAATTGCAGCTTTTCTTATTTATTGGAGTCAAATGATTTATGGCATATTCGTTTAGGACATGTCAATTACAAAACCTTGCGGAGGTTAATTAATTTAGAAGTGTTGCCTAAATTCGAGTGTAATAAATTAAAATGTCAAATATGTGTTGAGTCTAAGTTTGTAAAACATCCTTATAAGTCTATTGAAAGGAATTCAAATCCTTTAGACTTAATTCATACTGACATTTGTGATATGAAGTCAACACCATCTCGAGGTGGGAAAAAGTATTTTATTACTTTTATTGACGACTGCACTCGATATTGTTATATTTATTTGCTTAATAGTAAGGATGAAGCAATTGAAGCATTTAAGCAATACAAGAATGAAGTGGAGAATCAATTGAATAAAAAGATCAAAATGATTAGAAGTGATAGGGGTGGAGAATATGAATTTTTATTTGCAGAAATGTGTTCGAAATATGGAATTATCCATCAAACTACTGCACCTTACACACCTTAATCCAATGGAATTGCGAAAAGGAAAAATCGGACATTAAAGGAAATGATGAATTCTTTATTAATAAGTTCCGGATTACCATAGAGTTTGTGGGGCGAAGCTATCCTTACAGCTAACCGAATACTCAACAGAGTACCCCACAGCAAAACGCAATCTATTCCATATAAAAAATGGAAAGGAAGAAAACCCAACTTGAAATATTTCAAAGTGTGGGGGTGTCTAGCAAAGGTACAAGTTCCTTTACCTAAAAGGGTTAAAATCGGACCAAAAACTGTTGATTGCGTTTTCATTGGATATGCTACAAACAGTAAAGCATGTCAATTTTTGGTTCATAAATCCGATAATCCCGAAATTTACATTAATACGGTAATGGAATCAGATAATGCTGAATTCTTTGAAAGTATCTATCTGTATAAAACTGAATGTGAGTCGTTAAGTGAAAACGACCTCGGGAAGAACCAAAGAAAAATACTCCAAGTATAGAAGATCCAAAGCGTAGCAAACGTCAAAGAACATCTGCTTCCTTTGGACTAGATTTTATGACATTCTTGCTTGAAAATGTGCCTCAAACTTTTAAAGTAGCTATGTCATCTTCTGATTCAGCATTTTGGAAAGAGGCAGTCAATAGTGAGATTCAATCAATTTTGGATAACCATACATGGGAATTGGTAGATTTTCCTCCGGGAAATAAGCCTTTAGGTTCGAAATGGATCTTTAAACGGAAAGTGAAAGCTGATGGCACTATTGACAAATATAAGGCAAGACTTGTTGTCAAAGGTTATAGACAAAAGGAAGGTCTTGATTACTTTGACACTTACTCGCCAGTAACGAGGATAACATCTATTAGGGTGTTAGTGGCACTAGCGGCCGTGTATGGTCTTGAAATCCATCAAATGGATGTTAAAACAGCTCTCTTAAATGGAGAATTAGAGGAAGAGATTTACATGGAACAACCTGAGTATTTTGTGGTAACTGGTAAAGAAAAGAAAGTGTGCAAACTTGTTAAGTCACTTTATGGACTTAAACAAACACCCAAATAATGGCATGCCAAATTTGACCAAACAATGTTAGCAAGTGGGTTTAAAATCAACGAGTGCGACAAATGTGTTTACAATAAAAATACTCCAGGTCATGAAGTCATTGTTTGTTTATATGTTGATGACATATTGATAATGAGCAAAAACATGGCAGATATAAATGCTACTAAGCGCATGTTGGCTAGCAAATTCGATATGAAAGACTTAGGAGTTGCTGATGTGATCTTAGGAATCAGAATTCACAAGACTCCACAAGGTCTAGCATTATCACAGTCTCACTATATTGAAAAGGTACTTGACAAGTTCAAGTATTTGGATTTCAAAATTGCCAAGACTCCAATTGACGTGAGTTATGCACTTCAAAAGAATGAAAGTGAAAGTGATTCACAACTGGATTATATAAGAGTATTGGAAAGTTTGATGTATATCATGAATTGTACACGATCAGATATAGCATGTGCTATTAGTAAACTAAGTCGGTTTACAAGTAATCCCAATCACATACATTGGATGGCAATGAAACGAGTTTTGGGGTATCTCAAACATACCCAAAATTATGCTTTGCATTATAACAAATATCCCTCCGTGATCGAGGGATATAGTGATGCAAATTGGATCACTGGATCATCTGAAGTTAAATCCACGAGTGGATATGTTTTCATAATTGGGGGTGGAGCAATGTCTTGGAAATCATCCAAACAAACATGCATCGCCCGTTCTACAATGGAATCTGAATTCATAGCTTTAGATAAGGCCGATGAAGAAGCTGAATGGCTCCGAAATTTCTTGGAAGATATTCTATTTTTTCCCAAACCTTTGGCACCTATTTGTATACATTGTGATAGTCAAGCGGCAATAGGCAGGGCAGGGAGCGTTATGTATAACGGAAAATCTCGTCATATACGACGGAGACACAATACCGTTAGACAACTACTCTCTAGTGGTGTTATCACAATTGACTACATAAAGTCAAGAGATAACGTGTCGGATACACTTATAAAAGGCCTATCAAGAGAGGCAGTTGAAAGATCATCAAAGAGAATGGGGTTAAGGTCTAGGACAAGTCATCATGACGGTAACTCTACCTAGCAGACTGGAGATCCCACGAGCTAGGTTCAAAGAGATCAAACAAAGTTATGAATGACGGTTCAATATTGTCAAATAACTCAACCCATTCTCGTGATGAAGACAATGTTCAGAAATCGAGGTAAAACATTAAGGCTTTTTGATGAGTCAACAAAGCTTAAAGATTTTTTAATGATTTGCTAAGTCTGGCAGGATATGACCAGATAGTGTGTCTATAGGATTACACGTTTAGAAATCACCTATGTGAGTGTGAAGTGTAAGCCGCTTCAAGAGGAATGAAAGTAAAGGCCCATTCTCTAAGCACTCATGAAACCAGGCAGTGTTCATGGCTGAAACGAACACAACCGTGAGAACCATAGATGGTTAAGAATTGATTGTGCGACTTATGTTGTCTAGGTATACAACAAAGCTCGACGGTTCAAAGATATCAAATCTACCGATTGACCGAGTATATCCGATATAAGTTCACTACTGAAAATTCAAAGGGAAACCTACTTATCCAGATGCAATTAATTCTTGCATGTAAAACATACACGCGTTCGTGCATTCCTTTATTTTATAGCCATTCCCCATTCATGTGGGGGATTGTTGGGATTTTAAGCTTGTGTAGCTTAAAGAGGGTGAATGAGAAATGGAGGAAAAATAAAATATTTGAGTTTCCCTTGGGAAAGGGACATTGTCCCATATCGGAGGAAGAAAAAGCTTTTGATGTGTATATATATAATTGCTCTTCTTCTAGCTCTTAAAGAGTTAAGAAAAAGGCAAGCCTCGCGCTGTCGTCGTCGTCGCTCGCTCGGCTTCGGCTTCGGATTGGGATTTGAATTTGGATTTGGATTTGGTCAAAGATTGATTGATTAATCTTTTTGGACAAAATTTCTTTCAATTATTTAATTAATTAAATAAATAATTAACGAAAAAAATTCAATCCGGAATAACCCATGACTCGCGACCCGGTTCGGTCAGGCCCGTTTTCTTTCCCGAATTATTTTAATTATATTTTTTTCCGCAATATTTCAAACACCCCTTTTTAACAGCCATGGCTGTTTCTGAAAGGTTGCAAACCTTTTCAGAAACAATGCCAGTAACTCTATAAATAGAGGTTGAATCCTAGAATCTTTACTTACGAAATTTTCTGAGCATCACTTAGTTTCGGTTATTTCATCATGTGTTAATTATGGTGTATTTGTCTTAAATTGTATTTTTGTATTGTCATTGTCTGCGCTGAGCCCTTCAAAAGATTGAATTTTCTAATAATTGGTTTTCAGCCATTGTTGCATGCAGACACTAAGCTTTTTAAAGGTAATTAATCTCCATCATCACATAAATTCTTGGTCGAAAATTTTATTCTTGAAGTTCCAAGCTATAGCAATTTCACGTGGTTTTTCAGCCTTCGTTGCGTTCATTAATAATACATTTTAATTATCAAATGTCGTTGTCTGCCGCACGCTCAGAACATGAGTCTCCCTGGAGGTAATTAATTTCCTTCATGTATTTCGGTCAGGTTTCTTTCTTTTCGTTAGTCTAAAGGTTGTTCAATTATTTGCAGAACATTAATGTTGTTGTTTTTATTTTAATAAAGTGGCCGGTTTTCGGGATTTGTAATCTGCAATATTTTGTGTTTATATATTATTGTTTCTCAATGACATAATTCCTCAAAAGATAATATCGTAATATTTAGGACTTTTACTTAATAATTAAAACTTGGAATCAATTGAATTTCTACCCACTTGAAATATATAAAAGGTAAACTCGTTTGAAAAAAGCAAATATAAAAGACGAACATACGCCCCTATTTATTCTTTAATAAATTTGAAAAAAGCAAATATAAAAGATCGGGGATTGGTACACCCTATACTGAAAAGGAAATGTAACCAGGGGTTGGTGCCATGTATTACTGAAAAGGAAATGTAACCAGGGGTTGGTGCCCTATATTACTGGAAAAAAGAATGTTGAATCCCCTTGGTGAAAAAGTTCTACCTGGGTTAAACTATGAAAAACAAAATTGGACAAAGAGTACTTCCACCCGAAAATATGAGCTGGATCCCCCTAGGCGAAACGATTCTACCTAAGTTAAGCTACGTAAAACATTCTGAGCGAATAGTACTTTTACCCGAAACTATGAGTTGGATCCCCTTAGGCGAAAAGGCTCTACCTGGGTTAAGCTACGAAAAATAACTTGGGCGAAGAGTACTTCTACCCGGAACTATGAGCTGGATCCCCCTAGGTGAAAAGGTTCTACCTGGGTTAAGCTACAAAAAACAACTTGAGCGAATAGTACTTCTACCCGGAACTATGTGCTGGATCCCCCTAAGCAAAAATGTTCTACATGGGTTAAGCTATGTAAAACAAGCCTGGGCAAAGTGTACTTCTACCAGGAACTATGAGCTGGATCCCCCTAGGCGAAAAGGTTCTGTCTAGGTTAAGCTACGTAAAGCAAGCTTAGGCGAAAAGTACTTCTACCCGAAAATATGAGCTGGATCCCCCTAAGCGAAAAGGCTCTACCTGGGTTAAGCTACATAAAACATCTTGAGCGAAAAGTACTTATACCCGGAACTATGAGCTGGATCCCCCTAGGCGAAAAAGTTCTACCTGGGTTAATCTATATAAAACAACCTGAGCGAAAAGTACTTCTACCCGGAACCATGAGCTGGATCCCCCTAGGTGAAAATATTCTACTTGGGTTAAGCTACGTAAAACATCCCGAGCAAAGAGTACTTCTACCCGGAACTATGAGCTGTATCCCCCTAGGTGAAAAAGTTCTACCTGGGTTAAGCTATATAAAACATCCTAAGCGAAAAGTATTTCTACACAGAACTATGAGCTGGATCCTCCTAGGCGAAAAAGGTTCTACCAAGGTTAAGCTACGTAAAAACAACCTGAGCGAAGAGTACTTCTACCCGAAACTATGAGTTGGATCCCCCAAGGCGAAAAGGTTCTACCTAGGTTAAGCTACATAAAACATCCTGAGCGAAGAGTATTTCTACCCGGAACATGAGCTGGATCCCCCTAGGCAAAAAGGTTCTACCTGAGTTAAGCTATGTAAAACATCCTGAGCGAAGAGTACTTCTACACAGAACTATGAGCTGGATCCCCCTAGGTGAAAATATTCTACGTGGGTTAAGTTACGTAAAACAACCTGAGCGAAGAGTACATCTACATATATATCATATGAAGACGTTTGGTAATGTTCTTATATATAACAAGGAAAAAGAAAGGAACACATAGTCCAGCTACAGGGTGAGCTTGGAGCAGAAAGAAAAACCTCAACGTGCTAAGAAGTTAGAGTCACCTAGATTGGTTAAGTTGAGAGATAGAAGCACAAAACTATAGAATATGTAGAAAGAAAGATTGTTCTGGAAACAAACTTATCAAATTTGGCAATGAAATGACGTCATAATAATGTATCCTTGTGTGTCATACAAGTGTATATACTATTATAAAAGATAAGAATAACCTTTGTAGGGAAGTAGCAACTAGCAAACAATAAATCCTTACCTGATATAGTAAGATTACATTACATATATACCAATTAATACTAATATCCAGCTACACTTTACCCCCAAAATCTTCAACCATTTTGACGTTTTTTTTTTTATAGGTCACAAAGTATTGTAAGAAACTCGAAAAGAAAGGGTGGAAGTAAAAAAGATTAGCTGATTAAGGGCTAAAATTGCACATTTTATTTAATTGATGTTTAAATGTACAGTCCACTAATACAAGGACCAAATTCATAAAAAGTCAATTATTGAGGAACTAGAGCTGTTATATTCCCCCAAAAACAATTAAATTCAAAAAAACGAAGGAAAATACATAGTTTGCGTTCTAAACTTTTTCCGAAAGTCAATTCCTCACTCCAACTCATCTTCATGACTTTCGTCTCCTCTATCATTCCCTTATTTTCCCTCGTTTAAGATAGATTTTTTTCTCCAAAGAGAAAAGGCAGAAATATTAGGGACCTCCTACACTTGACGACTTTTATTTAATTCTCCTTTTATTATACGGGGTCTTAAATACCCCATTCGCTTGATTTTTCATCTTCCTTTTATGTCGACCTGATATAGGAAGTAGATGCAAACTTAGTTGGGCGCGTGGAACAGAAATTTTAACCCAAATGTAATTGTTCCAACGACTCTTTCTCTCTCTTATCCTATATATTCTCTTCTACACCCCTTCGTCCATTAAAGAACATCTGTTGTGCTTTTCCTTCTTCATGTCATCAACTTTCTAAGTCTTCTTCCAATTTCACTTCATGGATTCGAAGCGGAAGTTATTTTGTGTGTGTGGGTGTCCTGCAGTATTGAAAATTTCATGGTCGAATGACAACCCCGGGCATAGATTCTTCGATTGTAAGTACTATGGGATAGGTTAATTTCTGAAATTTTCGAATGAGTTGTATTTTGTTTGATTTTTCTTAAGTTCTGATTTTGTTTATTTTGATTCCACACAGTCTAAATGGCGAAGTCCATGTGAATATTTCGAGTGGTATGACTCTCAATTCCCTCGGCAAGCAAATGTTGTGATATTGGGTTTGCTAAAGAAGAGCAACAATCAACAAAAATAATTGAAGTGGAAGAAAGTCTTGAAGCTAATATTGTATTTTAACTTGTTATGCAAAGTAATAATGTATTTGGGTTTTTGTCTATAATCTAGTTAACGGAATGTCAGAAGATGTAGTTGTATTTTAGTTCGATCAATGTAGTGTCCAGTTGTGTTTTAGTTCAATGAATGTACTCACCAGAAGCTCTATTTGTGTTATTCAATGTATTGTCTTTATGAAGCAATACATATATTGGCAGATATGTTCCAAATTCTTGCTATTTCAGTTGCTCTCTTTTTATGGGTTCAATTAGTTCATACAACTTAAGATTATCCTGCCATTTCATAGTGTACAAAGACGGAAATAACTTGAGGTATTCACAATGAATCATTACTCAAAATAACTAAAATTCATTCACTGTTAAATGTGGTTCATCAGCATTCAAAGAGCAGCAATATAGTGAGTACCAATTTCAACTACTGCTTTAAATACATTCTAAAATATAATAGCAGTTTCAAAAGATGCGACTGTCAACAACACAACTTTCTTGTTTCAAAGATACCACAACAATAGTTAAGACTGCAAAAAAAATCATATTTAAGATGGGATCTTGGAGGGAGATTTTTCCTTGACTTGTGCCTGTCACACCTCTTTTTTCCCGAAAGGATAAGGGATAGGGGAGTTTTTCCAATTAAAGTGATAATATTCGAAATGGGATTATTTATTTGATCAGAGTCGCCACTTGGAATAAGTTATGGTGTCCCAAGTCACCGATTTATTTTAAATCCCAAATCGAGAAAATTTGACTCTATTTATGGTCTACGAACACAGAAGACCGGGTAAGGAATTCTGTTAACCCGGGAGAAGGTGTGAGGCACTCCCGAGTTCCGTGGTTTTAGCACGGTCGCTCAACTATTAATAATTGGCCTAATTATCTGATTTAATACATGTTTTAAAACCTAGTGTGCATTTTTATCTTCTAAAACGCTTTTAATTATTTATAGAATTATTTCTGGAACAAGTCACGATGTCGTACACTTGTCGTTTTGGCACACGTCGCAAACCGCGCCACATAAAATACACCCGCGATTGACGACATGCTTATTTTTATTATCATTTGAAGTTACGGTCAAGTCGCGTGAAACACGCACTTGAGTTGGGATTCATGTATCGTGACCATGCCACGGGAACCGTACCTATGGTCACGATGATTTATTAATCGCGCCTAAAGCAAACTGGCGTATTTAAATTATTTCCCTAAGATCTAAACTTTGAGATTATTGCAGAGGCACATATTATGGAAATGGAGTTGTTTGGAAGTCAAGAAATATTTTATTTACTTAGAGTATTGACAAGTTATTTACACTTAGAAAATTTTATAACTTACTACTCAATCTTTGAAATTACAAGGCATTTATCTATTATGGAAGAAGTGGGCTAGCTTTATCCTAAAATAAAATATGGTCTAGCAAGGTTCATTTGACCCAATTCTATTAAAAGTATCATGATAAAAATCAATCCAAAACCTGGATAATAGGCTGTGCACTTAAAATCTAGTGAATTGAATCCAGCCCCAAAGTTGCCCGTTAAACTCTAAGAAAATCTTTGAAAGTAATCATCTGACCTTAGTTCCTTCATATCATTATTTTATAGCTCCTAAGATAAATCTAACGAGAAAACCAAAACGACAAAAATACTAATGAAACAAATAATAGTAATGACGTAAGCCCACTTAACTAATTACATCTGGCCACCATGAGAGATACTGTTCTCAAAACAATAATTAAGAAAAAAATAGTTTTTCTAACATGGATAAACATATCAATTAGGACAACACATTATAAATCAAAATAAAACAACTAAAATATTGACATAAGAAGCATCGTGGAAATCAGTAGACGAGTTGTTAAAGAAGAACAAGACGGACCTTTTTGGAATAAACTTTTCACTTTATTGACATAAAAATTTCCAAGTTCGAATTACCGAAGGATGGTGCCAGCTACAACTTGAAGGCAGACAGGTCGTTGGACGGAGTTCAAACAGTCTCGACGGATCTGGATCGCGGATGAACGAGAACCTCACTGGAAAAGATCCCGAATAGGAGCTTTCTCGACGATAAAACTCGACGGAAGACCTTATTGTTTTGAGAACCTCTGGATGTGTTTGTGCGAGAGGTTCTGGGATGGGCTTGGGCGATGATTTGGTGACTGTTTTTGGATGGTTTAGCAGTTGGTCGTCGGGCTGAAACAATGGAGTTTTAATGAAGAAAAGGGGCTGCTTTCATGGCTGTTTGGACGGCTATTTTGCTGGAAAAATGAAGCTCTTTTTTGCTGGTTTTTATGGAGTTTCAAGGCTCATTCATGGTGGTTTTAGATTATTTTTGTAGCTGGTTTTGGGTAAAGAGAGAGGAGCTTTACATGGCTATAAAAATGGTGTTCAATGAAGGAAAGGACGTGAAGAAGATGGGGTCGAATCCAGCTTTGTTGGGGGAGAGCTTTCTCTTTCTCTCCTTCTTCGTTTCTTTCTCTTTTTTGTTCCCTTAGTTTTTCAGATCTCCCTCCTCTGTTTTTGCGTCTCTGTTTTTTTTTCTCTTACCGCTGAAGTGGGGGAATTAGCTTAGGGTTTTTGGGTGTTAATTTGGTTTTTATATGGTAGTGGGGAGTGAGTATTGGCCTTTGGATGAAAGTAGATCAATGGCTATGATTAAGGGAGGGGTTTGATGGGTGAGAAAAGGGTTTGGGCTAAAAGGGATTGGGAAGAATAGGCCTTTGTCTTGCTGGGCCACCAAAATACGAAAATGAGCTCCCAATTGGCCCAAATTCAATTCTTACTCATTGAGCAAAAAATAAAAATAAAAATACTAATACTATCAAAATATACTAATTAATATAAATTTTTTTTTGGTATTTTCAAATAATAATAAAAATAATATCTTTCTAAAAATACCTAATACCTAAATTAAATAGAGAAAATGAAACTATTTTTGTATTTTTTCAATTTTTGTGCTTTAAAAAATAGAATTAAAATTAATAATAAAGTAAAATCCTATAGAAATAAACTCAAATAAATATTCTAAAAAAATACTAGGACTATTAAAGGTAATTCTAATGTGTGGGTCAAAAATTACGTGCCTACAGCTACCCCTCTTTGCTTGGAAACACAAAATGTTTTTGAGCAAAGAAACAAGTAAGCGACGTAATTGATTTCTGACCCGACACTTATTCAAAAAGATTGTGACCGAGCCCTGGTATCTAAGCTGCCTACATATCCTTGGCTATAAAGGAATCAGGCCACGTGTAGGTCAGAAGTGATGGAGTGTGTGGAGAGGATCAGAGAGTCGAGTGAGATACCGTTCCGTCGAGGTTCCAGTCCGCGATCATGTTATTACATCAAAATCAAAAATGAAAAAGACTAACTAAGCTTGTCAGCTATGAGTTACAAGATTCCTATCTATAAGTCTTCTGAAGCTTGATCTTGAGTCTTGAATGGTTCTTCATGCAGACTTTTGATTTGAACCTTGATGCTTGCTAGCTGCAGGTGCAAATTCATCTCTTTAGCTTCTTCGGATCAAGACGGGGCATGCAAAGCTTGCGACTTCAGTCATGTCTTGAGCATCCTATATCTTTTCATCTGTTTCTACATTTTGAATTCACTTTTTTTTTTCTTTTATTCTGGATTGAGACTTCTTCCTTTGGTCATCTCGGACTGCCAGCTCGCATTCTTAAGGCGACCTTCTATACTTCTAACTTGAATTAAAATTTGAAATGACTTCCCTCGTTCTTCAGTGGGCACCTGCAACTGACTTGAAATTTGAAACGAATTCCCTCGTTCTCCAGGTGGGCGCCTGATGACTTAAAACTGAAATGAATTACCTCGTTCTCCAGGTGGGCGCCTGATGACTTAAAACTTGAAATAAACTCCCTCGTTCTCCAGGTGGGCGCCTGATTTTGACTTAAAACTGAAATGAATTTTCTCATTCTCCAGGTGGGTGCCTGATGACTTAAAACTTGAAATAAATTCCCTCGTTCTCCAGGTGGGCGCCTGATGACTTAAAACTTGAAATAAATTTCCTCGTTCTCCAGGTGGGCGCCTGATTTTTACTTAAAACTGAAATGAATTCCCTCGTTCTCCAGGTGGGCGCCTGATGACTTAAAACTTGAAATAAATTCCCTCGTTCTCCAGGTGGGCGCCTGATTTTGACTTAAAGCTAAAATGAATTCCCTCGTTCTCCAGGTGGGCGCCTGATGACTTAAAACTTGAAATAAATTCCCTCGTTCTCCAGGTGGGCGCCTGATTTTGACTTAAAACTAAAATGAATTCCCTCGTTCTCCAGGTGGGCGCCTGATGACTTAAAGCTGAAATGAATTCCCTCGTTCTCCAGGTGGGCGCCTGATGACTTAAAACTGAAATGAATTCCCTCGTTCTCCAGGTGGGCGCCTGATTTTGACTTAAAGCTAAAATAAATTCCCTCGTTTTCCAGGTGGGCGCCTGATAACTTAAAACTTGAAATAAATTCCCTCGTGCTCCAGGTGGGCGCCTGATGACTTAAAACATGAAATAAATTCCCTCGTTCTCCAGGTTGGCGCCTGATTTTGACTTAAAACTTGAAATAAATTCCCTCGTTCTCCAGGTGGGCGCCTGATTTTGACTTAAAGCTAAAATGAATTCCCTCGTTCTCCAGGTGGGCGCCTGATGACTTAAAACTGAAATGAATTCCTTCGTTCTCCAGGTGGGCGTCTGATTTTGATTTAAAACTGAAATAACTTCCCTCGTTCTCCAGGTGGGCGCCTGATTTTGACTTAAAGCTGAAATGAATTCCCTCGTTCTCCAGGTGGGCGCCTGATGACTTAAAACTGAAATGAATTCCCTCGTTCTCCAGGTAGGCGCCTGATTTTGACTTAAAACTGAAATAAATTCCCTCGTTCTCCAGTTGGGCGCCTGATTTTGACTTAAAGCTGAAATGAATTCCCTCGTTCTCCAGGTGGCCGCCTGATGACTTAAAACTGAAATGAATTCCCTCGTTCTCCAGGTGGGCGCCTGATTTTGACTTAAAACCGAAATAAATTCCCTCGTTCTCCAGGTGGGTGCCTGATTTTGACTTAAAGCTGAAATGAATTCCCTCGTTCTCCAGGCGGGCTCCTGATTTTGATTTAAAACCGAAATAAATTCCCTCGTTCTCCAGGTGGGCGCCTGATGACCTAAAACTTGAAATAAATTTCCTCGTTCTCCAGGTGGGCGCCTGCTATCACAACAACACAGACAAAACCGAGAAAATTTTCTGCCCCAGTTTGTACCAGGAATATTCATTGATTGTTAGTTGCATCCCATTATCCAGGAGGGTCCTTAAAACTTAAAACTAGATCCCATTATCCAGGAGGGTCCTGAAAACTTAAGACTGAACTTATCTGAAACATGCTTTCCTCATGGGGATTTCCTGGCAAAGCGAAAAAGATTTCTTGCCCCTGCTTAAAATAAAGAAAATTTGGATAGTTTGAAAATGTTGCGGTTAGTTTGTGGCATCCTTGCTGAAAGTGTCTGCTTCTGCCACTATCCCGCTTCATTGTGATTAGATGCTTCGGGCTACAAAGAATTGTTTGACCTTTCAATAGGACCTCGACCACAAAACCTCTGAATGACTTGAATCCCTTACACTCAACTCGTCGTATGGCACTTTCATTCTGACAATTGTTGAACCTTTGCATTTCCTACAAATTCACGAATCACTTGACCACCCGAACTTCAGTTACCACCGCATTGCTCATTCTAAATCTTGTCCCTTGTGATGTGCCTGGCCGAATTTCGCTTGTTGCAAATAAAAAGCTGGTAATGAGCTTTGAAGTCCTTTCTTGCTTTCTTAACAAAAGACTAATTTGACAGAGACTTAGAAAAATAGACCCAAAAGAAACGAAGCGAAGTGACTTCGAGAATTAGGAATAAAAAAGAAAAAAACAGAGATGACTATTTGAAGAAAAATGGAAAAGAGACTTATCTGAATGAAGCAACTGGCTCCAATGATCATGACATGCATTTCGGACTAATCAGCCTAATCCATCCAACTAATCACATTTCAGTTCATGCCATGTCTTCATACTTCAAAATCGGGTTTTCCATAATTCAATTTCTCTGTAAAGTCATGAACCTCATTCGGCTTGTAATGCCCCGAGGGGTTTTCACCAGCAAACCTCTCTCATTTGCTCCTCTCTCAACTCATTTTTGCCTTACAGTGCCCGTAAGGATTTTCACCAATAAGACTCTCTCATTTGAATTTTCTCTCGACTCACCATCGCCCTATGGTGCCCTGAGGGTTTTCACCAATAAGACTCTCTCATTTGAATTTTCTCTTGACTCACCATCGCCATATGGTGCCCGTGAGGGTTTTCACCAATAAGACTCTCTCATTTATTCACTTTTCCTTGTGCCCATGAACAAAGGTGCTACCCATGATGTAAATAATACCTCCATCTCACTTGACTTAGCATCCTCAAAGTTGATCAGAAGGTCTTTCTTCGGACTGTAGTGTAGGTTTTGGACAGGGTTAGAAAGAAAGGGTGGCATGCAGGCTCAAAATAATTTAAGATGAAGGGGTTCAAAATTACAACTTTTGGAATCAGATCCTATTGCAAAACTAAAACTTCTGCCCCAGTTCTTTTTTGAATCTGGGGAATTTTGAATTTTTTATTTGATGGGACTGAACCTCAGAGTAAGGCTGCCTACGTATCCTTAAAAGGAATCAAGTCTAACGTAGTTCCAACATAAGAGTTTTGTTTTTGTTACCTTGCTTTTCTTTTTCTCCTTTCTTTTCTCTTTTCTTTCTTTGCTTTTCTCTTTTCCTTCTCTTTTTTCCTTTTTTTTTTCTTTTTTTTTTCTTTTCTTTTATATTTCTAACTCTGCTTCTGATTCCAAAAGAGGGGTATGAAAGAAAATAAATAAGGCTCAAAAAGGGGTAACAAATGATAAAAGTGTTTGGGATAGCAGAATAAAATGCCTTCGTCATTCCAACTTTGAACATGCCTAGTACAAAATGCGATTGAAGATAAGCAAAGAAATCATACATAATATCTCTTGACTGCATCAGAATTGATAGCCATATCTACACATTTACCTTCTATGTCTGTTAAATACAAAGCACCATTGGGCAACACCTTTGTCACAATGAACGGCCCCTTCCAGATTGGGGCGAACTTGCCTTTAGCTTCAGCCTAATGTGGAAGGATGCGTTTCAATACCAGCTGACCCACTTCAAATTTTCGGGGACGCACCTTCTTATTGTATGCTCTTGCCATTCTTTTCTGATAAAATTGACCATGACATACTGCTGCCAATCTTTTTTCATCAATCAAACTCTATTGCTCTAGCCGGGTTTTGACCCACTCATCATCATCAATTTCAGCTTCAACAATGATCCGCAGGGATGGAATCTCAACTTTCGCAGGTATAACTGCCTCGGTTCCATATACCAGCAAATAGGGAGTTGCACCTATTGAAGTGCGAACATTAGTGCGATAACCCAGTAAAGCAAAAGGTAACTTTTCATGCCATTGCCTGGAACCTTGCACCATCTTACGAAGTATCTTCTCTATGTTCTTGTTAGCAGCCTCAACAGCTCCGTTTGCCTTAGGACGATACGGAGTGGAGTTTTGATGCATAATCTTGAACTGTTGGCATACCTCTTTCATCAAATGACTGTTGAGGTTAGCAGCATTATCTGTGATGATTACCTTGGGAATTCCGAACCGGCAAATGATGTTTGAATGAACAAAATCTACCACCGCCTTCTTGGTCACGGACTTGAAAGTTACAGCTTCGACCCACTTGGTAAAGTAATCAATGGCCACCAGAATAAACCTATGCCCATTTGAAGCTGCCGGCTCAATTGGTCCAATGACATCCATGCCCCAAACAACGAAGGGCCAAGGTGCAGACATTGTGTGCAACTCAGATGGCGGGGAATAAATCAAATCACCGTGCACCTGGCATTGATGACATTTGCGAACGAAGCTGATGCAATCTCGTTCCATGGTGAGCCAATAATAACCTGCTCGAAGAATCTTCTTCGCCAAGACATACCCACTCATATGTGGCCCGCAAACTCCGGAATGCACTTCGTCCATGATGGTAGAAGCTTGTTTAGAATCTATGCACCTTAGTAGTCCTAGATCTAGAGTTCTCTTGTACAAGATTCCCCCACTTAAGAAAAATCCACTAGCCAGACGTCGAATGGTTCTCTTTTGATCACCTATGGAATGTACCGGATATATCCCCGATTTGATGTATTCCTTGACATCATGGAACCAAGGCTCACCATCAGGTTCCTCCTCAACCACATTGCAATAGGCATGCTGATCACGGATTTGGATATGCAGAGGGTCGACATAAGTCTTATCCGGATGGTGTAGCATTGACGCTAGAGTAGCCAAGGCGTCGGCAATCTCATTGTGAATCCTGGGAATATGCCTGAATTCTACCGACCTGAATCGTTGACGAAGATCATGCAGACATTGTCGATACGGTATGGGCTTCAAATCTCGAGTCTCCCATTCTCCCTGAATCTGGTGAACCAACAAATCTGAATCTCCCAAAACCAATATTTCTTGAACTCCCATGTCTATAGCTAGCCTCAAACCCATAATGCATGCCTCATATTCAGCCATGTTATTAGTGCAATAAAATCGAAGCCGAGCTATTACGGGGTAGTGATGCCTTGTTTCAGAAATGAGTACAGCCCCTATTTCGACACCTTTCATATTAGCAGCTCCATCAAAGAAGAGTTTCCAACCTGGCTTTTCATCATGATCAGCCTCGTCAACATACATCACTTCTTCAGCAGCAAAATAAGTCTTCAGTGGCTCATATTCTTCATCCACCGGATTCTCGGCCAAGTGATCGGCCAGGGCTTGGGCTTTCATTGCGGTCCGAGTCACATAGATGATGTCAAACTCTGTGAGTAAAATCTGCCACTTTGCCAATCTTCCTGTGGGCATAGGCTTATGAAAGATGTACTTTAGAGGATCCATGCGAGAAATGAGGTAAGTAGTGTAGGATGACAGATAATGCTTCAACTTTTGTGCCACCCAAGTCAGGGCGCAACATGTCCTTTCAAGAAGAGTATACTTAACCTCATAAGGAGTGAACTTCTTGCTGAGATAATAAATGGCTCGCTCTTTCTTGCCCGTGATGTCGTGTTGACCCAACACACAACCGAAAGAATTATCCAATACCGTCAAATAGAGAATTAAAGGTCTCCCAGGTTCTGGCGGGACCAGCACAGGTGGGTTTGACAGGTAACTCTTGATCTTAACAAATGCTTCCTGACACTCATCAGTCCACTTAACCGCAGCATTCTTCTTCAGCAACTTAAAGATGGGCTCACAAGTTGTCGTGAGTTGAGCAATAAACCTGCTGATGTAGTTTAAACTTCCGAGAAGGCTCATTACCTCGGTTTTGTTCTTTGGCGGTGGTAATTCTTGGATGGCTTTGATATTTGATGGGTCCAACTCAATACCGCGTCAACTGACTATGAATCCCAACAGTTTCCCGGACGGGACACCAAATGCACATTTTCCCGGATTGAGCTTGAGGTTGTACCTGCGGAGCCTTTGGAAGAACTTTCTCAAGTCTCCAACGTGATCAGACTGCTTCTTTGACTTTATGATCACATCGCCTACATAAACCTCAATTTCCTTGTGTATCATATCATGAAATATGGTAGTCATTGCCCTCATATAAGTTGCCCCAGTATTCTTCAAACCAAATGGCATTACCCGGTAGCAGTATGTCCCCCATGGTGTGATGAATGCTGTCTTTTCTGCATCTTCCTCATCCATCAGGATCTGGTGATATCCCGCGTAGCAATCCACAAAAGACCCAATCTCATGCTTGGCACAATTATCGATCAGAATATGGATGTTCGGCAATGGAAAGTTATCTTTTGGACTTGCCTTATTGAGATCACGATAATTAACACAGACCCTGGTCTTACCATCCTTATTTGGTACTGGCACGACATTAGCTAACCAAGTGGGATATCGAGTGACCCGAATGACCTTTACATCAAGCTGCTTTGTGATTTCTTCTTTGATCTTCACACTCATGTCAGTCTTGAACTTCCTTAACTTTTGCTTGACTGGAGGGAATGCCGGATCAGTTGGCAATTTATGAACTACCAAATCAGTGCTCAAACCCGGCATGTCGTCATACGACCATGCAAAAACATCTTTATATTCAAACAGTGCTTTGATTATTTCTTCCTTGATTTGTGGTTCCAGATGCACACTTATCTTGGTTTCCCTGATATTATCTTGATCTCCTAAATTGATTGCTTCAGTTTCATTCAAATTAGGCTTGGGTTTTTCTTCAAAGTGATTTAGTTCTCTACTGATTTCCTGAAATGCTACTTCTTCATCATATTATGTTTCATCATCACACTCTACTTCTTGGATTGTTGTTTCAGAATTAGATTGGCTTTTAAGATTTGGCTGAAAATTCCTCATGCATGTCATGTCATTAAAACCAGCATAAAAAGAACTGTACAGAAAAAAGAAACAAAACAAAAATGAAACGCTATCAGGAATAATGGAAAACGGGAAATTGTATTTCATTGAAAATAAAGGATAGAAGGGTTTGTACATCAAAACAAGCAAAAAATAAAAAATCTGGATTACAACCCTGGAATAACCCAGATAACAGAAAGGAAAACAAAGCAACTACCAAAACTCCTTCCGGGTGGGGAGAGGAGTAGCTTTCCAATTTCTAAGCTTCACATTTGGCCCAACGAGCTGCACATCGGCATTACTGGAACCTTCCCCGATTTCCACCTTATTAACCTCATCAAACAAACTCTGGAACCTCTTGATCAACTCTTCATCAAAGTCGACCACAGGTTTTGGGACCGCTGATATTGGGCATTTTGCGACCCCTGGCTTGACAAAAGACTTGGAGATATGTGGAACAGGCTTAGGAAGTGACCATGCCTTTCTTTTCAAATTTTTAGCCTTTTTCATGTCCTTCCCTATGAGTGTGAATCCCAAACCAAATGTACCGAAACTTTCACGTGGACACACCGGATGTGCAATACCCTGCAGAGACGAACCCAGTCCTTTGCCCGGCACAAAACCATTCTTCAACATTTCATTTGCTACCATGACGGACGCGAAGGATAGCTTTGGACCTGGAATGCATTCTCCTTCAGGAATCTTCTCGACATACACTTTTTCAAACGTTTGGTACACCCAAGGCCCTTTATCATCTTCAACTTCAATAAATGGAACAATTGTGTCATTGTAAGCAGATAAGTTCTCATCACCGTGCACAACTATTTCCTGCCTGTCCCATTCGAACTTTACCATTTGATGCAGAGAAGACAGGATTTCCTTGGCAGCATGTATCCATGGCCTGCCCAACAACAAGTTGTAGGAGACAGCCACATCTAGCACTTGGAACTCCATAGTGAACTCAACTGGCCCTATTGACAATTCGAGCATTATATCACCGACAGAATCTTTCCCTCCTCCATCAAAGCCTCGAACACATACATTGTTCATATGGATCCTTTCAGTGCCGATCTTCAACTTTTGCAAAGTGGACAGAGGGCAGATATTTGCACTAGAACCATTATCAACCAATACCCTTGAGACAGCAGAATCCTCCCACTTCACTGTAAGATAAAGAGCTCGGTTGTGCTCCGTACCCTCCATAGGAAGTTCATCATCTGAGAAAGTGATCCTGTTTGCTTCGAAAATCTTGTTAGCAATCTTTTCCAAGTGGTTTACCGTGATCTTATCAGGAACATGGGCCTCATTTAAAATCTTCATCAGGGCTTTGCGGTGTTCATCTGAATGTATCAACAAAGACAAAAGAGAGATCTGAGCTGGTGTTTTCCTTAACTGCTCTACAATGGAATAGTCTTGCATTTTCATCTTTTTCAGGAACTCTTCAGCCTCTTCTTTGGTGACCGACTTTTTTACTGGGATGTGGCCATCCTTGAATGGCTTAGCTTTCCTCAGTTCTTCTAGGGTAAAACATCTCCCAGAACGAGTCAGTCCTCCGGTTTCATTGACTTCTTCCTCTACTTCTTTCCCTTTATATGTTACTATCACCTGTTTGTAATTCCACGGGACGGCTTTTGTGTCAACCATTGGTAATTGGGTCACTGGCTTAATAATAACGGGGGTAATACGAGCCCCTTCCACGATTATGACAGGCTTGCCCGGGACCCCTGGTACGATCACTTTTTGCTTTTCCTGGTTTGCTTCAACATCAATCGGAGGCCCTTTCACAACCAATACAGATGGCTTCACGTTGAGCGTGCTTAGCTTTTCCGACACCCCTTCAACTGTCAAGGGCATTGCTTTTGCAGAATCTGGAGCTTTAACTGGATTACTTTCGCTAGCCCGGATCATCATGACAGACTTGGAAGAATTCTTGGCCTCCCCATCCTTATGAACTATCTCAATCATATGTGCCTCTGCATGGGCCGGCAAAGGATTTTGGTTGATGTTTGGTGCCTCCGGGTTCTGGAGCACAATTTGATTTGTATTAATAAGCTCTTGGATCGCCCTCTTCAAATGCCAACACTTCTCCGTGTCGTGCCCTGGGGCATCAGAACAATATGCGCATCTGAGGGAATAATCAAGGTTCCTTGGAGGTGGATTTGGTGTCTTTGGCTCAATCGGCCTTAAAACGTCCAACTGCCTCAACCTTTGAAACAAACTGGTATATGACTCTCCAAGAGGGGTGAAGGTTTCTTTTCGCTGCTGCCTCTTTTTTCTATAATCCGGCCTTGATCGAAAGCTTGGACCAGTAGGGTTTCGATATGGTTGTGGGGGTGGATAAGGATTTTGTGGAGTTGGAGCACGCCATTGCGGGTAAGGAGGGGGTTGCGCATATGACTGTGCATGGTGAACATGGTATTGGGGTGGTCTGACTGAATATTGAGGGTCTTGTGGTGGGAAATAATGTTGGGATGGATTATATGGAGCTTGGGTGTAGGCTTGAGGTTGGGGTCGAGGTTGGGTGTACTGGTGAGGCGAACCCCTTGGGCCACGACATCATCTTTCTTCTTTTTGCCTAACAGGCTTCCGGTGCCGCTTTGAATTGCTTGTGTAGTTGCTTTTATGGCAGAGTAGCTCATGATCTTGCTTGACTTGAGTCCCTCTTCCACCATTCCTCCCATCTTTACCACATCATTGAAGGACTTACCTATGGCTGAGATCAAATGGCCAAAGTAAGTAGGTTCTAAGGCTTGAAGAAAGTACTCGACCATCTCATCTTCTTCCATTGGAGGATTGACCCGTGCAGCTTGTTCTCTCCATCTGAAACCATATTCCCTAAAGCTCTCACTGGGCTTCTTCTCTACCTTGGTCAAAGATAGGCGATCCGGGATAATGTCTATATTGTACTGAAAGTGCCGAGCAAAGGCCTGAGCCAAGTCGTCCCATGTGTACCACCTGCTAGCGTCTTGGTGGGTGTACCATTCTAATGCCACCCCACTCAAACTCTGACTGAAATATGCCATTAATAATTCATCTTTCCCACCGGCGCCTCTCATCTTGCTGCAAAAGCCTTTCAAATGGGCCACGGGATCTCCATGTCCATCGTACAGGTCAAACTTGGGCATCTTGAACCCAGCGGGCAGTTGGACATCAGGGAATAAGCATAAATCCTTGTAAGCCACACTTACTTGGCTTCCTATCCCTTGCATGTTCTTCAAAGATTGCTCTAGACTCTTCACTTTCCTGAATATCTCATCCTGCTCCACGTTCCGGGATGGTTTCTCAGTTTCAAAGTGAGGGGTGTAGGAATAAGGATCCGTGACTTTGAAAGTTGGTTTCGGAGCATAATATTGGGTATCTGGAGCTTGGAACGCGGGTTCACTAGAAGATCGATGGAGGGTAGCTCGTGGAGGGGCTACGAAAACAGGAGCAGATGTCGGAGCCGGGTATGCAGTTGTTTTGGCTGGTGGAGCATGGAAAGTTTGGGATGAGGTGCCAGGGTAGTGGTGGAAAGAGGTAAAACCCGGTGCATGCTGAGGGGAAATATCAACGGTAGTGGGATTCTGGGCTTGTGCCAGTGGTGGGATGAAAGCAGGATTTTCTGTGTAGTTAGCGGGAAATGAAGGTGGAGGATGCCCCCTGATCCAGGCTTGATACATTTCAGCCATTTGATGCTTCAACCTGTGGACCTCCTCTTTCAATTCAGACTCTGATTCTACAATCTCCCTCGGCGGGTGAACAACACCCGTGTCCGACTCTTTGCTAGTCATGACTGCCTTGCGCTTTGATCTGGTATTATAGGGGTGACTTGCCAGGATACCAACAAACTAACCACCTGAACAGAACCTATCTTATTATGCACACACAATAACTTGGTCAGTTTTGAAATATTTAACAGATAGGGAATCGCATATTGGGGATGCAATGCACCTGAGCAGTTAAACGTTTCTAAATGCTTTGCGACGGCTTATGTGCTTCATCCCGGCTCTTTTCCCAAATTTCGAATCCTGATTTTTCGTCTTTCCTTTTGCTGTGTTTCGCTCTTTTAATTCTCATTCTTTTTTTGTCTTTTGTTTGGCCCCTCTTTTCTTTCTTCCCTCCTTTTATTTTCCTTTTTTTTCTTTTCTCTAATTCTTTTTAAGACTATGATCGAATCTGATGGGGATTGCCTACGTATCATGACGCCGCATGAATCAGATCATTACGTAGTTCAGGAAAATAAATGCAAAATGAATTTTTTTTCAATATTTCATTAATAAAAGATATTTTTTTGGATTTTCTATTACAAGGACTTAAAAGTAGTGATGACTACAAAAGAAAAATCTACAGACTTGAAATAAAGCAATAAGCAGCCTTGACAAGGACGAACAAAACTCGAGGAAAGTAAAATACAGACTCAAAAACTAACTAAAAAAAATCAAAAATACATAAGAGCCTCCACTGGTACTCCGGGGGCTTGCGGGACATCAGTCGGTCTCCGCACGGGCCTACGGGCAATATCTTCTTGAAGGTGGTCTAGGTCAACTATCACCTGTCGAACGAATGTCATTATAGAAGCAAAAAACATAGACTTGGTCATGTCTTCATATTCATGGAATTTCATTACAACATAATCAGCTATCTCTTTAATCCTCATTCTGATGACACCCTTTTCTTGAAGCAAACGTCCAATCTGCTGGGCCCGAGCCTCTAACACTTGTGTATCTGTGTTGTTTTGGTCTTGTAACTATTGCAGGCTTTCTTGTAGTTGGTAAATCAATGTATAGCAATGCTCTCTTTCTGTCTTGAATCCTTTATTTGCTTGACCATTTTATTTTCCAGGGCAACCAGCCTTTTCTGTAAAATTGCTACTTCTTTGTCATATTTCTGCTTCAACTGGTGGGCTAATCTAGCATGTTCTTCTGCACTTTTGGCCAACTGTTCTTGAGCATTTAACAAGTCCTTTTTGGCCTTTGTCAAGTCAAAACCATAATCATGCACTTTCCGCCTTAGGTTGGTTATAATTTTCTCATCTCTCTCACTTCTTACCGGTGTCTCGGCGGCTATTTTCATTCTCTGGATTTGGGCTCGAAGGGCTTCATTTTCCCTAGCCAACCTCTTCTTTTCCCCTTCATCTTCAGCTGTCTGCAAACTACTATCAAATTTGATTTTTTCAATTTGTTCTTCTAGTTTGTTTATAGTAGTCCGGTATTCCTTTTCTTTAGCTAACCAAACCCATTGCTCTCGTGCTCCATCGGTGAATTGTTGGACATGGGGCCTTTTGACGGGCTGTTCTGGATCTTGATCGACCCGACTTCATTTACCATACCATATGGCGTAGTTGGATCCTACTTCACCCATGGACAAATCTTGTACTTGAGTCTGTGGTTCCAAGAACCTACATTGGTGCCAAATCTGACGAACCCTTTCTTCTGGAAATATGGCTTTTGGGCATAGTTCAATAACCTGTGGACTCAAATCTTCGTCATAGGGGACTGTTTGGTATCTGCCCAATTGGCGTAGGACCCGATGCGGGGCATATGGTTGAATACTCCGAAGACCCATTAATAAAAGAAAGCACACTCCGGCGGACATATAAATAACTTCATCGACCGGGAGCCAACCGAAAGTCCACTCAATTCGATTTACGTTTAAAGAACCCAAATACGCGAACCATGCCTCAGTACCTTCTGGCAACTCATGACCGTTTACTCGGTTTTCATATTCTTTGATGCAATTGAGTCCGGTCAGACCGTAGTTCATGTAACCTGGGCGATGACAAAGATGTTCTACCAACCACATTTGTAAAAGCAAGTTGCAACCCTCAAAAAACTTTGTCCCGGCTCGACAAGCGGTTAAAGCTCGGTAAATTTCTGCGAGAATCATCGGTATGATAGTGCCATTGGCCTTTTTGACCATAAAGTCGGCCACTCCTGCGAGCCCCAATTCTATATGTTTGTCACTCCTTGGGCATATCAGAGTGCCTAAAAATGCCACCACAAAGGCCAAACCCCTACGTGCTTCCCATTTGTCTTTATTTCCCTGATGATTCAAATCAGTGTCCGGAGCCTCAAATCCGTGGGGGTCCCCATACCGGCTGTATAAGAAACGGAATGTGCAGAATCCTCCGGTTAAATTTTCATCTTTAACCTGCCGGCTAATACTCAAGAGGTCCAAAAACTTATGAGGGGTTACAGTTCTTGGTGCTACTGGATATTGATGCCTTAGCTTCCCTTCGAAACCAGCATAACCTGCTATTTTCTCTAGTGTAGGGGTCAACTCGAAATCAGAGAAGTGGAAAATATTGTGTGTTGGGTCCCAAAACGGTATCAAAGCTTCGATTATATCAACCCTTGGTTTAATTTCCAGAAGACCAGTGAGCGCACCTAAAGCCTTTGTCACAGAACGCTTGGTGACCTCCCCCAAGTCGTTCCACCACATATGGAGTCCTAGTGGAATCTCGTCTACGACTCGAAAAGGTATATTTTCAACAGTGCTCATCCTGCACATTTTATTTAAGGCGACTGGTTAAAAACAAGTGATTTTTGATTTTTATTTTTATTTTTATTTTTGACCCCAAAAGAAAGATTATTTGTGCAAAATAAAACTCAAACAACTCAAGGCCACCTTTGCAAATACGGCCCTTCAGCCCTTCAAAAATAAAAATTTTAAAGATGTGCTTGCTAAATGGCCAAAATTAGGAAAAGAGCCATAGGTGACTATTCTGGTAAAACAAACTTCCTGCGTCCTGTCGGGACGTTTCTGGCTATTTGGACGGAAAGTGACATCCCCTAATTTTATTTATGACAAAATGATGCATTTTTATATTTTCTGATTATTTTTGCAAAAATGGGGCCGGACCCGATGAGGATTGCCTACGTATCTCACATCCGGTGAGAATCAAACCCACGTAGTTCGGTCAATTTTGATGCACAGAAAAAAATATGATTTATTTTGAAATGATTCTCTCTTTTTTTTTGAAATTTTGGCAGAGTAACGGAATTTTTGAATATCGGGATTATCAAAATCGGGCATTTTTCTATCCTACCTCACTCTTGGTTTTTCTTTTTATTTTTTTCTTAATTTTCTTTCCTTACTCTAGAAGCCGGTCAACATACAAGCCAAGAAAATTAATGCACAAGTAGCACGTAAAGAATGCATCAGGATGGTCTTTTGATTTTCGGGTGCACCTATCCTAGACGGACCCAACCCCTGTGTTGAGTCCCCTAAGTCAAATGCACGTGATGCAAGCAAACGTGCCTACTAGGGATCCGGTATGAGGCTGTGTTATTCTAAGTTTTAAATCCTGGGTGTATTGTTCTAGACCTGGCTTACCCGAGCGGACAACTCGATCCGAGACAACTCGAGCCGGGGGGGGCAGCGTACCGGGAATACAGAAGCTTCACCGGCTTTGCAACTTGTCCGAACCTCGTTCTAAAATTAGGATATGACTCTAACAGAAAAGAAGCCACGCGAAGCGCACGCTCCCCAGAAGATTTAGAAGACTCAGAGAGAAGGAGGGTTTCGTAGCAATTTATATACAGTTCAAACAATATCAAAGCGGTAAAAAGCGGCATTTAGCACATTAGGCTCAAACACGTAAAAATCAGATAATAGACAAAAACCAAGTATAATAGTTATTCTAAGCTCGAATTCTGAACCCTGAACCAGAAGTTCTGGGTTTTTTTTTCCCAGCAGAGTCGCCAGAGCTGTCACACCTCCTTTTTCCCGAAAGAATAGGGGATAGGAGAGTTTTTTCAATTAAAGTGACAATATTCGAAATTGAATTATTTATTTGATCAGAGTCGCCACTTGGAATAAGTTATGGTATCCCAAGTCACCGGTTTATTTTAAATCCCAAATCGAGGAAATTTGACTCTATTTATGGTCTGCGAACACAGAAGACCGGGTAAGAAATTCTATTAACCCGGGAGAAGGTGTGAGGCACTCCCGAGTTCCGTGGTTTTAGCACGGTCGCTCAACTATTAATAATTGGCCTAATTATCTGATTTAATACATGTTTTAAAACCTAGTGTGCATTTTTATCTTCTAAAATGCTTTTAATTATTTATGAAATTATTTCTGAAACAAGTCACGATGTCGTACACTTGTCGTTTTGGCACACGTCGCAAACCGTGCCACATGAAATGCACCCGCGATTGACGACATGCTTATTTTTATTATCATTTGAAGTTACGGTCAAGTCGCGTGAAACGCGCACTTGAGTTGGGATTCATGTATCGTGACCATGCCACGGAAATCGTACCCATGGTCACGATGATTTATTAATCGCGCCTAAAGCAAACTGGCGTATTTAAATTATTTCCCTAAGATCTAAACTTTGAGATTATTGCAGAGGCACATATTATGGAAATGAAGTTGTTTGGAAGTCAAGAAATATTTTATTTACTTAGAGTATTGACAAGTTATTTACACTTAGAAAACTTTATAACTTACTACTCAATCTTTGAAATTACAAGGCATTAATCTATTATGGAAGAAGTGGGCTAGCTTTATCCTAAAATAAAACATGGTCTAGCAAGGTTCATTTGACCCAATTCTATTAAAAGTATCATGATAAAAATCAATCCAAAACCAGGATAATGGGCTGTGCACTTAAAATCTAGTGAATTGAATCCAGCCCCAAAGTTGCCCGTTAAACTCTAAGAAAATCTTTGAAAGTAATCATCTGACCTTAGTTCCTTCATATCATTATTTTATAGCTCCTAATATAAATCTAACGAGAAAACCAAAACGATAAAAATACTAATGAAACAAATAATAGTAATGACGTAAGCCCACTTAACTAATTACATCTGGCCACCATGAGAGATACTGTCCTCAAAACAATAATTAAGAAAAAAATAGTTTTTCTAACATGGATAAACATATCAATTAGGACAACACATTATAAATCAAAATAAAACAACTAAAATATTGACATAAGAAGCATCGTGGAAATCAGTAGACGAGTTGTTAAAGAAGAACAAGACGGACCTTTTTGGAATAAACTTTTCACTTTATTGACATAAAAATTTCCAAGTTCGAATTACCGAAGGATGGTGCCAGCTACAACTTGAAGGCAGACAGGTCGTTGGACGGAGTTCAAACAGCCTCGACGGATCTGGATCGCGGATGAACGAGAACCTTACTGGAAAAGATCTCGAATAGGAGCTTTCTCGACGATAAAACTCGACGGAAGATCTTATTGTTTTGAGAACCTCTGGACGTGTTTGTGCGAGAGGTTCTGGGATGGGCTTGGGCGATGATTTGGTGACTGTTTTCGGATGGTTTAGCAGTTGGTCGTCGGGCTGAAACAATGGAGTTTTAATAAAGAAAAGGGGCTTCTTTCATGGCTGTTTGGACGGCTATTTTGCTGGAAAAATGAAGCTCTTTTTTGCTGGTTTTTATGGAGTTTCAAGGCTCATTCATGGTGGTTTTAGATTATTTTTGTAGCTGGGTTTGGGTAAAGAGAGAGGAGCTTTACATGGCTATAAAAATGGTGTTCAATGAAGAAAAGGACGTGAAGAAGATGGGGTCGAATCCAGCTTTGTTGGGGGAGAGCTTTCTCTTTCTCTCCTTCTTCGTTTCTTTCTCTTTTTTGTTGTTTTTGTTCCCTTCGTTTTTCAGATCTCCCTCCTCTGTTTTTGCATCTCTATTTTTTTTTTCTCTTGCCGCTGAAGTGGGGGAATTAGCTTAGGGTTTTTGGGTGTTAATTTGGTTTTTATATGGTAGTGGGGAATGAGTATTGGCCTTTGGATGAAAGTAGATCAATGGCTATGATTAAGGGAGGGGTTTGATGGGTGAGAAAAGGGTTTGGGCTAAAAGGGATTGGGAAGAATAGGCCTTTATCTTGCTGGGCCACCAAAATACAAAAATGAGCTCCCAATTGGCCCAAATTCAATTCTTACTCATTGAGCAAAAAATAAAAATAAAAATACTAATACTATCAAAATATACTAATTAATACAAAATTATTTTTTGGTATTTTTAAATAATAATAAAAATAATATCTTTCTAAAAATACCTAATACCTAAATTAAATAGAGAAAATGAAACTATTTTTGTATTTTTTCAATTTTTGTGCTTTAAAAAATAGAATTAAAATTAATAATAAAGTAAAATCCTATAGAAATAAACTCAAATAAATATTCTAAAAAATACTAGGACTATTAAAGGTAATTCTAATGTGTGGGTCAAAAATTACGTGCTTACAGTGCCCTTGTTTGAATTCCAGCTGCCCTTGATCTAGTAGTCATGCGATGTTGTGCACTTTGGACTTAGAGTTGTCTTTGAGTTATAGCTGTCTTGCCTTTCCATTTAAGCCCTTTGGTTGGTTGGTAACCAATGTCACCAGTCACATGTGCTGAATTGATCACAGTAGCAGATGGAGTTTTAACTGTTCTGCTGCTAGGCAGCCCTTGCTGAAACAGGAATAAACACTTATATTAGCACAAGCTGTTATTCTGCCTAACAAAAATAGTAAACTTAAAATTTAAGACACTTACATTAACACTAGTATATCCACTTTGCGAAATAAATACACCATGTCCCACAACCCTTGATTTCTTGTAACCACTTCTAGCCCTTTTACCTTTACTGCTTGTACCAGAATCACCTCTATTTCTCTTCTTTGGATTAACAATTGAGGATTGTTGTGATTCAGCAAACTAGTACATAAAACAGAACTACAATTAGTGAGCTATATGAATTACCAGAGGCATAAATAACTTAAAAGTTAATACTTTACCTCTGGTGGGGCTTTAACCTTGGTTTTAGGATTGAGATTCTTTGGACAACCCCTCTTGTTATGATTGGCTTCCTTGCAGATTGAGCATGTCATAGTTATGCCTCTTTTTGGTGACTTTTCAGCTCTTTTGATTTCTACAATATCTTTTTTCCTGTTTTTGTTTTGTCTTCCAAGCATTTTCACCACTGGAGAAGGCTCAACCTTTGGATTATCAGTTTCCGGCCACATTGCCATGCATGGCACAGGTTGAATGAAGTGTGATATGCCTTCATATATGTCTCTTTCTTGTACGAGCTTGAGATTCCCTCTGATGCATCCTGCCTCAGATAGTGCATTATTGCTATAGCATGTGCACATGGGATCCTTTTTAATCCCATACTCTGCAACTGTACTTTTCATTTTCTAAGTTTACAATATGTTTCGTGTTTACCTCTTCTGACACTTCAAACCATTCATCTCCATTTCAATATATAGTGACTTGCATTGATTTTTTCACATTGGTATTGAACACCATCATTGCTATTGGAGATATCCCATCCACCCATATCTCAGCAAATGCCCTGGACTTGCTCACCCTAATCATCACTTTAACTCTAATTTCTTCCAATATTGTAATAATAGTCTTGTTCGTAGGGCCTAAGATCCAGGCATTAAAGCTTTCTGCCATATTATTGACTACACTATCATATTTGGAGAATGTTTGAAAATATGTCTTGCACTATCTTTCCTTGTTGTATCTGATTAAGTCTTCAACAATCCCATTCCCTAGCCGAGCTAGAACATCAAGCTTTCTCTTAAAATATGCCTCATAAGTAGCCCTAACATAACCCCAGAGTCTTTTTCTTCTTTCTAACCCTCTCCCATTTTTGTGCTCAATTTGCTAAAATGTGCCTAGCACATATCCTATGCTCACATTCATGTAGTATTTTTTCAACTACAGATATCAATCCCTGTCATTCAAGAACAATAAACATGTACTTAGAAACATAATAATAGTAATAAAATATACATTTAATATAAAGATAAAGACTTACCTTTTGCATGTCACTAATGATAGTGAGTTGTGAACCATCTCCCAAGTGAATATCTTCTTGCAAAATCTTAAGAAATCATCTCCATGTCTCTTCTTTTTTTCTGGGTAACTACTGCCCATACCACTGGAAATATTTGGTTGTTTCCATCTTTGGAAACAGCTACTAGGAGCTGACTCTTACAAATTCCCTTAATAAAGCATCCATCCAGACTTATACATTTTCTACAACCCTGTAAGAATTCCTTTTTCATAGCATCAAAGTAAATGTGGAAAGAGTTGAATTGTTTCTTCCCATCTACTGTATCTGTAAACTTAACCACACATGTGCTATAAGGATTACTTTGGAGCAAGACATCTATGTAGTCAAGAATCCTATTAAACTCTACCACATGATCTCCATAGCTTTCTGCAACACTGACTTTCTTGTTTTTAAACACACAGCCTTGCCTACATACACACCTAGATCTTTCCTTATAAAATCTTGAATTTCCCACTCTTTGATTGTAGGTTGTGAGATAATTCTATCTTTGAGGTACACTGCTAGATATTTTGAGTTACAAAGGAAGTTGGTTTTTGTCCTATGACTTTTGTGTCTTGGATTGTAGGTCTTGACTGTGAAATTTTTACTTCTTCCTTCCTTGCTAGCAAAGATCACCCATGGGCAGCCACCTTTACATTTAACCCTTACTCTAGTAGGCTCATTCACATACTTGTCTAACTAAACTCCCTTCTTCAAAGCATACTTTGTTACTGTTATCCTAAACTCAGTCACATTTTCAAATACCAAACCCAACTGCTAAATCATAATTTTGCATGTTGGATCATAAATCACCATGTTACTCTTTCTTCTACCACTTAATTGTCCTCCTTCACCTTCATCGTCAGATACAGGTTCGGGTTCTTTATCAGAATCAAAGGAATCACAATCAGAACTATCATAGTATGGCTCATCTGCTAATGGTTTACCATTCAGACTTCTCCTCTCTTCATTTAATAGCTAGGTCTTGTGCAGCTTCTTCTTCATCTGTATCTGTCCAGTCTATTGAAGAATACCCATCTTCATCAAAATAATATCAAATAACAAGAATCAATCATCAAAACTCATGATTTTCAACTTGATAACTAAAGAGTAGCTAGAAACATAACCAAGTGTCCCATTCCTATCAAACCAACTCGGAATTGCACCTAATTTTGTAGACAAGTTTCAAATAGAAACACGAGCCTATTTCAAGTCCCAAAACCAAAAAAATCTGAATCTCGATAACCATAAAGTCAACCTAGGGTCAAACCTAGGGAATTTCCAAACATTTAAATTCCTAACTTTCGGCAAAACAAGTCAAATCAACCTAGGGACCTCCAATTACAATTTCGGGAATACGCCCAAGTCCAAAATCACAATACGAACCTACTGAAATTGTCAAAACACCGATCCAAGATTGTTTACTCAAAAATATTGACCGTAGTCAACTCAAGTTATTTTTAAAGCAAAAAATCATATTTTTTTCATTTTTTTACGTCAAAAACTTTTCGGAAAACAACACGAACCACGCACATCAATGAAGAAATATCAAATAAAGCTAATAGAGGTGTCAGAACATGGAAATAAGGGTTAGTACTCAAAACGACATATCGGGTCGTCACATCAAGTTATCAAACCGTATAGTGCTTGCTTTCACTTTGGTATTCATATTTGAATTTAAGACAAAGTAAATATTGACAAGAAAAGATACATTTGTCACTTTTCATTACTTCCCAAAAGTCTAACAACGTAATATTTGGCTAATAATCTTTAAGTGTTTCTTATTATTGCCTCTACGTTGGTCAAATTTGGTAGTTGATTATGAACAGTTGTCAACTAATAATTTCTACTTTATTAAGTCAGTTCGAAACGACCGAGACACCCACGGCTCCCCTTATTCACCTCTTTTTTATGGGAAAAGAAATCCTCCCCTTAGCAATTAGCAATAAGGGTTTTTCTGTTTTAATTCCATAGTTGGGTAAGATGATCCTTGATAAACGTACGAAAACAACAATGTGACGGATAGAATACAATAACAACATATCCAGTATAATCCCATAAAGATATGAAATTTTTGATAGTTAATATTTGAGTTCCAATGCTTTATTATACTTTTTTCTCTTTATTACTTTTATAAAATTTAATGTTCTTGAATTGTTAAAGAAACAAAAAAAAAATAGGCTGCTTAGGACCAGGAAAGCTACACCTACCTACTTCCAGTTGAACTCAACATGTATATGGTTATACAAATAACATGTGTAGCCAAACTTCTAGCTTATTTTGAGAAATATCTTTCTCAAAAGTATTTTTCAAAAAAGTACTTTTGGTGAGAAGTAATTTGTGTTTGATTAATTAATTTGAAAAGCATTTTGAGCAGTAATTAGTGTTGGGCCAAACTTTTGAAAACTGCTTCTAAGTGTATTTTTCTCAAAAGTGCTTCTCAGAAAAGTGTATTGAGAACCTACTTTTTTCTGCTTCTCAAAAAATGTTTCAGTTTCTCCTCAAAAGTATTTTTTTTCATCTAAAAAGCACTTTTAGCCAAAAAGAAAAAATAAAAAAAATAGCCAAACCGACTATAAGTCTTTTCATAGGGATGACTTCATGTATAGAAGCTTTTGATTTCTTTATGACTTCTAGGGTTCCACATTTCTAGACACTCAAGGGGTCATTTGGTTTATCATATTATAAAAAAAATAATCTCTAACATAAAAGTTCGAATAAGTTATAAAATGTTTGGTCAATTGGTTGGTTGCGTAAGAAAAATGATCGTCACATGACTTAATACAATATTTGATTGGTCTTATTTAACTCCCGTTACTAATACTTGCATAATTTATGTGACAATTTGCGTATTCTTTTTATTATGATGTAAAATAAGAATATATTTATTTACAATCATTGAATAAAAATAACTAAACACAATAAAAATAAACCTTAAATAATTTAGACATATATATTATACACCTGGCATATGTGTTGTATAATTTATATAGATTTAATCTGTGTATGAGATGTATAATTCAGGCTTTTATGTCATACAAATGGAATATGTATTATATAATTAGTGTACAATTATATATACAAGAATTATTTTCTGTATATGATTATTAGTTTTAGTGTGTCTAAAAGTCTCTGATATATTTGATGTATGTGATTTTTTCGTTTAGTTCATATAATTTATATTTTTATAATATAATTTTAATCAATGTGAGTATAACTTCTGAGATTTGGACCAAAGATCTCGCTAGGTATTCGTAGGGTTTGAAAACAAACGTGATTTTCAGACTTTTTGTGGACTCTTTGGGGTTTGGAAACAAACGTGATCTCGGCTGACTTTTTGCGGACTCTTCCGCTTCTTATTCTTTTGTATTTGTTAGGGTAGAAGTTTTTGATATAACAATATTTCATTCGGAGGATCTAATTGATTTGGTTATATTATTAGGGCTCGTTTGGTACGAGGAATAAAGAATAATTAATTCCGAGATTAAATTTGAGATGAGTTTATCTCACGTTTGGTTGGGATAAAATCGCATTATAATTAATCCCGGATTAGTTGTCATGTGATTGTATGTTATTTTATCCCTATGGGAGGGTGGGATAACAATTCCAGGATAACTAATCCCAGAATAATTAAATCTCAGAATAATTAATTTTGGAATAACTTATTTCCCAACCAAACGACCCCTTATAGGGTTATGTGTACATTAATTTTTAGGGTTAAGCAGAGTTCAGAATACTAGTGAACTGGCTATTTGTGTTTGTTTCCCTTACTTATTGGGAATCTTACGAGAATGTACAAAAAAAAGACATTATTTACCAATAACTAGCCATTTTAGTCTTGCAACCAAAAATAGCCCAACAAAATTATCAATGATATGCAACATTCAAAAAACATAGGCAAAAAAAAGATTTTTTCAATGGGTATTATTGAAGTTCGTTAAAAACACATAGATGAGGCAATACAACATTTGACGAAGTTTGAAGGTGACTTAGACTAGTTTGGAGTTAAAATTCATTATCAATGATAAATAATATTAAAAACAATTAGGCAAAATATGATTGTTTTTCAACGAGTATAGATGGAATTCGTTGAAACATATAAATGAGGCAATATACAAAATTTGAGCAACATTGGAGGTAATTTAGACTGGTTTGGTATCAAATTCATTGTTAAAATCAAGTTTAAAAAATTCTTCTACTACACATATATCAAACATGTATCATGCATATCATACACATGTATACATGGATACACATGTGATACATATATGATACATATGTGATACACAAATGATATACGGTGTGATACACATATGTTCTTCGATGTTCATCTTGTGTACTTCGAATTTGGCTCAAATTTCAATTCAAACCGCCTAAAATCTTCCCTAAATCATGCCACTTATTCAAGTCCTGTAGCTAGTTGTAAAAGGACCACAGTTCACCTTTCTCATGCGTTTTTTGTATTATCTACCAATACATCAACATCCGAATGTGAAACTCGTGAAGGTGAGGGATGAGAAAACCCTACCAATACCAATACTTAAATCTTGTGTGACGATTGAACATGCTCAATTAATTACAATTAAAAAAATCATTTCCTATTTATGATTATTATTATGCTTTCTACGTTAGGTGAGAGATGGCGTCTTTTTTTTTTGTACTAACATGTCGGTGGGTTTTCAAAATGCAAGATGGTAAAACTCCTCCCATTTACAAGTTTGAAAATATAAACAATAATCAATTAGTATTATACTAAATATTATACATGTGGTGTTGATCTGTAAAAATACTATGAGAATGCTGGGTTTCAATCTTGAATGAGGGAGTTGCCACTTACATAGCTTAAGATGTACCTTGGCTAAAGGAATTTAACTTATAACATATATAAAGAAAGATTTTTTTAAACTTGTAATCTTAAATACATTATGACATTTATGTGAATATAAGACTTTTGAAATTTATGATTTTAAATATAACATAACATTTTTATGGTTATAAAAATTTATCATTAAAGTTAAAATAGAAAGTTCAAGTCAAATTTTTTCTTAATTTAAAAATGTATCACTATCAACGGACTAATAATAAAATCCTGTCATTTTTTTTTAGACGGATAGAATATTATATATTGAACTATTTATCAGTAGGCAAAAAGACAAGTTTAAAGATTTTTTCTAAGATTTTATGTCATTGAGCACCACTGAACCAACTAATCTTAGAATACACGTGTTGTACGTGTACCCCACATTAATAAATACCACACGTGTATCCCATGTCAAAGTTACCATCGTTAAAAAAAAAATACATAAATATAGTGCAAATTTCTGAAAATAATTAATGCGGACCCTATTTAGGAAAGGTGTCTTATTATGATTTTTTGTGCTGTCTACAATTGCTGCAATTTCTTTCTCTCTCTATCTCTATCTCTATCTCTCCCTTTTTCTATTCTCCTCTATATTCTTAATTAATTTTTTTGTTATTTTTTTTTAGCTGTTGAGTATAATTTTAAATATTGTGCAAAAAATGGAGAGAAACATATTATTTGAGTAGAAATTAAAATGTTTTTAATTGTTTATTAAATATTTTTTGTTGAAATATTTATTATTTTATTAATAATTTAGCTAATTCAATAAAGGAAGAATAATTTTCTTTTCTTTTAAAAAAAAGCCTATCAACATCGTGTTTGGAATTTTTTTTTAATAGTGTAAATAGATTGAATAAAATTCATAAAAATGAAGATACTTACAAGAGTAAATTAATTATGAAGACAAAAAATATAACTAAAGACAACGGATAGATATGGATAGGAATTCTCGAAAAAATATCCCAAAACAAAAAACAAATGAGAGACAAATATCATAATTTTAGTGGACTATATTCACTGAAAAATATAAATGTTTACCCACATAAACGGATAACAATTGAATTTATTTGTGATTTTAAGGATATGTGGATTAATTCAATACGAGTGATTAATAGTATTAGATTAAACATATGCAAAACATAATAGATGACCAAACCAATGATAAGGGTGATTCCGAGCTTGACTCGATAAAGAACCTGCCCTCGATTCCAAGCTTATATTTATGAAGAATTTAAGAACAAGAAATAAGAGTTTTGAACAACAAAGAGAACCGAAATAAATTGCCTTGATATGGGTGTTACAATGTGTGGCCTGAATAACAATCTTTCCCCTTTATATAGTAAGAGTATTTACCCTAAGTACAATTCTAATAAAGGTAAAGATCTTATGTTTCGCTAATCACTGATTTTTTGCCGATACGGGTCGAGATTCACATAGTGATATCCGGTTGGGCACGGACTTCACGATCCTCTGTTAGTCGTATGTAGCTGTTTGATAATACCCTCCAATGTCTTAATCCTCGAGCCGGACCCAGAGGACATGGCCCCGATACCCCCGAGGGCAGATGTTTTGCCCGAGACCCAATACGAGGATTCTTTACTCTGACTCCGATTCATTACGGTCACGTTTCTGTTCCGTTTTGCTTATCGAAAAATCGAGGTGTTTAGTGGGCTCGATCTCACCCGTATACGATAAACATACACAATGTTAATACTTAATCGGATAATTTCATTGGGGAGAGCTAAAGTCATTCTAATCGTAAGCAAAAGCAGTTACCGTCTTGCTTCATTGATTCAGTCGATGATCTCATGTATCAGACTTTCTCGAAGTGTGGTGCAAGGATTTGCAGCACCAAAGATTTCATTCTTCGACATCCGGGGTTACGATTCTCGAATTGAAACTCTAATTATATTTATCCTATTAGTGTCTACAACAAGTGGTTGAAAAAAAATACCGTTGTATGGTCTTCAAATTAACAAAGTCATCCTTACCATAGAAATAAAGTATAAATTTTTTTATCCAAAATACATACATCAAGAACAAAAAGTAGAATATATAGAAATGACATGATTTAACAATCGAGAATTAAAAATTTGCCATAATGCTATCTCCAAGTACTCCTAATAATGTGACAACTCTCCGGCGACTAATCATGAAATATGTGGAATACATAGTGTAAAATAGACTGTTAAAATATTACAAAAGTTACATCAACAACAACAACTCAGTATAATCCCATTAGTGGGGTCTGGAGAGGGTAGTTTGTACACAGACCTTACCCCTAGCTTGGGTAGAAAGATTGTTTCCGATAGACCCTCGGCTCCCTCCCTCCAAGAACTCTCCACCTTACTCTTAGGGTGACTCGAACTCACAATCTCTTGGTTGGAAGTGGAGGATGCTCACCAGTAGTTAATGACCGTATAATTTAAAATTTTCAGAAATATTGAGCCGAATTTAAAATTAAATTACCAATGAAGGAGTGTATATCAGTATATGTATTACCTTTAGTCGCTGGAGTTTAAAACATGAGCCTTTTTATGAAGTTATTAATGTGGCAGAAATTAATTAAATGTTGAGATTATGTGGTAATATCCCAATAGGAATCAAATAGTTTGGGTGTGAAGAAAAAGTTTCAATAGCATCGTAATTGTGGAAAAAGGTGATTTAAGGTTATTTCCTTTAAAATTTAGGCAAAAGTCACTCGTATTAAACCTAAAAAATAATCCCAATGGAAGTTATTTTAAATTAAAAAAAATAATTTGTTAAGCAGTATCATGATTTTAATATAATATAGATAGATAGATTACCTCATTGCCATTGTGACTTCGTAATATTCTCAATCTGCCCCTTAAGAATGCAAAGCAACTTTCAATTGTTATAAATTGGAGGAACCAAAAGAAATGAGATGCGCAAAACCTTCATCTCTTTGAGACCATTCTAATTGCCAATAATTTCAGATAGAATGGAATTTGAAAAGGTACGTAATACTCATGCTCAAATTTTTTCTATAGTATTTTCTTGTATACTCAAGTTCAATGACGACCCAACTCACTAGTATTATATATTTTATGATAGATTTATTTATTACCCGCATACTCATTCTTTCATGTCAAATCATAAAATATATTTTTAATTGAAGTTTCTTCTTTTGTGGTTATGAGATAGGAATTTGACTTAATGGTTGTCCCAACAAAAGGTGAAATCAACTCGCCCCCTCCACCGCGAAAGAATTTGAGTCTCAGTGTGGTAGAACCTGATGAAAAAGATATTAAAATATCTTCGCAAGAACTGGACAGAATTTTGACTCAATATTTAGAGACATTGTCCAATCGGAAAAAATATCATTTAGGTAAGTATATGTTCAGTGGCTTTTTCTATAAATATAGTCATCAAATTTAACTTTTATACACAATTTTAACAAAATAAAATTAAAAAGACTAGTATGCTAAGGTCTATAGATTGTAAGGCTAAATATCTTTGGATAAACCCGAGATCAACAAGTATAGCAGTATAGCTGCATGAAGTACGATGAAGTTCTTTTCTATCCACAGAAGATAGTGTTTCTAATATGTAGTTTTCTTTTTGTATACCCTTTGTGCTAATGTGGGAGAAGATAGTGTATGTCACCAATTGGGAGGGTAAGAAAGAGAGCATGTTGAAATTTTCTTTTGTACAGTATTTTTATAAAATACACTATTTTCTTTTTTTTTTCTTTTCTCTTGTTTTTCTTTTCTCCAGTTTCGTTAGTTATAAACTTGGCCTGAAATTAGTTTTGGCATTCTCCATATTCTTCCACGAGATTGAGTTGCAGATTTTATTCTTTCCTATCTCCACATTTCACTACACTTTATAGAGGATTACTGCTACTTTTAATCTCTTCAGATACCATTTTTAAGCTGTCAATTGCAATTGCTTCTTATAAAAAGGAATGAAAAAATCTAGTCCCAAGATCAACTTCTGATTAAACCCAGAAGAAACCCACGAAAGTTTTCTTTGTGATTTGACCACCCACACAACAGAATCATGATGTCGACATTTATTGAGAAAATTTTATTTGTTGAAGCAAAATTTTGAAATATGCATTGAGTTATTTTGGTTATCATTATCATATTAAAATTATTTCTCGGGTTTGGTTAAATTGAACAACTTATATTATATAGCTACTTTTGTATCGTGTATGTGCTGGAAAGATGGATTGAGGTAGAAATGAAGGTGGGAAAAGAAGTTGATGGGAACAAAAACAAAAAAAATATATGGTAGTGGCATTTCAGGATGATACTAATTTCATTTTTAAAAAAAGGATGATCCCCACAAAGAATATGTGTGTAGTTGAAAATTCGACCATAGTATAAAGGGGGTACTTATGCCTTTTTTTCCATTAAAAAATATAAATTATTAGTTAATTTCATACATATTCCAAAATTAATTTCACAACGAGAACTAGAGAAACTATTTCAAGAATAATGTAAAAAAAAAAAACTTTTTAGTTATACGTGTTCTCGAAATATTTAAACTTAGCCTCTTTAAATTGGTTTCCTTACAGGTTATCCAATTAATGTATGTTACGAGCATCATGCTGCTTTAGCTCCACTTTTGCAATTCTACTTGAACAATTGTGGAGATCCCTTCACTGAGAACACTATCGATTTCCATTCAAAAGATTTTGAAGTTGCTGTTTTAGATTGGTTTGCACAACTCTGGGAAATTGAGAAGGATGAATATTGGGGATACATTACCAATGGTGGCACAGAGGGAAATCTTCATGGCCTTTTAATTGGGTAGGTAATTTACTTTCCCCATCTCCATTGATGGACAAAGTTTAATTTCTTCTACTTCCAATTCAAGAGTATTTGAAATTAAGATGAAGGAGCAAGACGAGGAATTCTTTTGATTGCCGATTCCAACTTATATATAATTGTTGTTCTAGTAGAATAGTCTAACATGCCTATTTTGTGCGTGGAGATATTCTATTATATTTATACTTGATCTAAAAAAGAGTATTGTATATATTTAGAGACCTCATATCCAAATGATGTATTTCACGTTTACCCATTTGAATAAATATTTGTGCAGAAGAGAGCTACATCCCACTGGGATAATATATGCATCTAAGGATTCACATTACTCAGTTTTTAAAGCAGCAAGAATGTACAGAATGGAGCTAGAAACAATCAACACTTTATTTAATGGAGAGATTGATTATGCAGATCTGAGATCAAAGTTACTTCTCAACAAGAACAAACCAGCCATCATCAATGTCAATATTGGTAATAATATTCTTTTAAAGTTTATGAGTTTTAACTTGCTACTGATCAATTCATAGCTTGTTTTAGCTGGGTTGGATCGCATTTAATAATTTATACATATTTAATAGATTTTTAAATATAAATATAAGGTCAAGCTAAAGGCATTGACTTCATTCAAACTCATACCTAATATTGTAGCTCTACTCTGATTCTCATATGTGGATCGGAGTACTACTAATACTTTTAACATATTTGTAGGAACTACCTTCAAAGGAGCTATTGATGATCTTGATCTGATCCTACAAATACTTAAAAAATGTGGTTATTCCAATGATAAGTATTACATCCATTGTGACGCTGCACTATATGGGCTAATTATCCCATTTATCCAACATGTAAGATTAATTTAATCCATTATGTTCTTTAAATAAGAAACTTTCCATATATCTAGGGAACAAACAAAAAATGACCTAGCTAGTTCTCTATTGTATTTGACAACAGGCGAAAACAATTACCTTCAAGAAGTCAGTAGGCAGTGTTTCAATTTCAGGCCACAAATTCTTGGGATGTCCAATGCCTTGTGGCATTCAGATGACAAGGAAAAGTTACATTAGTAGTCTCTCAACAAAAATCGAGTATATTGCTTCCACTGATGCTACAATTTCTGGTAGTCGAAATGGCTTGGCACCAATACTCTTATGGTACAGTTTATGCATGAAAGGTCGTACCGGATTGCAACAAGATGCCAAAATGTGCATCGAAAATGCCCGATATTTGAAAGGCCAACTTCATAAAGCAGGAATTAGCGCTATGCTTAATGAGTTTAGCATTATCGTTGTCTTTGAACGACCTAATGACCATAAGTTCATTCGCCAATGGCAACTATCTTGCACAAGAGATATGACACATGCTGTGGTTATGCCATGCATCACAAGAGAAACGATAGACAATTTCTTTAAGGATTTAATGCATGAGAGGGAAAAATGGTACCGGGTTGGAACAACTGTGCCTCCTTGCCTAGCAGATGATATTGCTTCTCAAAACTGTCTTTGCTGCTGTCACAAGATGTGTCATTGAATTCCGTAGAAGAAAAGACTTGGAACGGTCGAGTATGCTTTTATGCAGAGGTGGCTCAATAAAATTGGTGATCAAACGCCAAACATTTAATAAATAGAAGACCTTAAATTTATTTATTTATAATCTTTTGAGAAATAAAGTTGATCTTCCTCTTGAGTTTCATTATCATCTTATTCAACTAAAATGGGACTTGTTCATATGTAGAACACTCTCCCATATTGTCTGATTAATTATTTGTTGTTAGTTAAAATTTTATCAAGAGCACCTCTTAAGAAAATATAAAAGTTTCAATTCTCTTCTTTTTTTTTTCTTTTCGAGTTTTGAGTTAATCTGATTGATATTTTCTGGTTAACTTATTTGAATTCTAATATACAACTTATGATAATATTTACTTTTGAAAGAAAAATTGTGAAACAATAACAAATTTCATATTAACAAATATATATAATAGAAAGTTAAGAGCAATCGAAGTTGATTATGGAAGTTGATGTCACGACCCAAATCTCTCTCTGTAGGATGTCGTGATGATACCTAGTCTTAGGGACTAGGTAAACCTAACATTTACTGAAATAATAATAATATTAATTAACGAATGACAAACATGAAATAGGAATCTCTATACAATACTTACAATCTAAAAATCGGTAGTACAAGTCATAAGCTCTACTGAGTTACTAGAAAGCCTATAAATACAATTGTTTTGAAGTAGAGATAAAACAGTGCGAGAACAATATCAGAAGGTGACTTTAAAGCCTGCGAACGCAGCACAGGTTTACCTTGAGTCTCCACAGCAAGGTCCGGACAGCTACCTAGCGATCAACTAACTCCAATTTACCTGGCTCTGCACAAAAATATGCAAAAGTGTAGTACGAAATCACAGTCGATACCCAGTAAGTATCAAGACTAAGCTCGGTGGAGTAGTGATGAGGTACAGTCAAGACACTCACTAATCAAATAATTTGTGCATTATAGCATACAAAAATAATAGGGAATAAATAGCAATGATAGCAACAATAACCAACTAGTGATATAAACAGCAAGGTAGCAAGAACACCGTAATTATTACTCAGACGTATAAGAAACACAAGTAAAACCAATTAAACAAGTCCTTCAAATATAAATCTTTCACATATAATTCTTTCGAATAAATACCCTCCGAATATATTTCTTCAAATAAATAATCCTTATATAAAAATCATAAAAATACGGGTCTCAGTCCCCTTTCATATTCTCACGGCATTTCGTACCCATATCTCTATCACAACCACACGGACAACTCTCGTGCCTAATATATCAATACATAAAATCTGCATGATCAATTTATTTTTAATAAAGTAAGTTATAATTTTTAAACCAAGTAAGAATTCAACAAAGAAATGGGTTTATTTTTAAAATAGTTTGAGTGAAGAAAATGACATTTCAGTTAAAATAAAGCATCAGATAGGCTACTGAGTTGGATATAAAACTTATTAAATTAAAACACAATAATGTAACGACCCGACTTGTCGTTTTAAGAATTTACGCCCTGTTCAGTGACTTAAGCTCTCGAGCAGCTTCGCAATATGTATTATGACCCGCGGGTGTAGTAGAGTTTGAATTACTGAAGATTCGGAATTTAATTAAAAGAACAATCCCTATTTAGAAGCTTAAATGGAAAGATTTGACCGGAGAGTTGACTTTTGAGAAAACGATTCCAGAACAGAATTTTGATGATGTCAATAGCTCCGTATGGTGATTATGGACTTAGGAGCGTGTCCGAAAATTTATTTGGAGGTCTGTAGTGGAATTAGGCTTGAAATGGCGAAAGATGAATTTTTGGAAAGTTTGACCGGGGGGTTGACTTTTTGATATCGGGGTCGGAATCCGGTTCTGAAAATTTTTATAAGTCTGTTATATTATTTATGACTTGTGTGCAAATTTTGAGGTCAATCGGACTTGATTTGATAGGTTTCGGCGTCGAATGTAGAAGTTGAAATTTTTTAGTTTCATTAAGCTTGAATTGGGGTATGATTCGTGGTTTTAACATTATTTGATGTGATTTGAGGTTTCGACTAAGTCCATAATAGGTTTTGAGACTTGTTGGTATGCTCGGATGGGGTACCGAGTGGTTCAGGTGAGTTTTGGGGTGGTTTCAGATCATTTCTAGGTCATTTTTAGTTGCTGATTTTTGGCCACAGAGGTATGCATCGCGATCGCGGACAAACAGTCTCGATCGCGAAGAGCAATTTTGCTATTTGGAGACTGTGAATCGCGATCGCGGAAGCCTTTTTGCGATCGTGTAGAGGAAACTCCTGCCGTACTGACCCAATTTTGGAAGTTCATATCTTGGAATTTATAATGAATTTGAAGATGATCAAAAAATAAAAGTTGTAGCTCTTTGTGTCTAGTTTTCATAAATATAAACCATTTGTCATTTAGAGGTGTGTGCAAAAAGTTATGGTAGACAAACTACAGACTATCCAGGAAGAGTTTGGAAATCTCTATTGCATAGGGCTGACTTTGGAAGCTTATATATAGAAATCTATAATGAATTGGGAGATGAAAAACAAATGAAAGTTATAGTCCTTGGAATCTAGTTTTCAGAAAGTTAAATCATTCATCATTTTAGATTTTGTATAAAAAGTTATAACCATTATACTAGAGGCTATCTGGAAGAGTTGGGGAGCTTATTCTTCGCGATCGCGATTGATTTTCCGCGATCGCGAAGAGTAATTTTGGGGCTGAAAACTTTTGTGCTTCGCGATTGCGAAGCATTTTACACAATTGCGAAGAGTAAATACCTGGGGCAGTAGCTATATTTCGAAGTATCAGCCATTTATAACATATTTGGAGCTATGGAGCTCGATTGAAGCAATTTTTCAGGCGATTTTCACCATATGGATTGGGGTAAGTGTTCTATATCCTAAAGTGTTTATATTTCATGAATCTATGATTATATTCATCGGTTAATTCGGATTTTATTGGAAGAAATCAAGATTTTTGTAAAAATCCTCAAAAAACGAAAATTTAAGATTTGGAGGTCGAGTTGTTATTGGAATTCAATAAAATTGGTATGGTTGAACTCGTATCGGAATGGGTATTTAAATTTCATAAAAATTATGCTGGGTTCCGAGGAGCGGGCCCCGAGTTTACTTTTGTTGACTTTTTAGAATAAATTTTTAAGTTGACGTATTATTATCCGGAATTATTTTCGATAAATTTTAATGAAGTTATACAATTAATTTGGATAGATTTGAGCAGTCCGCAGGTCAATTCAAGTAAGAAGACGATTTTGGAATATCGGCATAACTTCAAAAAGGTAAGTGTCTTGCTTAACCTCGAGTGGGAAAAATACCCCTTAGGCATTGAGTATTATATGCAAATTGTGTGATTGAAAATCATGTACGCGAGGTGACGAGTATGTACTTGGTTTATATATGCAAATTTCGTTGATTAAAATTCTTAGACGCCAATATGTATTAAGTTGGAAATTATTGGCACTTATTAAATCCTCTATTTGTCATGCCTAGATCCTTGTTTGTTGAAATTATTTTTAAATGATGATTTGGTGTGATTGCAACCTTGAATTTATGTGAAATATTATTTTGTTAAGATTTTGTGTACATTATGGTGTCTTATTATGGAAAATAATGTATTGTTGATTTCTTTGGCAAGTTAAAATATTTGAGAACTTGATGAGCTATTTGTGATATGTGAGCACTTAATATGCAGTTGTTGAAATCATATTTATTTTGGGACTACGGAACGGTATTTCGGGATATCCCCCTGCCCTGCATATTTACTTTGAGACTACGGAACTATATTCCGGGAGATCCCCCTGCCATGCATATTTACTTTGGGACTATAGAACGGTATTTCGGGAGATCCCCCTGCCCTGTATATTTACTTTGGGACTACGGAACGGTATTACGGGAGATCCTCCTGTCTTGCATATTTACTTTTGGGACTACGAGGCGCTACCTCGGGAGATCCCCATATCTTGCATATTTTTCTATGGATGCACTTGCCATTGGTTATTTTATTTTTCACTAATATGTAAATTCTTGTGTTCTTCCGTGATGTATTATTTGATTTTATTATGTGTTTTGGTATTCCTTGTTGTATTGTGTTGGCTTTGGCTCTTTGTACAAGACTCTGCAGATTTGTGTTTATGATTTTTGCTGGTTTTCAAGAATTGAGTTGTTTCGAATAAAAGAAATTATTATTAAGTTTTAATTTAATAAATTTTACATCCAAATTAGTAGTTGTCGGATGCTTCATTTAAATTGAAATGTCATTTTCTTCACCCAAACGAGTTAAAAAAATAAACTCATTTCTTACTTGATTTAAAAATTCTAAACTCACATGAGTGGAAATAAATTGATCATGTGGATCTTATATACATTGAGGATATTGGCATGTGAATTATCCGTGTAGTTGTGATATAAAATGAGGGCACGAGGTGCCGGAAAAATATGATAATTTAATTATGGGCATGAAGTGCTGTGGAGATATGAAAATGGGCTGAGACCCGTATTTTTATGATTTTAAAATGAGGTGTCACATGGTAACTTTTTAACTGAAGAATTATATTCAAAATATTTATTTGGAAGGATTTTTATTTAGAAAGTATTATATGAAAGAATTATATTTGAAAGATATTTTATTTGAGGAAAATTATATTTAAAGGAGAGGTATTGGGTAGAATTATATGTGAAGGACATTTATTTCAAGAATTTGATTTAATTGGGTGTACTTGTATTTATTATTTATTGAGTGATATTAAATGGTGTTTTGTTGTCTTGATGTGCATATCACTGGTTGTTTTATGATTTCCTTATTGTTATCTTCTGCCTACTATCTTGTATATTATATTGCACAGGCTATTAGACTAGTGAGTGTCCTGACTGTACATCGTCTCTACTCCACTGAGGTTAGTCTTGATACTTACTGGGTACCGACCGTGGTGTGCTCATACTACACTTCTACACATTTTTGTGCAGAGCCAGGTATTGGAGATATTGGACTTGAGCATAGTTAAAGCGGAACCGTAAAGATTCAAGGTAAAGCTACTTGGTCGTCGCAGTCTCTTGGAGTCTTTTCATTTTATTGTACTGTTAATTTTTAATCAAACAGTATTGTATATTCGGTCCTCGTGATCATTCCATGTATTCAGTTAGAGTTCGTGACTCAGTACTACCAGTCTTGGGAGGTTGTATATTCTTATTTGTTCCGCTGTTAGTTTTGATTACTTATTTAATTCAAAAACAAAATGGCTTCAAATATGTAATTGAAATTGGCTTACCTAGTATTAGAGACTAGGTGCCATCACGACACCTGTGGCGGGATTTTGGGTCGTGACAAGTTGGTATCCGAGCTCTAGGTTCATAAGTTCTACGAGTCACGAACGAGTTTAGTAGAGTCTTGCGTATTGGTACGGAGACGTCTGTACTTATCTTCGAGAGGCTAAAGAGCTAGTAGGAAATAATTCACTTCTTTTATTCCTTATCGTGCTGTATTTATTCAGCTTGAAGCATATATCTTATGTTATTTTGCATCCACTCGTGTATGAAATTGCACACTCGTTATCAACTATGCGCCAACGGTTTGTGATACTACAGAGGGGTTATAAGGGTGCCAGGGTTGTTCAACCATTGTTACAACGTGTCATCCAAATCGAGGATGGGAAAGTATTTAGAGATCATTCAGTTGTGCGCATGGGGGTGCAGCAGGTTCTGACATCTGGTTAATAAGTATGATCTTAAGAAGGTTTAATTAATTGCCTAATCGTCACAATCATGGTAGGTCATGAGGTGGATGTAGATATGAAGATAGTTGGTGGTGTTAGAGATTATGTAGTTCGTATGGGATTTCTATTTAGCGAAGGGTACATACTAGCAGCCAAGGCACTGGAGAAAGAGAGTTTAACTGTCACGAGGATGATATGCGCCAAATAAATGACTTGAGGTATCTTATGACCGGTGTCCTACGAGCGATAAGGTTAGTATTGTGGATCATCAGAATGTTTCCTATGACTTCGTGCCAAGTGAGGGAAGTCCACTATCAACGATCAGATTGCGGGGTCATGTGTTATATCAGTTTTGGCTTGAGATGTATTTATGTGGTAATGAAAGGTTCTCTGAAACTTATATATGATTAAGAGGTGAGATTTGTATGGGATGATGTTGGGGCTTGCGGTATTCCTGCGTCCTTAATAATTCTAAATTTCAGTACCAGCGGGGTCACAGAAACAATTTCAGAATATTCAGGGTGCTACAGTAAGTTCTTTTAATGCACCATCGGCACGGGGTTCTTACGGTGGTTATTCCAGTTATCTGGCAGAGATTCAATATGAGCAGCCATGCCCGCAGAGGGGTTGTTATGAGAGTGGTGATACTAGACACATCAAGAGAAATTATCCCAGACTTGGGAGGGGTGGATTTCACGAGAGCACTCAAGCTACAAGCTTTATTCTAGTTAATACTCCACGTGCACAGTCAGCTAGAGGTGGAGGACAGGCAGGTAGTGGGCGCCTAAGAGGTGGAGACCCTACCCATTAATATAATCTCTATGATTTGGCCGAGGCCAATACACCAGATGGTGTCGTTACAGGTACGATCCTGATTTTGTTATAAAAGGATATTTTCCTTTAATTTGATTCGGTTCTGAATACTGAGGTGAGTTCTTCTATTATGCTCCGCTTATGGGTGAGTTTCGTAATTTTTGTGACCCACTTATATGTTTATCCTTGTTGGGAGATTTGAATATGTGAGCCCGTATCTGTCATTTTATTTTTGTACACCATTGAGGGCTATAAGTCCAAAAGAAATTTTTATTATTCATTATAGTGGGTTTAATGTGTTTCGGAATAATTGATTCTAATTTTTATGAATTATATTCCCTACCGGTATGAGGGTTCATTATGTGTTGTGAAAACTGTTTATGAAATATATTGAAAAGAAGAAAGAAAGGAAATTAAAATTTCAGTTGGCACAATGTGCAAAATACTTGTGATTCGGAGTTGAGGACGAGATCTTCGCATTTTTATATGATGTGAAATATTTAAACCGGGCTACAAGCCGCGGTAGAAGTTATATAAGGACTAGGTCTTTGTGGTAAAATATTTATGAGTTTAAATTCTCCTTTTGTAAAATTAAAATTTGTACTATAGTATTAATAAGGAGTCATGCCTGTTAGGCTTATTTGATAATTCTTTTATGTATTTTTGCACATATTTATCCATAATTGTGAGAAAAATATTGAGTTTTAGCCCACGAGGTGAGTGTCCAGGAGGCGTTAAATGTGGCTTGCTAAGTTCGGTAAATAGTTATGAGGTCTTCATGCCTCACATTTTGCTGTCATTGTTGTGAAAATTCGAAACGCGATTTTTGGTTAATATGAGGTTAATTGGCGATGCTGTAATTGATTATGAACAGCTATTAAGACCAGAGATGTGGTTATAGGCATACGTATGATGTGTGCGTAGGCACGTGTTGCTACCGCCGGTTGAAGCTAATACCGTGCGTTGATATGAAAATCAGACTTTTTGAAAATATTTGGAGTGTAAGAAATTGGTCTTAAAGTTTACAAATATGGATAAAAGAAATAATCTCAAATGAGATGGTGTTGTCGAGCTTATCTCAAATGTGGTAACGTGGGATCAACCGTGAGTATATGTGTAAAAGTAAAATTATCAATTTGGTGACCTCAGAATAATTCTTAGCACGTTCGAGGACGAACGTTTGTTTAAGAGGTGGAGAATGTAACGACCCGACTTGCCGTTTTAAGAATTTACGCCCAGTTCAGTGACTTAAACTCTCGAGCAGTCTTCGCAATATGTATTATGACCTGCGGGTATGGTAGAGTTTGAATTACTGAAGATTTGAAATTTAATTAAAAGAACAATCCTTATTTAGAAGTTTAAATGGAAAGAGTTGACCGGAGAGTTGACTTTTGAGCAAACGACTCCGGAATGGAATTTTGATGAAGTCAATAGCTCTGTATGGTGATTATGGACTTAGGAGCATGTCTGAAAAATTATTTGGAGGTCTGTAGTGGTATTCCGGGAGATCCCCCTGTCCTGCATATTTATTTTGGGACTACGGAACGGTATTACGGGAGATCTCCCCGCCCTACATATTTACTTTGGGACTATGGAACGGTATTCCGGGAGATCTCCCTGCCCGGCATATTTACTTTGGGACTACGGAACGGTATTCCGGAAGATCCCCCTGTCTTGCATATTTACTTTTGGGACTACGAGGCGCTACCTCGGGAGATCCCCATGTCTTGCATATTTTTCTATGGATGTATTTGCCGTTGGTTATTTTGTTTTTCTGTGATATGTAAATTCTTGTGTTCTTCCATGATGTATTATTTAATTTTATTATGTGTTTTGGTATTCCTTGTTGTATTGTGTTGGCTTTTGCTCTTTGTACAAGACTCTGCAGATTTGTTTTTATGGTTTTTACTGGTTTTCGAGAATTGAGTTATTTTGAATAAATGAAATTACTATTATGTTTTAATTTAATAAATTTTACATCCAAATTAGTAGTCATTGGATGCTTCATTTTAATTGAAATGTCATTTTCTTCACCCAAACGAGTTAAAAAAATAAACTCATTTCTTTGATGATTTCTTACTTGATTTAAAAATTCTAAACTCACTTTAGCGGAAATAAATTGATCATGTGGATCTTATATACATTGAGGATATGGACATGTGAATTATTCATGCAGTTGTGATATGAAATGAGGGCACGAGGTGCCGGAAAAATATGATGATTTAATTATGGGCACGAAGTGCCGTGGAGATATGAAAATGGGTTGAGACCCGTATTTTTATGATTTTGAAATGAGGTGTCACATGGTGACTTTTTAATTGAAGAATTATATTCAAAATATTTATTTGGAAGGATTTTTATTTAGAAAGTAGTATATGAAAGAATTATATTTGAAAGATATTTTATTTGAGAAAAATTATATTTTAAGGAGAGTTATTTGATAGAATTATATGTGAAGGACATTTATTTGAAGAATTTGATTTAATTGGGTGTACTTGTATTTATTATTTGTTGAGCGATATTAAATGGTATTTTGTTGTCTTGATGTGCATATCACTGGTTGTTTCATGATGTCCTTATTGTTATCTGCTGCCTACTATCTTGTATATTATATTGCACAGGCTATTAGACTAGTGAGTGTCTTGACTGTACCTCGTCTCTACTCCACTGAGGTTAGTCTTGATACTTACTGGGTACCGACCGTGGTGTGCTCATACTACACTTCTGTATATTTTTGTGCAGAGCCAGGTATTGGAGATATCGGACTTGAGCAGAGTTAAAGCGGGACCGTAAAGATTCAAGGTAGAGGTGCTTGGTCGTCCCAGTCCCTTGAAGTCTTTTCATTACATTGTACTGTTAATTTTTAATCAAACGGTATTGTATTCGGTCCTCGTGATCATTCCATGTATTCAGTTAGAGTTCGTGACTCAGTACTACCAGTCTTGGGAGGTTTTATATTCTTATTTATTCCACTGTTAGTTTTAATTACTTATTTAATTCAAAAACAAATGGCTTCAAATATGTAATTGAAATTAGCTTACCTAGTATTAGAGACTAGGTGCCATCACGACACCTGTGGCGGGATTTTGGGTCGTGACAAATAGTAATTTTTTTTATTTAAAATAACTCAATCATTAAGAACAAGTACAAACCAGAATTACAAATCCTTAGAGTCTCGTACGAAAAAGGCCAAAGCCAGCACAATACAACAAGAAATACAAAAAAAAACTTAATATTAAGTCAAATAATATATCACGGAGAACACAAGTCTTCATAAATCAATCCCCGTCATAGCCCACCTTGTCTCGACACGTGCGCAATAATAAAGTAAATACCCGCCTTGTCTCGCCGCACGCGCATAATAATATTTTCACCTTGTCTCGCCACATGCGCAACCCCTCCCCCAATATATATATATATATATAGAGCCTGCCTTGTCACGCCGCATGTGCATAATCAACAGTAACAATAGCACGGCAGAAACCTCGTGCAAATACCCGAACAAACCTCCCAACAATATCACGTGCCAATATCACAACATCTCATAAATTGTACCTCAAGTGCTCAAATATTACAACTTGCCATAGAAATAAAAAATACATTAATTTCCAAAATAAGGAGTCTATGGATCGACCATAATGTGCACAAAATCTTAACAAAATATACGAGAGTGAACAACTCAACAGAATAATATTTCACAATTTAACACTTTGCCTCAATATGATTTACGACCTTTACAACTCAATACCAATTTCAGCCATATGAACTGGAAAGTAATTCATCAAGGAACAATGCCTTCTTAAATCTAAATTTTTAGATAATTATATTAATGCCTCAATTTAAACTTATTTAATTATTTATTTATTGGTGAAAAATCCATAAGGCTATTATTTTCAAGAAATATCAAATCAACAAACACACAGAATTCACATACAAATTCAAGTGGCAATCATGCCAAATTATCATATAAAAACAAGCTCGGCAAATAAGGAATGAGGCATGACACATAAAGGATTTAATAAGTGCCAACAAATTTCCAATTTAACACATAAGGGCGTCTACGAATTTCAACCAATGTAATTTGCACATATAAACCAAGTACGTACTCGTCACCTCGCGTACATGATTTTAAATTTTACAATTTTCACATAAGACTCAATGCCTAAAGGGTAATTTTCCCACTCAACGTTAGGCAAGATACTTAGCTCGAACCGGGTAATTCTTTACTCTGCTATGCCTTCGCCTCGTGAATTAGCCTCTGAAAGTCTCCTATCTAGTCATAATTAATTCGATTCAATCAATACAAATTATTGAAATTAATTCCATATGAAAATATAAATTTTCCAACAAAATCCGAAATTTAACTCAAAAATTGCCCGTGGGACCCACGTCTCGGAATCCGACGAAACTCACAAAATCCGATAACCCATTCAATTACGAGTCCAACTATACTAGTTTCACTCAAATCCGACATCGAAATCTCAAAATACCGTTTTATTAAATTTCTACAATCTTCCCCAAGTTTTCATCTCAAAACACTAATTAAATGATTAAACAATGATATATTCATATATATTGACCAAATTCGAGTTAGAATCACTTACCCCGATATTTTTCCTTTGAAAATCTCTCAAACATCGCCTCTCCCCAAGCTCCAATTTGTCAAAAATGAAAAATGGGACGAAATAACTTAAAGTTTTTGTCGAGGCGCTGCCCTCGATTTCCTGCCTCTATTTTCAGCCCCGATTTTCAGTCTCGATTTCCAGCCTCGATTTCCAGCAGAAAAATTTCAGCAGCTGTTTAAGTCCAAATTTTGATCCGTTAACCATCCGAAACTCACCTGAGGCCCTCGAGACCTCAAGCAAATACATAAACAAGTCCTAAAATATCATACGATCTTAGTTGAAACCTCAAATCATATAAAACAACGCTAAAATCACGAATCATACCCCAAATAAATTTTCGGACACGCTCCGAAGTCCAAAATCACCATGCAGAGCTATTGGAATCATCAAAACTATATTCCGGAGTCGTTTGCTCAAAAGTCAAACTCCGATCAACTCTTTTCACTTAAGCTTCAAAAATGAGAATTGTTCTTTTAATTTAATCATGTATCATCCGAAAGCCAAACTCGACCATACACGCAAGTCATAATACACATTATAAAGCTGCTCGGGACCTCAAGTCCCTGAACGGAACGTAGATTCTCAAAACGACAAGTCGGATCGTTACAGTTGATAACTTAATAATCGAATATTTTTGTTGGCATTTCACATTACCTTCTCCTTTTTAGTAGGATAGTGGGGCGGGCAACTATCTATTGAGTATGGGATCCTGCGCCACTAATCATAGGTGATTTTCAAGTATATGAAAACTTTTACGCTCTTTTTCGGTAAAGAACATCTATATCTATTTATATTTATATATCTATCTATATCTATATTATTAATAAAAAATAAATATTCTATGCTAAATGTCAGAATGAAAAAAATATACTTGAAATATTGATCGACTTTTATACCCCTAGTTATTTATATATATATTAATATTCACAAAAAGTCCTGCGAAAAGGACAAAACTAGAAATACCACACACTAGAATAAAGAGTTGTAAAAGGATATGACTTTAAACGAAGTAGAAAATGATATGAATTTGCATTGGATTCTAATCCCAATCAAAGTTCCAACTGTATGTCCTACCTATTCTTGAATTTCAAAATTATACCAATTTCATATGAATAGGAAAGCCACCTATTACCAGTATATGAAGGGGCCGGTTTGCTGGTTATATAACTCTGAAACCATTTATTTGCAACTGAGAATTGGGACGATAAGAAAGCTTCAAATCTTAGATATGTGACTAGCTAGCTGGTCGCAAAGCTCATCATTAGAGGGTTATGCTTATAAGTAGTGAATTTGCTTTTATTATTAGTATCAATTTGGGAGTTGATTTTGTTCTAGTCTGGTTCTTTTTTGCAGAAAATCTTAACGTTGATCAGTAATGCTGGAGTTTTTGTAATTGGTATGGTTTCGTGTTCTTCTTTATGAGCATCACTTTTTTTTTATTTTATAATATGAGCATCACTTAATTTCGGTTATTTCATCATGTGTTAATTATGGTGTATTTGTCTTAAATTGTATTTTTGTATTGTCATTGTCTGCGCTGAGTCCTTCAAAAGATTGATTATTTCTCTACAATATAATTTATTGTTAGGATCGGGAAATCGAGTAGTGCGAAATTTCGCCAGGAATTAGTACTTCGAAACATGTTATAGTGGCTAGCCTGATTCCATTCCTTTTCTTGGTTTCTAACTAAATAGACAGAAACCAGCTCTATCATAATGTATTTTGATTCTCAATCTTTGTCGATGGCATCATCTCTTACGTTGCTGGTAATGCTTTCCGGATGCTGAACCTAACAATGGAGACAAAGAGGATACTTCCACAGAGTTGAATGGCAAACTTGTTGTAACGACCCGACTTGTCGATTTGAGTTATTACTCTCCTTTCTACTATTTGAAATCTTGAATAGCTTCATATGATGTACTATGACTTGTGTGCAAAATTTGAGGTCAATCGGACTTGATTTGCTATATTTCGACATCGATTCTTCACGAATACCTGGTATCACGTTAAGCAAATGAGCTCCAAATTCAATTTTGATTGAAGCATTAGATCCGTATTAAAATTTTGGAGCCATAGTAAAAAGAATCGTCGAATTCGGACATCGTATGAGAAAATTATGCCCATTTCCGTGTCAGGAACAATTTTCCGTCGCCGCCAGCGCCCATGGTAGCGTGGGGCGCTAGCCATGGTGCTGGGATGTTAAAGGTACTGTAAATAGCGCCACAGGCAGCGCCCCACGCTACAAGTGGCGCCCGACATAGCTGAGGCCCTATAAACGGGGGTTTTTTACCATTTTTGACAAAAATTGAGTTGGGGAGCTCGGTTTAGGCGATTTTCATGAGTAAACATTGGGGTAAGTGTTTCTTATCCTATATTGATTATATTTCATGATTCCATACTCATTTACGTTATGAATCCCTGAATTTATGGAAGAAAAATTAGATTTTTGTAAAATCTTCCAAAAATATAAAATGAAGATTTGAAGGTCAATCCGATATCGAAATTTGATAAAATTGGTATGGGTGAACTCGTAATTGAATGGGTTATCGGATTTTATGAGTTTTGTCAGATTCCGAGACATGGGTCCCACGGGCAATTTTTGAGTTAAATTTCGGATTTTGTTGGAAAATTTATATTTTTATATGGAATTAATTCTTACGATTCGTGTTGAGTATATTGAATTATTTGTGACTAGATTTGGAGCTTTCGGACACGAATTCGCGAGGCAAAGGTTTATTGGAATCTTGAAATTGGTTGTGAAACGAGGTAAGTATCTTGCCTAACCTCGAGTGGGGGAATTACCCCTTAGGCATTGAGTCTTATATGGAAATTATGTAATTAAAAACTATGTACGCGAGGTGACGAGCATGTACTTGGTTTATATGTGCAAATTATATCGGTTGAAATTCATAGACGCCCTTAAGTATTAAGTTGGAAAAATTATTGTAACTTATTAAATCCCTTATTTGTCATGCTTTATTCCTTGTTTGCCGAGGTTATTTTTATATGATAATTTGGTGTGATTGCCACTTGACTTTTATGTGAACTCTGTGTTTGTTTGAGTTGCCATTTTTATGAAAAATACTTTGATTATCGATTTTAATTACATATAATTTAAATAAAAATTTAGTTAATAAGATGAATAAATCTATTTATTCACTGAAGTTGTGATTTAAAAGAGGTGTTGTTCCTGGATGAATTACTTGCTAGTTCACATTGTTGAAAATTTGGTATTGAATTATGAAGGCCGTGAATCATATTGAGGCAAAGTGCCAAGTTGTGTAATATTATTCGATTGAGTTGTTCACTCCCGAATATTTTGTTAAGATGTTGTACACATTATGATCGAGTCGTGGCTCCTTATTGTGAAGGTAATGTGTTGTAAGAATTGAACACTTGATGCGCAATTTATGATATGTTGTAAGATTTGAGTACTTGATGTGCAATTTGTGATATGTTGTAAAATTTGAGCACTTAATGTGCAATTTGTGATATGTTATAAGATTTGAGCACTTGATGTGCAATTCGCGATATGTTATAAGATTTGAGCACTTGATGTACAATTTGTGATATGTTGTAAGATTTGAGCACTTGATGTACAATTTGTGATATGTTGTGATATGTGAGGACTTGAGGTGCAAGTTATATTATGCTGTGATATTTGGGCACTTGAGGTGCGATTTGTGAAATATTGTGATATTGATACGCATGCGGTGAGATAAGGGTGGCTTGAAACACTTGGCTAGTAGGGGAACTACTAGAAGTCATGCGGTGATATAAGGTCAGGGTATTGAAACGCATGCGGTAAGATAAGGGTGGCTTGAAAAGCGTGGCTAGTAAGGGAACTACTAGAAGTCATAGTGAGATAAGGGTGGCTTGAAATGCGTGGCTAGTAGGGGACTATTAGAAGTCATGCGGTGTGATAAGGGTGGCTAAAATACGGGATGCTATTTCGGGAAAATAATTTTTAAAGAATAATATGTAAAGGCTCCCGTGGTGATAGAACGAAAGATTGTGAATTTATTTATGATTTGGAACTACGAGGCGGTACCTCGGGAGATTTTTCTCTATGACTGCACTTGCCTTTGGTTATTTTATTTTTCCATAAATTTGTAATTTTTTGTGTTTTTCGTGATGTATTATTTGACTTAATATTAAGTGTTTTGTATTTCTTGATGTATTGTGTTGACCTTGACTTTTTTTTACGAGACTTTGAGGATTTGTATTTTTGGGTTGTACTTGTATTTGATGATGGAGTTGTTTTAAATAAAAGAAAATTTTCTAATATCTTTAATTTAATAAATTCTATATCCAAATCAGTAGTTTATCTGATACTTTATTTTAATGGAAATGTCATTTTTCCTCACTCAAACGATTTCTAAAATAAACTTATCTTTTTGTTGATTTCTGACTTGATTTAAAAAATTTTAACCTTACTTTATTGAAAATAAATTGATCCTGCGGATCTTATATACATTGATATTTTGGTAAGTGAGTTGTCTGTGCAGTTATGAAAATAATATGGGCATGATGTGCCGGAGAAAAATATGATGATTTTATTATTGACACATGAGTTGTCGGTGTGATGGTGATAGAAATATGGGCACGAGGTGCCGTGAAAAATATGAAAGTGGGTTGAGACTCGTAATTCTTATGATTGTGAAATGAGGTGTCACATGGTGACTTTTACTTGAAAATATATTTATTGGAAAGAAGTATATTTGAAAGATAATTATTCAAAAGAAGTATATTTTAAAGATATTTATCTTAAAGAATGATATATGAAGGATTTATATTTGAAGGACTTGACTTATTGATTGTACTTGTGTTCCTTATTCGCCTGAGTAATAATTATGATGTTCTTGTTGCCTTGTTGTTATATCACTGGTTGAGTTTGTAGTTATCATTGCTAGTTGTTTTTCAGTACTATTGTATACTGCTATATTGCACAGGTTATTTGACTAGTGAGTGTCTTGACTGTACCTCGTCTCTACTCTACTGAAGTTAGTCTTGATACTTACTGGGTACCGACCGTGGTGTACTCATACTGTACTTCTATACATTTTTGTACAGAGCTAGGTATTGGAGGTATCGGACCCGGACAGAGTTAGAGTATGATCTCAAGGATTCAAGGTAGAGCTGCTTGGTCATCGCGGTCCCTTGGAGTCTGTTCATTTCATTGTACTGTTAATTTTTAATCAAACAGTATTGTATATTTGGTCCTCGTGATCATTCTATGTATTCAGTTAGAGTTCGTGACTCAGTATTACTAGTCTTGGGAAGGTGTTATAATTATTTCCGCTGTTGGTTTCGTTTATTAAAAAAAAATGACTTAAATTATAATTAAAATCGGCTTACTTAGTCTTAGACACTAAGTGCCATCACGACGCCTGTGGTGGGATATTGGGTCGTGACACTTGCTCTTCCCATATTTGCCAAATAATTCCTGTCAAACTGTTTGTAGCTTTCATTTGTTTAACAATGCAGTAGCAACATTCTCTTATATTTCAATTATTTGTAATGTACCCCTTTGTATGAACAGAATTGGTGTTTTACATAATAAGTTTTGAGTACCTTGCAAGAGTTATAGGTGACGTACGTCCACGAGCGGAGATGAATAATTTTATACCAACAAGAGTATAAAAGAGAGCACAAAATTAGAGTAAATACTCTGATTAATCCCAAATACCCCAAGAGAATAACCTCACAAGATTACTCCAAAGAAAGGGTTCACACAAGTATTTCTCAACACTCACTCTCTTACAAAATATTCTATAATGAAATAAAGGAGGAGAAAAAAAGACAAGAGTGAAAAGCTCTTGAATTGGTGTATTTACAAATGAGGAGAAGTTCCTCTATTTATAGCAAGAAATTATTGGTCTAATAGTGGATATGATGTCATGAAACCTTGGTCCACAAATTTTGTTATAGTGGATATAATATCATGACTAATGTCATGAAAACTTGGCTCCCACTTGAAAAGAAGCCAAATTAATGGTCATATTATATTTATGTCGGATAAAATTGTACTAATATTTTCCTAATATGGATTTGCATGAAATTCTAATTCAATCAAGTTCCAATCTTTTCTTATATTATGTCCTGCATATTCTTAAAGTTACAAACCCAATTAATTCCACATGTTCTTACGCCTCATTGAATTTTCTAATAATTGGTTTTCAGCCATTGTTGCATGCAGAAGACACTAAGCTTTTTAAAGGTAATTAATCTCCATCATCACATAAATTCTTGGTCAAAAATTTATTCTTGAAGTTCCAAGCTATAGCAATTTCACGTGGTTAATAAAGTGGCCGGTTTTCGGGATTTGTAATCTGCAATATTTTTTGTTTATATATGATTGTTTCTCCATGACATAATTCCTCAAAAGATAATATCGTAATATTTAGGACTTTTACTTAATAATTAAAACTTTGAATCAATTGAATTTCAAAAGTCGTTTGAAAAAAGCAAATATAAAAGACGAACATACCCCTATTTATTCTTTAATAAATTTTAGCTAGCTATTGTTATTGTTGGTAGGGTGGGTATTCGGTACTTCGGTTTGGTATTTAAGAATTTCGGTTCGGTATTCGGTTTATCAATTGTGTATACCAAATACCGTACCAAAATATTTTGATACGGTTTGGTATTTCTTATTTTGGTTCGGTACAGTTTCGATTTAATACATATTCATGTATCACGTACTGTTAAGTGCTAAAAGCCAAAGCATTAAGCAAGCAGAAACAACCACTAACAAGTAAACAATCTGCCATTCTGCCTAATAAAAGGCAGCAACACTAAATAAATAATCTCCCATTCTGCCTAACAAAAGACGTGTAAGAAACATTCAAATCTGCCTAACAACATGCAACAACACATACATGGCATATGCACACCTGGTTATCACATTCACAACAAGTACTTGAAAGGGAAAAGAAGTAAATAATATCACAGCAAGCTAAGATAGTAACAACCACTAATGAGTAGCAGCATAATTAAATACAGTGCAACAAAAATAGAGAGGGCATAAACCTGCCAAACAGAATTCAAGTTTACACTAATAGTCTCGAATCAACTTAGTCTTAATTCTTAAATACGGATTTTAGGAAGACGCTCAAGGCAACGCCTAATATGCTTCCTTAAATAATATTTGCTATCCCTCTTTGGATAAATATTATAGACTCGACCACAATACTTGCACTCTACTTTGCAAACTTCTCTGTTATCTTCTATCACCTCAAAGTGTTCCCAAATATGAGAGCGTACTTTAGGATCACGGGGCATGATTGCACTTGAACCTGAAAAAAAAAAGATAAATCATAAGTTAGAATATTATTTTTTGATGATAATAGAATAAAACTACAAAAGTAAATCACCAAACAACTAGAGTATTAAACTTACCATTCAAGTTGCAAGTTGCAACTATACATCAAACAATGCTAGTAGTGCTTCCATTATTTTCCATATCTGAAGATAATTCGACCAAATATGCATACAAATAAACAAGTATGATATATTATTTTGAACTAAAATACACACAAATTATTAAAGCTTACCAAGCTCGAATTTCCAAAGCGATCCTCTATCATTTTGGCAAGATTGAAAGTTTATCCTTGTCTGAGTATTATCTTTATCAATATTAGGTGGGTATTCTTTGCATCTATTCAAATAACTTCTCAATCATGTTGTTCCATTCTTAGATAAATTAGCAGCATAAGCTTGCTTACAATATTTACACATCGCTTTACCGACCCCATTTTTCTGAAATTTATCAAAATATTTTCAAATTTCGGATCTAGGTTCTATGGCTTTTCTTTTCTTAGAATCTTGAGTATCAATTGTGTTGGCATTGCTATCATCAGTAATAGGTAAGCATTCAGTTGAACCAACATCACTTACTCTACTTTCATCCACCATCTATACAAAATCAAAACAAATATAAACACAAATTATTAAAACCAAAACACTAAATTGAGCACTACAAGCAAAACACTACAAGGGCGAATGGTCGTGTAATGAGCAGAGAACAGCCTAGTACAAGAGCAGATCATACACCATAAGGAAAAACTATTCCCCATCTAGTTAGTTTGTCATTCCTGGAAATAAATAAAGTGGTCATTTTCTACTTCTAGTATGATTAAGCTGGAAAAAAGCCAAAATTTTAGAATAACATACAGAAATATAGGTAGATTACGCAGTAATCTGTTGGTAATAGCAAAATCTCTAATACTCTGTAACAAAAACTCTAACCCTCTAAGAAAGCTAATCCAAATTAATCTGGTAATCAAAATACTACAATGTGTTCTTCATTGATCTGGTAATGTAATACACATAGTAGACATAGATCCCGAAAAAAGTAAATTAGGGTTATTGAACACACCGGTACAACAAGCTAAACCTCAAAGATGAACACATTCTGACAACTATGACCTAGCGCATCTCTAAATATAGAACACCATAGTAACTCTATTAGACTTAAGTAGAGCTACATAAAAAGGCCACAACAACTTTAGAAGTTAATAATTCTGGGCCTACAAATTGTTATAGCTTAGAAATGTGATTATAGCTCGCATGAATGAAGATCAACAATGAATAATGGAGAAGTTATGAACCTGAATGAAGGTCAACAATGAGCAAACAAGCAATCGTCGAGGAGAGGAGTCGTCGTCGCCGAGGTTGTAGTCGTGAGTCGTAACTCGTGAATCCGACCGCCGCAACAACCAAGCAAAATCGTGAGGGATTTTTGAAATTCTTGTCTGCCTCTAAGCGACTAAGCCTAAGGGTAAGGAATTAGGGAATTAGGGGTTTTGGACTTTTGGGGTGTGGGCTTAAGGTTATTAGGCTAAAAAATAAAAATAAAGTGGGGTTTGGATTAAACTATTTCGGTATTAAGGTATATCGAAATACCGAAATATCAAAAACCCAAGACCATATATCGTACCGAACTACCGAAATACCGTAATTTTTGTACCGAAATAAACTGAAATATCTAAAAAATCAAAACTGAAATACCAAATTAATTCGGTTCGGTTCAGAATTCGATTTTTTGGATTTTATGCCCACCCCTAATTATTAGACTGTTTGTTTAAAGATAGTGAAAGCGAAGAAAACGAAAGAGAAAAGAAACCATAACAAAAAAGATATGTCATTCTCCGATTATCTATTTTATCTAAAAATAACTTGCTTCTTATATATAACAAGGAAAAAAAAAGGAATACAGAGTCCAGCTACAGGGTGAGCTTGGAGCAAAAAGAAAAACCTCAACCTGGTAAGAAGTTAGAGTCACCTAGATTGGTTAAGTTGAGAGATAGAAGCACAAAACTATAGAATATGTAGAAAGAAGATTGTTCTGGAAACAAGCTTATCAAATTTGGCAATGAAATAATGTCATAATAGTGTATCCTTGTATTCATACAAGTGTATATACTATTATAAAAGATAAGAATAATCTTGGTAGGGAAGTAGCAACTAGCAAACAAAAAATCCTTACCTGATATAGTAAGATTACATTACATATATACTAATTAATACTAATATCCAGCTACACTTTACCCCCAGAATCTTCAACCATTTTGACATTTTCTCTTGGATAGGTCACAAAGCATTGTAAGAAACTCGAAAAGAAAGGGTGGAAGTAAAAAAGATTAGCTGATTAAGGACTAAAATTGCACATTTTATTTAATTGATGTTTAGATGTACAATCCACTAATACAAGGACCAAATTCATAAAAAGGCAATAATCGAGGGACTAGAGCTGTTATATTCCCCCATAAACAATTAAAATTCAAAAAAACAAAGGGAAATACATAGTTTGCGTTTTAAACTTTTTCTGAAAGTCAATTCCTCACTCTAACTCATCTTCATGACTTTCGTCTCCTCTATCATTCCCTTATTTTTCCTTGTTTACGATTGATTTTTTTCTCCATAGAGAAAAGGCAAAAATATTAGGGACCCTCCTACACTTGACGACTTTTATTTAGTTTTCCCTTTTACTATACGGGGTCCTAAATACTCCCATTCACTTAATTTTTCATCTTTAAATACCCCCTTTTATGTCACCTGACATAGGAAGTAGATGCAAACTTAGTTGGGCGCGTGGAACATAAATTTTAACCCAAATGTGATTGTTCCAACGACTCTTTCTCTCTTTTTTCCTATATATTCTCTTCTACACTCCTTCCTCCATTAAAGAACATCTGTTGTGCCTTTCCTTATTCATGCCATCAACTTTCTAAGTCTTCTTCCAATTTAACTTCATGGATTCGAAGCGGAAGTTATTTTGTGTGTGTGAGTGTCCTCAAGTATTAAAAATTTTATGGTCGAATGACAATCTGGGGCTTAGATTCTTCGGTTGTAAGTACTTTGGGGTAGGTTAATTTTTGAAATTTTCGAATGAGTTGTATTTTGTTTGATTTTTCCTAAGTTCTAATTTTGTTTATTTTGATTCCACACAGTCTAAATGGCGCAGCCGATGTAAATATTTTGAGTGGTATGACCCTCAATTCCCTAGGCAAGCAAATATTGTGATATTGGGTTTGCTAAAGAAGAGCAACAATCAACAAAGACAATTGAAGTGGAAGAAAGTGTTGAAGCTAATATTGTGTTTTATCTTGTTATGCAATGTAATAATGTATTTGAATTTTTATCTATAATCTAGTTAACGGAATGTAAGAAGATGTAGTTGTGTTTTAGTTCGATCAATGTAGTCTCCAGTTGTATTTTAGTTTGATGAATGTACTCACCAGAAGCTCTATTTGTGTTATTTAATATATTGTATCTATGAATCAATATATATATATATATATATATATATATATATATATATATATATATATATATATATATATATATATATGTGTGTGTGTGTGTATGTGTGCGTGTTGGCAGATATGTTCCAAATTCTTGATGTTTCCGTTGCTCTCTTTTTATGGGTTCAATTAGTTCATACAACATAGACTATCCTGCCATTTCATAGTGTACAAAGACGAAAATAACTGGAGGCATTCACAATGAATCATTATTCAAAATAACTAGAATTCATCCACGGTTAAATGTTGGAATCAGCATTCAAAGAGCAACAATATAGTGAGTACCAATTTCAACTATTGCTTTAAATACATTTCAAAACACAATACCAAAACCCAATAGCAATTTCAAAAGATATGACTGCCAACAACACAACTTTCTTGTTTCAAAGATACCACAACAATAGTTAAGACTGCCAACAAAAATATATTTAAGATGGGATCTTGGAGGGAAATTTTCCCTTGACTTGTGCCCTTGTTCGAATTCCAGCTGCCCTTGATCTAGTAGTGATGCGATGTTTTGCACTTTGGACTTGGTATTGTCTTTGAGTTATAGATGTCTTGCCTTTCCATTTAAGTCCTTTGGTTGGTTGGTAACCAATGTCACCAGTCACATGTGCTGAATTGATCACAGAATGGAGTTTTAATTATTCTGATGTTAGGCAGCCCTTGCTGAAACAGGCATACACACTTATATTAGCACAAGATCTTGGTCTGCCTAACAAAAATAGTGAACTTAAAAGTTAAGACATTTACATTAACACTAGTATATCCATTTTGCGAAACAAATACACCATGTCCCACAACCCTTGGTTTCTTGTAACCACTTCTAGCCCTTTTACTTTTACTGTTTGTACTAGAATCACCTATATTTCTCTTCTTTGGATTAACAGTTGAGGATTGTTGTGATTCAGCAAACTAGTACATAAACATAACTATAATTAGAGAGCTATATGAATTATTAGAGGCATAAATAACTTAAAAGTTAATATTTTACCTCTGATGGAGCTTTAACCTTGGTTTTAGGATTGAGATTCTTTGGACAACCCCTTTTGTTATGATTGGCTTCCTTGTAGATTGAGCATGTCATAGTTATGCCTCTTTTTGGTAACTTTCTAGCTCTTTTGATTTCTCCAACCTCATTTTTCTTGTTCTTTTTTGGTCTTCCAAGCATTTTCACCACTGGAAGACGCTCAACCTTTGGATTATCAGCTTTTGGCCACATTGCCATACATGACACAGGTTGAATAAAGTGTGAATATGCCTTCAGATATGTCTCTTTCTTGTACCAGCTTGAAATTCCCTATGATGCATCCTGCCTCAAATAGTGCATTGCTTCTATAGCATGTGCACATGGGATCTCTTTTAAATCCCATGCTCTGCAACTGAACTTTTCATCTTCTAAGTATACAATATGTTTCTTGTTTACTTCTTCTGACACTTCAAACCCTTCATCTCCAGTCTAATCTATTATTACTTGCATTAATTTTTTCATATTTTTTATTGAACACCTTCTTTGCAATTGGAGATATCCCATCCACCCATGTCTTAGCAAATGCCTTGGACTTGCTCACCCTAATCATCACTTTAACTCTAATTTCTTCCAACATTGTAACAATAGGCTTATTCCTAGGGCCTAAGATCCAGGCATTAAAGCTTTCTGTCATATTATTGTCTACACTATCACATTTGGAGAATGTTTAAAAGTAAGTCTTGCACTATCTTTCCTTGTTGTATCTGCTTAAGTCTTTAACAATCCCATTCCCTAGATGAGCTAGACCATCAAGCTTTCTCGTAAAATCTGTCTCATAATTAGCCCTAACACAATCCCAGAATCTTTTCCTTCTTTTTATCCCTCTCCCACTTCTATGCCCAATTTGCTAAAATATGCCTAGCACACATCATATGCTCACATTCAGGTAGTATTTCTTCAACTGCAGATATCAATCCCTGTCATTCAAGAACAAAGAACATGTACTTAGAAATATAATAATAGTAATAAAATACATATTCAATATAAAGACAAAGACTTACCTTTTGTACGTCACTAATGATAGTGAGCTGTGAACCATCTCCCAAGTGAATGTCTTCTGGAAAAATCTTAAGAAACCATCTCCATGTCTCTTTTTTTTTCTTCTGGTAACTACTGCCCATGCCACTGGAAATATTTAGTTGTTTCCATCTTTGGCAACAACTATTGGGAGCCTTAAGAAAGTATTCATCTAGACATATACATTTTCTACAACCTGTAAGAATCCCCTCTTCAGAGCATCAAAGAAAATATAGAAAGAGTTGAATTGTTTCTTCCTATCTACGGTATCTGTCAACTTAACCACACATGTGCTACTAGGATTACTTTGGAGCAAGACATCTCTGTAGTCAAGAATTCTATTAAACTCTGCCACTTGATCTTCCATAACTTTCTGCAATACTAACTTCCTTGTTTTTAAACACACAACCTTGCCTACATACTCACCTAGATCTTTCCTTACCAAATCTTGAATTTCCCATCCTTTGATTGTAGGTTGTGAGACAATTCTATCTTTGAGGTACACTGCTAGATATTTTGAGTTACAAAGGAAGTTGATTTCTTTCCTATGACATTTGTGTCTTGGATTGTAGGTCTTGACAATGAAATTTTCACTTCTTCCTTCCTTGCTAGCAAAGATCAACCATGGGCAGACACCTTTACATTTAATCCTTACTCTAGTAGGCTCATTCACATACTTGTCTAACTCAACTCCCTTGTTCAAAGCATACTTTGTTACTGTTGTCCTAAACTCGGTCACATTTTCAAATACCAAACCCAACTGCCAAATCACAGTCTTGCATGTTGGATCATAATTCACGTTGTTACTCTTTCTTCTACTACTTAGTTTTCCTCATTCACCTTCATCGTCAGATACAGGTTCAGGTTCCTTATCATAATCAAAGGAATCACAGTCAGAACTATCATATTATGGCTCATCTACTAATAGTTTACCATTCATACTTCTTCTTTCTTCATTTAATAGCTAGGTCTTGTGCAACTTCTTCTTCCTCTGTATTTGTCCAGTCTATTGAAGAATACTCATCTTCATTCACATCTGCATCTTGTTCACCCGCCCCAATATTTAAAGCAACAGTAGATGGAGCAAGAAGACAATCGGATTCCATGCTACATCTTTCAATGCTAACAGGTGCATTAAAAGGCTCATCCACTATACTTAAATTGGCATCTATACTTGTTATTTGACTACCAGGCAAACCAATATGACCCCCTTCCTCTATAATTGAGTCTTCACCCACATAAATATCTATTGTGTCCCCATCAGATAACAATAGTGAAAGGCCATATATGTCCCTATCATTTGTCAATTCAAACAAATTACCCCCTAGATAGAACCACAAAGGTCTTTCCTAACTTAGTATTTCCAAAAATCCTAGCATAATCTGCCAGTTCAGAAATTGATAAATGATCCTCATCAACATTAAAAATATGTTCTGTCCAACACCCAATATAAACAGGCCACACCTCACTCACCATCATCCCTCCAATTTTTCATCTTAGGTTAAAATATTTTGAAACTATTTATTACCCTACTATAACGACCTGACCAGTCATTTTGAGAGTTGCATTCCCGTTCCCCCATTTACTGCTCATTTTGTACTTTATAGTTGTTATATGACTTGTCGGGGTAGTCAGTTTGTGTCCGAAGAGATTTCAGAATGAATTGAGACACCTAGTCTCCACGATGAAAACTTAAGTTGAAATAGTTGACAAGATATTGACTTATATAAAAACGACCTCGAAATAAAATTTTGATGATTCCAATAGCTCCGTATGATAATTTTAGACTTAGAGCTTGTCCGGATTATTAATTGGAAGTCCGTAGTTAAATTAGACTTGAAATGGATAAAATAGAAATTTAAGTTTGGAAGTTTGACCAGGGAGTTGAATTTTGATATCAGTGTCGGAATCCAGTTCTGAAAATTATTATAAGTAAGTATGTCATTTATGACTTGTGTGCAAAATTTGAGGTCTATCGGACTTGATTTGATAGGTTTCGGCATCGAATGTAGAAGTTAGAATTTCTAAGTTTCATTAAGCTTGAATTTGAGCATGATTCATGGTTTTAGCGTTGGTTGATTTACCTGCTTTCCTTGATTTGATTTAAATCTTTAACTGTAAGATTTCTTACTGAAAATTATTGTTCCTCTGACTACCTGCTGCATCTTTACTTTTGGGACTACGAGGCGGTTCATCAGGAGATCTCCCTTGTACTGCATATTTACTTTTGGGACTACGAGGCGGTTCCTCGAAAGATTCTCCTGTACTGCATATTTACTTTTTGGACTAAGAGGCGGTACCTCGGGAGATTCTCCTGTACTGCATATTTACTTTTGGGACTACGAGGCGGTACCTCGGGAGTGCCCCTGTTGTTTACCTCTTTTTACTATACTGATATTTTCTGAAATGTCTTATTGTTTAAATCCTCAGTCATTTCAAAAATATTATTATATCTTCTGCCTTACTTTTCCCTTAAACCAGTAGGGCCCTGACTTGACCTCATCACTACTCTACAGAGGTTAGGCTTGGCACTTACTGTGTACCGTTGTGGTGTACTCATACTACACTCTACACATCTTTTGTGCAGATCCAGGTACTTCCTATCAGACCAGGTATCAGTGAACTAGCTATACACGGAGACTTCAAGGTACTTCTTCTAGCGTCCGCAGACCTCGAAGTCCCCTTCTATCCTTATTATGTTGTCTTCCTGATTTGTCTTTAGACTCTAATGTATTGAGACACTCAAAATAAATTCTTAGAAGCTTGTGACTCATTTCTATCGTGTTTTGGGAGTTGAAATTATTGGGTTGCAGTTTTATATTTATTTCATATGTTGAGAATTTAGTTTCAGTTTTATTTTATGTATTTTTGCAAAAATTATTATGCTTACCTAGTCTTAGAGACTAGGTGCTATCACGATATCCTACGGGGGGTAAATTTGGGGCGTGACAAGTTGGTATCAGAGCTATAGGTTCATAGGTCTTATGAGTCACAAGCAGGTTTCGTAGAGTCTCGTGGATCGGTACAGATACGTCTGTACTTATCTTCGAGAGGCTATGCAACTGTTAGGAAAATGTTCACTTCTTTGATTCCTTATCGTGTGCATTTGTTGACTTCGAAATTCTAAACCTTATCTTTCTATTATCTCACAGATGGTGAGGACACGCACAATTGGATCCAATGATCAGACACCCACGCCCCCTGTTGGAGCCGCAAGAGGCCGAGGCCGGGGTAGAGGCTGAACCAGAGATCGAGTAAGACCATGTGGTGCAGCCAAAGCACCTGCACAAGCTGCTGCAGCAGAGCCACCAGTAGCTCCAGTTGGAGAGCAGGCACCTGAGACTCCTGTTACTACCCCTGCAATACAGGAGACCCTTGCCCAGTGTTTTAGCATGTTTTGCACTCTAGCTCAGGCAGGGTTAATTCCACTTGCTCCTGCCATATCTCAGGCTGGGGGGAGGGAGCACAGACTCCCGCTGCTCCTACCCCCAACCGACGGGCCCAGGTTAACCATGCCCCAGAGTTTATACCAGTGCAACCAGTTGTCACAGTTCAGCCTGAGGTTAAGGCAGCGGTTTCGAATGGGGAAATATTCAGGCTCGAGAGGTACAAGAAGTACCACCCTCCCACTTTCAATGGTTTGGCTTCAGAGGATGCTCAGGGTTTTCTTAAAGAATGTCACTGCATCCTCCGTACTATGGGTATGGTGTATTCTAGTGGGGTTTCTTTCACGGCATTCCAACTTAGAGGAGTAACCTACCAGTGGTGGCGGGTATACGAGTTGGATAGTCTGGTTGAGGCAGCTTCACACACTTGGGCTCAGTTTTTAGATATGTTCTTGAGGGAATATTTTCCTTAGAGTCTTAGAGATGCATGGCGCACAGAGTTTGACCAATTGTGCCAGGATTCTATGACCGTGTCAGAGTATGTGGTCAAATTCAGTGATTCGACTAGGCACGCACCGGCCTTGGTTTCTACTGTTCGAGAGCGGGTTCATCGATTTATTAAGGGGTTCCACCCTAGTATCAGATTCAGTATGGCCCGAGAGCTAGAGATGGACATCGCATACTAGAAGGTGGTGTCAATTGCTAGGAGATTGGAGGGTATACGGATCCGGGAGAGAAGAGAGAGAAGCTAAGAGACCTCGAGATTCTGGCACGTATAACAGTTCTCGTGCCCCAGCTACAGCTCGTCAGGGTAGGGGTTATGGGAGTCGTCATGTTCATTCAGCACTTCTATCCACCAGCAGTACTCCGGCCACTCCTAGGCCCCAGGATCCCTATTATGCACCGCCAGTGTTTAGTGTTCCTCCTGTACGGGGTGCTTTCAACGACCAGTCCAGTCGATCAGGCCCGATCCAGTCACAACATCCACGTCCTCCGAGAGCTTGTTTTGAGTATGGTGACACTCGTCATATGGTGAGAGATTGCCCCAGACTTAGGAGGGGTGTTCCTCCACAGATCTCTCAGGCCCCACCTATTCCACAGGTCCCTCCGGCTTCTCAGGCCATGATTACTGTACCAGTTGCCACTCCACCAGCATAGCCAGCTAGGGGTAGAGGTTGGACAGGTAGAGGTTTCCCTAGAGGGGGAGGCCAGGATAGATATTATGCCCTTCCTTCTAGGATGGAGGCAGTTGCATCTGATTTGGTTATCACAGGTATTGTTCTTGTCTGTCATAGAGATGCATCAGTCTTATTTGATCCAAGCTCCACTTATTCTTATGTGTCATCTTATTTTGCCTCGTATTTGGGCGTATCTCGTGATTCTTTGAGTTCTTCTGTTTATGTATCTACACTCGTGGGTGATTCTATTATTGTTGACTGCGTGTATCGGTCGTGTTTGATTGTTATCAGTGATTTTGAGACCAGAACTAATTTATTATTGCTCAGTATGGTAGATTTCGATATTATTTTGGGCATGGACTGGTTGTCGCCCCATCACGCTATCCTTGATTGTTACGCCAAGATGTTGACATTGGCTATGCTAGGTCTACCGCGGCTAGAGTGGAGAGGTACCTTGGATTATATTCCTAGTAGGGTTGTTAAATTTCCTAAGGCTCAACGGATGGTTGAGAAGGGGTGTGATGCGTATCTGGCCTATGTGAGAGATGTTAGTGTTGATACTCCTACCGTGGAGTCACTTCTGGTAGTAAGGGATTTTCCTGATGTATTTCCAGCGGATCTTTCGGGTATGCCACCCAACAGAAATATTGACTTTGGCATTGATTTGTTATCGGGCACTCAGCCTATTTCTATTCCACCATATCGTATGGCCCCAGCATAATTTAAAGAATTAAAAGAGTAGTTACAGGAACTACTTGATAAGAGTTTTTTTGTCCCAATGTATCGCATTGGGGTGCTCCTGTCTTATTTGTGAAGAAGAAGAAGGATGGTTCTATGCGGATATGTATTGATTACCGCTAGTTGAACAAGGTTACAGTAAAGAACAGGTATCCATTGCCACGTATTGATGACCTATTTGATCAGTTTCGGGGTGCCAGAGTGTTCTCTTAAATTAACTTGCATTCAGGCTATCATCAATTGAAGATTCGGGAGCCAGATATCCCGAAGACTGCTTTCAGGACTCGGTATGGTAATTATGAGTTCCTTGTAATGTCATTTGGGCTGACCAATGCCCCAACAATATTTATGCATTTGATAAATAGTGCATTTCAGCCCTATCTTGACCATTTCATCATTGTATTTATTGGCGACATTCTAGTGTATTCCCGGAGTTGGGAGGATCATGAACAACACCTGAGGACTGTGCTTCAGACTTTGAGAGAAAAGAAGTTATATGCAAAATTTTCAAAGTGTGAATTCTAGCTTAATTCAATAGGATTTTTGGGTCATATAGTTTCATGCGAGAGGATCAAGGTAGATCCGAAGAAGATTGAGGCAGTGCAGAGTTGGTCCAGACCATCCTCAGCTATGGAGATCCGGTGTTTTCTTGGCTTGGCGGGGTATTATCGCCGATTTGTAGAGGGTTTCTCTTTTATTGCCGCACCTATGACCAGATTGACCCAGAAGGGTGCTCCATTCACGTGGACCGATGAGTGTGAGGAGAGATTTCAAAAGCTCAAGACTGCTTTGACTACAGCCCCAGTATTGGTGTTGCCTACAGGTTCAGGATCTTATACTCTGTATTGTAATGCGTTGCGCATTGGTCTCGGCGCAGTGTTGATGCAACACAGTAGGGTAATTGCCTATGCGTCCAAACAGTTAAAGGTATATGAGAAGAATTATCCTGTCCACGACCTTGAATTAGAAGCTATTGTTGATGCCTTGAAGATTTGGTGGCATTATTTGTACGGTATCCATTGTGAGGTTTATACCGATCACCGGAGTCTACAACATCTGTTTAAACAGAATGATCTTAATTTGCAGTAGCAGAGATGGTGGGACTTGCTTAAGGATTATGATATTACTGTTCTCTATCATCCCGGAAAGACCAATGTGGTGGCCGATGTCGTGAGTCGTAAGGCCGAGAGTTTAGGCAGCTTAGCATACTTACCGGTAACAGAGAGGACTTTAGCCTTAGATGTTCAGGCCTTGGCCAACCAATTTGTTAGATTGGATATTTCTGAGCCGAGTCGAGTTTTGGCTTGTGTAGTTTCTCAGTCTTCTCTTTATGATCGTATCAGAGAACGTCAGTATGATGACTCCCATATGCTTGTCCTTAAGGACACAGTTCAGCACGGTGATGCCAAGGAAGTCACTATTGGAGATGATTATCTATTGCGAATGCAGTATATGTCATGCCCCAACCTCGGGGAGCGCGACCGGCGCTCAACCAAGTGAATCCGGTCGAGCAAGCCTACTAAACCTATCCTGCCTGACTCATTCATAATCCAAAAAGGGATCGCATCACCATTTGTAAAACAAGGGGGGATCAGTTATATAAATAATAAACGTTGCTAGTTCATTTTTCCTTATACACATCATGCCATAGTTGAGTTCCCAAAATACAACTCGATCCAACGACCACCCCAACATACATACATGACCCACATAAACGTCTACGGAGCCTCTAAGAGTACAAAAGAGCAACATGACAATGCCGGCAATAAGGCCCCGACTATACCTCAAAATATGAAAACTTATACAAAAGAAGGACTACATGACCCCTAGGAGAAATGGGGCTCACCAAGACTGCTGTGAGGAGAGAAAGAGAGCACCACCTATCTGCGATCGGCAGTATCTATGATGGAACCACCTACATCCATTCAAAGATGTAGCGCCCCCGGCAAAAGGGACGTTAGTATTGTCGAATAATACTAGTATGTAAGACAAACACCAATCTTAGTAGAATGAACAGTGAAACCAAGAGAAGGCAGTCATAATAATCAATAAGAGTTTCATAGAAATACGAAGAAAACACCAAGTAAGGGTCACATAGTTTCCAATTCAATCTTTCCATCTTTTTAGATTAATAATCTTTAGTGCCAAAGCCACAACTCACAATGCCACCGTATTTTTATACGGAGTCCGGTCTCGGCCCGACCGGCTAAGCCATCTCAAGTGAGACATATCCATATCCACAATGTAAATCAATAATTCCAACACAAATGCCACCATGTGTATAGCATGGCGTCCGATCTCGGCCCGATCGGCTAAGCCATCTCACTTGAGACATAACCTCTTTCAATTGTTCACTAAATTCACATTTCTTTCCCATCTTTCATTACATGGCACAAACATCCTCATTTATTAAGTAGTTCTTGGCACTTGGGAACATTCTACAATTCAAGTCTTTTCCCTTTTTATCCGTTCAAATAACATCATCACATAAGGCATTGCACACATAAGGGAAGGAGCTTGGAAATAACATAATTACGTTCTCAAATAGCATGATGACATGGTAACCATTTAAAACAATTAGGGAACATGAATCTTTCAATCCAACATACTAAGGCAAAAAATTCTAGTATGATCAAGTTAGAACTTACACCCATCATTCGGACACCAGGAGTTTGATTCTAGGAAGAAGAGAGTTAGCCATACATACCTCAATTGCACTTCTTTAGACTCTACAATTATCCGAAACCCTTAGCAACCACAATCTATTTTAGCAATATACAAATTGAACCCCGAATTAGGAAAACATTCATGGTTCTAGCTCACTTTTTCCCCACACTCTTTATCACACATGCATGCAAGATAAACCACCCTCATACCCATGAAGTATCACCCTAGTACCCCATTATAGCTATGTTTGAAATTAAGAGCTTGGGTGATGAAGTCTTACCTTTTAGGGTGAAGAATTTTGGTGCTCTACTTGAATATTTCCAAGGCTTTGAGTGATGGTTGAAGATCAATTTGATGAAAAATTAGGCCCTCCCTCTAGAACCCTCTCTCTTACTCTAGAAATATCAGAAATGAGCTTCAAAATAGACTAAAGGTGTGTTTTAACGGAATGGGGATCGGGTTTTAAATTAAGAAAAAATGTGCCCCGACACAGGTCTGCGGTCGCATATGCGACCGCATAATGGTTATGCGGTCCGCAAAGTGACCGCAGAAATGGCCCTCAGGGGCCTAAACTTTCGGCTCAGGTATGCGACCAGTATGCGGTCCGCATACTTGTTCTGCGGTCGCATAATGCACCGCAGAACTCCCTCCGCAGAAACTCAAGAGGGGTTCGCATATCAATTATGCGATCCGCATATCGATTATGCAGTCGCATAATCGACCGCAAAACTGACCTCAAATTGGCCAAACTTACTGCTTCACTCTGCGGCTATTATGCGGTCCGCAGAGTGATTATGCAGCCGCATAATGGGCTGCAGAAATGCTTTCTTCTGCGAAACATTTTTCTCTAAGTCTGTAGGGTACTGTTCAGTCCAAAAAGTCCGAACCGCGGTGAGCTTGCGAGCCGCGAAGAAATTTTACTATAGTAACACAGGAATCTATCTTGGCACCCCAAAACCCTAAGTTTTTGGTTAAAATTTTTACGGGTCCTTACATCCTCCCCCACTTAAGATCATTCGTCATCGAATGAGGATCAAGGTTCACTTAATACAGCTTCAGTTATGCCACATACCATCAGCCCCAAATTTGCCTAACTTCCAAATTTTCTAAAAGGTTTGCCAGAGTTTTCTTTGTATTTAGGCCTATCCACCTGTCAGAGAGCCCCCGAAGCACACCTTAGCAACATATATAGAATTAAATGACACAACAAAATGCAAAATAACACCAACTGACGCCTCTTGGGGGACATATAGCTAGATAGGAGTGTCTTTATATTAGCCGAACAAGTGATACAAACTTTAGGAGAAACAACTTCATAGAACTATTACATGGCTATTCAAACAAATGAGGGTACTTTTCTTTCATTTCATTCTCGGCTTCCCAAGTAGCTTTTTCGACTTGTTGGTTTCGCCATAACACCTTCACGGATGCAATTTCTTTGTTTCTCAACTTTCGGACCTGCCTATCAAGAATAACAATCGGAATTTCTTCATATGACAATTCTTCACTAACCTCGATGGTCTCAACCGGCACAATAGCGGACGGATCTCCAACTACCTTCTTAAACATGGAAACATGGAATACCGGGTGTACTAATGACATCTCAGGTGGTAGTTCAAGCTTGTACGCCACCTGACCTATCCTTTGAATGATTCTATATGGCCCGACATACTTTGGACTTAATTTCCCTTTCTTTCCAAACCGCATGATCCCCTTCGTGGGAGATACCTTCAAGAACACCCAATCATCTTCTTTGAACTCTAAGTCTCTGCGACGAACATCCGAGTAGGATTTTTGACGACTCTGAGCAGTTTTTAACCGCTCTTTTATGATCTTAACCTTTTCCATAGCCTGATGCACAAGGTCTGGTCCTATTAGTTCAGCTTCTCCAACCTTGAACCACCCAATCGGCGATCTACATCTTATACCATACAAGGCCTCAAACGGCGCCATCTGAATACTGGCATGGAAGCTGTTGTTATAAGCAAATTCTATGAGCGGAAAATGATCATCCCAGCTACCCTTGAAGTCAAGCACACACGCACGCAACATGTCCCCAAGCATCTGAATAGTCCGCTCTGCTTGCCCGTCAGTCCGTGGATGGAAAGTCGTGCTAAGATTTACCTGCGTACCCAAATCTTGCTGAAACTTCTTCCAGAAATTAGCTGTGAATTGGGCCCCTCGATCGGAAATGATGGAATATGGAGTGCCATGAAGCCTGACTATTTCCTTGATATACAATTGAGCATATTGTTCCGCAGTGTCAATGGATTTAACCGGTAAAAAGTGAGCTGATTTTGTGAGTCGATCCACGATCACCCAAATTGAGTCAAACTTACGTGAAGTGCGCGGTAACCCTACCACAAAATCCATGTTGATCATTTCCCATTTCCACATTGGAATTTCTATACTCTGAGCTAATCCACCGGGACTTTGATGCCCGGCCTTCACTTGTTGACAGTTTGAACATTTTGCCACAATGTCCGCCACATCCCTCTCCATGTCATTCCACCAGTAAACTTCCTTGGGATCATGATACATTTTTGTAGAGCCTGGGTGCACAGAATATCTAGAAGTATGTGTTTCTGCCATGATTCTTTCCCGAAGACCATATACGTTTGGAACACATAGTCGTCCTTGGTACCGTAATGTATCGTCATCTATGCCAAGAGAAAAAGCCATAGTCTTATGTTTATGAATCCCTTCCTTCAGCTGCACCAACACTGGATCACTGTATTGCTTCTCCTTGACCTCCGTCACAAGCGATGATTCTGCCCTATTCCGCACAATCACTCCCCCTTCACTAGAGTCCGTAAGACGAACTCCCAAACCGGCCAATTGGTGAACCTCCCCGGCCAAGGGCCTTTGACATGCCTCCAAGTGAGCCAAACTACCCATAGATTTCCGACTAAGAGCATCCACCACCACATTAGCCTTCCCCAAATGATACAAAATGTCGATGTCATAATCTTTGAGCAACTCAAGCCACTTTCTCTGCCTTAAGTTCAATTCCTTCTGCTTGAAAATGTATTGAAGACTTTTGTGGTCCGTGAATACATCTACATGGACTCCATACAAATAATGACACCAAATTTTTAATTCAAAAACCACCGCCGCAAGCTCTAAGTCATGAGTTGGATAGTTCTTTTCATGATTCTTAAGTTGCCTTGAAGCATATGCTATAACCTTACCATGTTGCATTAATAAACACCCAAGACCGATCCTTGAAGCGTCGCAATACACCACAAACCCCTCAGTACCCTCTGGCAGGGTCAATACCGGCGCCGAAGTCAATCTTGATTTCAATTCCTGAAAGCTCCTTTCACAAGCATCGGACCACTGGAACTTAACCGCCTTCTGTGTCAATTTAGTCAATGGAGAGGCAAGAGTGGAGAACCCCTCCACGAACCTCCTATAATACCCGGCCAAACCCAAGAAATTGCGAATCTCTGTTGGAGTAGTAGGTCTAGGCCAATCCTTCACCACCGTAATCATTTGAGAATCAACCTTAATTCCTTCTCCGGAGACGACATGACCCAGGAATGTAACAGATTCAAGCCAAAATTCACATTTCGAGTACTCTGCATACAAATGGTGGTGATGAAGAATCTGCAAAACTGCCCTGAGGTGGTCGGCATGATCCTCTCGATTTCATGAATATACAAGGATGTCGTCAATGAATACTATCACAAAAAAGTCAAGAAATGGCCTGAAGACTCGATTCATAAGATCCATGAAAGCTGTCGAGGCATTTGTTAGTCCGAAAGACATTACCAAAAATTCAAAGTGCCCATACCGGGTTCTGAAAGCTATTTTCGGAATATCCTGCTCCCTTACCTTCAATTGATGGTACCCGGACCTCAAATCAATTTTGGAGAAGAACTTAGCACCTTGTAATTGGTCAAACAAATCATCTATTCTAGGCAATGGGTATTTGTTTTTGATTGTGACTTTGTTGAGTTACCGGTAATCAATACACATCCGCAGTGATCCATCTTTCTTTCTGACAAAGAGAACCAGTGTGCCCCAAGGCTACACACTCGGTCGGATGAAACCTTTCTCTAGCAAATCCCTCAGTTGTTCCTTTAGCTCTTTTAATTCTGTCGGCGCCATTCTATAAGGTGGAATGGATATAGGCTGTGTGTCTGGCATCATATCAATCCCAAAATCAATCTCCCTATCTGGAGGTATTCCAGGGAGCTCATCCAGGAAGACATCGGGGAAATCATTCACAATTGGTACAGATTCAAGGGTAGGCACCTCAGCAGTGGTATCCGTCACTCGGACCAAATGATAAACATACCACTTCCTGATCATCTTTGTGGCCTTAAGGTAAGAAATAAACCTACCTTTCGGCATAACATTATTCCCCTCCCACTCAACAGTTGGCTCATTAGGAAACTCAAGCCTCATAATTCTGGTCTGACAGTCAAGTTTGGCAAAACATGAATAGAGCCAATCCATTCCCATTATTACATCAAAATCAATCATCCCTAGTTTAATAAGATCGGCCATGGTATCCCGACCACGCACCGTGACAACACAATCCCTATAAATCCGTGCGGCCACAATAGAATCACCAACTGGAGTAGATAGAGAGAACAGCTCATGAAGCTATTCCGGTTCTATCCTGAAGCTCGTAGCAACATAAGGAGTAACATAGGACAAAGAAGATCCGGGATCAATAAGGGCATACACATTATGATATTGAACAGTCAATATACCTGTGACGACATCTGGGGAAGCCTCTGTACTCTGTCGACCACTCATAGAATAGAATCGGATGGGTCCTCCCAAACTCTGTGCACCACCCCTAGCTGTACCACGCCCTGTGGGTGCTAAAGAGCCTCGAGCTGGAGGGTGTGCTGAAGATGTGGCAGTTGTAGGACTGGATGACTGAGTTGTGCCCCTGCCTGCACCCTGACGGGATGCACGACACTCCCTCTAAATATGGCCTCTCATTCCGCATTCGTAACATACTGGCATGTCTAGGTAGCAGACTCCCGAATGTATCCTCCCACACTTAGGGCATGGGGTCCTCTGCTGCTGCTGGAATCTCTCCCCTGATCGGCCCTGATGGGGGGACCCCCTGCTGCCCTGACCGGCCTAAAGTGACTCCTCTGCTGCTAGTCGTGCCCTGATAGTGGGGCACTAGTTGAAGACTGAGCATAAGACTGGGATGGCCCTGATGATCCTCCCCGAAAAGCTGATCTCCCACCTCCGAATGAATCCCCAAGGTTGCCTGCTGATCGGGCCCTACTACTACTTTCTCGTTCCATCATGAGCTTTAAGTTTCAAGCCTCCGTAGCTTGGGCAAATGCCACCATCCTTCCATAGTTCATGTCAGAATTTAGAGCAGTTGTGGCAGCCTCATTAATAACCAAAGGGCTAAGGCCCTGCACAAATCGACGCACTCTTGCCTCCATAGTCGGCATCATATGAACAGCATACTTCGATAAGCGCACGAACTCCATGTGATACTCCTACACATTCCTACTACCCTATTTAAGGGTCTCAAACTCCACAACATGATCTGCCTTAGTCTCGGCAGGCAAGAAATGGTCTATGAAGGCATCCGCGAACTCACTCCATCTCGTCGGAGGGCTCCCCTCCTCACGGGAATCTTCCCACATCTCAAGCCAGGAATATGTCATCCCTTTCAGATGATAAGAGGCCAACTTTACTCCCTCTACTTCAGTAGCACGTATAACTCAGAGAGTCTTATACATCTCATCAATGAAATCCTGAGGGTCTGCCCCGGGATCAGTACCTGTGAACACTGGAGGGTCTAACTGAAGGAACCTGTTTACCCTGGAACCAGAAGAATCCTCTTGCGAGCTAAATAAGGTGGGTGCAAAATTTGACCTCTGGGCTTGAGAAGCTACTAACTGAGTCAGCATCTAAATAGCTCCCCTAAGATCCCCATCAGAAATACTAGGACTTGGAGCTGGGGCTGGAGGTGGAACTGGTATATTGATGGGAGGGATTGTGGCACCCTCAGTGGGTGTAGGTTAAAAAAATCCTCACTCGCATTATCAAATAAGGGATCAACAGCCACTCCTGGTGTGGCGTTGGCTTCTTGGCCAATTCTCGCTCTCTTCTTAGGTGCCATTTACTGAAAGTTAGAACAATACACGAGTTAGGGGAAAACAACCTCGCGTTTCGCTCTATCACACGATATAGAACAACAATGAAGGGTATAATTCTTAAATGTCCAAGTAGCACCCTAATTATAGATGTGGTCGGAAACACACCGATAAGAAGGGCTCTACTAGATATGGCTCCGAGATATCCTAGGACACTTTAAAACCTTGGGCTCTAATAACAAGTTTGTCATGCCCCAACCTCGGGGAGCACTACCGGTGCTCAACCGAGTGAACCCGGTCGAGCAAGCCTACTAAACCTTTCCTACTCGACTCATTCATAATCCAAAAAGGGATCGCATCACCATTTGTAAAACATGGGGGATTAGTTATATAAATATATAAACGTTGCTAGTTCATTTTTCCTTATATACATCATGCCATAGTTGAGTTCCCAAAATACAACTCGATCCAACGACCACCCTAACATACATACATGACCCAGATAAACGTCTACGGAGCCTCTAAGAGTACAAAAGAGCAACATGACAATGCCGGCAACAAGGCCCCGGCTATACCTCAAAATATAAAAACTTATACAAAAGAAGGACTACATGACCCCTGGGAGAAATGGGGCTCACCAAAACTGTTGTGAGCAGAGAAAGAGAGCACCACCTATCTGCGATCGACACTATCTGCGATGGAACCACCTATATCCATTCAAAGATGTAGCGTCCCCGGCAAAAAGGACGTTAGTACTATCGAATAATACTAGTATATAAGGTAAACACCAATCTTAGTAGAATGAACAGTGAAACCAAGAGAAGGCAGTCATAATAATCAATAAGAGTTTCATAGAAATACAAAGAAAACACCAAGGGTCACATAGTTTCCAATTAAATCTTTCCATATTTTTAGATTAATAATCTTTAGTGTCAAAGCCACAACTCACAATGCCACCGTGTTTTTATACGGAGTCCGGTCTCGGCCCTATCGGCTAAACCATCTCAAGTGAGACATATCCATATCCACAATGTAAATCAATAATTCCAACACAAATGCCACCATGTGTACAGCATGGCGTCCGATCTCGGCCCGATCGGCTAAGCCATCTCACTTGAGACATAACTTCTTTCAATTGTTCACTAAATTCACATTTCTTTCCCATATTTTGTTACATGGCACAAACAACCTCATTTATTAAGTAGTTCTTGGCACATGGGAACATTTTACAATTCAAGTCTTTTCCCTTTTTTATCCGTTCAAATAACATCATCACATAAGGCATTGCACACATAAGGGAAGGAGCTTGGAAACAACATAATTACGTTCTCAAATAGCATGATGACATGGTAACCATCTAAAATAATTAGGGAACATAAATCTTTCAATCCAACACACTAAGGCAAACAATTCTAGTATGATCAAGTTAGAACTTACACCCATCATTCAGACACCAGGAATTCGATTCTAGGATGAAGAGAGTTAGCCATACATACCACAATTGCACTTCTTTAGACTCTACAATTATCCGGAACCCTTAGCAACCACAATCTATTTTAGCAATATACAAATTGAACCCAGAATTAGGAAAACATTCATGGTTCTAACTCACTTTTTCCCCACACTCTTTATCACACATGCATGCAAGATAAACCACCCGTATACCCATGAAGTATCACCCTAGTACCCCATTATAGCTATGTTTGAAATTAAGAGTTGGGTTGATGAAGTCTTACCTTTTAGGGTGAAGAATTTTGGTGCTCTACTTGAATATTTCTAAGGCTTTGAGTGACGGTTGAAGATCAATTTGATGAAAAATTAGGCCCTCCCTCTAGAACCCTCTCTCCCACTCTAGAAATATCAAAAATGAGCTTCAAAATAGACTAAAGGGGTGTTTTAACGGAATGGGGGTCGGGTATTAAATTAAGAAAAATGGTGCCCCGACACAGGTCTGTGGTCGCATATGCGATAGCATAATAGTTATGTAGTCCGCAAAGTGACCGTAGAAATGGCCCTCAGGGGCCTAAACTTTCGGCTCAGGTATGCGACCAGTATGCGGTCTGCATACTTATTCTGCGGTCGCATAATGTACCGAAGAACTCCCTCCGCAGAAACCTAAGAGGAATTATGCGACCGATATGCGGTCTGCATATCGATTATGTGGTCGCATAATCGACCGCAAAATTGACCTCAAATTGGCCAAACTTACTGCTTCACTCTACGGCCATTATGCGGTCCGCAGAATAATTATGCGGCCGTATAATGGGCTGCAGAAATGCTTTCTTTTGTGAAACATTTTCCTCTAAGTTTGTAGGGTACTGTTCAGTCCAAAAGGTCCGATTTTAATGAGCATACATATGATGTGCTTCATGTCCTGATATCATTATGTTAATGCAATGCTTGTAATGCTGAGATTAGTGTTATGGATATATACCTTGTGGTGTTTTGTTGGGTTGTGGAGGTGCTGTTAGGAGTTATTTTGGTGTTACTCTGGCAGATGGATATGCCCAATTACAGGGGAGACTCTGCAAAAATTTCTTAAAAATTTGGGAGTTAGTAAAATTTGGGGGAGTGAGATTTGCAAAAGAAGGGATAAGTTATGTTATGTGTTTGAGGGTGAATGATCTTAAGCAGGGGAGAATGTAACACCCCGAAAAAATTTCAAAGTACCTCAACACTATCAAAAAAGTTGATGTGTACGTAGGCACGAGTTGCTATAGCCAGTTGAGACTAATACCGTGCGTTGATGTGAAAATCAGGCCTTTTAAAAATATTTGGAGTGTAAGAAATTTAGTCTTAAAGTTTACAAATATGGATAAAAGGGATAATCTCAATTGAGATGATGTTGTCGGGCTTATATCGAATAGGGTGACGTGGGATCACCCCCCGGTATGTGCGCGGTAAGATGGAATAGTGATTTGATGGCTTGGAAAATAACTCTTAGCACGTTCAAGGACGAACGTATGTTTAAGTGGGGGAGAATGTAACGACATGACTTGTCGATTTGACTTATTACTCTCCTTTCTACTATTTGAAGTCTTGATATAATGTACTATGACTTGTGTGCAAAATTTGAGGTCAATCGGACTTGATTTGCTATATTTCGACATCGATTCTTCACGAATACGTGGTATCACATTAAGCAAATAAGCTCCAAATTCAGTTTTGATTGAAGCATTAGATACGTATTGAAATTTTGGAGCCATAGCAAAAAGAATCGTCGAATTCGGACATCGTATGATAAAGTTATGCACATTTCCATGTCAGGAATAATTTTTCGTCGCCGCCAGCGCCCAGGGTAGCGTGGGACGTTAGCCCTAGCGCTGGGATGTTAAAGGTACTGTAAATAGCGCTACCGACAGTGCCCCACGCTACCTGTGGCGCCCAAAATAGCTGAGGCCCTATAAACGGGGGTTTCTACCATTTTTGACAAAAATAGAGTTGGGGAGCTCGGTTTGGGAGATATTTGGGCAATTTTCATGGGGTAAATATTGGGGTAAGTGTTCCTTATCTTATATTGATTATATGTCATGATTCCATACTCATTTACATCATGAATTCGTTTATTTATGGAAGAAAAATCAGATTTTTGTAAAATCTTCTAAAAATGTAAAATGAAGATTTGAAGGTCAATCCAATATTAGAATTTGATAAAATTGGTATGGGTGAACTCGTAATTGAATGGGTTATCGGATTTTGTGAGTTTCGTCGGATTCCGAGATATGGGTCCCACAGGCGATTTTTGAGTTAAATTTCGGATTTTGTTGGAAAATTTATATTTTATGGAATTAATTCCTACGATTCATGTTGAGTATATTGAATTGTTTGTGACTAGATTTGGAGCTTACGGACACGAATTCGCGAGGCAAAGGTTTATTGAAATCTTGAAATTGGTTGTGAAACGAGGTAAGTATCTTGTCTAACCTCGAGTAGGAGAATTACCCCTTAGACATTGAGTCTTATATGAAAATTGTGTAATTGAAAACCATATACACGAGGCGACAAGTATGCGCTTGGTTTATATGCGCAAATTATATCGGTTGAAATTCGTAGACGCCCTTAAGTATTAAGTTGGAAAAATTATTATAACTTATTAAATCCCTTATTTGTCATGCCTCATTCCTTGTTTGCCGAGGTTATTTTTATATGATAATTTTATGTGATTGCCACTTGAATTTTATGTGAACTCTGTGTTTGTTTGAGTTGCCATTTTTATGGAAAATACTTTAATTGTTGATTTTAACTATAGATAATTTAAATGGAAAATTTGGTTAATAAGATGAATAAATCTATTTATTCCCTGAAGTTGTGATTTAAAAGAGGTATTGTTCCTGGATGAATTACTTATCAGTTCACGTTGTTAAAATTTTGGTATTGAATTATAAAGGTCGTGAATCATATTGAGGCAAAGTGCCAAATTGTGTAATATTATTCGGTTGAGTTGTTCACTCCCGAATATTTTGTTAAGATGTTGTGCACATTATGATCGAGTCGTGGCTCCTTATTATGGAAAAATAATATATTGTAAGAATTGAGCACTTGATGTGCAATTTATGATATGTTGTAAGATTTGAGCACTTGATGTGCAATTTATGATATGTTGTAAGATTTGAGCACTTAATGTGCAATTCGTGATATGTTGTAAGATTTGAGCACCTGATGTGTAATTTGTGATATGTTGTAAGATTTGATCACTTGATGTGCAATTTGTGATATGAGGTAAGATTTGAGCACTTGATGTGCAATTTGTGATATGTTGTGATATGTGAGGACTTGAGGTACAAGTTGTATTATGCTGTGATATTTGGGCACTTGAGGTGCGATTTGTGAAATATTGTGATATTGATACGCATGCGGTGAGATAAGGGTGGCTTGAAACGCTTGGCTAGTAGGGGAACTACTAGAAGTCATGCGGTGATATAATGTCAGGGTGTTGAAATGCATGCGGTGAGATAAGGGTGGCTTGAAACGCGTGACTAGTAGGGTACTACTAGAAGTCATGCGGTGTGATAAGGGTGGCTAAAATGCAGGATGATAGTTCGGGAAAAATATTTTTTTAAGAATAATATGTAAAGGCTCCCGTAGTGATAGAACGAAAGATTGTGAATTTATTTATGATTTGGGACTACGAGGCGGTACCTCAGGAGATCTTTCTCTATGACTACACTTGCCTTTGGTTATTTTATTTTTTCATAAATTTGTAAATTCTTGTATTTTCCGTAATGTATTATTTGACTTAATATTTAGTGTTTTGTATTTTTTGATGTATTGTGTTGACCTTGACTTTTTTTTTACGAGACTTTGAGGATTTGTATTTTTGGGTTGTACTTGTTTTTGATGATGGAGTTGTTTTAAATAAAAGAAAAATTTCTAATATCTTTAATTTAATAAATTCTACATCCAAATCAGTAGTTTATCTGATACTTTATTTTAATGAAAATATCATTTTTCCTCACTCAAACGATTTCTAAAATAAACTTATCTTTTTGTTGATTTCTTACTTGATTTAAAGATTTTTAACCTTATTTTATTGAAAATAAATTGATCATGCGGATCTTATATATATTGATATTTTGGTACGTGAGTTGTCTGTGCAGTTATGAAAATAATATGGGCATGAGGTGCCGGAAAAAAATATGATAATTTTATTATTGACACGTGAGTTTTCGGTATGATGGTGATAGAAATATGGGCACGAGGTGCCATGAAAAATATAAAATTGGGTTGAGACCCGTAATTTTTATGATTGTGAAATGAGGTGTCACATGGTGACTTTTACTTGAAAATATATTTATTGGAAAGAAGTATATTTGAAAGATAATTATTCAAAAGAAGTATATTCGAAAGATATTTATCTTAAAGAATAATATGTGAAGGATTTATATTTGAAGGACTTGACTTATTGATTGTACTTGTATTCCTTATTCTCCTGAGTAATAATTATGATGTTCTTGTTACCTTGTTATTATCATTGCTAGTTGTTTTCCAGTATTATTGTATACTGCTATATTACACAGGTTATTTGACTAGTGAGTGTCTTGACTGTACCTCGTCTCTACTCCACTGAAGTTAGTCTTGATACTTACTGGGTACCGACTGTGGTGTACTCATACTACACTTCTACACATTTTTATGCAGAGCCAGGTATTGGAGGTATCGGACCCGGACAGAGTTAGAGTATGATCGCAAGGATTTAAGGTAGAGCTGCTTGGTCGTCGCAGTCCCTTGGAGTCTGTTCATTTCATTGTACTGTTAATTTTTAATCAAACAGTATTGTATATTTGGTCCTCATGATCATTCTATGTATTCAGTTAGAGTTCGTGACTCAGTATTACTAGTCTTGGGAAGGTATTATAATTATTTTCGTTCTTGGTTTCGTTTATTAAAAAAAAAATGGCTTAATTATAATTAAAATCGGCTTACTTAGTCTTATAGACTAAGTGCCATCACGACGCCTGTGGTGGAATTTTGGATCGTGACACTTGCTCTTCCCATATTTGCCAAATAATTCCTGTCAAACTGTTTGTAGCTTTCATTTTGTTTAACAATGCAGTAGCAACATTCTCTTATATTTCAATTATTTGTAATGTACCCCTTTGTATGAACAGAATTGGTGTTTTGCATAATAAATTTTGAGTACCTTGCAAGAGTTACAGGTGACGTACGTCCACGAGCGGAGAGCAACAATTTTATACCAACAAGAGTACAAAAGAGAGCACAAAATTAGAGTAAATACTCTAATTAATCCCAAATACCCCATAAGAATAACCTCACAAGATTACTCCAAAGAAAGGGTTCACACAAGTGTTTCTCAACACTCACTCTCTTACAAAATATTCTATAATGAAATAAAGGAGGAGAAAAAAAGATAAGAGTGAAAAGCTCTTGAATTTGTGTGTTTACAAATGAGGAGAAGTTCCTCTATTTATAGCAAGAAATCATTGGTCTAATAGTGGATATGATGTCATGAAAACTTGGTCCACAAATTTTATTATAGTGGATATGATGTCATGACTAATGTCATGAAAACTTGGCTCCCACTTGAAAAGAAGCCAAATTAATGGCCATATTATATTTATGTTGGATAAAATTGTACTAATATTTTCCTAATATGGATTTGCATGAAATTCTAATTCAATCAAGTTCCAATCTTTTTTATATTATGTCCTGCATATTCTTGAAGTTACAAACCCATTTAATTCCACATGTTCTTACGCCTCATTGAATTTTCTAATAATTGGTTTTCAGCCATAGTTGCATGCAGAAGACACTAAGCTTTTTAAAGGTAATTAATCTCCATCATCACATAAATTCTTGGTCAAAAATTTATTCTTGAAGTTCCAAGCTATAGCAATTTCACGTGGTTTTTCAGCCTTCGTTGCGTTCATTAATAATGCATTTTAATTATCAAGTGTCGTTGCCTGCCGCACGCTCAGAACATGAGTCTCTCTGGAGGTAATTAATTTCCTTCATGTATTTCGGTCAGGTTTCTTTATTTTTGTTAGTCTAAAGGTTGTTCAATTATTTGCAGAACATTAATGTTGTTGTTTTTATTTTAATAAAGTGGCCGGTTTTCGGGATTTGTAATCTGCAATATTTTTTGGTTATATATGATTGTTTCTCCATGACATAATTCCTCAAAAGATAATATCGTAATATTTAGGACTTTTACTTAATAATTAAAACTTTGAATCAATTGAATTTCAAAAGTCGTTTGAAAAAAGCAAATATAAAAGACGAACATACGTCCCTATTTATTCTTTAATAAATTTTAGCTAGCTATTGTTATTGTTAGTAGGGGTGGGCATTCGGTACTTCGGTTCGGTATTTAAGAATTTCGATTCGGTATTTCGGTATTCGATTTATCAATTGTGTATACCAAATACCGTACCAAAATTCTTATTTTGGTTCGGTACGGTTTCGGTTTAATACATATTCATGTGTCACGTACTGTTAAGTGCTAAAAGCCCAAGCATTAAGCAAGCAGAAACAACCACTAACGAGTAAACAATCTGTCATTCTGCCTAACAAAAGGCAGCAACACTAAATAAACAATCTGCCATTCTGCCTAACAAAAGACGTGTAAGAAACATTCAAATTTGCCTAACAACATGCAGCAACACATACATGGCAGATGCACACCTGGTTATCACATTCACAACAAGTACTTGAAAGGGAAAAGAAGTAAATAATATCACAGCAAGCTAAGATAGTAACAACCACTAACGAGTAGCAGCAGAATTAAACACAGTGCAACAAAAACAGAGAGGGCATAAACCTGTCAAACAGAATTCAAGTTTACACTAATAGTCTCGAATCAACTTAGTCTTAATTCTTAAATACGGATTTCAGGAAGACGCTCAAGAAAATGCCTAATATGCTTCCTTAAACAATATTTGCCATCCCTCTTTGGATGAAAATTATAGACTCGACCACAATGCTTGCACTCTACTTTGCGAACTTCTTTGTTATCTTCTATCACCTCAAAGTGTTTCCAAATATGATAGCGTATTTTAGGATCACAGGACATGATTGCACTTGAACCTAAAAAAAAAGATAAATCATAAGTTAGAATATTATTTTTTGATGATAATAGAACAAAACTACAAAAGTATATCACCAAACAAATAGAGTATTAAACTTACCACTCAAGTTGCAAGTTGCAACTATATATCAAATAATGCTAGTAGTGCTTCTATTATTTTCCATATCTAAAGATAATTGACTAAATATGCATACAAATAAACAAGTATGATATATTATTTTGAACTAAAATACACATAAAATATTAAAGCTTACCAAGCTCGAATTTTCATAGCGATCCTCCATCATTTTGGCAAGATTGAAAGTTTATCCTTGTCTGAGTATTATGTTTATCAATGTTAGGTGGGTATTCTTTGCATCTATTCAAATGACTTCTCAACCATGTTGTTCCATTCTTAGATAAATTAGCAGCATAAGCTTGCTTACCATATTTACACCTTGCTTTACCGATCCCATTTTTCTGAAATTTATCAAAATATTTCCAAACTTCGGATCTAGGTTCTATGGTTTTTCTTTTCTTAGAATCTTGAGTATCAATTATGTTGGCGTTGCTATCATCAGTAATAGGTAAGATTTCAGTTGAATCAACATCACTTACTCTACTTTCATCCACCATCTATACAAAATCAAAATAAATATAAACATAAATTGTTAAAACCAAAACACTAAATTGAACATTACAAGCAAAATACTACAAGGGCGAATGGTCGTGTAATGAGCAGAGGTATTTTGTCATTTTCCCCATCTAGTTAGTTTGTCATTCCTGAAAATAAATAAAGTGGTCATTTTCTGCTTCTAGTATGATTAAGCTGGAAAAAAGCCAAAATTTTAGAATAACATATAGAAATATAGGTAGATTATGCAGTAATCCGTTGGTAGTAGCAAAAGCTCTAATACTCTATAGGAAAAGCTCTAACCCTCTAAGAAAACTAATCCAAATTAATTTGGTAATCAAAATACTATAATATGTTCTTCATTGATCTGGTAATATAATACACATAGTAGACATAGATCCCAAAAAAAGTAAATTAGGGTTATTGAACACACCGGTACAACAAGCTAAACCTCAAAGATGAACACATTCTGACAACTATGACCGAGCGCATCTCTAAGTATAGAACATCATAATAACTCTATTAGACTTAAGTAGAGCTACATAAAAAGGCCACAACAACTTTAGAAGTTAATAATTCTGGGCCTACAAATTGTTATAGCTTAGAAATGTGATTATAGCTCGCATGAATGAAGATCAACAATGAATAATGGAGAAGTTATGAACCTGAATGAAGGTCAACAAAGAGCAAACAAGCAATCATCGAGGAGAGGAGTCGTCATCGCTGAGGTTGTAGTCGTGAGTCGTAACTCATGAATCTGACCTCCGCAGCAACCAAGCAAAGTCGTGAGGGTTTTTTGAAATTCTTGTCTGCCTCTAAGCGACTAAGCCTAAGGGTAAGGGATTAGGGAATTAGGGGTTTTGGACTTTTGGAGTGTGGGCTTAAGGTTATTGGGCTAAAAAATAAAAATAAAGTTAATCTTGGACTAAACTATTTCGGTATTTAGGTATACCGAAATATCAAAATATCAAAAATCCAAGACCGTATACCGTACCGAACTACCGAAATACCGTAATTTCTGTACCGAAATAAACTAAAATACCTAAAAAATCGAAACCGAAATACCAAATTAATTCGGTTCGATTCGGAATTCGATTTTTCGGATTTTATTCCCACCCCTAATTGTTGGACTGTTTGTTTAAAGATAGTGAAAGCGAAGAAAAAGAAAGAGAAAAAAAACCATAACAAAAAAGATATGTCATTCTCCAATTATCCATTTTATCTAAAAAACTTGCTTCTTATATATAACAAGGAAAAAAAAAAGGAATACAGAGTCCAGCTACAGGGTGAGCTTGGAGCAAAAAGAAAAACCTCAACCTGGTAAGAAGTTAGAGTCACCTAGATTGGTTAAGTTGAGAGATAGAAGCACAAAACTATAGAATATGTAGAAAGAAGATTGTTCTGGAAACAAGCTTATCAAATTTGGCAATGAAATAATGTCATAATAGTGTATCCTTGTATTCATACAAGTGTATATACTATTATAAAAGATAAGAATAATCTTGGTAGGGAAGTAGCCACTAGCAAACAATAAATCCTTACCTGATATAGTAAGATTACATTACATATATACTAATTAATACTAATATCCAGCTACACTTTACCCCCAAAATCTTCAACCATTTTGACATTTTCTCTTGGATAGGTCACAAAGCATTGTAAGAAACTCGAAAAGAAAGGGTGGAAGTAAAAAAGATTAGCTGATTAAGGACTAAAATTGCACATTTTATTTAATTGATGTTTAGATGTACAGTCCACTAATACAAGGACCAAATTCATAAAAAGGCAATAATCGAGGGACTAGAGCTGCTATATTCTCCCATAAACAATTAAAATTCAAAAAAACTAAGGAAAATACATAGTTTGTGTTCTAAACTTTTTCCGAAAGTCAATTCCTCACTCTAACTCATCTTCATGACTTTCGTCTCCTCTATCATTCCCTTATTTTTCCTCGTTTACGATTGATTTTTTTCTCCATAGAGAAAAGGCAAAAATATTAGGGACCCTCCCACACTTGACGACTTTTACTTAGTTTTCCCTTTTATTATACGGGGTCCTAAAATTTTTCATTTTTAAATACCCCCTTCTTATGTCACCTGACATAGGAAGTAGATGCCAACTTAGTTGGGCGCGTGGAACATAAATTTTAACCCAAATATGATTGCTCCAACGACTCTTTCTCTCTTTTTTCCTATATATTCTCTTCTACATCCCTTCCTCCATTAAAGAACATCTGTTGTGCCTTTCCTTATTCATGCCATCAACTTTCTACGTCTTCTTCCAATTTAACTTCATGGATTCAAAGCGGAAGTTATTTTGTGTGTGGGGGTATCCTCCAGTATTGAAAATTTTATGGTCGAATGATAATCCGGGGCTTAGATTCTTCGGTTGTAAGTACTATGGGGTAGGTTAATTTCTGAAATTTTCGAATGAGTTGTATTTTGTTTGATTTTTCCTAAGTTCTAATTTTGTTTATTTTGATTCCACACGGTCTAAATGGCGCATCCCATGTGAATATTTCGAGTGGTATGACCCCCAATTCCCTAGGCAAGCAAATGTTGTGATATTGAGTTTGCTAAAGAAGAGCAACAATCAACAAAGACAATTGAAGTGGAAGAAAGTGTTGAAGCTAATATTGTATTTTATCTTGTTATGCAATGTAATAATGTATTTGAATTTTTGTCTATAATCTAGTTAACGGAATGTCAGAAGATGTAGTTGTATTTTAGTTCGATCAATGTAGTCTCCAATTGTATTTTAGTTTGATGAATGTACTCACCAGAAGCTCTATTTGTGTTATTCAATGTATTGTATCTATGAATCAATATATATATTTTGGCAGATATGTTTCAAATTCTTGATGTTTCCGTTGCTCTCTTTTTATGGGTTCAATTAGTTCATACAACATAGACCATCCTGCCATTTCAAAGTGTACAAAGACGAAAATAACTGAAGGCATTCATAATGAATCATTATTCAAAATAACTAGAATTCATCCACTATTAAATGTTGTTCATCAGCATTCAAAGAGCAACAATATAGTGAGTACCAATTTTAACTATTGCTTTAAATACATTCCAAAACACAATACCAAAACCCAATAGCAGTTTCAAAAGATATGACTGTCAACAACACAACTTCCTTGTTTCAAAGATACCACAACAATAGTTAAGACTGCCAACAAAAATATATTTAAGATGGGATCTTGGAGGGAGATTTTCCCTTGACTTGTGCCCTTGTTCGAATTCCAGCTGCCCTTGATCTAGTAGTGATACAATGTTTTGCACTTTGGACTTGGAGTTGTCTTTGAGTTATAGATGTCTTGCCTTTCCATTTAAGCCCTTTGGTTGGTTGGTAACCAATGTCACCGGTCACATGTGCTGAATTGATCATAGTTGCAAATAGAGTTTTAATTATTCTGATGCTAGGCAGCCCTTGCTGAAATAGGCATACACACTTACATTAGCACAAGATCTTGTTCTGCCTAACAAAAATAGTGAACTTATAATTTAAGACACTTACATTAATACTAGTATATCCATTTTGCGAAACAAATACACCATGTCCCACAACCCTTGGTTTCTTGTAACCACTTCTAGCCCTTTTACTTTTACTGTTTGTACCAGAATCACCTATATTTCTCTTCTTTGGATTAACAGTTGAGGATTGTTGTGATTCAGCAAACTAGTACATAAACAAAACTATAATTAGTGAGCTATATGAATTATTAGAGGCATAAATAACTTAAAAGTTAAAACTTTACCTCTGGTGGGGCTTTAACCTTGGTTTTAGGATTGAGATTCTTTGGACAACCCCTTTTGTTATGATTGGCTTCCTTGCAGATTGAGCATGTCATAGTTATGCCTCTTTTTGGTAACTTTTCAGCTCTTTTGATTTCTCCAACCTCATTTTTCCTGTTCTTTTTTGGTCTTCCAATAATTTTCACCACTGGAAGAGGCTCAACCTTTGGATTATCAGTTTCTGGCCACATTGTCATACATGACACAGGTTGAATAAATTATGAATATGCCTTCAGATATGTCTCTTTCTTGTACCAGCTTGAAATTCCCTCTGATGCATCCTGCCTCAAACAGTGCATTGCTGCTATAGCATGTGCACATGGGATCCCTTTTAAATCCCATGCTATGCAACTGAACTTTTCAGCTTCTAAGTGTACAATATGTTTCTTGTTTACCTCTTCTGACACTTCAAACCCTTCATCTCCATTCCAATCTATTATTATTTGCATTAATTTTTCCATATTTTTTATAGAACACCTTCATTGCCATTGGAGATATCCCATCCACCCATGTCTCGGCAAATGCCTTGGACTTGCTCACCCTAATCATCACTTTAACTCTAATTTCTTCCAACATAGTAACAATAGGCTTGTTCCTAGGGCCTATGATCCAGGCATTAAAGCTTTCTGCTATATTATTGTCTACACTATCACATTTGGAGAATGTTTAAAAGTAAGTCTTGCACTATCTTTCCTTGTTGTATCTGCTTAAGTCTTCAATAATCCCATTCCCTAGATGAGCTAGACCATCAAGCTTTCTCATAAAATCTGTCTCATAAGTAGCCCTAACACAATCCCAGAATCTTTTCCTTCTTTCTATCCCTCTCCCATTTCTATGCCTAATTTGCTAAAATGTGCCTAGCACACATCATATGCTCACATTCAGGTAGTATTTCTTCAACTACAGATATCAATCCCTGTCATTCAAGAACAAAGAACATGTACTTAGAAACATAATAATAGTAATAAAATGCATATTTAATATAAAGACAAAGACTTACCTTTTGCACGTCACTAATGATAGTGAGCTGTGAACCATCTCCCAAGTGAATGTCTTGTTGAAAAATCTTAAAAAACCATCTCCATGTCTCTTTTTTTTCCTGGGTAACTACTGCCCATGCCACTGGAAATATTTGATTGTTTTCATCTTTGGCAACAACTATTAGGAGCCTTAAGAAAGCATTCATCCAGACATATACATTTTCTACAACCTGTAAGAATCCCTTCTTCATAGCATCAAAGAAAATATAGAAAGAGTTGAATTGTTTCTTCCCATCTACTGTATCTGTCAACTTAACCACACATGTGCTACCAGGATTACTTTGGAGCAAGACATCTCTGTATTCAAGAATCCTATTAAACTCTGCCACATGATCTCCCATAGCTTTCTGCAATACTAACTTCCTTGTTTTTAAACACACAACTTTGCCTACATACTTACCTAGATCTTTCCTTATCAAATCTTGAATTTTCCACCCTTTGATTGTAGGTTGTGAGATAATTCTATCTTTGAGGTACACTGCTAGATATTTTGAATTACAAAGGAAGTTGATTTCTTTCCTATGACATTTGTGTTTTGGATTGTAGGTCTTGACAGTGAAATTTTCACTTCTTCCTTCCTTGATAGCAAAGATCAACCATGGGCAGCCACCTTTACATTTAACCCTTACTCTAGTAGGCTCATTCACATACTTGTCTAACTCAACTCCCTTCTTCAAAGCATACTTTGTTACTGTTGTCCTAAACTCGGTCACATTTTCAAATACCAAACCCAACTGCCAAATCACAATCTTGCATGTTAGATCATAATTCACCTTGTTACTCTTTCTTCTACCACTTAATTGTCCTAATTCACCTTCATCGTTAGATACAGGTTCAGGTTCCTTATCAGAATCAAAGGAATCACAGTCAGAACTATCATAATATGGCTCATCTGCTAATAGTTTACCATTCATACTTCTTCTTTCTTCATTTAATAGCTAGGTCTTGTGCAACATCTTTTTCCTCTGTATTTGTCCAGTCTAATGAAGAATACTCATCTTCATTTACATCTGCATCTTGTTCACCCACCCCAACATTTAAAGCAACAGTAGATGGAGCAAGAAGACAATCAGATTCCATGATGCCTCTTTCAATGCTAACAGGTGCATTAAAAGGCTCACCCACTATACTTAAATTGGAATCTATACTTGTTATTTGACTACCAGACAAACCAATAAGACCCCCTTCCTCAAAATGTGTAGTTTCACCCACATAAATATCTATTGTGTCCTCATCAGATAACAATAGTGAAAGGCCATATATGTCTCTATCATTTTTCAATTCAAACAAATTACCCCCCCCCCCCCCTCCCCCCAAGATAGAACCATAAAGGTCTTTCCTAACTTAGTAATTCCAAAACTCCTAGCATAATCTGCCAGTTCAGGAATTGGTAAATGATCTTCATCAATATTTGAAAATATGTTCTGTCCTACCCCCAATATAAATAGGCCACACCTCACTCACCATCATCCCTCTAATTTTTAATCTTAGGTTAAAATATTTTGAAGCCATATATTACCCTACTATAATGACCTGATCAGTCATTTTGAGAGTTGCATCCCCATTCCCCCATTTACTGCTCATTCTGTACTTTATAGTTATTATATGACTTGTCGGGGTAGTCAGTTTGGGTCCGAAGAGATTTCAGAATGAATTGAGACACCTAGTCTCCACGATAAAAACTTAAGTTGAAATGATTGACTAGATATTGACTTAGGTGAAAACGACCTCGAAATAAAATTTTGATGATTTCAATAGCTCCGTATGGTGATTTTGGACTTAGAGCGTGTCCGAATTGTTAATTGAAAGTCTGTAGTTAAATTAGGCCTGAAATAGATAAAAATAGAAATTTAAGTTTGGAAGTTTGACCAGGGAGTTGACTTTTTGATATCAGGGTCGAAATCCAGTTCTGAAAATTATTATAGGTATGTATGTCATTTATGACTTGTGTGCAAAATTTGAGGTCAATCAGACTTGATTTGATAGGTTTCGGTATCGAATGTAGAAGTTGGAATTTCTAAGTTTCATTAAGCTTGAATTGGAGCATGATTCGTGGTTTTAGCATTGGTTGATTTACCTGCTTTCCTTGATTTGATTTAAATCTTTAACTGTAAGATGTCTTGCTGAAAATTGTTGTTCCTCCGACTACCTGCTGCATCTTTACTTTTGGGACTACGAGGTGGTTCCTCGGGAGATCTCCCTTGTACTGCATATTTATTTTGGAACTACGAGGCGGTTCCTCGGAATATTTTCCTGTACTGCATATTTACTTTTGGGACTATGAGGCGGTACCTTGGGAGATTCTCCTGTACTGCATATTTACTTTTGGGACTACGAGGTGGTACCTCGGGAGTGCCCCTGTTGTTCACCTCTATTTACTGTGCTGATATTTTCTGAAACGTCTTATTGTTTAAATCCTCAGTCATTTCAAAAGTATTATTATATCTTCTGCCTTACTTTTCCCTTAAACTAGTAGGGCCCTGACTTGACCTCGTCACTACTCTACAGAGGTTAGGCTTGGCACTTACTGCGTACCGTTGTGGTGTACTCATACTACACTCTACACATCTTTTGTGCAGATCCAGGTACTTTCCATCAGACCAGGTATCAGTGAACTAGCTATACACTGAGACTTCAAGGTACTTCTGCTAGCGTCCGCAGAACTCGAAGTCCCCTTCTATCCTTATTATGTTATCTTCCTGATTTGTCTTTAGACTCTAATGAATTGAGACCCTCAATATAAATTCTTAGAAGCTTGTGACTTATTTCTACCGGGTTTTGGGAGTTAAAATTATTGGGTTGCAGTTTTATATTTATTTCATATGTTGAGAATCTGGCTTCAGTTTTATTTTATGTATTTCCGCAAAAATTGTTATGCTTACCTAGTCTTAGAGACTAGGTGCTATCACGATATCCTACGGGGGGTAAATTTAGGGTCATGGCAAGTTGGTATCAGAGCTCTAGATTCATAGGTATTATGAGTCACAAGCAGGTTTCGTAGAGTCTGGCGGATCGGTACGGAGACGTCTGTACTTATCTTCGAGAGGCTATGGAACTGTTAGGAAAATGTTCACTTCTTTGATTCCTTATCGTGTGCATTTGTTGACTTCAAAATTCTAAACCTTTGTCTTTCTATTATCTCACAGATGGTAAGAACACGCACAACTGGATCCGATGATTAGACACCCACGCCCATGTTGGAGCCGCAAGAGGCCGGGGTCGGTGTAGAGGCCGAGCCAGAGGCTGAGTAAGACCACGTGGTGCAGCCAAAGCACCTGCACAAGCTGCTGCAGCAGAACCACCAGTAGCTCCAGTTGGAGAGCAGGCACCTGAGATGCCTGTTACTACCCCTGCAATTCAGGAGACTCTTGCCCAGTGTTTTAGCATGTTTGGCACTCTAACTCAGGCAGGGTTAATTCCACTTGCTCCTGCCATATCTCAGGCTGGGGGAGGGAGCACAAACTCCCCCCGCTCGTACCCCAAAGCCACGGGCCCAGGTTGACCATGCCTTAGAGTTTATACTAGTGCAGCCCCTTGTCCCAGTTCAGCCTGAGGTTAAGGCAGCAGTTTCGGAGGGGGAACAATTCAAGCTTGAGAGGTACAAGAAGTACCACCCTCCCACTTTCAGCGGTTTGGCTTTGGAGGATGCTCAGGGTTTTCTTGAAGAATGTCATTGCATCCTCCGTACTATAGGTATGGTGTATTCTAGTGGGGTTTCTTTCACAGCATTCCAGCTTAGAGGAGCAACCTACCAGTAGCGGTGGGCATACGAGTTGGATAGTCTGGTTGAGGTAGCTTCACTCACTTAGACTCAATTTTCAGATATGTTCTTGAGGGAATATGTTCCTCAGAGTCTTAGAGATGCATAGCGCGCAGAGTTTGAGCATTTGCGCCAGGGTTCTATGACCGTGTCAGAGTATGCGGTCCAATTCAGTGATTAGGCTAGGCATGCACCAGCCTTGGTTGCTACTGTTCGAGAGAGGGTTCGTCGATTTATTAAGGGGTTCCACCCTAGTATCAGATTCAGTATGGCCCGAGAGCTAGAGATGGACATCGCATACCAGTAGGTGGTGTTAATTGCTAGGAGATTGGAGGGTATGTGGATCCGGGAGAGAAGAGAGAGAAGCTAAGAGACCTCAAGATTCTGGCACGTATAACAGTTCTCGTTCCCCAGCTATAGCTCGTTAGGGTAGGGGTTATGGGAGTCGCCATGTTCATTCAGCACTTCCATCCGCCAACGGTACTTCGGCCACTCCTAGGCCCCAGGATCCCTATTATGCACCACCAGTGTTTAGTGTACCTCCTGTACGGGATGCTTCCAGCTGTCAGTTCAGTCGATCAGGCCCGATCCAGTCACAACAGCCACGTCCTCCGAGAGCTTGTTTTGAGTATGGTGACACTTGTCATATGGTGAGAGATTGCCCCAGACTTAGGAGGGGTGTTCCTTCACAGATCGCTCAGGCCCCATCTATTCCACAGGTCCCTCGGGCTTCTCAGGCCATGATTACTATACCAGTTGCCACTCCACCAGCATAGCCAGCTAGGGGTGGAGGTCGGACAGGTAGAGGTTGCCCTAAAGGGGGAAGCCAGGCTAGATATTATGCCCTTCCTGCTAGGATGGAGGCAGTTGCATCTGATTCAGTTATCACAGGTATTGTTCTGGTCTATCACAGGCAGTTGCATCAGTCTTATTTGATCCAGACTCCACTTATTCTTATGTGCCATCTTATTTTGCCTCGTATTTGGGCGTATCCCGTGATTCTTTGAGTTCTTCTGTTTATGTATCTACACCCATGGGTGATTCTATTATTGTTGACTGTGTGTATCGGTCGTGTTTGATTGTTATCAGTGATTTTGAGACCAGAACTAATTTATTATTGCTCAGTATGGTGGATTTTGATATTATTTTGGGCATGGACTAGTTGTCGCCCCATCACGCTATCCTTGATTGTTATGCCAAGATGGTGACATTGGCTATGCTAGGTCTACCGCGGCTAGAGTGGAGACGTACCTTGGATTATGTTCCTAGCAGGGTTGTTTCATTTCCTAAGGCTCAACGGATGGTTGAGAAGGGGTGTGATTCGTATCTGGCCTATGTGAGAGATGTTAGTGTTGATACTCCTACCGTAGAGTCACTTCCGGTAGTAAGGGATTTTCCCGATGTATTTCCAGCGAATCCTTCGAGTATGCCACCCGACAGGGATATTGACTTTGGCATTGATTTGTTATCGGGCACTCAGCCTATTTCTATTCCACCATATTCTATGGCCCCAGCATAATTGAAAGAATTAAAAGAGTAGTTACACGAACTGCTCGATAAGAGTTTTTTGGTCCCAGTGTATCGCATTGGGGTGCTCCTGTCTCATTTGTGAAGAAGAAGGATGGTTCTATGCGGATGTGTATTGATTACCGCCAGTTGAACAAGGTTACAGTAAAGAACAGGTACCCATTGCCACGTATTGATGACCTATTTGATCAGCTTCGAGGTGCCAGAGTGTTCTCTTAAATTAACTTGCATTCAGGCTATCATCAATTGAAGATTCGGGAGCCAGATATCCCGAAGACTGCTTTCAATACTCGGTATGGTAATTATGAGCTCCTTGTAATGTCATTTGGGCTGACCAATGCCCCAGCAATATTTATGCATTTGATAAATGATGTATTTCAGCCCTATCTTGACTCCTTCATCATTGTATTTATTGACGACATTCTGGTGTATTCCCGGAGTCGGGAGGATCATGAACAACACCTGAGGACTGTGCTTCAGACTTTGAGAGAAAAGAAGTTATATGCAAAATTTTCAAAGTGTGAATTCTAGCTTGATTCAGTAGGATTTTTGGGTCATATAGTTTCATGCGAAGGGATCAAGGTAGATCCGAAGAAGATTGAGGCAGTGCAGAGTTGGTCCAGACCATCCTCCGCTACAAAGATCCGGAGTTTTCTTGGCTTGGCGGGGTATTATCGCCGATTTGTAGAGGGATTCTCTTTTATTGCCGCACCTATGACCAGATTGACCTAGAAAGGTGCTCCATTCACGTGGACCGATGGGTGTGAGGAGAGATTTCAAAAGCTCAAGACTGCTTTGACTACAGCCCCAGTATTGGTGTTGCCTATAGGTTTAGGATCATATACTATGTATTGTGATGCATTGCGTATTAGTCTCGGCGCAGTGTTGATGCAAGACAGTAGGGTGATTGCCTATGCGTCCAGACAGTTAAAGGTACATGAGAAGAATTATCTTGTCCACGACCTTGAATTAGCAGCTATTGTTCATGCCTTGAAGATTTGGTGGCATTATTTGTACGGTATCCATTGTGAGGTTTATACCGATCACTGGAGTCTACAACATCTGTTTAAACAGAAGGATCTTAATTTGCAGCAGCGAAGATGGTGGGAGTTGCTTAAGGATTATGATATCACTATTCTCTATCATCCCGAAAAGGCCAATGTGGTGGCCGATGTCTTGAGTCGTAAGGCAGAGAGTTTAGGCAGCTTAGCATACTTACCGGTAACAGAGAGGCCTTTAGCCTTGGATGTTTAGGCCTTGGCCAACCAATTTGTTAGATTGGATATTTCTGAGCCAAGTCTAGTTTTGGCTTGTGTAGTTTCTCAGTCTTCTCTTTATGATCGTATCAGAGAATATCAGTATGATGACTCCCATATGCTTGTCCTTAAGGACACAGTTCAGTACAGCGATGCTAAGAAAGTCACTATTGGAGATGATCGTGTATTGTGAATGCAGTATATGTCACGCCCCAACCTCGGGGAGCGCAACCGACGCTCAACCAAGTGAACCCGGTCGAGCAAGCCTACTAAACCTTTCCTACCCGACTCATTCATAATCCAAAAGGGAATCGCATCACTATTTGTAAAACAGGGGGGATCAGTTATATAAATATATAAACGTTGCTAGTTCATTTTCCCTTATATACATCATGCCATAGTTGAGTTCCCAAAATACAACTCGATCTAACAACCACCCCAACATACATACATGACCCACATAAATGTCTACGGAGCCTCTAAGAGTACAAAAGAGCAACATGACAATGCCGGCAACAAGCCCCCGGCTATACCTAAAAATATGAAAACTTATACAAAAGAAGGACTACATGACCCCTAGGAGAAATGGGGCTCACCAAGACTGCTGTGAGGAGAGAAAGAGAGCACCACCTATCTGCGATCGGCAGTATCTATGATGGAACCACCTACATCCATTCAAAGATGTAGCGCCCCCGGCAAAAGGGACGTTAGTACTGTCGAATAGTACTAGTATGTAAGGCAAACACCAATCTTAGTAGAATGAACAGTGAAACAAAGAGAAGGCAGTCATAATAATCAATAAGAGTTTCATAGAAATACAAAGAAAACACCAAGTAAGGGTCACATAGTTTCCAATTCAATCTTTCCATCTTTTTAGATTAATAATCTTTAGTGCCAAAGCCACAACTCACAATGCCACCGTGTTTTTATACGGAGTCCGGTCTCGGCCCGACCGGCTAAGCCATCTCAAGTGAGACATATCCATATCCACAATGTAAATCAATAATTCCAACACAAATGCCACCATATGTATAGCATGGCGTCCGATCTCGGCCCGATCGGCTAAGCCATCTCACTTGAGACATAACCTCTTTCAATTGTTCACTAAATTCACATTTCTTTCCCATCTTTCATTACATGGCACAAACATCCTCATTTATTAAGTAGTTCTTGGCACTTGGGAACATTCTACAATTCAAGTCTTTTCCCTTTTTATCCGTTCAAATAACATCATCACATAAGGCATTGCACACATAAGGGAAGGAGCTTGGAAATAACATAATTACGTTCTCAAATAGCATGATGACATGGTAACCATTTAAAACAATTAGGGAACATGAATCTTTCAATCCAACATACTAAGGTAAAAAATTCTAGTATGATCAAGTTAGAACTTACACCTATCATTCGGACACCAGGAGTTTGATTCTAGGAAGAAGAGAGTTAGCCATACATACCTCAATTGCACTTCTTTAGACTCTACAATTATCCGGAACCCTTAGCAACCACAATCTATTTTAGCATTATACAAATTGAACCCCGAATTAGGAAAACGTTCATGGTTCTAGCTCACTTTTTCCCCACACTCTTTATCACACATGCATGCAAGATAAACCACCCTCATACCCATGAAGTATCACCCTAGTACCCCATTATAGCTATGTTTGAAATTAAGAGCTTGGGTGATGAAGTCTTACCTTTTAGGGTGAAGAATTTTGGTGCTCTACTTGAATATTTCCAAGGCTTTGAGTGATGGTTGAAGATCAATTTGATGAAAAATAAGGCCCTCCCTCTAGAACCCTCTCTCTTACTCTAGAAATATCAGAAATGAGCTTCAAAATAGACTAAAGGTGTGTTTTAACGGAATGGGGATCGGGTTTTAAATTAAGAAAAAATGTGCCCCGACACAGGTCTGCGGTCGCATATGCGACTGCATAATGGTTATGCGGTCCGCAAAGTGACCGCAGAAATGGCCCTCAGGGGCCTAAACTTTCGGCTCAAGTATGCGACCAGTATGCGGTCGCATAATACACCGCAGAACTCCCTCCGCAAAAACCCAAGAGGAATTATGTGACTGATATGCGGTCCGCATATTGATTATGCGGTCCGCATATCGATTATGCGGTCGTATAATCGACCGCAAAACTGACCTCAAATTGGCCAAACTTACTGCTTCACTCTGCGGCCATTATGTAGTCCGCAGAGTGATTATGCGATCGCATAATGGGCTGCAAAAACGCTTTCTTCTGCGAAACATTTTCCTCTAAGTCTGTAGGGTACTGTTCAGTCCAAAAAGTCCGAACCGCGACTCGCAAGCTCACCACGATGAAATTTTACTACAGTAACGCAGGAATCTATCTTGGCACCACGAAACCCCGAGTTTTTGGTTAAAATTTTTACGGGTCCTTACAGTATAGGCTATGTGTGCCCAATGTAGATGGTTTGTATGAATTGATTCTCCAGGAGGCTCACAGTTCGCGGTACTTCATTCATCTGGGTGCTTCAAAGATGTATCAGGACTTGAGACAGCACTATTGGTGGAGGCGGATGAAGAAAGACATAGTGAAATATGTAGCTCGGTGCCTAAATTGCCAGCAGTTAAAGTATGAGCATCAGCGACTGAGTAGATTCTTTCAGAAGTTAGAGATTCCATAATGGAAATGGGAGCGGATCACTATGGATTTTGTTGTTGGACTCCCACGGACTCAGAGGAAGTTCGATGCAGTTTGGGTGATTGTGGATAGATTGACCAAGTCAGCTCATTTCATTCATGTGGTTATTACTTACTCTTCGATGCAGCAGGCTCAGGTTTATATTCGCGAGATTATCATACTTCATAGCGTATCGGTATCTATCATCTCTGACCGGGGTACACAGTTTACATCACAGTTCTGGAGAGCCGTACATCATGAGTTAGGTTCTCGGGTAGAGTTGAGTACAACATTTCACCCTCAAACGGACGGACAGTCCGAGCGCACTATTCAGATACTGGAGGATATGCTTCGTGCGCGTGTGATGGATTTTGGGGGTGCTTGGGATCAGTTCTTTCCACTTGCAGAGTTTGCTTACAACAACACTTATCAGTCGAGCATTCAGATGGCACCGTATGAGGCCATATTTGGGAGGTGGTGTCGGTCTCCATTGGGTTGGTTTGAGCCTGGCGAGGCTAGGCTATTGGGTACAGACCTGGTTCAGGATGCTTTGAAAAAGGTTAAATTGATACAGGATCGACTTCGTACAGCCCAATCTAGACAGAAGAGTTATGCGGATCGGAAGGTTCGTGATGTTGCATTCTAGGTAGGAGAAAAGGTACTACTCCAAGTTTCACCTATGAAGGGTGTTATGAGGTTTGGGAAGAAGGACAAGTTGAGTCCGAGGTATATTGGGCCTTTTGAGATACTTAAGAAGATTAGAGAGGTGTCTTATGAACTTGCATTGTCGCCTAGTCTATCGAGTGTTCATCCAGTGTTCCATGTTTCCATGCTCCAGAAGTATCACGGCGATCCATCTCATGTGTTAAACTTCAGCATAATCCAGTTGGACAAGGATCTATCATACGTTGAGGAACCAGCGACCATTTTGGACAGACATGTTAGAAAGTTGAGATCGAAGAGCATTGCTTCAGTAAAGGTATAGTGGAGGGGTCATCCAGTCGAGGAGGCAACTTGGGAGACCGAGTATGATATGCGTAGCTGTTATCCTCATTTTTTCACCACTCCAGGTATAATTCTAAGCCCGTTTGAGGACGAACGCTTGTTTAAGATGGAGAGGATGTAACGACCCGGCCAGTCATTTTGAGAGTTGCTGCCCCGTTCCCCCATTTACTGCTCATTCTGTACTTTATAGCTGTTATGTGACTTGTCGGGGTAGTCAGTTCGGGCCCGGAGAGATTTCGGAATGAATTGAGACACTAAGTCTCCAAGATGAAAACTTAAGTTGAAATGGTTTACTAGATGTTAACTTGTATGAAAACAACCTCGAAATAAAATTTTGATGATTCTAATAGCTCCGTATGGTGATTTTGGACTTAGGAGCATTTTCGGATTGTTAATTAGAAGTCCGTAGTTAAATTAGGCTTGAAATGGATAAAATAGAAATTTAAGTTTGGAAGTTTGACCGGGGAGTTGACTTTTTGATATCGGAGTCAGAATCCAGTTCTGAAAATTTTTATAGGTCCGCTATGTCATTTATGACTTGTGTGCAAAATTTGAGGTCAATCGGACTTGATTTGATAGGTTTCGGCATCGAATGTAGAAGTTGGAATTTCTAAGTTTCATTATGCTTGAATTGGAGCATGATTCATGGTTTTAGCGTTGTTTGATATGATTTGAGGTTTCGACTAACTTCATATCATGTTTTAGGACTTGTTGGTATATTTGGTTGAGGTCTTGGGGGCCTCGGGTGAGTTTCGGATGGTTAACAGATAAAATTTGGACTTAGAACAATTGAAACTTGTTGTTGCCTACTGATGCAATCGCTTCTGCGGAATTTGGCTCGCAGAAGCGAGCCTGGCATCGCAGAAGCGAATGGTCCACAGAAGCGCAACCACAGAAGCAATGCAATGGTCGCAGATGCAGCCTGGGCTAAGGGGGCCTTGGACCGCAGAAGCGGACTCCATGTCCGCAGAAGTGAAGGTTGTCACAGAAGCGGGAGATTCACCGCAAAAGCGGAACCGCAGATGCGGTTAAAAATTCCGCAAAAGCGGAACCTCTGGGCAGTGTACAAAAACAGAGGGTTCCGAGTTTTTGTCATTTTTTGGACATTTCCAACACGGTTTTGAGGCGATTTTCAGAGAGAATTCACGGAAAAACTTGAGGTAAGTCACTTGTGATCATTGTTAGTCAATAATATTGGATTATCATTGAGTATTTCGACTAGATTACATGTTTTTGAGGTGAAATTAGAGGATTTGGGCCTAGGGATTTCAAAATAAGAATTTGAGATTTGGAGGTTGAGTTGATGTCGGAATTTGATAAATTTGGTATGGTTGGACCGTTCATATTTTGTAACTTTTGTTGGGTTCTGGGATGTGGGCCCCACGAGCTATTTTTGAGTTAACTTTTGGGGTTTTGTTGAAAAATCTGTATTTTCATATGGACTTAATTCCTATAATTTGTATTGACTAAATCGAATTAATTATGACTAGATTCGAGCCGATCAGAGTCAGAAAATCGAGGGAAATGCATTCTTATTGACTGTTTGAGCTTGGCTTAAGATAAATGACTTGTCTAACACTGTGTGGGAGAAATCCCCTTAGGATTTGAAACTGTTGTAACATTTGTGATATATGAGCACCGTGTAAGCGAGGTGAGAGTGCGTACACGGGCTAAATTTGGAAATATCGATTCTGGTAGAGTAGACTTCTTTTAAATTCTTTAACTGAGTTACCTTAGCATATGTAGTGATCATGTTTAGCCTAGTATCACATGTCTATGTGCCTTAACTCTTACGTGCAATATGTGCAACAAGCTTAGCTGAATTATCTGCTTTCCTTGATTTGATTTAAATCTTTAACTGTAAAATTTCTTGCTGAAAATTATTGTTCCTCCGAGTACCTGCTGCATCTTTACTTTTGGGACTACGAGGCGGTTCCTCGGGAGATCCCCTTGTACTGCATATTTACTTTTGGGACTACGAGACTGTTTCTCGGGAGATTACCCTGTACTATATATTTATTTTTGGGACTACGAGGCGGTTCCTCGAGAGATTTCCCTGTACTGCATATTTACTTTTGGGACTACGAGGCAGTTCCTCGGGAGATTCCCCTGTACTGCATATTTACTTTTGGGACTATGAGGCAGTACCTCAGGATTGCCCCTGTTGTTTACCTCTATTTACTGTGCTGATATTTTCTGAAATGTCTTATTATTTAAATCCTCAGTCATTTCAAAAATATTATTATATCTTCTGCCTTACTTTTCTCTTAAACCAGTAGGGCCCTGACTTGACCTCGTCACTACTCTACTGAGGTTAGGCTTGGCACTTACTAGGTACCGTTGTGGTGTACTCATACTACACTCTACACATCTTTTGTGCATATCCAGGTACTTCCTATCAGAGCAGGTATCGGTGAACTAGCTATACACGGAGACTTCAAGGTACTTCTGCTAGCGTCCGCAGAACTCGGAGTCCCCTTCTATTCTTATTACGTTGTCTTCCTGATTTGTCTTTAGACTCTAATGTATTGAGACATTCAAAACAAATTCTTAGAAGCTTCTGACTTATTTCTACCGGGTTTTGGGAATTAAAATTATTGGGTTGCGGTTTTATATTTATTTCATATGTTGAGAATTTGGCTTCAGTTTTATTTTATGTATTTCCGCAAAAATTGTTACGCTTACCTAGTATTAGAGTTTAATGATCCAACCGGTCATTTTAACTTTAAAAAACCTATTCCCTAAAATAAAACTCCCCGAATATACTTTTATTAATTTATGACTTGCGGGGATGGTTGGTTCGGGATTTGGAAGCGTTTGGGTTGAAATCAGAACACTTGGTTCCTTAAGTTAGCTTTGAATGGATAAATTTGACTTCTGTCAACATTTTGAGAAAACAACCCCGGAATCGGGATTTGACGGTTCCAATAGGTTCGTATTATAATTTTGGACTTTGGCGTATGTCCGAATCAGGTTTTGGATAACCCGGGAGCGTTTTGACGCTTAAATAGTAAATATCAACTATTTGAAGATTTAAAATTCTTTAAATTTGGTTTGGGGGAGGTTTTTGAGTAATTGAGGTCCGTTTGGAATTCCGAGTTTGGGAATAGTTCCATATAGTGATTTAAGACTTGCACGCAAAATTTTGTGTCATTCCGATTAGTTTAAGTATATTTCGGCGCATTGGAAGTAAATTGAAGAACTTGAAGTTCTTAAGTTTGATTCAATTTGGTATGGGGTATGATTCTTAGATTTGATGTTGTTTTACACGTTTCGTGAGTTCGAGTGAGTTCGTTTTATGATTTCAAACCTGTTGGTATGTTCGGGCGGGGCTCCGGGGGCTCCGAGTTTTAACCGTACGAGGCTCGGATCAATTTTCGAATTTTGAAGAAGAGCTGAAGCTTCCAGCTTCTGGTATGATCGCACTTGCGTATGGTTAGCCGCAGGTGCGAGCTCGCAGGTGCGAGCCACCAGCCGCAGGTGCGAAGGGGAGGATCTGCCCGGCCATCGCAGATGCGAAGAATTAGGCGCAGATGCGGTCCTTTGGGCGCAGGTGCGGAGCCAGTCCAAGAGGAAAAATCTCGCACCTGCGAGGCTTTTCCGTAGGTGCGAACACCTTCCGCAAGTGCGAAAAAAATCTGTCTGGGCAGAACCTTAAAATGGACGAAGCTCAGTCCATTTTTGTTCATTTTTCCTCCATGTTTGCGCGATTTCAGAGCTCTTTGTGAGGAGTTTTCAACTAACAATTTTGAGGTAAGTTAATTCTACACCCTTGAGTTAAATACATAAATTATGGGTAGATTATAACTAGTAAATCTTAGAAATCAAGGGTTTAGGTGAAAAACCTAGATTTTTATAAAAATGAGATTTTAACCACGAAATTGGTTATGGAATTGGATAGAAATTATATATCTGAGTTCTTGAGATTATGGGTAACGTTTTCATCCTAAAATTTTCAGAATCCGGGCACGTGGGCCCGGGGTGAATTTTAGAAATTTTACTATTTTGGATAGGGTAATTTATTTAATAGATGAATTTCGAATTGTTGAACATATATTAATTATTTTATATAACTTTTGGATAGTTTCGGATTTTTCGGCATTGAATCGAGAATTTTACGCGACACGATAATCAGAAAGTGGATTTTGAGACGAGGTAAGTCTCTTGTCTAATCTTGTGAGGGGGAAATTACCCCATAGGAATTAAATTGAATAATTGTTGCTAATTGCGGGGGCTATGTATGCACGAGTTGACGAGAGTCCGTGCGTAGCTACTATAAATGCTAAAGTCCGGGTAGTTTAAGACTCAAAGCATGAATTACTTGTGTAAATTGTATTCCCTTATTAATATATATATAAATTGATATATATATATATATATATATATATATATATATATATATATATATATATATATATATATATATATATATATATATATATGAATATATTGTGAATTGTTAGATAAAGATATTAAAGGATGAAAATCTCATATGCTTGATTTTCAGTTTAAATCAATTAATTGTTAAAAGAAATTGTCCTTCCTCCCGAATTTATCTTATAATAAATATACTCTCCTTCCGGAGGTACATATAAAAATGTCCTCCTTTCTTGTGGAGCGGGCCGAACGCCTCGGCAGGATAGATGCATCTATGGATCGCGTCGCACGTCCCTCGGCAGTGTACACGACACTCTGGATCGGGCCGTACGTCTTCGGCAGAAATCGTGCTTGATAATAATAATAATTACACGATACTTTAATAGCTTATTTCAGCTTGTGAAGCTAATTGATAAATTGAAAAATCCTTGAAATTTAATGAATTATTATTCTTGCTTGTTAAAGAATTAATTGTTATTCCTATAAATGACATTTAATTGATAAATTGAAAATTATTTGAATTGAAGGAATTTAATTAATATATTGAGAATTGTTGCATTTGAAGGAATTTGATTATTTCCGCTGATTAAATAAATTATTTTAAATTTTGTAAATCATGTTGATTTAAATATCCTAGTTGTATTTCAATTATTATTATTGATCCATAGTGAGTGTCAAAGTCGGCCATCTCGTCTCTACCACTTCGAGATTAGGCTTGATACTTACTGGGTACACGTTGTTTCCGTACTCATGCTGCACTTGCTGCACATTTTTTTTGTGCAGGACCTGAGGCAAGTATTAGTGGGGGACCTATCGTCTTACACCCACGTTATCCAGGGGCATAGTGGTGAGCTGCACTTTCTGAGCTGTTCTGCAGCTACTAGTGTCTCTCCTTGTATTTTTATTCTGTCTATTTTTATTTCAGATAGTATTTAAAGTTTTATATAATCTACTAGATGCCTATACACTTGTGACACCAGGTTTTGGCACACACTTTGGTAGAATTTGGGTTTTATTATTTTTTTGGTTTTAAATTTTGTCAATATATGCTTAATTTATTAAGTTGCCTTGCCTAGATGTAGTGTTGGGCTCCATCATGACCTATAGGTGAAAATGGGTCGTGACAACATGGTATCAGAGCATTAGGTTCACGTAGGTCTCACAATTTATGAGCAGGCCTAATAGAGTCTTGCGAATCGGAAGGAAGACGTTGTACTTATCTTCGAGAGGCTATAGGGTGTTAGGAAATTACCTTTCTTCATATTCCATCGTACAATTAATGTAGTACTAAATATCCTTCTCTTATTCTCTCACAGATGGTGAAAACGCGCTCAAATGAAGTTCCAGACCAGGGAAGAGCTACTCCCCCAGTTGCTAGAGGCCGAGGTCGATGGAGGGCTCCAGCTCGTGGAAAAGGGCGAGGATGTCCCAGGACTGTTCCAGTTATGCCGCCAGTGGGTCCAGCAGAGAACCTCATTGTTAAGGAACAGGATGAGGTACCTGTGGCAGAGCCAGCTCCGGTGGATTTCACATTTGCACCGGGATTTCAGGATGTCATGGGTCGTATGCTGCGATTCATGGACAATATGACTCAGGCTGGTTTATTTCCGGCAGACCCAGCCACATCTCAAGCGGGCGGGGGAGCACAGACCCCTACCGCACAGGCTCATGGACAGGCAGCTACTGTATATCAGACCCAGGATGCACTACCCGTGGGTAGAGCCCAGCCAGTGGCAGCAGCTACACCTGAGCCCAGGCCAGTTGTAGCCGCCGATCCTCAGAAATTATTGGACAGATGGACTAGACTACATCCTCTTGTCTTTGGGGGTGAGTGACATGAGGATCCACAGGACTTCATTGATCGGTGCAAGGATAGATTGTACAACATGAGGATATTGGAGTCTCATGGAGTAGACTTTGCTACTTTTCTGCTAGAGGGCAGAGCCCCTAGATGGTGGCAATCTTATGTTCTTGGAAGACCAACAGATTCTCCTCCTATGACATGGGACAGGTTCACTCGTATCTTCCTGGACAAGTATATTCCACCCTCCCAGAGGGAAGAGTTGCGGTTTCAGTTTGAGCAGCTCCAGCAGGGTCAGATGTCAGTGACTGATTATGAGGCGAGGTTTTCTGAATTATCTCACCATGCACTTATGATACTCCCTACTGAGGCGGAGAGAGTGCGGAGGTTTGTAGCCGGTTTACATACTGGTATTCAGGCCACTATGGCTCTAAAGGTTGAGATGGGTACTTCTTATGAGCAAGTTGTGGAGATAGCCCGGAGGATTGAGGGTGTGCGTCAGCGGAGCCAAGAGCAGATTATGAGAGATAAGTGGTTCAGGTACTCTGGAGAGTTCAGAGGTGCTCCGTCTGTGGGCAGAGGTCAGTTCGTGAGGGGGCAGTCCAGCAGACCCCCATTTCCAGCACCACCACCTCCTCGAGGTGCTCCAGTGCGACCTTATCTCAGTACTATACCAGAGAGTTCCTACCGCCCACCAGCTATTCAGGGTTCTCCCAGTGGATATTCAGGTCCCCAGGTCCAGACTCTTCGTCAGCAACCCATCGCACCGAAGAGTTGTTATGAGTGCGGGGATCCCAGTCATATACGGAGGTTTTTTCCCACGCTTTGGGGTAGACCAGTACAGCAGGGTCAGCAACCTATGCTTACCGGACCAGTTGCTCCACCAGTAGTCTGACCACCAAGAGGTGGAGGACAGGTGGGTAAGGGTCGTCCTAGAGGAGGAGGTCTGCCAGGCAGAGGCTAGCCAGTTGGCGCTCCAGCTCGGTTCTATGCTTTTACGGCTAGACCGGATGTAGAGGCCTCAGATGCTGTGATTACTTACATGTATTATTTCTATTTGCGGCAAAGATGCCTCAGTATTATTTGATCCAGGATCCACGTATTCATATGTGTCATCTCTATTTGCTCTATTCCTGGGTGTTTCTCGTGAGTCCTTGAGAACTCTTGTTTATGTGTCCACTCGGGTAGGCCATTCTGTTATTGTGAACCGGATCTACCGATCTTGTATTATTACATTCTATGGTTATGAAACTAGAGTAGATCTCTTATTGCTCGAGATGATCGATTTTGAAATTATTCTGGGTATGAACTGGTTATCTCCATATCATGCTATTCTAGATTGTCATGCCAAAACTGTTACCTTGGCTATTCTATCTTTGCCTAGGCTGGAGTGGAAGGGTTCGTCGGTTAGTTTATTTAATCGGGTTATTTCTTTTATAAAGGTTCAACACATGGTTGAGAAGGGTTGTTTGGCTTATCTAGCCTATGTTCGGGATACTACTACAGAGACTCCGGCTATTGATTCAGTGCCAGTAGTTCGGGAGTTCTCCGATGTATTTCCTTCAGATCTTCTAGGTATGCCACCTGATCGGGATATTAATTTCTGTATTGACTTGGCTCCAGATACTCAGCCTATATCTATCCCACCGTATCGCATGGCTCCGAAAGAATTGAAAGAACAGCTTGAAGAGTTATTATCCAAAGGGTTCGTCAGACCGAGTGTATTGCCTTGGGGTGCACCGGTATTATTTGTGAAAAAGAAGGATGGAACAATGCGAATGTGTATTGATTATCGCCAATTGAACAAAGTCACTATTAAGAACAAGTACCCGTTGCCGCATATTGATGATCTATTTGACCAGTTGCAGTGTGCTAAGGTGTTCTCTAAGATCGACTTGAGGTCGGGGTATCATCAGTTGAAGATTCGAGATTCGGATGTTCCGAAAACTGCTTTCCGTACTAGATATGGTCATTATGAGTTTCTGTTAATGTCTTTCAGTTTAACTAATGCTCTGGCAGCGTTTATGGATCTGATGAACAGGGTATTCAGGCCATATATTGATTCGTTTGTCATTGTCTTCATTGATGACATTTTGATCTACTCGCGCAGTAAGGAGGAACACGAGCAACATATGAGAGTAGTGCTTCATACATTGCGGGAACAAAAGCTATATGCTAAGTTCTCCAAATGTGAGTTTTGGCTAGAGTCTGTAGCATTTTTGGGGCATATTGTATCGGGTGATGGTATTAAGGTTGATCCTAAAAAGATTGAGGCAGTTCAGAATTGGCATCGTCCCACTTCAGCGACTGAGATCAGGAGTTTTTTGGGTTTAGCAGGTTATTATCGTCTTAACCCAGAAGGGTGTTCAGTTCCGATGGTCCGATGATTGTGAGTCAAGCTTTCAGAAGCTCAAGACAGCATTGACTACAGCACCAGTGTTATTGTTACCTTCCGGTTCAGGAATGTATACAGTGTATTGCGATGCTTCACACGTTGGTTTGGGTTGTGTATTAATGCAGGAAGGGCGAGTTATTGCATATACTTCATGTCAGTTGAAGCCCCACGAGAAGAATTATCCAGTACATGATTTGGAGTTAGCTGCGATTGTTCACGCTCTAAAGATTTGGAGGCATTATCTTTATGGGGTGTCCTGTAAAGTTTATACTGATCATCACAGTTTGCAGCATTTGTTCAAGCAGAGGGACCTAAATTTGAGGCAGCGCAGATGGCTGGAATTACTAAAACATTATAATATTACTATCATATATCATCCAGGTAAAGCAAATGTAGTTACAGATGCCTTGAGTAGAAAGGCGGAGAGTATGGGTAGTTTGGCTTTCATTTCAGCAGAAGAGAGGCCATTATCTTTGGATATCCAGTCCTTGGCCAACAGACTTGTGCGGCTAGATATTTCAGAGCCCAGCCGAGTTCTTGCATGTGTCATAGCTCAGTCTTCACTATTTGAGCAGATCGGGGCTCGCCAATATGATGACCCACATTTAATGGTTCTTCGAGAAACTGTACTACGAGGTGGCGCCAAGGAAGTTACTATTGGTGCGGATGGTGTTTTGCGACTCCAGGATCGTATGTCTGTTCCTAATATGGACGAACTGAGGAAAACGGTCCTGGAGGAGGCACACAGTTCTCGGTACTCTATTTATCCAGGTGCTACAAAGATGTATCGTGACTTGAGGCAGCATTATTGGTGGCGACGAATGAAAAAGGACATAGTTGAGTATGTAGCTAGGTGTCTAAATTGCCAACAAGTTAAATATAAGCACCAAAGGCCGGGTGGCCTACTTCAGCAGATGACTATACCGGAATGGAAATGGGAACAAATCACTATGGACTTTGTAGTTGGGTTGCCGCGAACCTTGAGGAAGTTTGATGCAGTTTGGGTAATTGTTGACAGGTTGACCAAGTCGGCACATTTTATTCCTGCTGTGACTACGTATACTTCAGAAAGATGGGCCCAGATTTATATTTAGGAGATAGTTCAGTTGTACAGTGTGCCAATTTCCATCATATCAGATAGAGGCCCTTGGTTTACTTCACATTTCTGGAGAGCAATACATAGTGAATTAGGGACCAGGGTAGAGCTCAGCACAACCTTTCATCCGCAGACCGATAGGCAGTTAGAGCAGACAGTTCAGATTTTGGAGGATATGCTCAGGGCATGTGTGATTGACTTTGGAGGTTAGTGGGATCGTTTCCTGCCTTTGGCCGAGTTTGCTTATAATAACAGTTACCAATCCAGCATCGAGATGGCTCCATTTGAGGCTTTATATGGTCGTCGATGTCATTCACCTATCGGATGGTTTGAGCCCCGTGAGGCTAAGTTATATGGTACTGATTTGGTAAAGGATGCCTTGGAAAAGGTAAAGTTGATTCAGGAGCGACTTCGTATAGCACAGTCAAGACAGAAGAGTTACGCGGATCAGAAAGCGCGTGATTTATCATTTATGGTAGGTGAAAAAGTTCTCTTGAAGTTTTTGCCGATGAAGGGAATTATGAGATTCGAGAAGAAGGGCAAGTTGAGCCCAAGGTTTATAGGCCCATTTGAGGTGTTGAGACGAGTTGGGGAGGTTACTTATGAGCTTGCATTGCCTCCCAGTCTATCGGGAGTTCATCCGGTTTTCCATGTATCTATGCTCCGGAAGTATCATGCCGACCTATCACATGTGTTGGACTTCAGCACAGTTCAGTTAGATAAGAGTTTGGGTTATGAAGAAGAGCCATTTGCCATTGTTGATAAACAAGTTCGCCAGTTGAGGTCCAAGAGGATTTTTGCAGTAAAGGTCCAGTGGAGGGCCCAACCAGTCGAGGAAGCGACTTGGGAGGCCGAGGAGGACATGTGGAGCAAATATCCACACTTATTTAGCACTCCAGATATTATTCTAAACCCGTTCGAGGACGAACGTTTGTTTAAGAGGTGGAGAATGTAATGACCCAACCGGTCATTTTAACTTTTAGAAACCCGTTCCCTAAAATAAAACTCCCCGAATATGCTTTTATTAATTTATGACTTGCGGGGATGGTTGGTTCGGGATTTGGAAGCGTTTGGGTTGAAATCGGAACACTTGGTTCCTTAAGTTAGCTTTAAATGGACAAGTTTGACTTCGGTCAACATTTTGATAAAACGACCCCGGAATCGGGATTTGACTGCTCCAATAGATTCGTATGATGATTTTGGACTTTGGCGTATGTCCGAATCGAGTTTTGGATAACCCGGGAGCGTTTTGATGCTTAAATAGTAAATATCAACTATTTGAAGGTTTAAAATTCTTTAAATTTGGTTTGGGGCAGGTTTTTGAGTAATTGAGGTCCGTTTGGAATTCCGAGTTTGGGAATAGTTCCGTATAGTGATTTAAGACTTGCACGTAAAATTTCGTGTCATTCCGATTAGTTTAAGTATATTTCGGCGCATTGGAAGTAAATTGAAGAACTTGAAGTTCTTAAGTTTGATTCAATTTGGTTTGGGGTATGATTCTTAGATTTGATATTGTTTTACACATTCCGTGAGTTTGAGTGAGTTTGTTTTATGATTTCAAACCTGTTGGTATGTTCGGGCGGGGCTCCGGGGGCCCCGAGTGTTAACCGGACGAGCCTCGGATCAATTTTGGAATTTTGAAGAATAGCTGAAGCTTCCAGCTTCTGGTATGATCGCACCTGCGCATGGTCAGCTGCAGGTGCGAGCCACCAGCCGCAGGTGCGAAGGGGAGGATCTGCCTAGCCATCGCAGATGCGAAGAATTTGGCGCAGAAGCGGACGCGCAAGTGCGGTCCTTTTGGCGCAGGTGCGGAGCCAGTCCAAGAGGAAAAATCTCGCACCTGCGAGGCTTTTCCGTAGGTGCGAACACCTTCCGCAGGTGCGAAAAAAATCTGTCTGGGCAGAACCTTAAAATGGACGAAGCTCAGTCCATTTTTGTTCATTTTTCCTCCATGTTTGCGCGATTTCAGAGCTCGTTGTGAGGAGTTTTCAACTAACAACTTTGAGGTAAATTAATTCTACACCCTTGAGTTAAATACATAAATTATGGGTAGATTATAACTAGTAAATCTTAGAAATGAAGGGTTTAGGTGAAAAATCTAGATTTTTATAAAAATGAAATTTTAACCACGAAAATGGTTATGGAATTGGATAGAAATTATATATTTGAGTTCTTGAGATTATGGGTAACGCTTTCATCCGAAAAATTTTGGAGTCCGGGCACGTGGGTCCGGGGTAAATTTTAGGAATTTTACCATTTTGGATAGGGTAATTTATTTAATAGATGAATTTCGAATTGTTGAACATATATTAATTATTTTATATAGCTTTTGGATAGTTTCGGATTTTTTGGCATTGAATCGAGAATTTTACGCGACGCGATAATCGGAAAGTGGACTTTGAGACGAGGTAAGTCTCTTGTCTAATCTTGTGAGGGGAAAATTACCCCATAGGGATTAAATTGAATAATCGTTGCTAATTGCGGGGGCTACGTACGCACGAGGTGACGAGAGTCCGTGCGTAGCTACTATAAATGCTAATGTCCGGGTAGTTTAAGACTCAAAGCATGAATTACTTGTATAAATTATATTCCCTTATTAATTAATATTAAATATATATATATATATATATATATATATATATATATATATATATATATATATTGTGAATTGTTAGATAAAGATATTAAAGGATGGAAATCTCATATGCTTGATTTTCAGTTTAAATCAATTAATTGTTAAAAGAAATTGTCCTTCCTCCCGAATTTATCTTTTAATAAATATACTCTCCTTCCGGAGGTACAAATAAAAATGTCCTCCTTTCTTGTGGAGCGAGCCGAACGCCTCGGCAGGATAGATGCATCTATGGATCGCGCCGCACGTCCCTCGGCAGTGTACACGACACTCTGGATCGGGCCGTACGTCCTCGGCAGAAATCGTGCTTAATTATAATAATAATTACATGATACTTTAATAGCTTATTTTAGCTTGTGAAGAAAATTGATAAATTGTAAAATCCTTGAAATTTAATGAATTATTATTCTTGCTTGTTAAAGAATTAATTGTTATTCCTGTAAATGACATTTAATTGATAAATTAGAAATTATTTGAATTGAAGGAATTTAATTAATATATTGAGAATTGTTGCATTTGAAGGAATTTGATTATTTCCGCTGATTAAATAAATTATTTTAAATTCTGTAAATCATGTTGATTTAAATATCCTAGTTGTATTTCAATTATTATTATTGATCCATAGTGAGTGTCAAAGTCGGCTATCTCGTCTCTGCCACTTCGAGATTAGGCTTGATACTTACTGGGTACACGTTGTTTTTGTACTCATACTGCACTTGCTGCACATATTTTTTGTGCAGGACCTGAGGCAAGTACTAGTGGGGGACCTATCATCTTACACCCACATTATCCAGGGGCATAGTGGTGAGCTGCACTTTCTGAGCCGTTCTGCAGCTACTAGTGTCTCTCCTTGTATTTTCATTCTGTCTATTTTTATTTTAGAGAGTATTTGAAGTTTTTTATAATCTACTAGATGCCCATACACTTGTGACACCAGGTGTTGGCACACACTTTGGTAGAATTTGGGTTTTATTATTTTCTTGATTTTAAATTTTGTCAATATATGCTTAATTTATTAAGTTAGCTTGCCTAGCTGTAGTGTTGGGCGTCATCACGACCTATATATGAAAATGGGTCGTGACATAGAGATTAGGTGCCATCAAGACATCCTACGGAAGGTGAATTTGGGGTCGTGACACCTACATCCACAAATAATAACACAAGAGGATTTTACAGAAAAGTCCCAACTTAAAAAAAATAACCCGACAATGTGAAACAAAGATAAAGTTGTGTGTAAGAAAAGAACCAACTTTTAACAATAAAAAAGCACAAGCTGGCAATTAGAAACATAAAAATAAAGTATTTATCAAAAAAGTCCCAATTTTTAATAGTAAAAAATCACAAGACGACAATTTCAAATACATATAAAGTAATTTATATTAAATACAAACGGGAAGAAGAATTCAGTTTATTTTCTTATTGAAAATAATACAAAAATAATCATGATTATAATAATTAGTAGATTTATGACATATAATAAAAGAACTTCTCTATTTAACCTTTGAACTAATTCAACACCACCCATTTAGAATAATAATACAATAATATTGTATAACCCCTAAATGAAAAAGATTAAATATTGTCGAACAAAAACAAATGTATAAAGAGAAGAATAGATATAATGTGATTCTATCCACACTTTAAATTTATTTGATAAAATTAAGTAAATAAATAATACTTGAAAATATTATTGATAAATTTAACTATCAAAATAATTTGAGAAAGTCATACAGGATAAAGTCAAGTTAAATTTCAAGGGTAATACAAAATTATATTCATTGTATTATAATAAAATGGCAATTTATTAAATATTTATATGTCAATTTTATAATATTAAATAATGGATAATACAATTAGATAAGCAAGGAACCAAAAACAATTATGGGAAAATATATAAATATAAGACTTACAATTAGAATTATGATGAGAAAAGTCGTACATATATACATAACCAAAATCATAATAAACAAATAGTCATAAAAGAAGAATACTAAAAAAAGAAAAGACTTTCAAGCGATAGCTATATATATATATATATATATATATATATATATATACTAATTAAATTTCTCGTGTAGGAAATTTTATTTAATAAATAGAACTCATAATTTCATAATGAAAAATACAAAAATATAAAGATACTATTAGAATATTATACATAAGATAAGTATATTATATATCACACAAATTAATAATTATTAAAAAGGACAGTCCATTACACAAAATATCTCACATTCACACAGAGTCCGAAGAAAGGTAGCACCCCAAGAATGTAATGTAGACAGCCTAACCTAGTACAAGTATTAGTGGTTGCTTTCAGGGCTTGAACCGTGACCGTTAGGTCAACTTTACCTTTGCTTTAAAGCTCCACTATCTATAAAAAAAAAATGTAAAATGTTGCTGATATGGAGTGAACTGTGAACAGCTGACAGTCCAAGTGTGCTGGCAGGAGTCAACAGTGACAAAGTTGACACAAATCATCACATATCTAATTACACCAGAAACATCAGCAACGTGTGCTTTCTTTCTGTCCTCAAAGATTTTTCTTTTTTTTCTCTTCTTCTTAGCTACAATTTGACTTTTATTTTAATCTGCCTAATTGTTCTTGCACACCAATTATCAAACTTTCTTGGATTTCTCAGAATTTACTAGTAACAACTATGAGTGATCAAAAGGATCAGGTCAATACAGCTTATAATGTAGAATCTGATCTCCCTGCTGCCACTGCTGGTATGAAACTATTAACCTTAATGAATATGAGATCATTTGCTAACTGATTCACATTTTGATTTTATTATCTGTTATTATTGTTTTTTTTAGTTCTTTCTGCTGAGGATCGTGCAGATCTTGTAAATGCCATCAAGGTACTCTTTTTGTCCTGCTAAGTTACTTGCTAGACAATGTATGTTATTAGTGATATATCTTGTGTTTTTTGGTTAAATCTGCTGCAGACCAAGCTTCATGATTTGGCAAAGGATCATTCTGGTTTTCTGGAAAAACTCCCCCCAAATATTAGGAAACGTGTTGATGTCCTCAGAGAGATTCAGGTTTTACTCTAATCGCAGAGAATTTCATCTACCTGATAATGCTTATTTGAAGTTTTACATAGTGAGCTTGATCCTGATTGCACTCTTTTCTTGGCATTATTTGTAATTATGCACTTTCAGGTATCATATTAAGAAGTTGATTCCTCAATGCATTTCTAGCTATCCAATTATTCTATCACAATAAAGCAGATCATTGTGTAACCATTATTTGCATCAACTAATTGAGTTTAGTTTTATAACTAGTGAAGTTAGACTTATGGTTAAACTATAGTTGGTGTTGAGACAATCAAGAAAAAGACGTGTTGTTGCCTCGTTTGGTTTTATGTCATTTTGTTTCTATCTGTTTTCTCTGTTTTAGTTGCTTGAATTCAAAGCCTAGTCGGGTATAAATATCAAAATTTTGTTTTCCTTCCCATATTCGTTTCAATCCTTGATCTCTGACATGATATATGCAGGGCCAATATGATGAATTAGAAGGACAGTTCCTTGAGGAGAGGGCAGCTTTGGAAGCAAAGTTCCAGAAGTTGTATGAGCCAATTTACAGCAAGGTGAGGTTTTTTTTTTTTTCTTTTTCTTTTTTTGTGTGTGTGTGTGTGTTGTATACATATATGTATAGCTGCTGAAACATATTCTTTGGTGCATATGCAGCGATATGAAATTGTGAATGGCGTGGTTGAAGCTGAAAATGAGGGTACAGTAGATAAAGAAACCAATGAATCAGCAGGAGGTATTCTTTTGCGAGTCAATCATGTTTTCAGTCCTATGGTTTGCTATATTTCTGGTTTTGTATCTGATGAATAATGTGTCTTGCATGCAGATAAAGGTATCCCCCATTTCTGGCTGCTGGCAATGAAAAATAATGAAGCAATTTCTAAGGAGGTAACCGGAGTTTGATATTCCATTTAATTTCTCTGCTATAGCTTGTTCTACTGATTAACCAGTCTGCGTATATATCAGATTACTGAGCGAGATGAAGGTGCGCTCCAGTATCTGAAAGACGTCAAATGGAGTAGACTTGAAGATGCCAAGGGCTTTAAGCTTGAGTTCTTTTTTGATACAAATCCCTATTTTAGCAACATTGTGCTGACAAAAACATATCATATGATTAGCGAGGATGAGCATATCCTTGAGAATGCAATAGGGTACAGCTATATTATTGTTTTGCCAATATGAAAACTCTCTCCAAGTTGTTTCCTTCTAAATGCATGTGTTTGTTGGATATATTTAGGACAAAGATCGAATGGTTTCCTGGGAAAAGTTTGACACAGAAGATCCTAAAGAAAAAACCAAAGAAGGGATCCAACGATACAAAACCAATCATAAAAACTGAGGAATGTGAAAGTTTCTTTCATTTTTTTGATCCACCTCAGCTGCCAGAAGATGCAGAGGAAATTGATGAGGAAACCGTAAGTGATTTTGTAGAATACATTATTTAAAACATGCAGACTGCTTTCCACTTCTTGCTGATAATTGGCCTCACTTTTTGGGCTGTATGTTTTGAAGGCTGAATTGCTTCAGAGTCAGATGGAACAAGATTATGAGATTGGGTAAGTTCTGTACTAATGACTGTTCAACCCCCGAGTAACTGATAGTGTAAAGTAGATGAATAGTTGAAATGACATGAAAAGCATGGTTATACTGAATTTCACAATCTTCATCAACTTTGCTATTCTTGATAATGTGGCTCTTTCTGCAATATCTTTTATTTGATATATGCTTAACATTCTTGGAAGAAACACTGTTGTATTCTTTGAATGTACAGTGCTAGGGGTCACAAGCTTCTTGTGCTGTCGCCTGTCGGATATTTGTTTCTTCAGCTTAACTGCCCTGCAGGGATTAGTAACTTTGTGCAAACTAAAATCGGATTCCTTCGAGTAATAACTTATACAGTTGCTATTAAGAATAAAGAGTGAGTAGAAAGTTCAAGGATGACATCTCCAGCTAGAAACATCAGTTAAGAAAAAGAACAAGAAGCATGCCCCCTATATCTGCCAAGTATTGGCAGGTGGAAAAATATCCTTAACATATTTGAACTGTCCAATAGCATATTCTTTCTAGAGGTGCATGTCCACACATTGATTGCTAAGCTATTTTTCTGATCAAAAGCTGAGCTGTTCTGTTGATTTTGTCATTGTAGGTCAACCATTCGAGAAAAGATCATTCCTCATGCCGTGTCTTGGTTTACTGGAGAGGCTGTCCCCATTGACAATGAAGAAGAAGAAGAAGAAGAAGAAGAAGAAGAAGAAGAAGTAGAAGAAGATGACGACGATGATGATGGGGAAGAGGAATATTATGTGGAAGAGAATGATGAAGAAGAGGATGATGAGAATGAGAAGGAAAAAGAGAATGTAAGAAATGTAAATAACACCAATAAGGTAAATTATTTCTTTTCCCACCTCCCATTTTCCCTCCCTCATGGAAGAGAAAAAGGGAGATCCTTAAGTTGAAGTATCAGCAGTTAAGCATACAAGTGCTAAGATATTCTGAGATGTAGCTTCAGTAGATATTTGATCTTACTGCTATTCTAGTGATTGTTTGCAAATGGTGCATGTTAAATCTAGATTTTAGTTCATCTTCTTGTTGTTCTTGACCATACTGCTATTATAGTGATGGTATCCAAAGAGCATATTAAATTTGAATTTTGGTTCATTTTCCTATTATCTTTCCTTAGACAAGAGTGAGTTGCTCTAATGGTGAGCACCTTCCACCTCCAACCAAGAGGTTGTGAGTTTGAGTCACCCCAAGAGCAAGGTGGGGAGTTCTTGGAGGGAGGGAGCCGAGGGTCTATCGGAAACAGCTTCCCTACCTCAGGGTAGGGGTAAGGTCTGCGTACACACTACCCTCCCCAGACCCCACTAATGGGATTATATTGGGTTGTTGTTGTTGTTGTTCCTGTTATCTTTCCTTCTCTTAGTCCAAATAATACACTTCTTCACTTTTGATAATTGCAGGGTAACGGCAGTGCAGAAACTAGCGGACAGTAGCGGTTTGAGTAGCCGCTCAGAGTTTGTGTTGTGGAAACCATTTGCTTAATATATTGATTTTATTTATTTATTTATTATTTATTTGTTTATTATCTTATATGTTTCTCTAAAAAATAGCCATTGGGCAGGAAGACAGTTGCTATTTTTGAACAAGCAGCTAAATGGTTTATCCAGCAATTTAGCAGATTCATGAGCTTGCAGTGTTGATTTTTTCTGATATGTGAGACAATTCCTATTTTCATGTGAGATAATTCCTATTTGTAGCAAACTGGTAAACATAAGTTTCCTGATAACTATCACTTCTATTGCTCATTCCTCATTATTTACTAATTTAACTTGGGAAGTAGCTTTATCTGGTGAATTCAAGGCATATGGAGTCATTTTCTTTAGATATTATGGAACAAAATCCTTTGGGGTATGAAGTAAAATATTTGGTTTTCAAATTTCAATGTTTTGGCTACCTTAAAATATGGAAAATGTATTCCACCAAAATGGGGAAAATGACTTCCCTTCCCTATGGAAGGAAGTCATTTTCTTTTAGAGATATTTCATTGTTATACATCTTTAATATCCAAAACATCACCAGAACATATCATACCATATATTACACCTTGCAAATACACAAGGCAAATATTTTTCTTCACACTGAGGAAATATTTTCCTCTATTCCGGCAAGATTTTTGCTACAAAATTCAAAATAGGAATTGTAAATGGTAAAGGACTGCAATGTGCGTAACTTTAACAGTAAAAGTTCTGATTTTTATTGTGAACCAAGTGGAAAGAATCTGGACATGTTTACACCATTGTATATTTGTCACCTTTGAGGTCTATCAAAATGCATCCTTTTACCGAGTAAGGCTAATCTAATTTGGTCTTTGTACCATGGCTGAATCTTCTAATCCCATTTGTCATTGATTAACATTGACCTGAAACATCTTGTGCTATAATCCGCTCCAATTCATGAACTTTTTCACCTCATCATATAACACTAAAACAGCTGCTGCTCCAGTACTTCTGAAAATATTCGAGAGAGCTCCGCGGTAAAATGAAGTAAATCCTTCTGTCTTGTAAATCCTCCACCAACAATCCAATGTGTTTCTGTACATTGGCTTCTCCAAGCCAGATTGCATCATCATTCGCCTCCGAACTGTATCCAATGGATAGGATAACAGGCCCGCAGATGTTGTGACAGCTTGAGCTACCACCCATCGTTTCCATAATGGTACATCCGCTTCAGAATTCTCGGCCATCTTGTCTTTCATGGTGTCGAAACCCCCAAAGTAAAGCCCTCTGTGAACGATCATTCCATGAAGAGATGCAGGAAGCCCCCTGTAAATGCCTCGAATCCCGTCTTTCCCATGTATTGTCCTCAGAAAGTGGTAAATGCCACGGAACTGACGAGTTTCGTACCGACCAAGGTCAGCTGCGAGCCGTGTATGTGCAATATCTAGAGGATAGATGATGATCAATGTTGTACAACCAGCTGCAGACCCAGCAACAAAATTAGCCGATGAACCAGCCAAAAGGTGACCATCTCGAAAGTTGCTGTGTAAGATATTCCTATAGAGATCCTGTGTTCAGAAAAGCATGCGATCAGTTCTTGAGACAAAATCTCTTCAATATTAAATGTGTTTTAAACCCTGTATCTGACTCAAAGCTCTGTGCATGCGGGCCAATGAGGAGAGAAAATAACAGGATATCATAGTATTGCTGACTCTTAACAACTACCCCTAAAAAGTAGTATATGATGGATTTAACATGTCAGAAAACTATGTGTCCCTGTACCATCAAATACTTATTAGTTATATGTACCCCTCGTTATACTATTCGATGCTTTCTACCCCTACCGTTACCCATTTAAACATATTTACCCCTCCATTTCAGGTGGACATGTGGCGGCATTCTAAACACCCTAACCCATTTTCCTCACTAATACCAAAACCCACCCGAAAACTCTAAACTGGTTCAACCTCCTCCATTATAAAGTACTTTGTCCATGTCAGAATAATTCATCTCCTTTTTTGCACCACCATTTTAAGTCCATCTCCACCATAAACACCTCTCGACCTACACAAAACTGCCACATCTTTCCACCAAAAAATAATTGTGTGTCAAACATCATATTTGAGATGTTTTCACAAACACCCATAACTAGTAGATCATAACAAGCTCTAGTCTAACGACACAATTTTCACACCATCTCCTTCCTTCCAAAAACCACCTCATTCCTATAAGCAAGAAACACCACCAGTTCACCTTCCACCTTTACCGCTGAAACACCACTTATTTTCATCCTTCATCAGCTCCATAACAATCCGAACAAACTGGCAACCTTCCCACCTTAAAAAATGAGTACCCTTTAACCCCACCACCATTATATTATCCACCGTACAACCACCTTCCTCCCCTGACAATCGCGGTGTTACAAAGACCATAGAAGAAATCACATCATAAAGAAAAGTGCTAAGGAAATAAAGAAAGAAGAGGGTGCCAACGCTATGAGAATCAAGGATAAAATCTTGACCATTGAAAGCTATGGAAGTTAAATATGATGGAGTGGAGCCATATATTCTTCAAACCTTGATTCGAGCTATTAACCCGGAAAAACTTGAACGATCACCTTAAGCTCCTCAATCGACCTCCATTTCAGCAAGTGAAGTTTCGAAATTGGGGTTGTGATGAGATTGTCACTGACAAACTGAAATTGGAAAATTTGCTTCAATTTCTGTACTGGTGTTTTATGGTATTTTGGGTCCCATATCACTGAGTTGGAGTGCCTTTAGTGGGTTAAGAATTTTTTTTTTTTAAAAAAAAAAAAAACATGTTAGAAAAACAATGTAGAGAAGGGTCTCCCCCTTCTTCTTTTTTTTTTGATAAGGTAAGGAGAAGGGTCTCTTTTCTTTCAACAAAGAAATAACGAAATGACTTGTAACTTATGGTGTAAACGCTTTCCAATTCCTATATTAGCAGACAATCGAGGAAACAATTTTCAATACAGACTATTACGACGTAAACTAAAGCCTTGGAAATGCCTGTTTTCTAGTGTATTAACAAGTTTCATGGATCTCCATTCTCCAATGACCTTTCACATGAGAATCCAGAAGATTGAAAACAGAGAAACAGGTAAAACATGCAGCTCAGAACTCAAAAATCTTCTTGCAAAGAGTCATTCCTAGCTCCTGTATCAAGATACTTGCCAGCAAGAACAAGAAGGGTGACAGATTTCAGCTTTACAGCCCTAATTCAAGCAAATATAGCAACGGATTAAGTTCTTTTAAAGACTATCTTTTGTATATAGAAATATTTCTGAGCCATCCTTAGTTCTGTCAATTCATCCTTTTAATTTAGCTTCAGCACTGGAATATGATAGTGGAATGTGCTAGTTAGAGTATTAGCGAGCTAACTTTAAACTAACACAAACTTTTCAAGCCAAATTCATTTATTCGCGTAGTATGCATAAAGGAGGAATCATGGATACCATGAACATGTTGACACCACAGCTACTGCTTTGTCTCGTAACTCAACATTAATTATCTTACACGTTCTTCCAGAATAAGGGAAACAAAACATAGGGGTTTCTAGGTCAGAGGGAGCAGGAAAGAAAGAAAAAGGACCTAATTAAAATAGTTGCCTTTTAAAGATCCATTATTTCCATCCTGTTCCTTCCATTCCCATCCTAGACAATTGACCCTAAGGTAACATACTGTTGTAGTCGAGTCCGATGCCAGAATCAGTTGAACATGATTCGAGCACGACAGCATTAGAAGAAAATGATGAGAGCCTTCTAATAGATTACACATGCACTGTAACGTTATGCTCTCTTTAGGATGTGGTTGCGTTGAATATTTACCATGGTTGTAATGTTGAATTACTTGACAACATTCTTTCTCTACGCTAGAATCAATGACATTACCAAATTATTATGTCCTTTCTGTCTTTTCATAATTTTTCTTTAGTATCTCTGTTTAGTTCATGATGTGTCCCCTTAGTTTTCAAGATATTCACATCTTCATGTTCACATGAAATGCCGCTTAGACTTTAGCAGAAGATTCAAAATAATTCTTTTCTTTTTATAATCAAGAAATCCCCTGTAGGTTAGCTGGCTCGTGCCCAGTGGTGTATGGGTCTGCCAGTCTACCCTCCTCCCACTTAAATATCAGACTTTGGTCAGCGGCAGGTTCAAACTTGTGACATATGCCTACCGCACATCCTGCATCGTACTTCCTTCACCGCTGAACCAGCATCTAAGGGGGCAAGATCTGAAATAAATCTTGGGTGTATTCAATCCAATGACATATGTTACATACAGATGCAAGCGGAACATTCACACACTTCTTGACAAAGGCGTCCCTCTTCCTTCTTCCTCTTTATCCTTTAACTTCTTAATTTCTCTTTCTATTATTACTACTGTTTAGCTTTTTTCATTTAGCAAACTCTTAGCTTTGGTACTTCCAATCTAGCCAGTGTGGTGAAGTCCAGACTGGAAAGGACTGACGGCCATTGTTTTTCCAAATGAACATGAAAGAAGAGATGGAAATGGACCAGGGTAGAGTATGACCTGCCACATGTAGAGTAAAGTGGGGCGGCGATGGGGAGATGTTAGTCGGCGCCAGAGCAAAGAGAACCTCTCAAAGAAGGCAAGCCGAGGTGGGACAGAGTGAAGTGAGCGAAACAACGGCTCCAGTCTCTCTTAACATTAGCGTTTCATCCTCCTTTTACAGCAGCATGCCCAATTCTCAGCTGAAAATACCACACATAGGTGGCACTTTCCACCCTCATCCATAACAGCCTTTCCTTCAAGTCCCTCCACTTCCAAAAGTTTTTCTCTACAGAAAATTCCTCTAACCAAACTCTTTCAATCACCCGAAACAAATCCCTTGTACAGAAGAATTTGAATGCAGTGGATCAACATTGCTGCAGCCAACCCGAAGAAGAAAAGAGTTGATAAGAATTTGACACCTAAAACTACAAACGTCTAGTTTCTAGAGGAGGTTGGTGTTGGATGCATAAACTCTCTTCCAAGAATGATTAGTAAATGATCTTTAGATGAAATTCCAGGTCTATTTATCTTCATGGTTGCTGGATTTTCTGGATATCCTTAGAGAGAACATATGAACTAGGAAAGAAAGCTGGAGGTGATTTTGCGGAAGAGGGTAGTTAAGGGGTATGCAGGACAGATCGTTAGTGGGTTATTGAGCCTGAGGAACAGCACTGTGTTGAAGCGGGATAAGACAAAACCGCCCCATTGCCATTGTTATTTAAAAGCCTCTTCTCCAAAAAGCAACCTAGCATTTGAGAAAATAAAGAAACTTATATGATTGAACAGTCACTAATCCAACTAGGAAAGTTATACTTGAACACAGAAAGGTCATCAGATGGAAGTTGATTTCTTGCTGAAAAAACGCTGATTTTGTTTATAGCGTCATGTTTCCAGAAGCATAAAAAATCGATCTGGTTTTTCAATTTCTGATACCTCAGAAGCAACAATTTTGTTCTAAGCATTTTAAAGACAAAAAGGATGACCAAATTAGAGTGGACTTGATGTTTACAGGTAGAGATATGGGAAGGAGTTGGAAGCAGGCACCAGATTAGTGATAAACTATTGAGAAGGACAAAAATAAAAGACTAAAACTTGGATCTTACTCGCAGTGATAAAAGTCTCTCTGAGAAGTCATGCTACCTTATCCTCTAAACCATTCAAAAAAGAACCACATTTTGTACGCATATGTCACTTTCTTCCAACACAACCAACATTTCGAAACTTCAGCATACTTGTGCTCAAGACTACCAAAGAAAAATATAGTTTCCATTTCATGAAATCAAGTGACAGTATGCCTTTATTCACCTTGACAGAATAGAATTCCGAACTCTTAATCAGCTATAAACATTTACATTTACCAATATAAAGAACTGTCAAATGAAATCAATAACCAACAGGAATATCAAGTCAACTAAATGTAGCGAACTTTCAATATCATCATACATTATTGAAATTGGTGGGCAGCCCGTGCACAAAGCATCCCGCATTCACGGAGGGTCCGGGGAAGGGCCGCACCCCAAGGGGCACGATGTAATGCAAGCATTAGTGGCTGCTTCCACTGCTCGAACTTGTGACCTATAGGTCACATAGAAACAACTTTACAGTTGCTTTTCACAGAATAATTAGTTCAGGGATTCACAGACACAAGAAGTTACAAAGCAAATGTTCAATAAAAAGAAATCCATTTCTTGCCAATGTTACAGAAACACAAAATGAGTTGAAATGTGAATAGTGAGAAGAGTAGTTTACCTTAAGAGAGAAGTTGAGAGCAACAGAAGGGTAATATCTGAGGACACTGCTACCATTGCCCCTCCAAAGAGAAAGAACCCCTTCTTCCTTAACAGTACGTACTATGCAATCAAACATGCCCTTAAACCTCCTGTGCGGACCACTCAATATGGCTATATTGCTATCTTGAGTCTGCAACAATAGCTTAGCTCTCTCAATTGGTGCCACAATCGTGTGCACAGCACCCCCCATCAATGCCCCTGCCATTAGATCTCGATTGAAAGTTGTCCACCAATTGGACGGCTCAGATTTTCTTGAAACGAAACCCTTCGGTTCACCTTCACCATCCTCCTCCACCATTTTCTATTTCTTGTTTTTTCTAGATTGAAAGTAAAAAATTGAATCTTTGTAAGGTTTCTTATATGGGTTTTGATTGTACCTGAGGTTTCTTGATTCAGAAAGATTAAAAACAAACTTCTGGTGTTGCTTTTTAAAATGAAAATGCAATCTTTGTAAGGTTTCCTATATGGGGTTTCAAGATTCAGGGAAAGGGAAACACAACTTCTGGGGTGGCTTTGATTCTCTTCCCCTTGTAATGTTATTCTTCCTTTCTCTTTTTATACAATCTTTTTTTGAAGGAGAGTATAACAGAATTCCAAGGCGCGGTTCATTTGGTTGATGGGGTTGTTGAGTATTTAGATAGATATTTGGGTTTTTTGAGTTTAGCTTCAACCTGGCCTCCAGTTCCCTTTTCTATATAGACTTTGACTTTTCTTGTTAATATTTGATTTTTAGTTTTCTAATAGAGTATAAAATGATAAAACAGGTCCCACCCCAAATCCCTATATTATCTTTTCTATATGGTACAAGATAATATTAATAATATCTATTACTCCATTATCAAAGAGATTAGCAAAGAGAAAGGAGTAGCATAAAAATGCAAATTGGAGTAGAGGAAATGCAGCAGTAGGTACTAATCTTTTCATTCTTCTGTTTTTTTTTCGAGAAAAGGGTAGTATATAACTATATATATAAGAAATGCAAATTGGAGTATAAGACATGCAGTAGTACGTAATATCTTCTTTTATTTTCTTTAATGAGAAAAGTGTAGAATATATATCACTTTATCTTTTTCCTCTAACAAAACAGTAAACTTTCGGTAGCAGGTAGTTTTATGAAAGTTTTCTTTTGCAATTTTCTTAAGTTTGTTTTCTAATGTATATTTTCAGGGTAAGGGAACTAGGGAAGTCTTCTTCTGCTCAGATGCTTAAGCATTTTGGATCCGGATAACTTCTTTTTTCCTGTCATAAATAGAGTTATATCGTATAAGTTACACTAAACAAAATAGAATATTTACTTATAAAGTACCCACAAACTTTGATGCACTTTTTTGCCCTCTCCCCCCCCCCCCCCCCTTTCCTTTCTCTTCCATCTTCTTGGGTTGCTTTTTGTAATTTTTCTTTGTCCAACAAAATAGATGCTTAATAATCAGCTTATAGCTAGATGTGTTTTTTGTTTGTTTGTTGGGGGAGGAGTCGTTTGTGTTAAGGTTAATATTTCAATTATTTATGGTACACAAAGGATAATATAAATTAATCAGAAGATGACTCCAAAAATGTGTTGCCCCATAACAGTTAGTCTTATCTTGTGAAATTGGAACTGTGACATGTGAGTTTGAAAATCAGTATTAAGTAGCGGTGGCAAAATAAATAAAAATTAATTATCTATTAAAAATAGGTTGAATAATGAACTTTTTAAAAATTGGTCAAATATGAATAAGATTCATATTGTCCACTTTAAAAAATGGATAACCAATAGATTTAATTTTTACTGTTTTACATTAGTAAATATTCAAATTGGGGTTCTTCAAATTTGGGAGATTAGAAATCCTCCTAAAAATAATCATATTCAAGAAGTAACGGATAAAATGAATATTCATATTATACGTCGGTTAATCTATTTTTATCCATATCAAATATGGATCGAATCGAATATTTTATTTATTTTTTATATTACCTGTTTTTTACCCGCTTATATCCAACCACCCCGCCCGTTTACTGCCCCTAATAATAAGCATTGAGTGCTTTGAAGATTTGGTTGGTGTTGTATAAAAAAGTGGCTAAAAAGGAAAGAACAAGAAAGAGACATAATCGAGAAGCCTATCACCTAAGATTTTGTTACTTTTTGAGTTTTGCCTACGGAAAAAGCATTATGAATAGACAATGATTTTATTCCTCACCTTTCTTCATCACTATGCTTCCGTGTTCCATTCTACTTATACCTTATCTGCCTTTTGGCTAAGATCAAGTATTCTACATTTCTAACAGAATAGAGTGAATGAGAAAGATAAATAATTTAGAACTGCTAATTAAGGAAAGGGGTCGAATAAAAATAGTCTTTTGGGGGATAAAGGGACTTGAACTCTCACCATTTTTAAAGTTGACAGATTTTTTTTTTTCTATAAATTTTATTGTTGTGGTATTGATATGTAGAACAAGACTCTATCTTTATTCGCGTTCGATTAATCAGTTCGTCAAAAAATCTATAAGACTATGGAGTGAATGAATTGAATGATTTAATCAATGAATATTCGATTCACATTATTTTTTCTATTTTTATGAAAAATACTGATTCAGATCACTATTAATAATTTGATAACACAATTTCACCCTCTTTTTTTCGTGTGGAATAAAGGCACTAAAATGGCTAGCTTTTAAATGAGACAAATAAGATACAAAGAGCAAGCAAGATTTATCATATTCTTTCGATGTATAATTTATTTATATTTGTTGACGGATATAAATAATTTTAGGTGAGTGGCAAAATATATAACTTCACCTTTTAAATACCATATCTTTTATGTTCAAACGTCCACTACTACTTGTCTCCACATATTCAAGATTTGGTGCAGTAGAGTATGTGCAGGTTTTGGCAATTGATGAAGCCACAAACAAGATTATGGGTTTTAATGGTTGAAACATATTGTATTTCGTTTTTTAAATTATTATATACTGCTAAAAGGTAGGAAATAGTAATCCTATTTGCATAAACATATACAAGTGGATTAATTAAAAAAGAACAATTTTGAAAAATCATTTCATGAGAGAACTTTATTGTATTTCTTATAAGCGATATCTTAGAAGACATTGGAACATGATATTAAATGTTTAAATCTAATTCATTGACAATTTCATCAATAACTCAATATTGTACTCTTCGTGTCAAAGATCATTAGGATAAGATGTCTATTTCGAGATTCATATATGTTTAGTAAATAACCTCATGTATCAGCTGTTGAATTAATTTACGCCATTTATTCAACCTCATAAACATAAGCATGTATCCATATGCTCCTTTTGGTACTATAAAATTCTCAACTCGAAATTGAAGCGAGGTCTTCATTCTTTTGTTGTAAACATGAAATGAATTCTATAGAGAAAACCACAATCTGTTACATTTCCATTTGATGATACTGTGGGCCAAAACCTCAAGCTAGGCCATTCTACAACGATGTGACAATCCAATTAACCTACGTACTCATATCGTTCTGAGAGTACCATTACTTCTAAATCTCTACAAGCAACCGTTCATGATAAGTTTAAGTTGATTAGCTAAAAAGGGACAAGTTATACCCAATTAAACAACTTTAACATTTAATTGTAAATATGTAAGGAACATATATTACTTGAATCTGTTTAGAAGTATCCATTCTATTATGATTTTTCTAGTCTCATATGAAACTATAATCCAGTTACTCGATCTAGCTTGATTATCGAATTCCATAGCAGATGAAGTATATATATCCAATTGCATTGCAGGACACAAGTGTCTCGAGCACAAACTGATGATTTGCATTCTTTTTCTCAGTATTAATTAACATGTAATGATCTTTCTAACCACAATCTTTTCGATATGATTTTTATGATTTAACAAAAAGAGGAACAAAAGCATATGTTATTCTTTTTCCCATGTTAAGAAAGTTCAACTATTGCGCCAAAAACCAAATGAGGTGCAAATACATATGAGTGCGTTCTTCAGTTTAACCATTCGGCGTGCGAAGTTGGCATGGCTAATTCGAATTCGTATCGGATATATAATCTCACAAAGTGATATAGCGCCTTATGCCGAAAGATTTTTAAATTTCAGAATTCAGAATCGAGCCCTTTGATTACTGATAAGTGATCTCAATCATCCCACCATGCATGCGTACTGTCATGGGCTGCTTTCCATCATCGACCCATGACCCCTTGGACGCGCCCAGTGGCGTCCCGGCAAGCCTCCCAACGCCTAGCGCCACGATCGGCCCCGTGGTCTCGGCAGCGCTAAGTGACAAGCGAGCATGCGCCTCTGTCGCCCCACCGATAATCAATGCCAGCGCCCAGCGGCTGGCCAATGCCATCAGTACCGCGCGCACCGACAATGCCGCGCGCACAAATCATCATGTTGCCATCAGCGCCGCACACCCAGACAGTGCCCCGCGTGCAGACCCAATGCCAAGCACCAGCGCCCAGCCGCTGGCAGATCCAAATAGTGCCGCGCGCGCCCACAGCAATGCGCGCGCAGACCCTGCTGCTCAAGACAAAGTTGCTGCCATCGGACTTGCTTCCATAGAAGACTAAGTCCTTTTCATTGTAATTATAGAGTAGTTTTACTTCATTCATTTTCAGTGTGCTTCTACAGCTTTCTTAGGTCAACTCATGTAACTTTGGTTTTTTTAAGCATTATTAAGGGGGACCAAAGCATTCAAACATTCAAGCATTCAAATCTTTTTCTGTACTGGTGTCTCTCCTCTCCCCCCCCCGACACCGCATTTCATCTTGTAATAGCTTTCATCATCATCAATACAATCATCAGCTTTCATCATCAATTGCTCATTTTTCGTTGCTCAATTGCTCACGACATTGGTTTTCCCGTACGGCACTGACAATCTAGTCTAGCGTACGGCGAGGGCCTCAGTTGGCGCATAGCAACCGCACTGACATCGGTTTCTTAGCCTTACGTCGCCCTTCCAAGGAACTTCAGGAAGGCGCCACGTAACAGTTAGTATCAGAGCCTAGGCTCGACATCGGACGAGGGAACTCATTGGCATCATCATCACCATTTCTGACCATGGTGAATCACGGGGATCGCATCACGACTCTAGAAGAGACGGTTGACGCATTACGGCCCATCGTGGATTTGCCTGATCTAAAAACCAGCCTAGTGCAAAGGTTGGACGACCTGGACCGCAGAATGCGGCAGGCCGAAAATGACATAGCAAACATCAGTCAAGACTCTGAGGAAGACCGACAAACAGCTGCCGTCGAGGCAACCAAAATTCATGGCCAATTCGAGGACCTCCAACAGGAGCGTGCCGAGGATTTAGCCCATCGGGAACTAGAGGCAGACAGACTGACAGTCATGCAGCAAACCATAGACAACTTGACAGGCCAGCTCAATGTTGTCAATGCTGCACTACAAAGCCTGCTCAAAGGAGGCGAAAACCACATCAGGGGTGCCATGAACATTGCCCCCATTCCACAAAAGCTGAAAATTCCGGAGCCCAAGCCATACAACGGAGCCCGGGATGCTAAAGAAGTGGAAAACTTCATCTTCGACATCGAACAATACTTCGATGCCATTGGACATTTGGAAGAATCCAAAAAGGTAGCAACTGCTGCCATGTATCTTCAAGGCAATGCAAAACTCTGGTGGCGAGTCAAATACGAAGCCATCAGGGCCGGTGAAGATACTCTCCAGACATGGGCAGAACTGAAGGCCACCATACGCCTGCAGTTCTTCCCCGAAAATGTGGAATACAATGCACGGAGAAAGTTGCGTGAACTCCGCCACACCAGGTCGGTGCGGGACTACGTGCGTGAATTCTCCGCACTCATGCTAAACATACGGGATATAGGGGACAAAGACAAACTGTTCGCATTCATAGAAGGTTTGAAACCTCATGCTCGTATGGAACTGCAAAGACAACGGGTAGATACCCTGACCAAGGCCATTCAAGCTGCAGAGTGCCTTGGGGATTATCAGTTGGAAACTCAGAAGGATAGGCCCCAGCCGCCTGTCCGAGGGGGATACAATGGGAGCCAACCTAGCAACGGTGGTCCCAACAGAAATGGAGGAGATCGAGGTGCATCCAAATCCAAGACTCCTTCCTCAAGCAGTAACACTACTGCATCAGTCAACAACCATCAGGGGAGAAAGCCCCCATCAGAATGCCGTCATTGCGGCGGGGAACATTGGAACAATCAATGCCCCAATACACAAGTCAATGCTCAACAAACTGTTGGCGATGACGAGTCAGATGCCGACGACTTAGACGGTACCGATCCAGTAGGTGCCTTCAACGCATTTGTCGGCTCCATTCATGATACCTTGGTGGGAACCAGTACTGGCAACCCCAAGAAGAAGGCATTCCCAATCGACAAGAAAGGGAAAGGAAAGGCGGACGAGAGGCCTCCCACATCACAAAAGAGGACCTTAATGTTCGTTGACATAAAAGTAAATGGCAGACCTATTTGGGCATTGATAGACACGGGTGCTAGCCACAACTACCTGGCCTCAACTCAGGTGCAACTCCTCGGTCTAGCAGTGCAAAAATGCAAGGGTCGTGTCAAGGCTATCAACTCTCCATCTCAGCAAGTGAATGGAATAGCCAAAGAAGCGCCAATCCAGCTTGGCCCATACAAGGGAATATTCGACCTACGCATAGCTATCATCGATGACTTCGAACTGATAGTGGGATTGGAATTCCTCAGGCAGACCAACACCATCCCGGTACCATATGCCAACGTGCTCCTAATGATGGGAGACAACGGGGCCAAACCCCACACCATACCATGCATATCCAAGAAGATAGCCGCTGGAAACATCACGGCCATGCAGTTTAAGGAGGGAACCAACAGACCTGAACCCACAGTTCCGGCTGCCCTCAACATCATCAAACAGGCATCACATCATTGGGGTCCAATAGCTCATGGCGCCCCTCATTGTGTGAAGACTTGCCAAGCATTCCCAAAGGCCAAGTCGGATCACCCAGCACAAGCGGGACTCTTGGAGCCGCTACCTGTCCCACAGAGACCTTAGGAAAGCATTTCCCTGAATTTCATCACAGGATTACCCAAGGTCGGAAATCATGCAACCATCATGGTGGTAGTAGACCTGTTTTCCAAGTATGCTACCTTCATCGCAGCCCCACAGAACATGTCGGTAGAAGAAACAGCTCGACTCTTCTTCTCCCATGTTGTCAAACATTGGGGTATGCCCAGCAACATCATCAGTGACTGCGACCCACGCTTCACTAGCAAGTTTTGGACCCAACTCTTCAGTTGCCTCGGATCCAAATTGAGTTACAACTCAAACCATCATCATCAGCAAACACATGATCAAACAGACCGGTTCAATGACATGCTGGAGGAATATCTCTGCCAATTTGCTACCGGGTAACAAACACATTGGGTGAAGCTTCTGGATGCTGCTCAGCTGTGTTTCAATTCACAAAAGTGTGCCCATACAAACAAAAGCGCTTTTGAAATTATTACCGAACAGCAACCACTACTCCCACATAATGTGAATGCACCAACCATACCATCATCTCATCGAGCTGCCAGTTTCTCTACAGAATGGGAACAAACTTTGAAGATAGTGCGGAGCTATCTTGTCAATGCCTAAGACAGGGCAACGAGGCATGCCGAACAAAACCGTCGCTTTGCCCAACATCAAGCAAGGGACAAAGTGATGGTAAGAACCCCGAGGCGAAACTTGTTTGCAAAGAGGACCCAAGATCCTCTCCTATTGCCAAGCTACATCGGGCCTTTTTCCATTGAAAGGCGCATCGGGAAATCCACATACCAGCTGAACACACCAGCCTGGTGAAAAATCCATCCAGTCTTCCATGTCAGCCGCCTCAGGCCATTTCAGAAATGCATGGAAGATCATTCAGAAAGACATCTCACAGCACCGAGGGGAACAGACCTCCCAGCCATCAAGAGCCTGACCAATCATCATCATCCTGCAGGTAAGGCTCCGAGGACGTCGCCAACTCAGGTGGGGGAGAATGTCATGGGCTGCTTTCCATCATCGACCCATGACCCCTTGGACGCGCCCCGTGGCGTCCCGGCAAGCCTCCCAACGCCTAGCGCCACGGTCGGCCCCGTGGTCTCGGCAGCGCCAAGTGACAAGCGAGCATGCGCCTCTGTCGCCCCACCGATAATCAATGCCAGCGCCCAGCGGCTGGCCAATGCCATCAGTGCCGCGCGCACCGACAATACCGTGCGCACAAATCATCATGTTGCCATCAGCGCCGTACACCCAGACAGTGCCCCGCGCGCAGACCCAATGCCAAGCACCAGCGCCCAGCCGCTGGCAGATCCAAATAGTGCCGCGCGTGCCCACAGCAATGCGCGCGCAGACCCTGCTGCTCAAGACAAAGTTGCTGCCATCGGACTTGCTTCCATAGAAGACTAAGTCCTTTTCATTGTAATTATGGAGTAGTTTTACTTCATTCATTTTCAGTGTGCTTCTACAGCTTTCTTAGGTTAACTCATGTAACTTTGGTTTATTTTTTTTAAGCATTATTAAGGGGGACCAAAGTATTCAAACATTCAAACAATTCTCTGTACTGGTGTCTCTCCCCCCCGACACCGCATTTCATCTTGTAATAGCTTTCATCATCATCAATACAATCATCAGCTTTCATCATCAATTGCTCATTTTTCGCTGCTCAATTGCTCACGACATTGGTTTTCCCGTACGGCACTGACAATCTAGTCTAGCGTACGGCAAGGGCCTCAGTTGGCGCATAGCAACCGCACTGACATCGGTTGCTTAGCCTTACGTCGCCCTTCCAAGGAACTTCAGGAAGACGCCGCGTAACAGTACATATGAAGCTTATACCGCTTCAACTTTTGTCATTCATCTAATCAAGCTCAAAATTAAAATACATGAAAAAAGAAAGCTTGAACATCAAATTAAAATAAATTCCAGTTAGAAACATCACATTTTCTGTTGTTAAGACAATCAGCCACATTAGTAAAACATCCAACGCCAGAAGTAGTAGCACAGCACCAGCACTTATGGCCAAGTACTATTCCTGGTATACATCTTAGGTGCGGCCATGCACTTACTGTTCCATATCTAATTCCATGCCCTGTTCTACATATATCCCCACCTGCATTAACACATTTTCTTAATATATCCTTTATTTGGTAAAAATATTAGCAACTACAAATGTTTTTAATGTGAATCAACATATCCTATTCTTAATATGTTAATCCAATTTGATCTCTTTATGAACATTGTAGACAATAAATTTACGTCAAGAAAATAATCGAGACTGAAATATATTACAACAATCGTAGTATTTGATTTCGAGTAATTTGAGTGTTACAATCTATATGATTCCTCTGATTCTTCTTTCCAATAGTAAATAAATCCAAAGACTTTTGAGCTTGATCTTGAATATGTAGTTGTTGCCACGAACGATGATCTTGAATTCAACTAGCACGAACTTTGATTTGAACTCGTACTCCTTGAATCTTGATTTGTTCTTCGTCCTTGAGTTTGAACTTGATTTGTTCTTCGTTCTTGAACTTGATTTGTTCTCCGTTCTTGAGCTTGAACTTGATTGCTTGAACTTGAACTTGAACTTGATTGCTTGAACTTGAACTTGATTGCTTGAACTTGAACTTGATTGCTTGAACTTGAACTTGTGGAGGAATTTACAGTGTTTGATCTACGAGCTCTTTCTTGCTTCTTGTTATAACTTCTAGTGTCTTTTCTGAGTTATGAATACCCATATTTATAGTTGTAGGGGGAAAGAGTTATGATAAGAACAAACTCTTTCCGACCAATAAGATTGAAGTGTGACAATGGCGCATTTGATTGGACAGAATATGTCACTTGCACATGTTGCGCGGTTTCATTGGCCTTTTAATTTGACTTGACATGCCTTGTCATTTTTACTCGTGGCATGATCTCATTGGTTCTTCTGTTTGACTTGGCGTGCCACGCCATTTGACACGTGGTACCAAACCGGACCTCTAAGAAGATGTCATATTGAGTCTAATGAAGTGGGCTCATCATTTGTAGCCCAACTAAATGGACTAGCCCAATGAATTAAAACTTATTTATTTAATCTATATATATTGGAGTTATATAATTAATTTCAATTATAATAGCCCATTATATTTATTTGGACCAATATATCTTGAATTTAAAATATATTCTAAATTATTTTATGAATTTAATTTTAATCAAATTTATATGCCTGCCCTCTACTTCAGGACTTTTGAGTAGGCAATCTCCGTTACTAGCTTAAAGTATTTACGAATAGCTCAAAATGACTCATTCTGTTAAAGTAAGGCTGGCAAGTGGGCCGGGCCCGGTCCTAAGTGGGCTTCGCGGGCCCGATTCTAAGTGGGCCGATCCTAAGTGGGCTTCGCGGGTTTCGCGGGCTTATTGCTGGAACCGGCTCGGGACCGGAACCACGAACTAACGGTCCCGGGTTGAGTGGGCCGATCCCGGGCCTAAACGGGCCCAACAGAAATTTTCTATTTTTAATTTTTTTTATATAAAAGTTAGAGAAAAAAAATAGTAATAAAGATATATAAGCTATATTCGATTTATATACTATATATACATCTTAAAATATATATATATATACTATATTATATATACATAGTATACATCTTAAAATATACTATATATACATCTTAAGATATACTATATATATATATATAGTATATATATATATATATATAGTATAGTATATCTTAAGATATATATACATCTTAAGATATATAAGCTATATATATATATAGTAAGATGTATATATAGTATATCTTAAGATGTATACTATCGAATATGACTTATAAACTATGTATATATATTATAGTATAGTATAGTATATATTTACATCTTAAGATAGATATATATATATATATATAGTATAGTATATCTTAAGATATATATACATCTTAAGATATATAAGCTATATATATATATAGTAAGATGTATATATAGTATATCTTAAGATGTATACTATCGAATATGACTTATAAACTATGTATATATATTATAGTATAGTATAGTATATATTTACATCTTAAGATATATATATATATATATATATATATACACACACACACACACACACTCTATACTATATATACATAGTATATTCGATATACTCGATATACATATATATATAAGCTTATATATATATACTATACTATATATACATCTTAAGATATATAAGCTATATTCTATTTATATACTATATATACATCTTAAGATATATATATATATATATATATATATATACACACACACACTATACTATATATACATAGTATATAAGTCATATTCGATAGTAAACATCTTAAGATATATATAATGTATATATTATAGTATAGTATAGTATATACTATATATACAACTTAAGATATATTCGATATATTCGATATACAATATATACATCTTACTATATATAAGCTATATTCGATTTATATACTATATATACATCTTAAGATATACTATATATACATGTATATCTACTATACTATACTATATATATATATATCTAGTATACTATGTATATATATATATATATATATATATAGTATATCTAGTATACTATATATATATAGTATATCTTAAGATGTATATATAGTATATCGAATATAGCTTATATATCTTAAGTTGTATATATAGTATATATATACTATACTATACTATACTATAGTATATAAGCCATATTCGATAGTATACATCTTAAGATATACTATATATACATGTATATTTACTATATATACTATATATCTAGTATACTTAGTATATTTTAAGATGTATATATAGTATAGTATAGTATATATATAAGCTTATATATATATGTATATCGAATATAGCTTATATATCTTATGAGATGTGTATATAGTATAGACTATAGTATAGTATAAATATAAGCTTTTATATATATATATATATATATATATACACTATACTATACTATACTATATTATACTATATGTATAGCTTAAGATATATAAAAAGACAAAAATATTGTAAAGAGATATTCAAATCAATGTGTTATATTTTTATTATAGCATTAAAAATTATGGCAATATCTTTCTTAGTCTTCCTCCCCCTATGGAATGAGCATAACAAGGTGCTAATACCACCATTGAGAAGAAAAAGAAACTAATCAAGATGTGCCAAAATACAAGTTACATATTAATTTGCATGGTATCTCTTACAAATTTCATAAATCCTTCAAGGTTCGGAGGAATTTTCGTTGGTGGTGGCGAAAATGAAGCTTGGTCATCACCGCTTCCAGGCGAAGCATCATCCTCCGCAAGTTTAGCTAGCATTTCTTCGTAAGCTTCGTCTACCTCTGGTTGTGATTCAGCAAGTCCAAAATTTCTTCTTTCCGAACGGATCCAATCTCTGAAAAGTACTGATTTTTCCAAGCTCTCCCTTATAAACGCTCTATAATCACCGAGTTGAAGTCTTGCTTGACTGAAAGCGCTCTCTGATGCCACTGTTGAAGCTTGAATAGTTAAAATATCTCGGGCCATCCTTGAAAGAATCGGAAAGTATTTTTCTTTGTCCTTCCACCATTCCAAAATATTAAAGGAGCCGTCGGGATTCACTTCCTCAATTCCCTGTGACAAATAAACTTCAATCTCATTTAGTTGTGAAAAATCACTAGTACTAGAATCTTGAGAACCCCTGAACCCTGCCCAAGCACTAAGTGCTCTTACTCCCGCAGTTCTTTTAGATGATTGAGAACTAGAAGAAGAAGGAGTTGGAATATTTGGTCTAGCATGATCTAATGCAACTTGATAAGCATTATAAATAGTTTGAACATTTATTTTAATTGAGGCTATTGCGTTCGGAAGTTTAGACAACTCCTCATCTTCAAGTGCTAAACCATTATAAACAGTTTCATACCAAAATTGAGGACCTCCTAATTTCATAGTAGGATTTAACAATGCAGCAATACCATAAATAGGGAGAATAGGGAAAAAATATTTTTTAAACTTTTTTCTCATGGAATCAATAGCAAGTTGATAAATTTTCCCACCCTCTGAAAAATGATCAAACAAATTTGCAAGTTCTGCAATATAAACTAAACAGTTAGAAATAGTAGGATAATATTGCCTAGAAAATTCATTTGTAGCAATATGGAATTTTTCTAAAAAATCTACAAGCATTTTAACATTAGCCCAATCCGCATTTGTAAGGTGCTCATCATCATCACTTACATGAGCATTAAACGTTGAGTTTATGGGGTTTCTATATTCATATGCAACAATTAAACTTTCATACATATAATTTCATCTAGTTGGACAAGGTTTAGGAACCTTTCTTTCTCTTAGGCCAAATTCATCGCATCTTTTAAAATATTCTCTAAGTCTACTTCTATGGTTTGAATAAAAAAAGCCAATTAAGAGATATTTTAACCTTTTCAATTTCAACATTTAAAATTCGTATACCATCACCCACAATTAAATGGTAAATATGACAAATACATCTAACATGAAAAATGTTACTAAATACAGGACTTAGTGTAGTGGTAAGCAAGGCTACAACATTTGTGTTACTAGTAGCATTATCCATTGAAACTGACATTATTTTATCACTAATGCAAAAATATCTACAAATATCCGCAATCGTGCTAGAAATAAACTGCCCTGTCTGACGTGAATTACTTTTGCATTATCCAATGCTCATCAATCCAATGACTGGTAACAGTAAGGTAATCACAGTCATTACCACTTCTACCAATATCAGTTGTAATAGCAAGACGACAATTTATATGAGTAAATAAATAGCGCAAATATTGTTCATATTCATGTTTATATTTATAAATATCACTCTTTACGGTTGTGCGAGAAAAACCTTTATAAGTATGATTATAAACTTTTCTAATATAATGCACAAAGTGGGGATTAGAAGGAAAACTATAGGGTAAGCACATAACAGTAACCATTTTTGTCAATTCTTCCCGATCTTTTTTTGGATCATAATATAAAATACCACCGGTAACAGTGTTAATTCCCGATTGAAATTAATTTGACCCGGTACTAAGGTCAGCCTGACTAGGTGCACTTGTCCCCTCAGCCAAAGCTTTCATACGAAAATATCTAGCTTTATCTTGAGGGTGTAGCAATATGTGTCTAGTCAAACTCCCCCCCCCCCTATATAAGTCACACACACACACACTATACTATATATACATAGTATATAAGTCATATTCGATAGTAAACATCTTAAGATATATATAATGTATATATTATAGTATAGTATAGTATATACTATATATACAACTTAAGATATATTCGATATATTCGATATACAATATATACATCTTACTATATATAAGCTATATTCGATTTATATACTATATATACATCTTAAGATATACTATATATACATGTATATCTACTATACTATACTATATATATATATATCTAGTATATCTAGTATATATATATATAATAGTATATCTAGTATACTATATATATATAGTATATCTTAAGATGTATATATAGTATATCGAATATAGCTTATATATCTTAAGTTGTATATATAGTATATATATACTATACTATACTATACTATAGTATATAAGCCATATTCGATAGTATACATCTTAAGATATACTATATATACATGTATATTTACTATATATACTATATATCTAGTATACTTAGTATATTTTAAGATGTATATATAGTATAGTATAGTATATATATAAGCTTATATATATATGTATATCGAATATAGCTTATATATCTTATGAGATGTGTATATAGTATAGACTATAGTATAGTATAAATATAAGCTTTTATATATATATATATATATATATATATACACTATACTATACTATACTATATTATACTATATGTATAGCTTAAGATATATAAAAAGACAAAAATATTGTAAAGAGATATTCAAATCAATGTGTTATATTTTTATTATAGCATTAAAAATTATGGCAATATCTTTCTTAGTCTTCCTCCCCCTATGGAATGAGCATAACAAGGTGCTAATACCACCATTGAGAAGAAAAAGAAACTAATCAAGATGTGCCAAAATACAAGTTACATATTAATTTGCATGGTATCTCTTACAAATTTCATAAATCCTTCAAGGTTCGGAGGAATTTTCGTTGGTGGTGGCGAAAATGAAGCTTGGTCATCACCGCTTCCAGGCGAAGCATCATCCTCCGCAAGTTTAGCTAGCATTTCTTCGTAAGCTTCGTCTACCTCTGGTTGTGATTCAGCAAGTCCAAAATTTCTTCTTTCCGAACGGATCCAATCTCTGAAAAGTACTGATTTTTCCAAGCTCTCCCTTATAGACGCTCTATAATCACCGAGTTGAAGTCTTGCTTGACTGAAAGCGCTCTCTGATGCCACTGTTGAAGCTTGAATAGTTAAAATATCTCGGGCCATCCTTGAAAGAATCGGAAAGTATTTTTCTTTGTCCTTCCACCATTCCAAAATATTAAAGGAGCCGTCGGGATTCACTTCCTCAATTCCCTGTGACAAATAAACTTCAATCTCATTTAGTTGTGAAAAATCACTAGTACTAGAATCTTGAGAACCCCTGAACCCTGCCCAAGCACTAAGTGCTCTTACTCCCGCAGTTCTTTTAGATGATTGAGAACTAGAAGAAGAAGGAGTTGGAATATTTGGTCTAGCATGATCTAATGCAACTTGATAAGCATTATAAATAGTTTGAACATTTATTTTAATTGAGGCTATTGCGTTCGGAAGTTTAGACAACTCCTCATCTTCAAGTGCTAAACCATTATAAACAGTTTCATACCAAAATTGAGGACCTCCTAATTTCATAGTAGGATTTAACAATGCAGCAATACCATAAATAGGGAGAATAGGGAAAAAATATTTTTTAAACTTTTTTCTCATGGAATCAATAGCAAGTTGATAAATTTTCCCACCCTCTGAAAAATGATCAAACAAATTTGCAAGTTCTGCAATATAAACTAAACAGTTAGAAATAGTAGGATAATATTGCCTAGAAAATTCATTTGTAGCAATATGGAATTTTTCTAAAAAATCTACAAGCATTTTAACATTAGCCCAATCCGCATTTGTAAGGTGCTCATCATCATCACTTACATGAGCATTAAACGTTGAGTTTATGGGGTTTCTATATTCATATGCAACAATTAAACTTTCATACATATAATTCCATCTAGTTGGACAAGGTTTAGGAACCTTTCTTTCTCTTAGGCCAAATTCATCGCATCTTTTAAAATATTCTCTAAGTCTACTTCTATGGTTTGAATAAAAAAAGCCAATTAAGAGATATTTTAACCTTTTCAATTTCAACATTTAAAATTCGTATACCATCACCCACAATTAAATGGTAAATATGACAAATACATCTAACATGAAAAATGTTACTAAATACAGGACTTAGTGTAGTGGTAAGCAAGGCTACAACATTTGTGTTACTAGTAGCATTATCCATTGAAACTGACATTATTTTATCACTAATGCAAAAATATCTACAAATATCCGCAATCGTGCTAGAAATAAACTGCCCTGTCTGACGTGAATTACTTTTGCATTATCCAATGCTCATCAATCCAATGACTGGTAACAGTAAGGTAATCACAGTCATTACCACTTCTACCAATATCAGTTGTAATAGCAAGACGACAATTTATATGAGTAAATAAATAGCGCAAATATTGTTCATATTCATGTTTATATTTATAAATATCACTCTTTACGGTTGTGCGAGAAAAACCTTTATAAGTATGATTATAAACTTTTCTAATATAATGCACAAAGTGGGGATTAGAAGGAAAACTATAGGGTAAGCACATAACAGTAACCATTTTTGTCAATTCTTCCCGATCTTTTTTTGGATCATAATATAAAATACCACCGGTAACAGTGTTAATTCCCGGTTGAAATTAATTTGACCCGGTACTAAGGTCAGCCTGACTAGGTGCACTTGTCCCCTCAGCCAAAGCTTTCATACGAAAATATCTAGCTTTATCTTGAGGGTGTAGCAATATGTGTCTAGTCAAACTCCCCCCCCCCCCCCCTTCCAGCATATTGAAAAACTAACTCTTTGCCACAAGTTTTACACTTAGCCCTATTTTTTTCTCTTAGTTGAGTAAAAAAATTGCCAAACAAGAGATGTTTCTGCCCGTTTAGAAGGTTGTCTAGAAAAAGTAGGGGCACTAATATGAGGGTCAGACGGGGGATCATCTAGATTATTATTAGTTGGGTTAACTTCAGGAGCAGGACTAGTGGGTGTATCGTCATCCGGTTGCGTTTCATCAAAATCTATTTCTTCATTATCATTTTCATCAATAGTTGGATTACCATAAAGATCATTCATATATTCATGGTTTAATTGTTCACCGGGTGCAATATTATGGCAAAATTGACTCTCGGTAAATTGTAATAAACTATTATCGCTATCAAGAATAGGAGGTGTAGGACGGGTAACATGTTTGGGTCGGGGAGCCGGGGAAGTGAAGGAGGAACATATTGGCCACTAGATTCACCACTCTTCGATTTTTCCTTATTTTTACTAAACATATTTTTTAAGGTATAATCCATCTTAATTAATCAAGCAAAGTAAATAAAACAAACAAAATTATAATATTAAAATTTAAGAGTTAGAACGAGTTTACCGAATTGACGAACAACTTGTTGAAAATTGATTGTCGTTGAAGACTTCAATTCACTAACTTCACAATTATTTCACAAATTGTAACAATAAAGTAAGCAATAGTAGCAATTATAGAAGTAAATTAGAGAGAGATTGTGATAGATTGATGATTTTGTAAGAAAAAATGAAATAATGATGAGGTATTTATAGTTGAAAATAGGGAAAAAGTGTAATTATAAAAAGTTTGGGATTAAAAACAAAGTTGGGGGGAGGGGAGGGGGGTTAAATGGCTATTTCATAAATAGCCAACGGCTATTTTTGACAGGCCAACGACTATTTTTTTTTTTAAAAAAAAAAATAGTCGTTGGGACCGTTTGGCCCGCTAAGGGACCGGGCCGGTCCCGGGCCCAGGCGGGTCAAACGGTCCCGGGTCTGACGGGCCCAAATCATAGGACCGGCCCACGAGACCGGACCAGGTCCGCTAAAATCGAACCAAACGATCCTGATCCGTTTAGCCGTTTGGCCCGCGATCTCGAACCGGTCCCGGGCCTGGACCGGCCCACTTGGCAGCCTTATGTTAAAGTAAGGAAAAGAGTAATAGTACGTCAAATCTCATTTTAAATGAACTGACGAACTGTACTTATTTATTTCTAAAAGTTTGCAAGTGACTTTTTTTCTTGCATTTGAAATTTGTAGTGAGGATTTCACTTTTCCATTCACATGCATTAATAAGACAACTGATGCTTTAGTGTTCAACAAAGCAAAATGCATTCCTTTTACGTAGATCAATATCAAATTTGTAGGGACATCAATTTGATTCTCAGATAGCCTATTAGCCTAATCATCAAAGGAGTTGGATTTCTCTTGCATGTCGATACTAATACACCTACTAAGATGTTTTTTCTTATTTTATTATAACTCCAAGATCTTTCCCAAATTTGCTCGCAAGTAGGAAACGCCCACTGCCTAATGGAAATCCTTTCCAATCAGAAGAATAACACTTTGTAATTTGACTCCTTTTTGAGGTCTAATTAGAGTAGTCCCACACCGGAATTTATATCCCTATAACCTCCTTGAAGCATTTATATAAACTCCATATTTCATGTGCTTTGAGTATTAATTTAAAGTTCAGAAGCCTATCGCCCATATTCGACAGGTAAATTTTCTTTCTTTCTTTCAAATTTTGTCACCTTTTCATTGCCAGCATATCTGTGGTATAAAATTAATATCTTGCAGTAGAAAAGTTCAAATCATAGTCTGTTTGATTCTACAGAAGCTAGACTTTTAGTTCTAGAACATATCCGAAATTCAGAATTAGAATCTTCGCGGATCACCCTAGGTGAATTTTCGAAGCTAGCCTTAATTTCTGTCATGCTGATAGTTTCAGATTTGTGCGACTTCACCAAAAGTTTTATATCTTGATGTAGGTACGTCGAAATCACAAACCGTTTGATTTTTCAGAAACTAGAGTTCAAGATCTACAACATATATCCAAAATTCAGAATTAAAAACTTCCAGGATAATCCTAAATAATTTTTTTGAAATCAAATCTATATTCTAACGCGCCATCAATTTTAGATTTGTTTGACTTCACCAAAGGTTTTATATCTTGATGTAGGGACCTCGAAATTGTAAACCGTTTGATTAATCAGAAACTAGAATTCAAGATCTACAACATATCCGAAATTCAGAATTAAATACTTTTAGGATAGCTCCAGATGATGTTTTTAAGTCAACTCTATATTCTAACGCGCCATCAGTTTCAGATAATCGCGACTTCACCAAAATTTTTGTATCTCGATGTTGGAATGTCGGAATTAAAAACCGTTTTAATTGATAGAACCTAGAATCAGAGAGCTTCGCTCTGACCAAAATATGGCCCGAATCATGCCATATTGTTCAAGGTAATACTTTGAACTCAATTTTTGAATCTGACATGCCTTGACAGGTTACCATCTTTCTTGTACTCGTATTTTGTTTTTTGCTGCCTTCTTTTTTTGTTATTGTAGGCAATGGAGATATCTTCGTCAACAAGGTTAGACGCATATAGAAGGAAAAATTCGTGGCACCAAATAAAAGGACAAATCTTCAACATCGTATGGAAGTACAAATCCATGACAGCGTATAGAAGTATCAAATCCATGATAACACATATAAGTATCAAATCCATGACAACATATAGAAGAATCAAATCTATGAAGATGATAACTTAAGGTGCAAAGGAAATTAAACGTCCACCTTAAGATTGAAAAATTAAAGTTCCTTTTAAGGACAAACCTACAAAGATATCAACTTAAGGTGCAAAGGGACTTTAACGTCCACCTTAGGATTGAAACATTATAGTTCCTTTTAAGGACAAACCCGCGAAGAGACCAACTTAAGATGCAAAGAGACTAACATGTCCACCTTAAGATTAGAAAATTAGAAAACTTTAATTTAAAGACTTGGCGGACTTTGCAAATTTCAACTTGAAGACCAACAAATTTGAAGATTTGACAGGCTTAAAAATTTGGTGGACTTTGATGATTCAACTTGAAGAGCGGTGGACTTTTACTTCAACTTGAAAAATAGTAGATTTAAAGACTTCAGCTTTAAGACTTGTAGGGCTTAAATAATTCAACCTGAAGACTGGTGAATTTGAGGACTTCAAATTGAAGACCTGCGGACATGAAAACTTGGAGGGATTGAATACTTCAACTTAAAGATTGGCGGACTTTCAGACTTTAACTTGAAGGGCGGTGGACTTGCAGAATTCAACTTGAAGAGCGACATACTTGAAGATTTGGAGGGCTTATATAATTCAACTTGAAAACCGGTGAACTTGAGGACTTCAAATTGACCGCCAACATACTTGAAGACTTGGAGGGCTTGAATACTTCGACTTGAAAACTAGCGGACTTGCAGACTTCAACTTGAAAGATGGTGGACTTTGCAAAATTTAACTTGAAGAGCGACATACTTGAAGATTTGGAGGGCTTATATAATTCAACTTGAAGACCGGCGAACTTGAGGACTTCAAATTGACCACCGACAGACTTGAAGACTTAGAGGGCTTGAATACTTCGACTTGAAGACTGGCGGACTTGCAGACTTCAACTTAAAGGACGGTGGACTTTGCGAAATTTAACTTGAAGAGCGACATACTTGAAGATTTGGAAGGCTTATATAATTCAACTTGAATACCGGTGAACTTGAGGACTTTAAATTGAAGATTTGGCCTTCTACTAAAAGTCTACATCCATCAATCAGAGATGCCAATTTGCTATGGAGGCTTGCCCCCATTGGACCACCAATCTTCAATAAGGCACAAAGTTCATGTAAGCCCGATTTTTAAGTTCCAATCAAGTGGATTATATTCCATCATTCTTCCTTCGATTAACGATTGGGGTAACATGTATCTTTTGAACTTATGCGACTGAACTCAAAATAAAACTCTAAGTTGCCTACGTACCTTGGTGAAGAGGATCAAGTCATACCGTAGTTCAGAATGGGTGATTTTTTAAAAAATTTTAAATTTTATTTTTTATGTCCTAACTTTTACCTAGGCCGCCTCTTTCGAAGTTTTCAACCTAGTGAAATCTTTCTTTTTTTTTTCTTTATTATTATTATTATTATTATTATTATTATTATTATTATTATTGTCCTAACTTTTTCCCAGGCCGCCTCTTTCGAGGTTTTCAACCTAGCGGACTCCTTTTTTTTGGGGAGGGGGGAGGGGAGGGGGCGTACACAGTTTAGACTCATGCGGGCCATGAGTGTAGGAACATGCAGTTTAGGCTCATGCGTCAAGGAGCGTTGCAACTTTAAAGATAATACTTCTTCAAAAACTTGTCATTGATAGGGCCGATTCTCATACCATCTGCATCAACCAGTTTGTAAGCCCCACTTGAGGACCTATAGGTTTATGGGAAGTAATAATGGGTCTTCGTACGACAAGGACTTGATCTCCTACTTGAAAGGATATCAGGAGAACTCTTTTATTGAAGGCGCGAGACAATCGAGCTTAATAACATTCAAGACTCTGTTGAGCTTCCAACCTCTTCTCGTCAAGAGCCTCCAACTCTGTTAATCGAAGTCGAGCATTTTCTTCATCAGTGATCCCTTCTTGAATAGCTAATCATAATGAAGGTATTTGACGCTCGAGTGGTAAGACGACTTAGACTCCATAAACGAGTGCATAAGGGGTCGCTTATGTTGGCGTGCAGTGAGTTGTCATATATGCCCATAGAGCTTCTTCCATACGGTCATGCCAATCTCATTTGGATTTGGAGACGACATTCTTTAACAAGTTGCATAGTCTTGTTGAATACCTCAGCTAGACCATTGGCGGCAGCATTGTATATAGAAGAGTTACGTTGCTTGAAGCCAAAAAGATCACAAATCTTGTTCATCAACCTATTGTCAAATGGCTTGCCATTATCCATTATTATGTAACGAGGAATTCCAAAGCAATAGATTATGTTTACTCGGATCAAACTTGTAACATTTTCCTTCTTTACTTCCTTAGGAGCCACAACTTTAGCCCATTTTGAGAAGTAGTCAGTTGCAGCCAAGATGTATAGGTGCCCACTAGAGAACTTTGGCAGTGATCCAACAACATCCAATCCCCAAGCGTCAAACGTCCAGGATACAACAGTCGGGTGCAACATTTCAGGAGGCTAGTGAATAAAATTCGCATGGAATTTTCAAGCCTTGCATCTTCGAGCATAGTCTAAGCAATCTTTTACCATCATTGGCCAATAATATCCCATCTTTTTTATATGAAAGTGGAGCTTTGGCCCAGACTGGTGTGACCCACAAACCCAGAATGTGCTTCTTGCAAAGCTTGGAGTGTTTCATCTTCCCCTAAGCATCCCAAGAGTACTCCCTCGAATGACCTTCTGTATAGAGTATCTTTGTAGTAAAGGAAGCGATGTGCACGACGACGGATTTCAGTCCTTCTCATCGGATTTTCTGGAAGTATCCCATAACTTAAGTAGTCGATGATGGGTTGTCTCCATTCATCTTTCTCAGCTTCAGAAAATAGCCACAAGATGCTCGAGTTCATTTTCTTCACTTTCACCCTCATTTGGCGGCTGTACTACCCATTTTTGGAAGATAGTAACTTGTGCTTGATTAGGCAGGGTTAGCAATGAAGCTAGGGCAACTAAAGCATCAGCCTTCTTATTTTCTTTCCTAGGCACATGTTGAATAATCACATCACCAATCCATCCCATAAATTTCTTAGCATAATTATGATAAGGGCGTAGTTCAGGTTTCTTGACCTCGTAACTACTTAAAAGTTGATTGACCACTAACTGGGAGTCACCAAAGACTTGCAATTGCAACTGATTCATATCAACAGCCATTTCAAGCCCAAGTATTAATGCTTGATACTCAACAACATTGTTAGAATAGAGTTGTGTTAAGGTGAAGGAGTAGGGCAAGACTTCGCCTTAGGAAGTGACAAGTACTATGCCAGCGCCAGCTCTCCCGCGATGCGCAACACCATCAAAGTACATCTTTCATGGAGGTTGAACTTCAACGACCATTGCGTCCTCATCCGATAGTTCGCCAGTTAGCTCCCAGTCATCAGGTATCGGATGATTTGCCAAGAAGTCTGCCAATACTTGTCCTTTTATAGCCTTTTGAGGGATGTACATAATTTTAAATTGTTGAAACTGAAGGTACCACCTTGCTAGTCGATCACTAAGGACAGGTTTTGATATCACAAACTTGGTGGGATTTGCTCTAGAAATAAGACGAACGATATGAGCTTGAAAGTAGTGCTCCAACTTTTGGATTGAGAAGACTAGTGCCAAACATAACTTTTTGATTGGCGAATAATTCAGCTCATTTGGTGTCATCATCTTGATCAAGTGGTACATGGAGTTTTTTTTCCCTTCACTATTTTCTTGGGCCAACAATGTCCCAACAGACCTTTCTTGTGCTGAAATATATAGTATCAATAGCTTTTCAGGTATAGGGGCTGCCAAAACCGGAGGCTTCATCAAGTAAGTTTTGATGCTTTCAAAGGCATTGCTACAAGCTTTGTCCCACTTGAAAGGAACGCCTTTCTTTATGAGGCGACTGAATGGTTGGCACCTCCCAGCTAGGTTTGAGATGAATCTCCTAAGGTATGCTAGCTTTCCTTGCAGACTTTTTAATTCATGAATATCGCGAGGCTCCTGCATCTTCAAAATGGCATCCACTCTAGCTTGATCAATTTCGATCCCTTGATGTCGGACAATGAAACCAAGGAACTTCCAAAAGTAACTCCAAAGGAATATTTCAATGGATTAATCCTAAGTTGGTACCTCTAGAGCAACTCAAACACCATTCTCAAGTCTTTCAAGTGGTCGCTCTTCACTCTTGATTTTACCACCAATTCGTCAACATAGCATTCGACATTCTTGTGGAGAAGATCATCAAAAATATTCTGCATAGCCCTTTGGTAAATAGCACCAGCGTTCTTCAAGCCAAAAGGCATTACCTTGTAGCAATAAATACCCTTGGGGGTATGGAATGCAATAAGCTCTTCATCTTTTGGCACCATGCGAATTTGGTTATAGCACGATGAACCATCCATAAATGGCATTGCCTCGTACCCAGTAGTAGCATCGATCATCAGCTCTTGAATAGGAAGCGAGAATTCATCTTTGGGACATGCATCGTTAAGATCTCTTAAGTCAACGCACACCCGAATCTAGCCATTCTTCTTCCTTACAGGGACAATACTTGATACCCATGTTAGGTATTTAACTACACGAATAAATCCAGCTTTAATGAGTTTGTTAACTTCATTTACGATCAAGGGAACCAAGTCCGGCCTAAAATGCCTTTGGGCTTGCTTAACAGGACGAGCGCTATTCTTGACTGCAAGGTGATGAACTGCTACTTTAGGGTCCAAGCCAGGCATCTCTTTGTAACTACAAGCAAAGACATCCTTGAACTCCTTGAGTAACTCGATATAAGTGTTTTCTTCATCGATTGCTAGTAAAGCACTTAGGTATGTGGGACTTGGTTCTTCATCTGTGCCAATGTTAACTTCTTTTAAGGCGTCAATCGTTGCCTTCACCCCTTCTTCAAGTTTCGGGGGAGCATCTATCGTATATTTATCTTCTTGAGGGTCCCCATCATTGAAGGATATGTGATAACACGGTGAAACCTCCTCCAATTTCTCGTCATCCTACATAAGAGATGAAACGCCGTGCACGCCTTGTGCAATGACATGATACAAAGAACCCACACTTTCTTCTTTTTCATCACATTCTTTAGTGTAGACTACAGTGAATGGCTTCACCTTTATTACCTCATCACACGAAACCATGATTTTTGTTTGTCGCCTCATTCTAGAAGGAACTAGACTTTGGAAATTCTTAGAGATTTTTTGAATTTTGGGCGAAGCAGGTGTTCTTATATTTCGATAATTTTTCTGGAACTTATTCCTTTTCTTTAATGGACCCAACCTATAAAACACAAAAGTTCTCACAGTTGATTTTTCAAGTCGATCAAAGACAGAAGGCTTGTTAGAAGCGGTAGATTCATCTTCTTGGGTGATATAATTTTTGCTCGCCCTTCTTATGGAGATACGCACTGGTGACGATTGCTTGTATCTCAAACCTTCACGTGATTGCCTCATCGCAGCTTATGATGGGAGCTTCCCTAACTTTGATGGCTCATTGGGATTGTATCCCGCTTTTGCAAATAGCCTGTAAGCGTTAGGATCAAAATCTTCATCTGTTCGCTTTGTAGGGAGTGCCATATTCTGCAAATGATTTTGGGCCACAACCCTACAAGTGGCTTTGAGGACAACTTTACTGCCTCAATTTGCTTTACCGGAAGAGTTAACTCATTTAGCATGTTAGTTTGGAGATTAGATGATTCACCTTCATCTTTCTTCCTTTTAGGGACATATTGGAGCGCATTAGTTACTTTCTTGCCATAAGACGCAATATCCCCTCTATAAGATTTATTCAAGTTAGGTAGCACCTCCTCAGTAACGGCTTTGGCTCTACCAGTAGTCACCTTAGCTCTTTTAGTTGTGGGCTCGTCATTATTTCTTTTCATGACATCATCAGCTTTTAGCTCCTTCACAATGTGGTTCTTCAAGTAGAACTTTGTATCGACGAAGTGTGACTCAGCCTCGGTGAATGGCTCATCATCAACAACTATCTTTTTCTCGACTTCACCCTCGTAGTATTTTAAACATTGATGGTAGGTAGATGGAACCAATTTATTCTCATGTATCCAAGGCCTTCCAAGCAAGACATTGTATGAAGTCTTTGCATCGATCACATGCAGCCATGCACTTGATTGTATATCTTCAATGGTGATTCCCAACCTGATCGCACCTATGGCTCTTTCCTCCCCTTGGTCGAATCCTTGAATCATCACACGACTTTCCGAGAGTTCGTTCATAGGAATACCAAGTTCTTTCACAGTGCGAATTGGAAAGATGTTCAGTGAGGATCCTCCATCAACCAAAATCCGATTTACCCTTTTATTGCGCATATAGCAAACCAGATACAACGGGCGGTTATGAGGAGTGCCACCTAGTAGAAGATCGTTATTTGTGAACGTAACTTTTTCCTCACAAGTATTAACTTCTTAAGGAATGGTCTAGATGAGTTTTCCCGAAGATGGTGCCAATGGTAGGTCATCATTCTTTTCTTCCCCTTTGTCAACATGGCAACAAGAGGCATCAATACCTACATAGGAAATCTTCGTACGTAACCAACTTGGTAGGAACTCCTCCAAGGTCACTAGATGTCGTGGCTTTTGAGGGTGGTGCACCTCCACTTTTGCTTTCTTCAAACGCCTAACTAGACTCTGTTTCCTTGGTCTTTTTACCATCATTTTTCTTGTTGGTTGTTCGATCGATTCTTTACATGGGCTCCATTTTTGGAGCCTACGACGAGTCACCAACGTCCAACCTTCATCATCATCAGGTTGATCAACTTCTACTTTGTTGTTCTCCAGTGATTCTTCATTTTTATTTTCTCTAAAACTACATAATTCATCTGGGCTGAATGAGCCAAATGTGATAGAGACTTGGTTTGCGCTTGCTTTCTCATCTTCAAGTACGATCTTCTTTTCACGAGTCAAGTCCATAACTTTGTCTTTGAATACAAAGCACTTCTCCAGAGGGTGGCTCACAAGTCGATGATATTTGCAGTAATTTGGGTCATTCATTTTCCCAACTTCATTTGGCCGCTTCATCTCCGGAAGCTCAATAAGATTTAACTCGAGGAGTTCTTCAAAAATTGCTGGCATAATAGAATCCAGAAATGGGTACTCCTTCTCTTGTATTTCTTTTAGAGTCAACTTTCCACTTGGTTTATCTTGAAAAGAAGTGGATTTCGTACTCTGCTTCTTGCTCACCTTCGTTGTGAACTTCACAGGTGATGTGTTGATATTCATAGCTTCTTTGTTTTCAGACTTGAGTACAAACTTGCTCCATTTCTTAACTTATTACTTGTCATTCCATTTGCGAGGCTCATAGATAGGCAACCTTTCATTTCCAGCAGAAGCCATGCTCAATTCTATGTCATGGGCACGAGTTGCATGTTCTTCAAATGTTCTAGGCTTGATACCTTTCAAGATGTAGCGCAGTCCCCAATGCTTGCCTTGGATGCACATTTCTATGCCAGAAGCTTCACTAAGTCTATCTTTGCAGTTGAGGCTTGCATTCCTCCAATGATTGATAAAGTCGATAACTGGTTCGCCCTTCCGTTGATGAGTATTTGTAAGTTTCACCATGATCATAGTGCGCCTTGTGCTATAAAAGCGATTGAGGAGCTCTTGCTCTAGTTGATCCCAGTTATCAATAGATCTCGCGTCGAGGTCTGTATACCAATCAAAAGCATTTTCTTTTAGCGAGCGGACAAACTGCTTAACAATGTAAATCTCCATAAGTCCTAACATTATTGCGCGTCTCAACGAAGTGTGCCACATGTTGTTTTGGGTTAACTTTACTATCAAACTGTTGAAACTTTGGAGGTTGATAGCCAGCAGGCATCTTCAACATATCAATCCTTGCAGTATACGGCTTTGCGTATGTAAGAGAGGACTTGACAGCAACTTCATACTTATTTTTAATAGTTCCTTCAATGAACTCCTTTAGTTGATCGATTGGAATCATCCCTTCAGATGAGACAGGGATAGCCTTAGCGGATGCAACTTGTCTTGGGGGAGAATTACTCTCTGGAACCTCTGGGAGCTTGCGAGGTGCATGGGTGGATTCTTCTTCCATCAACATTCCCACCATGTCTATTAACTTGTCAATTCTAGCATCTTGATTTTGCATGTACTTGGTCAAGCCAGCGATTGCTTCCGTCACTTGCCAACTGCTCCTCCACATATGAAATGTTTGTCACCATGGCTTGCATGATTATTATGGACGATGGAGAGTAGCATGGATTGTCACATAAATTGATCCTTGATTGGCTCATGCTATGCGGTGTAAGTGGAGAGGATCCATCACTTGAAGCATCATTATCTTCCTTCACAGCAGAGTTCTTGGATCTGGAGAGGTCAAGCAGAGCAAGAGTTTTCTTAATCTTTTCAGCAACATCGCTTCCTCCTTCGGGTTTGTTTGTGGAAGATCTTGCTCCTTTTGAGGATGAAGATCCGAAAATAGGGGTTGATGCGGATGACACTTGGAGTGATTGTTGTCCTAAAGAGCTTGCCTTACTCCTTGTAGTTGGTTCAAAGCTTCCAAAGGTAACATTGAGACATCAGCGTAGAACCTGGAATTAGCAGCCTTGGTGGAAGTTGATCTGGTGTTGATTTTCTTTGTAGCCATTTAGATGTTCTTAAACTTTGGTGATTGAAAAGTTGAGATGAGAGGTAGAGATTGTCCCACTGGATGTGTCAGAAATTGTAGACAATAAATTTGCGTCAAGAAAATAATCGAGACCGAAAGATATTGCAACAATCGTATGTTAGGGATATATTAGATATGCCCTAGATCCAATCTCATATTTGATGATTTGAACATATTTTTGTAAATGTTATTTGATATAAAAATATATGGCATTTGATATTCGTTTATCATAGTTATTATTAATTGCTTGATTAATTTAATAAGGTCCTTGATTAAATTTTGAGACTTGTCATGATGATGGAGATCATGATAATGAGAATAAAGTCTCTTACAATTTAATCTAAATTTTATTCTTGATCGTAGGATTATTAATTTGGACATTAGTAATCTGGTTAGATCAATATTTATGTGAGCATTTTTATGGGATAAAGATTAGTTGATCTCATTAACTAAATAACATAATAGATGATGCATATAGAGATATGATCATTGAACCGATTCATTGGATAATTCCTAATGGTTGGAATTACCATAAATTGTCAATAGGATATTCTCTTGAAGAATGTGATGTAAGAGTTTTCTTTGACCTGATATCATCATAGTAATTGACAAGTTATTTATTGTTCTTTGATACTAGACACCTATGGCCCTAGGGCGATAGTTGAAAGGATATTGGGTACGATTAAATACTTGTAGAATTATTGATTGATCAAGATAGAATCTGTCAACTCTTGATAATGAGTTTAAGCTCCATGTTGTCATAAATTATAACCGACTAAATTAAGACCTTGGCCAGGGCAATTGAATGAAAGAAGAAAAGAGTTTCTTAAATCATTCAATGGTCGATTATTTTTGACATGAACACATAGTCGGTCGCCTATTAGGATTTGACAGTTGAACCATATTCTAGGGTGACCCAGAGCTATAAAGACAGAAAGAATTAATACATTATTCTTCTACAGGGTTTTGAGAGTAAATTATATACTTCATGCTATCCGGTCGTTAAGGAGTGTTGCTAGACGCCACCCTTGATTAGTATATTGATGTGATCAATTTACTACCGTTTTAGTATTAAACCTATGGGGTCGCACACTAACGAGTGTCCTGATCTTTGCTAAAGGATTAATTACTTTATTATTTGATAATTAATTTAAAGAATTTAATTAGTCAAATAAATTTAGTTATTAGCCCAAATAAATTATTATTATATTCTTTGCTAGCACAGAGGATATAATTAATATTGTGGACAAGTTGAAGTTTTCTATTTTAACTAAGAAAATTAAATTACATCTCTTGGTTGATATATAGTTTTCTATTTTAAATAAGAAAATTAAATTACATCTCTTGGTTGATATATATATATATATATGCACTTGGTAATTATAATTAATATTTGTAGAATTCAATTTAGAATTGAATTCCATAAATGAGTTACATGTTTTTATTTTAAAATATTGACTAAGTTATAGAATTCAATTTAGAATTGAATTCCATAAATGAATTACATATTTTTATTTTAAAAAGTATGACTAAGTTGTAGAATTCAATTTAGAATTAAATTCCATAAATTAGTTACATATTTTTTTAAATATTTACCATAAAGCATGTGATTTGTATTTTTCAATGAAAATTTTGTGTGTATATATATATATATATATATATATATATATATATATATATATATATATATATGTGAGTCCTAATTAAGAATTAGGGTGATATAGATCTTATACATATTGTAAAAACCAAGAGAATTATTCTTGAGAAGAAAATTGCTTTGAGAAAGTAATAGTGCAATACAAAGCCAAGATAGAAAATATTAATACAAGAAAATTATTTCTTGTTCTTCTACTTTTGAGTTGAGATTTTTGAGAAAAATTTCAGCACAATATTTTCATTCAATTTGTCCGTGGAATTTCATTGATCAAAGAGTTGATAGCAAGGATCAGTCTCGGTGTGGATACGCATAGCGTCTTCGCACTATCGAAGAAATTTAAAACGAGACTCTCTTCACCAGGTACTTCTTAGATCCGATCTTTGACATGCAAAATAAATTTTAAACACGAAAAGATCTTCCTAGGATTGTTATTGTCTTCCGCTGCGTGTAATGAACACCTCTATGCAATCCAACATCATAGTATTTGATTTCGAGGAATTTGAGTGTCACAATCTCTATGATTCCTCTAATTCTTCTTTCCAATAGTAAATAAATCCACAGGCCTTTGAGCTTGATCTTGAATATATAGTTGTTGCTACAAACGATGATCTTGAATTCAACTAGCACGAACTTTGATTTAAACTCGTACTCTTTGAATCTTGATTTGTTCCATCGTCCTTGAACTTGAACTTGATTTGTTCTTCGTTCTTGAGCTTGAACTTGATTTGTTCTTCATTCTTGAGCTTGAACTTGATTTGTTCTTCGTTCTTGAGCTTGAACTTGAACTTGTGGAGGAATTTACAACGTTTGATCCACGAACTCTTTCTTGCTTCTTGTTATAACTTCTGGTGTCTTTTCTGAGTTATGAAGACCCTATTTATAGTTATGGAAGGGAAGAGTTATGATCAGAACAAACTCTTTGTGACCAATCAGATTGAAGAGTGACAAGGCCGCATTTGATTGGCCAGAACATGTCACTTGCACATGTGGAGCAGTTTCATTGGCCTTTTAATTTGACTTGACATGCCTTGTCACTTTTACACGTGGCATGATCTCATTGGCTCTTCTGTTTGAATTAGCGTGCCATGTCATTTGACACGTGACACCAAACTGGGCCTCTAGGAAGATGGCATATTGGGCCTAATGAAGTGGGCTCAACATTTGTAGCCCAACTAAATCGACTAGCCCAATGAATTAAGACTTATTTATTTAATGCATATATATTGGATTTATATAATTAATTCAATTATATTAGCCCATAATATTTATTTGGACTAATATATCTCGAATTTAAAATATAGTCCAAATTATTTTTATTGATTTAATTTTAATAAAATTTATATGCCTACAAACACAATCACAATCTTTAGTTATTTTGCGAAAATGTAGCAATCTATCGTTACTTGATAATCGTATTTTACATGTCCAAGTTTACCTTAAGACGGTCAGATATCGACTAACTTTAAATTATAAAACCTTAATGATTTCGTTACTATATGAAAATAGAACTTACAGATTCATGAATGATTTCCAAATATGTATGCGTGCAATAACAAAATAAAATTGAATTAAGAAAAGGAATATTGGAATTTTGGAAAAGGAAACATGCGTTCAAATATTAGAAACCAACTATATATTTCATACAGAAGTAAAAATAACGTACTAAACTTCAATTAGGTACAACTCCTACAATCAGATCTACATGACAGAACCTTAATCCTAATTTAAAGAAAGGGCAGAAATATAGGGAGAGATATGCCTTTGTTATATATTTTTCTTTTTTTAAAGAAAAGTATATTGATTGATCCTCAAATCAAAAAAAGAAATGAAAGGAAAAGTACTTACATTCACCCAAAGCAAACAGATTCATAAGAACAAAGCAAAGGAATACCAAACGAGGGGTCATGATGTTGAAGGTTAATTAGCAATGAAAATCAAACCAATACTAATTAAGGATAAGAAGATTATACAAACTAATACTGTTGATAAGAGCGTAATTCGCTTGAATATTGTTGTGATTTCGAGTCAACTTCAGGATTTTATTTTATTAATTGCGTCCTCTTCAAGTTGAGAACTTCGTTAAATCAGGAAAATTTAGCCTCCAAGTCTTATTCAACTGTATTTGCCAATCTATCTATATATTAATATAAAGCAGGGAATGAGAGAGCTGATGTGGCACTCTCTACCTCCAATATCTCTATTTATCTTTTACCTCAGTTTTTTGCTCTTTTTTTCCACTTTTTAATTTTGAGATATTTTAAAAAGTCCAAAAGTCACCTAATTAACTATCTACATAATTGTACCTTTTAAGACTACTAAAACCCTAAGCGTTACAACTGACAACTTCTCAAAATTTATTCATCTTCTTCGTTTGCCCTCTTCTCTATGTTTTCCATTCTTCCGTCCCCAAATACTATTTATGATTGCAGAGTTAATGTTTTGTCGTCGGAAGAGACGTAGGCAACCAGATCTATGCTTTGTCTAAAATTTACTTTTTCTTTGAGTTTGTTTTTGTTCCTCGGTTTATTTTTTCTTTTGGCCTATAGCCAATCAGTTTTTTATCAATCTTTTATGTCAAAACTTTTTTACATCCTAAAAGTTTCATCATCTTTCTCGTGCAGATTCAAGAGAAAACATTATAATCCAATGGTGATTTAGCTTTAAAAGATAATATTTCTTCTGATGTTTTTGTTTTTGTTATCTCTTAGTGATTAACTCTATATTTTTTTTCTTTTCTGCTTGGTCAGTACTGTTTTGCCGTAAGCATAAAGTTTAATGCCTTTTTTTGTACCAAATATTGCTGTGTTGTAATTGGCATTTGATATACACATAGTAAGAATAATTTGAAGTGATGCACATTGCCGTTCTTTTGACTTTACATGTTACTCATGCTGAAGACTGAATAGACTATGGAGCAAAGAGAATCTGGCGCTATTATGAATTAATCTTTTAATTGTTACATCAGAACTATTACAGGTACTACTATCAAATCTACTTACTCTATGAAATTATACTTTTGCTAGTGGGCTTGTGGTCTAATTATATAAGCTGATGGTTACTATCATAAATGGTATTCTAAAATGTTAGCTTGGAGCCAGTCGGCCAGAAAATGGTAGATAAGACTAGGGTGCGACAGTAAAAGCTATTGAAATATGCCAATGAACTTATGAAAGAAAAATACATTTAAAGACTAAAAAGACACATAACACAAAATAGAGCGAGTATTTTGAAACTAACCTATCGCTTTAATTTGTATTTTTTGTGTAATTAGCTATGCATCAAATTGAAAACCATTTTGCACTTCTACTTTGTCTTCTACATTTTTCCTAATTCAAAAAATAAATACTTTCTATCTCACCTTTTTTTTTTTGTTGCTCATTTGCTTAATGTTGATTTTTTTTATGTACTATGTATCTGAAAGCCATTATACTTGATTTTTACTGTTAAAGTGAGACTATGAAGCGATTAGTATATACTTGTGTTTATTAATTCCACTTGCTGATGATGTGTATGGTATTAGGTGAATGATTCACCTGTTAAAAATTCAGCGGCATTTATGATGGAGATGTGAACATATAGAAATACTTAGAGTTTATCTTGTACTTGGATGTAGCACTATTTATCATCATTTGAGCAAAGGTGAAGTGAAATTATTCATTGTAATTAGGAAAAAACTAATATATTGTCAAGTGTTCTATTACGTATTCACAAAGTTGTTTTTGCTATATTTTTTCATAATCTCATTTATTTTGAATACCAGGATTACCATTTAAGGTATATTTGTTCGATCATGCTTTAATTCAATATAGTCAGTTAATATAGTTCCACAATATAGACCATTGTTATAAACAGTGGTACTGTTATTGTTACTAGAGCATTCATGGTTTTCCTCGACAGTATTCTCTCCTTTTGGTTAATTCGAAGGTGTTTATATACTAGATAAAGTGCGAGCGTTGGAGGTCGAAATGCTTCTCAGAATAAAGCAACAGCTTAACTTCAAGCCTAGAAATCCTTATTGTGAGTACATATATGTTATGAAAATGTATTCATCTTTTATCTCCTTTTACTTTTTTTTCCTCCCATTTACGTGTTTAGGTCTTTTTAATGACTCTTTGCGCTCAATCTCACGTTTCATTCTCCCATCCTTTTTTATTCTTAAATTCAATTTTCAGTTGTGCACTGGATGATGCAATAAATCAAGATTTGGTGTGCAAAAGAATGGCTGCTTGCTGTGTATTAATTCCTTCCAAAAGGAAAACGACTTTTGGTCATTATGGAGTAATTTTGTATTTACTACCTATGTATGATATTCAATAAGAATGTAATAAAGTATCGAAAAAGAAAATTATTTTGTATAACAGTTAATCAGTTATAAGAAGTTATGAGCTAATTATTGGTATTTTTGTCTTTCTTTTCTTTTTTTCAACAAATTATTAATTATTAACTTCTCTGGCCGATCACGCAACCAGTTTCATCGTTTTTGCCTTCACGTAATTATCTTAAAGTTAAGACAAAGGAAGGTGAATTTGTGCATACTCATGACAAATATTTCATACCAGATTGGGAGTGTGTCTAACGATAGTGAGAAATTAGATATAAAAAATGTGAAGGAGAAAGATGTCTCAATATGACAAAACAGTGACATTAGAAAAAAGAATTATTTTATGGAATTAGTCTTTAACCCTACAATATTTAGTAACTACCTGTATACACATTTAATAATCCTATATGTTTATAGTTTTAGGTCGAAAACTCTATCTATCTAATTTTTTCAAAATTTAAAAAAACCTTTTTTATTTTATAAAATTATACGGTACTTTAATTTTTCGTCCAAAAGACTTCCATAAAATTAAAATACTTATTTGAGGTTTTGAACATGTTTACTAACCGCTCATGTTCTTTTCTTAAGTACTTTGGTTGATTTCTGCCTTATTATTTGGTTATTCTCCCCTTCCTCTATAATTGAGTATTTGTTAAAATATAAAATTAATATGTATTAATGTCTATAAGTATTCATATTTTTAGTATATTTTGCATTAATTGATCAATGTAAGTATTTTTGAATTTTTTTTTCCTTAGTAGAATGGGAAACTCTATCAATGTGAAAAGAAACAAGCACTCGGGTGAAGGTTGATAATTGGTGTTGTCGACTTCAAGAAGCAAATTGTTTAGTGTTGCTGTTTGATAAGGAATTGCTTTGTTTTTATTATTTTCCTTTTGTATGGTTAGAGACTTCTTTTTGATAAGATTTGCATATTTTAAAAAAAGAGTTATTTGTAAATTTATTAATTACTGTGCGAGCGCGGATAAATTCACTAATTATGTATAATAGCAAGATATTATTATTATTAGTTCTTTTAATTGATGTCAGTTGACCCTTGTTACTTTTATTTGTCGTTTGTTGACCCGGCCATTTGGATTTAACAAACCAATATACCCAAATTCGGTCTTTCAAATTTTGTTGCATAGTTACATAACTGAACGAGCTAACTAAACCGGGTTAACAAGACCTGCAATATCTAGGAGTCATTTGCTTCGTAGACAAAATTATGCTGGAATTATAATGTTGTTTACCCGAAAAAATGAATATAGTTGAATTTATACGCAGTTTCGAATATATGTGGTACAACTTAATACAGAATGCTAGAATAAATAAAATGATGAATATAGGTTGGCGAAAACGTAATCCAGGCGAATCAATTAGGAATAGTGAATTTAGGATTTAACAAAATAGAATCAATCTAAGGAACTAGAAAGATCACTCTTGCTTATAGAGAAAATAATACAGTTTTTGATAGTCTAAGTCTCTGAAAAGATGCCCCCTAAGAAATGATAAAACAAGCCCTTTTATAGTAAAAAGGGTTTGGCTCCAAGTATAATAAAATAAACATTCAGTGGGAGACCCATGATAAATCAGCTTTTTCATAATTTCTGCCAAGATTCCCTCTAGTGGGATTACAACGGCTTTTGTGTGCGAGCTCGATCTTGCTTAGAATCCTCGATTTTAGTTCGAGCTTGACTTCGGCTCGAACTCGTGATCTTGGCTCGAGCTCGATCCTGGTTCGAGCCCTCGGATGGATTCTAGGTCGATGTAGGTTGGTTTTTGGATTATCAGCACGATAGATCTACCCGCGCCATGGTTCGATTCTTGTTCGAGTTTGATTATGATATCGATCTCAACACGGATCGGCCTCCCGGGGCTCTAGGTTAGTTTGTTCCCCCCTTCGGGATCTTACTTCGATACACCACCCTTCGAACCGTACCGGACATGCCAAGGCTGAAATCCATTTCGACCGTATACAAATGCAATGATTGTAAAATTAGAATAATAATCCTTGTTATGCGCACATACTTTTCTTGACGAATGTTTAATTCACAAAAATCAGAAATATGGTGTATAATAATATATAAAAACACATAGTTAAGTTTAAGTTTGATAAAGTTACATTTATACTTTTACCCTTATACTTAAAGCAAATAAGAGGAAAAAGAAAACAGAGCTAGTCAAGGCTATGTTAGTCTGTTAGGTGTTTTATCCGAGTATTGCTAATACTAAAATCCCATATTGAATCTTGTTTATCCGTAAAACGGAACAGTTAAATTTGTTACGTGATTTATAAATATGCAAACCGATTTGATCTAAAAATGATAAAGAAACAAGATTAAAATAAGACTTAGCAATTGAAATTGAAGAAGATGACAAGCCCAGCTCCAAGCGCAATGTCTCCGATGACCGAAATGAAAGCAATGTAAAAGAGAAAATTAAGTTGTTTAATTGAGAGCGAAAGTAAATTATAGCATATGTTTTGCCAAGAATTTTGTGTGTTATAATGGCTGATGAGCCTGCTATTTATAGCTATGCCTAGGGAAACAAGATCCTAGGATCAAGCCTCACTTAAATGATAATAAAGGGTGCATTAGTGAATATGTAACGGCAGGCCTTGAATGCAAATATTCTCTGCAACGGTCGCTCATTTAATACGAGAGAATATTCCCTTATTGAATGTTATCCGATGGCAAATACTCGATCTGCTCCCGTTGATTATGCTTCCTTCGGGATTTTCCCGATGACAATCGCAGTTGTCGTATCTGGCACTGATTGTTACTTGACTTGTCTTTTGTCTGTCTTTGAGTCCATGTGTCATGCTATCATTCGACCATTTATTATGAATCAATTTTATTCAATACAAATAGTCCTCCCTGCTTTCTTTGTGTCATGTGAAAGTTGGTGAAGATCCTTTTTTTGGTGGGAAAGTTCTTGAATAGTTTCTGACGCTTGAAAGGGCGCACGTTATCTCGCAATTAATATCCCGAACACGTGTTATCCCACAATTCAGCAAATATATTTCCCGTCTATGTCTACACATCTACTCATCATTTGACCTCTTTACTTGCAAAGTTTTAGTTTTCATAAATCTTTCTTCTTCTCTGCTTTAACTCTGCATTTGCTTAGAAAGTTTTTCATCTTCTTCAACGTTCCTAGCACAAAAATTTGCTGCCTCTTTATTATCATGGCTTCTTCTACTGCATTCTTTAAAAACTCTGGCCTTTTCTTTGGTTAATGCCCAAAGAAAAATAAGGATGCTGAGGCCGATTCCGAACCTCCTAATGTAAATACCATCATACCCAAACACCTTAGTACTGCTAACGACTTCCAAGAGAAGGCCCCTTCTGCGTCTTCGCAGACTTGGGCTATTAGCAGGTACCCCTCCTCCATTCGCCCTTCTAGTATCCCTATTGTGAAGGAGGACTGTAACTGCCATGATATTGACATCCTCACTCCGGATATGATAGAGCGAGTCACCTTTACCAAGGAGGGTTTTATGTATGTCTATACGTATCCCTTTACTTTGGGTCCATTCTCTCGGGGGTCGAATGAAGAACTTGACCCCGTAATTTTGGAGTTTTGCCACCGGTACTGGGTCTTCTTGGCATAAGTAGGCCCATTTATATAACGAACGGTGGCATGCCTACGCCAGCTGTGCACAGAGACCGTAGAAACCCTAACCCTTTCCCACATGATGAACCTCTACTCCCCCAAAAGTTTTGGTGGGGAAGTAAATAAACTTCAGCAAATGTGGCAATCATGCTCTTCTTACCAGCGTGGATTATGACAATGATCGCGGGTGACTAGAGCGATTTGTTATCATCGCTAGAAGGGACATTATCCCAGCCGCAACTCCGCCTTTTCCCGAGTCATGGAACCATTTTCGTAAGTTTTTGATTTATTCATTTCCTTATGAAAAGATTGTTTTTCGAAGTTGCTGATTTTCCTGTTTCTTTTGTTCCAGCTACCCGATGGGAACCAACACGGGTGCAAGGCCTGGACCAGTGGGTTTAGAAGATTCAGGAAATCAAAACACTAGAATCCCGTCGGTGGAAGGAAATGACTCTCAAATACGGGTGGAAGGCCAAAAATCATGGTAAACCGAGTCCTTCTTCCTTTTGTCTTTACATGAACATAGGTAATTTTTACGGAAAAGTTTCTAACTCCGTCTTTTGCTTGATTCAGGACTTCCGCAAGGTGTCACCTGCCCGGAGGTCAATAATTTAACTGACCTCAAGGAGTCCAAGAGGGTGCTACAAGTGCCCTTACATGAAACAATGCCCGCGGATCTGCTTCTGGTAAAGGTGCTTCCTCTCGGAGTCCCCAACCAGAGAACAAACAACCAAAAAGGCAACGTTCTTCCTAGGCCGGGGCTCAAAATAAGAAAATAAAGAAACAACGATCGAGCCGGCCATAGTGGTTGTTGTAGAGGACCAGGAAGCCAGTGATGAAGTGGATCCCCTTCAACGGAAAAGAATATCTTTATCTGCTCAACCGGATGCTTAGCCGTGAGAGCTTCAAAACCCTTCTGCAGAAGAGATCCAAGTGCTCTGGGGCAAGATAGAATTGGTAGATAGTGTCGATTCTCGCTTTCGAACCCCCATTATTGTCTCCGGTCTGAAGAGTTCGGACCCCGGGCCTCTTCTGCCTTCAGCCACTGGCAAACAATAATCAGCGCCGCTCCTGCCGCAGCTGCTTCTCATCTTTCCATGCCAACAATTTCACGCCCCTCAACACCAGTTGTACCTTCGCCACCAGCACCAGCTGCATCTCCTCCACCGGCAACATACGTTTGAGAAAGGAGTGTTTCTCCTCCCCGTTCTCCCCACCATGGGAATTTCGGGGCACAATTACTCACCCCTTCCCTAGATCCTCGAGGGATAAGAAGTGCTACTCTTTTAGTTTCGAATGAGTGTCACATGTAGTCCAAGCCGGTAGAGCTTGCGAAATACCTGAAGATGCTGGCTTCAGAAAAATATCGGAAGAAAATGCGCTCTCTTTTGGGGGAATTGCTTGTTAAACAATGCCACGCACAGCGCGGCAATGGTACTGTACTTGTTTCCTTACAACCTCTTTTCTATTTATCTATTTCAATAGGATTTCTAACCTTGATATTCTTCTTATAGGCCAATTTTCTCGCTTTCAAAGGACTACATAAGTTGATCCTCGATAAGCAAGGACTCGCTTCCGAGCGGGATCGACTATTGGCCGAAAGGAACCAACTTGTTGCGCGCCTCCAGGTGTTGGAGGCAAAAGCTGCTGAGGTGGGCGAACGTGAGGCCCGGTTGCAGCAAAGCGAATAAGAGATGATGGCCCACATCCAAGAAGCCACTCAATTACATGAACAACTTCAAGAGGTTAAGGTTAAGTGGGTCGAGCTTCACGACGTTATGCTCGCTGCTACCAAGCATGAGTCTACCTTTGGGGAGCTAATAAATAATTTGAAGGCAGACCTAAGCTCCAAAACCGAGGAGGCCAATGCTGTTGAGGAGAGAAGGGTCCGATGGAGGAGAGGCTAAATAAGTCGATGAACCAAAACCGGCTCCATTCGGCTACGAGTGTTGAGCTCAATTCTCGCCTCAGTGCTCTGAGATCCTAGAGGGACAGACGACCTCTAGGACGAAATTGAAAAGCTTCAAGCAAAGCTCCAGAACCAAGAGGATTCCCTCATATTTGAGAATACTTATGCAATATAGCATGTGCGGAGGAAGACCTTGGAGAAGGACAAAGAGGGCATTGCTAACATAGATGATTGTATTGCCCAAGCCCGAGAACTAGAGTTGTCCGCTCGAGAATGCCTTCCCGCTGCTGCAGCTGATTATTCTAGTATTGGTTCTGAGTATTTGGGGACCTAAGGGTAGATTAAAGAAGATGAGGATAAAGTCCAAGAACCAGCAGCTGATCTGCCTCCCTCCACCGAGGGAGACGTTGATCCCTCTCTCCCGTCGGGATTCGACAGCGATAATGCTTAGAATCTTTCTTCTTCTTTTTTTATTTTTGTACTTTGTAAATATGCCAATCTTTTCTTCGAGTTTGGCACTTAGATAAATAAAGAAGTTTTTTGCTTAAGTGTTGTGCAAAATACATTCCTTTTGCGTTGAATTTGTTAAAGCTTCGGGTACACTTTTATCTGATAGCCTTTGATTTCTGGGAATAAATTCTTCCGGAATCAACCATTTACTATGAGGGTTTCATAAGAGAGGGCGCTCTTATGTTTACGATGCTCTTGAAGAGGATGTCTCATGTTCATTCTGTCACAAGCATTTGAAATATTTATCAACTTTCAAATGATAAAATCAACACATCGTTTGGACAAGAAAAAAGATAAAATAAAAGGACTTTATTTTATTCCTTCTATATTTAAAAGTAAATAAGCATTCATTTGCTAAAGTAAAAACGAAACTGCCAATACATGTGGCTAACTTGTACAACTTATCTCTACGGGGTTGGTCGTGCAGTCTTCAGTCCTGATGAGGCATTATTGTTCTGGTTCTAGCAATCCCTGATTTTCCTGGCATTCTCATTGTCGTATCTTACATTATCCCCTCAGTATTGGAGTGCGAAGTATACGAATTGGAATACTGGAAGTCTTGCTTCATTGGTGGAAACAACTTGTGAATGGTTAAATAGTCTTTGGTTCGATGGCAAGCTTTGCTTCCCATTAATAATTTGTCATCGAGCCAAAGATTATTTAACCATCCCCATAGTGGTTTAACATTAATGTGAAGACTTTAATGTTTTGTCATTTAAAGATCTTATCCTTGCCGATGACGCTCCTTTCGTAGTATGTTTTCACTTGCTACCTCGTTAAAAACCTTGCCAAAAAAAACTAATTGGGACACAAACTAGTCGAATAAAAAAAGAGTGAAGCACATACTTTCAGTATTGATAGGATCCATCTGTCACGCCCCGACCTGGGAGCGAGACTGGCACCCGGTTCCTCAACTAACCTGGTGTACCAAATTGCAACTAAGGGACTCTGAACATATAATGTCATAATTTGGCCATGAGGCCACCTTGCAAGATAATTTGTGAAGCAAAATATAAAATTGAAATGGAAACTAGCACTGACTAAACATCAATATAAAGTTGGGCCGACAAGGCCGTCATAACTACTACAACTAACAAACCACCAAAATATACACACTAGGCCTACAAGCCCAACATAGTGCACTAACTAACAAGATATGTCTACAAGCCTCTACTGATGGATAGAGTATGTTCGGAACAGGGCCCTGACCTACCCATAACATATATACATACATACAGAAGATGTACACGAAAACCTAGACCCGATAACTCCGAAGGACGTGGAGCTTACCGATCAGGCTGAACTCTGAAAACACCTACTGAGAAGGTCTACCCGTCTGTCTATCTGAACCTGCACGCATGAAATGCAGCGTCCCCAAAAAAGGAACGTTAGTACAAAATAATGTACCGAGTATATAAGGCAATAACATAACTGAAAGTTGAAACTGAACTGATAATATAATAACTGAAAATAATTGGGAGTCAAAGATGATCTGGAGATATACTTACCTATTGATACTGACTCAACTCCTTCATTATAGTAAGTAAAATAATTGTCCGGCCTTATAAGGCTCGGTATATATAACTACTCTGCCGTAGTAGGCTCACTCATAAGCGCTCGACCATACTAGGCTATGTATTTCGACCATGCTGGGCTCTCTCATAGGCGCTCGGCCACAGTAGGCTCGGTATATAACTTTCCATTTGATCATAGGTTGCCCAATAGGGCCTGCCCATCGATTATAGCTCGATGGTAATGAAAATACTGTAATACTGTATATATAGGCTTGCTGCTTTCTTGACTGGAAGAAGAAAATACTAAATTGAATATAAAGTTTCGATAAGGAATAATATTGTAACTTATGAGATTAGAATAATGTGAATAAATTCATGAATACGAACTTCTCTTTATGTCTCATTACTAACACATGTAGCTACGAGATCATGCCAAAATGAAAGAAGGCTTAGCCTTAACATACCTTATCACACTCTTTCCAATCATCAAGTTGAACTCGCCTCTTCTCACCTTAATCTATAACAATGATAATAATACTATCATTAAGTTATGAAACGTATAACTATCTCACAACGAACGACATGCTTATTTTGTATTAAAACGGACAGCATCTCCCCTATAATTCTTACTTCCTCCAAATTCAAGATAACACCAACACCACCAAAAACAACAATAATAACATATATACATTATTTTTCAACCTTATGTACACCACATAATACTACAAAATAGCCCAACATACCCCAATCTCTTCATACACAAAACGACCACCGTAGTAGTGTCAACAACCCCGAAAATGTTACGACGAACGACCAGCCCAACATCCTGCATTTATGTGGTTTTTACCCACACCCTTCCTCCTCCAAAACTCCACAAAAATAGTAGTAAATCACGCAGCCCAACAGCAACACCAAACAGTCCACAAAACAACCCATAAAACAGTCCGCTACAAATGAATAACTCGAACTCACGGCTTCTGATCACTGTCCCGTGAGTTTTTACAAATATAGAAAAACTTACCATGCATCTACAACTGTAAAGAATGGATGAAAGAGAGCAGTAAACTTACCTTATTTGTGGGATAACTCAGCTCCTATCTTGGTTCTTCAAACTCTAGGCTTTACCTCCAATTAGAACTTGAAAGGGAGAGAAAATCAATTGGGGTTTGTGGGAAATTTTTGGGAGGATTTTTGCAGAGATTAAGTTTGGCTATTTTGCCCTATTATCATCCTAATATATGAAGGGGATAGGCCTTTAAAAGGCCTCTTTGAGCGACCCGAACTGGCCCAGTTTTGAATTCTCGTATAAGCAAGTAGGTGACAGTTTGCGCAGTCTCGCAAAAATTCCCATATCTCTCTACTCAGATATCGTATTGACAAATGGTTTAATACGTTGGAAAGTAGACTCATATATGTTTAATTTGATGGGTGTAATACCCTATAACTCTAAGTATATTGGGAGAAAATCGTAGTTACATTTGACCCAAAGTTTCAGTAAAACTTCTGAACGTAACTTTTGATGACTTTCATCGACTTTTGTTCCACCACTCGCTTGACTTCAAAACATAACACACGACTATCATACGAATAACATAGCTCGTAACATAACCTCCTTACCATGTAAAACACCCTGGTCTCATCCCAAATGTACATGCTATAACATTCCCAATTTGTCGGCTTTCGACGAAACATTATTTTCTTCAATTCCTTTAGCTTCTAAACCTTCCAACCCTCTTTGTACTTGTTGCTCATGATATTCAATATTTGTAACTTCCGAGGTAACATGATTAACTTGCTTTATATATTTTCAAAGCTGATCTCATTTTTAGGTCCTACATTAGTTTGCTCACGACGCAGTTTTACGTACAAAAATAAATATAGGGTGTAACATCATTCCGCCCTTGGGAATATTCGTCTTCGAATGTTTACTTTTAGAGACTTTAGAAATATTTTGCCAGAGTTTCCTCCGTACACTACACTTCAACCAACTTGCATGCAGCTAGAAAACATACTATGCATGCCACACATGGCCAATGTCTATAAATAATAACACTTTGCCTCAAAGAGTCGTAAATCATAAATACTGAAAGTCAGAAAATAAGAGCTTACCTGATGACCTACTAGCCTGAATAGAGTTGTGCTGTAGCATCCCATCTCGAGCCATATCTTCAGTTTGAAATTGGTGGGGGTATTTATACTTCATTTCTTCCTTCGCTTCCCATGTCATCTCTTCCACATTATTGCTTCTCCATAAAACCTTCACGGAGGCTACCTCCTTATTTCGTAGCTTACGAATTTGTCGGTCTAATATGGCAACTGGAATTTCCTTGTATGACAAGTCCTTCGTAATTTGTACATCATCTATGGACACCACTCTGGTAGGATCGCCAATGCACTTCCGTAGCATAGATACGTGAAAAATCGGATGGACTGACTCCAATTCTGAGGGCAATTCTAACTCATAAGCTACTTGGCCCACTCTTCGAATAATCTTGTAAGGCGCAATATACCGTGGGCTAAGCTTGCATTTCTTGCCAAACCTCATCACGCCCTTCATAGGGGATACCTTTAAGAATACCCAGTCATTAACCTCAAACTCTAAGTCTCGTCGCCGCATGTCAGAATATGACTTCTGGCGACTCTGAGCTATCAACAGTCGCTCCCGGATAAGTTTTACTTTCTCTACGGCATGCTGAACTAGGTCTGGCCCATGTAACCCAGATTCTCCAACATCAAACCACCCTATAGGAGATCTGCACTTACACCCATACAAAGCCTCATACGGAGCCATCTGGATACTGGAGTAGTAACTGTTATTATATGCAAACTCGACAAGAGGTAGATATTCATCCCAACTTCTTTTAAAATCCAACACACACGCTCGTAACATATCCTCGAGCGTCTAAATTGTGCGCTCGGCTTGTCCATCAGTCTGTGGATGAAAAGTTATGCTGAGATTCACCTGAGTCCCTAGACCTCTCTGAAATGACCTCCAAAAATGTGCTATAAATTGAGCCTCACGATCAGATATAATAGATACTGGTACTCCGTGTAGCCGCACTATCTCCTTAATATATAACTTTGCATAATCTTCTGTTGTATATGTAGATCTGACCGGTAGAAAATAAGCTGATTTAGTGAGCCTATCGACTATTACCCATATAGAATCAAACTTACGATGAGAACGAAGTAAACCCGTAATAAAGTCCATGTTTATCGCCTTCCATTTCCATGTCGGGATCTCTATATTCTGCATTAGCCCTCCGGGCTACTGATGCTCTATTTTCACCTGCTGGCAACTAGGACACTGGGCGACAAACTCAACAATGTTCTTCTTCATATCGTTCCACCAGTACACATCTTTAATGTCATGATACATCTTCGTCGACCCAGGATGAATGGAGTACCAGGAATAATGTGCCTCTAATATAATCCTGTCTCGTAGCCCTGCTACATCTGGAACATACAAACAACCCCTGTATCTGAGAACCCCATCTCCCTTGAGCTCTAATAATGGATTCTTCTTCTGCGGAACATACTCTCTCAACTCGACCAACTCTGGGTCCTCGTACTGCCTTTCCTTGACTTCAGCTATGAGAGATGATTTTGCAGTGTTTTGGAGTACAACTCCACCATCGTCGGAATCTACTAACCAAACCCCCAAACAATCCAATTGATGAATCTCTCTAGTTAATTGTCTTTTCTCGGCCTTTACATGTGCTAAGCTACCCATAGATCGGCGGTTTAAGGCGTCTGCTACAACATTAACTTTCCCTGGACGGTAGAGAATGTTAACATCATAATCTTTCAATAACTCAAGGCATCGCCTCTGTCGCAAATTCAACTCTTTTTGCTTAAATATATATTGCAGACTTTTATGATCTGTAAATACATCAACATGAACACCATATAAATAATGCCGCCATATATTAAGTGCATGGACAACCGCAGCTAACTTGAGATCGTGGGTTGGATAATTCTTCTCGTGCTTCCTTAACTTCCTTGAAGCATACGCAATTACCTTCCCATGTTGCATCAGGACACATCCTAACCCGACACCTGAGGCATCACAATACACGACATAATCCTCTGGACCCTCTGGAAGTGTTAGAACTGGCGCTGAGGTCAACCTGTTCTTAAGCTCTTGGAAACTCCGCTCGCAAGCCTCCGTCCACTGAAACTTAGTTGATTTCTACGTCAACTTCGTCAATGGTACCGAAAGGGAAGAAAAATCCTCTATGAACCTCCAGTAGTATCCTGCTAAGCCTAGAAAGCTACGAACCTCTCTCGGAGTGGTAGGTCTAGGCCAAGATTTCACGGCCTCAATCTTCTGAGTGTCTACCTTTATACCTTCATCGGATACAATATGCCCCAAGAATGCTACAGACTGCAACCATAACTCACATTTAGAAAACTTAGCATACAACTTACGATCACGGAGGGTTTGGAGTACCGCTCGCAAGTGGTCCACATGCTCATCCTCTGAACTTGAATAGACCAGAATATCATCAATAAATACTATCACGAACAGATCTAAAAATGGTCGGAATAGGATATTCATCAAGTCCATAAATACTGCGGGTGCATTCGTCAACCCGAAAGACATGACTAGGAACTCGAAGTGGCCATATCGGGTCCTAAAGGCTGTCTTCAGAATATCTTTCTCCTGAACTCTGACCTGGTGGTATCCCGATCTCAAATCTATCTTTGAAAAGAATCTAGCCCCCTGCAACTGATCAAACAAGTCATCAATCCTTGGAAGTGGATACTTATTCTTAATAGTTACCTTATTCAGCTGCCTATAATCGATACACATCCTTAACGAGCCGTCTTTCTTCCGCACAAAGAGTACCGGTGCACCCCAAGGTGAGGTACTGGGCCTGATGAAACCTTTCTCTAGCAAATCTTTTAACTGCTCCTTCAACTCCTTTAATTTGGCAAGTGCCATTCTATACGGAGGGATGGATATTGGTTGAGTTCCTGGAAGCAAATCGATGCTAAAATCAATCTCTCGCTCTGGAGGAATACCTAGAAGCTCATCTGGAAAAACATCGGCATACTCATTGACTACGGGAATAGACTGAACTGTAGATATCTCAGCATCTGCATCTCTAACTCGCACAATATGATAAATGCACCCTTTTGCAATTATTTTCCTCGCCTTCAGATAGGAAATAAACCTACCTCTGGGTGCCGCTGTATTACCTACCCATTTAAGGACTGCCTCACCTGGAAAATGAAATCTGGTTGCCTTTGCTCGGCAATCAACTGTGGCATAGCAAGCTGGCAACCAGTCCATGCCCATGATAGCATCAAAATCCATCATCTCTAGCTCAACTAGGTCGGCTGAGGTTTGACGACTACAAACTGTCACCGTACAACCTCGGTAAACCTGTCTAGCAATAATCGATTCTCCGACCGGTGTAGATACCGCAAAAGGATCACTTAGTATTTCAGGCACTATACTAAATTTCCCCGCGACAAATGGGGTAATATGTGATAAATTAGATCCTGGGTATATCAAGGCATAAGCATCGTGAGAGCAAATGGTTAATATACCTGTCACAACGTCTGCTGAAGACTCCTGGTCCTGTCGACCCGCTAAAGCATAAATACAATTCTGATTAACACCTGAACTGGAACCTCTACCTCTGCCTTGACCTCTACCAGCCGAAGATTGAGACTCGTGCCCAGAAAGATGCACAGACATAGATAATCCTGTCACTGAACTTGCTGGTTGTGCCATACCCCCAGAATCTCTATTTGGGCAATCTCGCATCATATGCCCCGGACGCCCACATGTATAACAAGCATCACAACCTGCTCGGCATTGGCCCAAGTGTCCTCTACCACAGATGTCACACCATGGCAGAAATGACCATGTCTGCCTTGAACCTCATTGTCGTTGCAAAACCAACGCCCGTGAGCTCTAACCTAGTCCTGACTAAGTATAGAGGTCATACCTGTAACCCTTTAACTGAGGTGGCAGAGGCCTAGGTGGCCGTCCGAAGTACTGGGGCCTATAACTACCCTGAGACTGCTCCTGAGACCTAGGAAATGTCATCCTCTTACGCTGCCCTTGCTCAGTCCTCTCTGTACCCTGCTGTCGATGCCTACCCCTTTCTATATTCTGAGCGAATGCCTGAATCCCGGAGATATTCATATTATCATGCAATGCAGCGGTGGCACATACCTCGGTCAACTCTGGGGCTAACCCTGCTATAAACCTGTGGATCCTGTTACGCATAGTAGCAACTATGGATGGTGCATATCTGGCTAATGAGTCAAAACGGAGACTATACTCTCGAACACTCATATTGTCCTGCTTATGGGCTAGAAACTGATCGACCCGAGCATGTTGGATCTCCCGCGGTAGGTACTGGTCAAGGAAAGCATCTGAAAAATTCTCCCAACTAGTTGGAGGTGCATCACGTGCCCTGGACTTCTCCCATCCCTCGTACCAAAGGATGGCTATATCTCGGAGTCGAAAAGCTGCTAGCTCAACTACTTCTTTCTCTGTGGCATGCATAACCCCAAAGATCCTGTGAAGCTGATCTATGAAATCCTGCGGGCCCTCCCTCTGATCTGACCCCGTAAACTCTGGGGGACTCAAAGCAATAAACTCTCGAACCCTTGAACTCCCAGACCCCTCAGAAGATCCTCCACTAGCTGATGCCCTAGCTTGTTGTTGGGTAGCTACCAATTGTGTCAACAAATGCACCGCACTCCTCAAGTCCTGATCTAGTGAAAGTGGAGGGGGAACTGGATGTGCGGTATCCCTAGGAATCTCCTCAGGTGGTGGAGGAGCCGGTAATGGCTGAGTAGGTTTCTCGCCTTGGGCCTCAGACTGGGACCCATCTACTGGGGGTACCCTGCTGGTCTCCTCAGCTGTTGTTGTATCTCCCCCTCTGGCTAGCCGTAGTCTTCCTAGTCACCGTCATCTGTCTATGAAAATACCAACACGTAAGTTTAACTCAAATTTCCTATAACTCAGTTCTACAGCACGATTTAGATTTGAAAGAAGGGTAACCAACTCCTAAATGCCCTGTAGCTCCCTGCTTATATAATGTGGTGCACAACACATCTATAAACAAGATCCTACTAGACACGGCTTGTAGACTCCCTAGGACAGAACTACTCTGATATCAAGTTTGTCACGCCCCGACCTGGGAGCGAGACTGGCACCCGGTGCCTCAACTAACCTGGTGTACCAAATTGCGACTAAGGGACTCTGAACATATAATGTCATAATTTGGCCATGAGGCCAACTTGCAAGACAATTTGCGAAGCAAAATATAAAACTGAATGGAAACTAGCGCTGAATAAACATCAATATAAAGTTAGGCCGACAAGGAAGTCATAACTACTACAACTGACAAACCACCAAAATATACATACCAGGCCTACAAGCCCAACATAGTGCACTAACTGACAGGATATGTCTACAAGCCTCTACTGATGGATATAGTGTGATCGGAACAGGGTCCCGACCTACCCATAACATATATACATACATACAGAAGATGTACATGAAAACCTAGACCCGATAACTCCGAAGGACGTGAAGCTTACCGATCAGGCTGAACTCTGGAAACACCTACTGAGGAGGTCTACCCGTCTGTCTATCTGAACCTGCACGCATGAAATGCAGCATCCCCAGAAAAGGGACGTCAGTACAAAATAATGTACCGAGTATATAAGGCAATAACATAACTGAAAGTTGAAACTGAAGTGATATTATAATAACTGAAAGTAATTGGGAGTCAAAGATGATCTGGAGATATACTTACCTATTGATACTGACTCAACTCCTTCAATATAGTAAGTAAAATAATTGTCCGGCCTTATAAGGCTCGGTATATATAACTGCTCTGCCGTAGTAGGCTCGCTCATAAGCGCTCGATCATACTAGGCTATGTATCTCAACCATGCTGGGCTCGCTCATAGGTGCTCGGCCACAGTAGGCTCGGTATATAACTTTCCATCTGATCAGAGGTTGCCCAATAAGGGCCTGCCCATCGATTATAGCTCGATGGTAATGAAAATACTGTAATACTGTATATATAGGCTTGCTGCTCTCTTGACTGGGAGAAGACAATACTAAATTAAATATAGAGTCTCGATAAGGAATAATATTGTAACTTATGAGACTAGAATAATGTGAATAAATTCATGAATACAAACTTCTCTTTATGTCTCACTACTAACACATGTAGCTACGAGATCATGCCAAAATGAAGGAAGGCTTAGCCTTAACATACCTTATCACACTCTTTCCAATTATCAAGTTGAACTCACCTCTTCTCACCTTAATCTACAACAACGATAATAATACTATCATTAAGTTATGAAACGTATAACTATCGCACAGCCAACGACATGCTTATTTTGTATTAAAACGGACAGCATCTCCCCTATAATCCTTACTTCCTCCAAATTCAAGATAACACCAACAACACCAAAAACAACAATAACAACATATATACATTATTTTCCAACCTTATGTACACCACACAATACTACAAAATAGTCCAACACACCCCAATCTCTTCATACACAAAACGACCACCGTAGTAGTGTCAACAACCCCGAAAATGTTACGACAAACGACCAACCCAACATCCTGCATTTATGTGGTTTTTATCCACACCCTTCCTCCTCCAAAACTCCACAAAATAGTAGTAAATCACGCAGCCCAACAGCAACACCAAACAGTCCACAAAACAACCCATAAAACAGTCCGCTACAAATGAATAACTCAAACTCACGGCTTCCGATCACTGTCCCGTGAGTTTTTACAAATATAGAAAAACTTACCATGCATCTACAACTATAAAGAATGGATGAAAGAGAGCAGTAAACTTACCTTATTTGTGGGATAACTCAGCTCCTATCTTGGTTCTTCAAACTCTAGGCTTTACCTCCAATTAGAACTTGAAAGGGAGAGAAAATCAATTGGGGTTTGTGGGAAATTTTTGGAAGGATTTTTGCAGAGATTAAGTTTGGTTATTTTGCCCTATTATCATCCTAATATATGAAAGGGATAGGCCTTTAAAAAGGCCTCTTTGAGCGACCCGAACTGGCCCAGTTGTGGATGACCCGAGCTGGCCCAGTTTTGAATTCTCGTTTAAGCAATAGGTGACAGTCTGCGCAGTCTCGTAAAAATTTTCATATCTCTTTACTCTGATATCGTATTGATAAATGGTTTAATGAGTTGGAAAGTAGACTCATAGATATTTAATTGTATGGGTGAAATACCCCATAACTCTAAGTATATTGGGAGAAAATTGCAGTTACATTTGACCTAAAGTTTCAGTAAAACTTATGAACGTAACTTGTGATGACTTTCATCGACTTTTGTTCCACCACTCGCTTGACTTCAAAATATAACACACGACTATCATGCGAATAACATAACTCGTAACATAACTTCCTTATTATGTAAAATACCCTGATCTCATCCTAAAAGTACATGCTATAATATTCCCAATTTGTCGGCTTTCGACGAAACATTATTTTCTTCAATTCCTTTAGCTTCTAAACCTTCCATCCCTCTTTATACTTGTTGTTCATGATATTCAATATTTGTAACTTCTGAGGTAACATGATTAACTTACTTTATATATTTTCAAAGATGATCTCATTTTTGGGTCCTACATTAGTTTGCTCACGACGCAGTTTTACGCACACAAAAAAATATATAGGGTGTAACACCATCAGCAGTATTACCTTTTGAGGTGAGTCACATTCCAATTGCTAGACAGTTTGACTCCATCTTGATTTTTCAACTCGTACGACCCTTTAACGGTGACAACTTTCCAGCGTTAATTTTCCGAGTGCTCTGAGTCACCTTGCTCAAAATCAAATCTCCTACTTTGAAGTAGCGAATATTGTCTCTACGATTATAATATCTTTCCATCCTTTCACTTTGAGCCGCCATCCATACGTACACCAAATCCCTGCATTCGTTTAGTAAGTTTAGCCTTACCAGCAGCGCTTAATTGTTTGCTTCTTCGTTCGTTCGGGAGAGCTTTAAATTAAGTTCCCCTACTTCCACTGGTATCAAAGCTTCCACGCCATATATGAGAGAGAAAGGTGTTTCTCCCGTTCTCGATTTTTCCGTTGTCCAGTACACCCATAGCACCCCTAGTAACTCTTCGGTCCATTTAACTTTAGTAGCTTCTAACCTCCTTTTGAGGTTTTGGACAATCACCTTATTGGTTGATTTCGCCTGTCTGTTAGCACTCGGATGGTACAGTGAGGATGCAATCCTCTTGATTTTCAAATCTTCCAAAAATTTTGTGACTTTTAAGCCTATGAACTGCGGTCCGTTATCGCAGGCAATCTCCTTCAATATTCCGAATCGGCAAATTATGTGGTCCCGTAGGAATTTGACCACTTCATGCTCACCGATCTTTTGGTAACGACCTGCTTAAACCCATTTAGTGAAGTAGTCAATTAAAATTAAAAGGAATCTTACCTTTTCGGGTCCCGGTGGTAGTGGACCAATAATGTCCATCCCGTATTTCATGAATGGCCATGGGGACAGTACTGAATGCAAGAGTTCTGCCGGTTGGTGTACCAAATATGCATAGCTTTAACATTTGCCGCATTTCTGAATGAACGTCTTTGCATCTTGTTCCATGCGGGGCCAATAATATCCTGCCCTAACCAGCTTTAGAACCAACAAATCTGCACCGGCATTGTTCTCACAAATTCCTTCATGGACTTCTCTCATTACGTATTCTTCCTCTGAATCTCCTAGACATCGGGCCATTGGACCTTGGTATGATCTTCTATATAATTTCCCATCCACGAGGCAGTAACGAGCGACCTTGGTGCGTAGTTCCCGGGACACCTTCGGGTGTTCGGGTAGTTTGCCATGCCGAAGATATTTGACGAACTCATTCCTCCAGTCCCAGACTAGGTTGGTTGAATTTACCTTGCAGTAACCATCCATATCCAATACCGAGTGTAGAAGTTGAACGACAGTTTTGGAATCAAATCCTTTCATCTCCGTAGATGACCCCAAATTGGCTAATGCATCTGCTTCCACGTTTTCTTCCCTCAGGATATGTATGATCGACCATTCCCTGAATCGTGCAAGCAATGCTTGAACCTTGCTTACATATCGTTGCATGCGTTCTTCATTTGTGTCAAAAATCCCGTACACTTGATTTACTACTAGTTGGGAATCGTATTTTACCTCGATGACCTCAGAGCCAAGTCTCCGTGCTAGTTTAAGTTCTGCAATTAAAGCCTCATACTCGACTTCATTGGTAGTTAATGGAACAGTTTTAATGAACTGCCTCGTGATTTCTCCCGAGGGCATAACTAGAACTATCCCGAGGCCGAACCCCTTCACTTTAGAAGCTCCATCTGTAAACAAGGTCCAGAGTCCTTATGTCATTTCCAATACCAACATTGCTTCCTTAGTAGCTAAGGGCATTAACCAGGGACTGAAATCGACCACAAAGTCGGCCAAAACTTGCGACTTAATCGCAGTCCTGGGTTTGTAATCAATGTCGAACTCACTAATTTTGACTTCCCATTTAGCCAAATGACCTGACAATTTAGGTTTGTGAAGGACATTTCTTAAGGGAAAGGTTGTCACAACAGCTATCGGGTAGGACAGAAAATAAGGCCTAAGCTTTCGATAGGTGACTAAGAGAGTTAAGGCCAGCTTGTTGAGGTGCAGATAACAAGTCTCTGCTCCCAATTATATTATACTAACATAATGAGCAGGAAACTACGTACCTTCTTCTTCTCGGACTAAAACGGCACTTACCGCTACTTTCGAGACCGCTAGATATATTAGAAACTGCTCACCTTTCCCCGGTTTTGACAGTAACGGGGGGCTTGATAGGTACCATTTTAAGTCTTTCAAGCCTTGTTGGTATTCCGGAGTCCATTGGAAATTGTTCTTCTTTTTTAGAAGCGACGACATTTTTCTGAGGATCTCGAGATGAACCTACTTAAGGTTGCTAACCTACCGGTTAGTCTCTGCACCTCTTTCACGCTCGTCACCTAGTCTGGGATATCTTCGAAGGCTTTGATTTTGTTGGGATTTACCTCGATCCCTCTTTGCGAGACCAGAAACCGCAAGAATGTTCCGGAACTAACATCGAACGCACATTTTTTCAGGTTAAGTTTCATATTATGCTTCCTCAAGATATTGAAGGTTTCCTGGAGGTGTTTCAAATGATCTACTCCCGTATGGAACCGATATTGAGTAATTAGGTTACCTCTTATTTAACAAACATATTCTTAAACTCGGCAATCGGATATTTTTTCTGCCTTACCGGCGGGTAGCTTGGGTCCAATCTTAGATTGTGCATGGCCACTTCCAATGGGATACCTGTCATATCCGAGTGCGGCTATGCAAAGCAATCTCCATTAACTTTAAGAAAATTTATAAATTCAAACCTGAGTTTGGATTGAGTCCTGTTCCCAAGTGAAACTTCCTCTCCTAGAACTCTTCGAATAAAGCCACTTGCTCGAGTTTTTCTGCGGTTGACTTGGTCGCATATGTCTCCTCTAGTACCTGGAAATATCTCGGCACCTGATGGGATTTCAATGACTACTCACTTTTCTCATCTTTGTTTGGCAAAGGAGAAGGCATCGGTTCCTGTAATTGCTATTTGTTGGGCTCCTTCCCGTTGCTTTTGGAAATCATCACTGCCTTCATCTCCCTTATATATCTTATCTGCTTGATTCCTTTTGGGGTTGGGAATTTCAACAGTTGATGAACACAACCTCCATCTCGTGTATCCATGGATTTTCGAGGATTACGTTGGAGCCCATGTCGCCGTCTACCACTTCGAATAAGATAATCTTGGTTACCCCTTCGGCGTTCGTGGGCAGCAGAATCTCTCCTCGGGTTGTCACACTTGTTAAGTTGAACCCATCTAGGAGTTTTGTTGCCGGGATGATTCTTCCGGTCAGCTTTGCTTGCTCTAGCACCCTCTAATGGATGATATTGGCTAAGCTTCCTGGGTCAACCAAAACACGTTTAATTTTTAAATCCAAAACATTAAGAGATATTACCAGAGCGCCACTATGTGGAAGAAGAAGTCCGCCAGTGTCTTCCTCTGTGAAGGTGATATCATCATCTGCGACTTCCCTGAGTCTCTTGTTGTGAGTTACTGATATCCTTATTTTCTTGGCCGCTGAGAAAGTTACACCATTAATTTCATTCCCTCCAAAAATCATGTTGATAGTTTACCGAGGGGAGTTTTCTGCTGCATTCAAAGGCTCTGCATTATCCCGGCTTTGGTTGTAGTTGTTTTTGGCTCGGTCGCTTAAGAATTCCCTAATATGGACATTCCTCAACAATGTCGCCACCTCTTCACGTATATGCTAGCAATCCCCAGTCATATGGCCGTGCGTCCCATGATATTCACACCATAAGCTGGGTGTTGTTATCGACTCTCTGAGTCATCTGATTTGCAGAAACGCTGGGGAACCGGGCCTCTTCCGCTCGCATTATTGGAAGTGCCTGACAACGCTTGTTTCAACTCCGTTATTACCCTATCCTGCCTTGAGAGGTGGCTCATGATGGCTTTCTACTGCGCCCTTAAGATTTTCAATGTTTCCACGATATGTTCCTCCTCCGCGTCATCAGGAGTTGGCTTCCGTACATGCCGAGGGTACTGCCCTTCACGGACTTGGGTTGCTTCGTCCCCTTAGTTACGAGTGTCGCTGATTGAGTCTTCGTGTTGAGGAAAATCTTCGCGTCCTCAACGTTGTGTGTGATGTTGACATCATTAGTTGTTATTTCTGATTTCTTGCTAAGGAAAAAAACAAACAAGTTAGTATCAAAGCAATTACGCAATGTTTAAGCCCCACGGTAGGCGCCAAACTGTTTACCTGTAAAACGGTACAGTTAAATTTGTTACGTGATTTATAGACAAGCGAACTGATTTGATCCAAAAATGATAAAGAAATAAGATTAAAAATAAGACTTAGCAATTGAAATTGAAGAAGATAACAAGCCCGACTCTGAGCGCAATGTCTCCGAGGACAGAAATGAAAGCAATGTAAAAGAGGAAATTAAGTTGTTTAGTTGAGAGCGAAAGTGAAATATAGCATATGTTTTTCCAAGAATTTTGTGTGTTACAATGGCTGTTGAGTCTACTATTTATAGCTATGCCTAGGAAAATAAGATCCTAAAATCAAGCCCCACTGAAATGATAATAAATGGCGCATTGATGAATACATAACGGTAGGTCATGAATGCAAATATTCTCTACAACCGTCACTCATTTAATACGAGAGAATATTCCCTTATTGAATGCTATCCGACGACAAATACTCAATTTGCTCCCGTTGATTATGCTTCTTCGGGATTTCCTCTACGACAATCGCAGTTGCCGTATCTGGTATTGATTGTTACTTGACTTGCTTTTTGTCTGCCTTCGGTTCCACGTGACACGTTATCATTCGACCATTTATTCTGAATCAATTTTACCCTATACAAATCCGATATAAAATCAGTATACGGCTTTGCGTATGTAAGCAAGAACTTGGCAGCAACTTCATTCATATTTTTAATAGTTCCTTCAATGAACTCCTTTAGTTGATTGATTAGAATCATCCCTTCATATGAGACAGAGATAGCCTTAGCTGATGCAACTTGTCTTGGGGGAGAATTACTCTCTGGAACCTCTGGGAGCTTGCGAGGTGCATGGGTGGATTCTTTTTCCATCAACATTCCCACCATGTCTGTTAACTTGTCAATTCTAGCATCTTGATTTTGCATGTACTTGGTCAAGCCAGCGATTGCTTCCGTCAATTTTGCCAATTGTTCCTCCACATATGAAGTGTTTGTCGCCATGGCTTGCATGATTATTATGGACGATGGAGAGTAGTATGGATTGTCACACAAATTGATCCTTGATTGGCTCACGTTATGCGGTGTAAGTGGAGAGGATCCATCACTTGAAGCATCATCATCTTCCTTCACAGCAAAGTTCTTGGATCTAGAGAGGTCAAGCAGAGCAAGAGTTTTCTTAATCTTTTCAGCAACATCACTTCCTCCTTCGGGTCTGTTTATGGAAGATCTTGCTCCTTTTGAGGATGAAGATCCGAAAATAGGGGTTGATGAGGACGACACTTGGAGTGATTGTTGTCCTAAAGAGCTTGGCTTGCTCCTTGTAGTTGATTCAAAGCTTCCAAAGGTAACATTGAGAATGCTTTCTACATCAGCGTAGAACCTGGAATTAGCAGCCTTGGTAGAAGTTAATTTGGTGTTGATTTTCTTTGAAGCCATTTCGATGTTCTTAAACTTTGGTGATTGAAAAGTTGAGATGAGAGGTAGAGATTGTCCCACTGGATGTGCCAGAAATTGTAGACAATAAATTTGCGTCAAGAAAATAATCGAGACCGAAAGATATTACAACAATCGTAGTATTTAATTTCGAGGAATTTGAGTGTCACGATCTCTATGATTCCTCTGATTCTTCTTTCCAATAGTAAATAAATTCGCAGGCCTTTGAGCTTGATCTTGAATATGTAGTTGTTGCCACAAACGATGATCTTAAATTCAACTAGTATGAACTTTGATTTAAACTCGTACTCTTTGAATCTTGATTTGTTCTTCGTCCTCGAGCTTGAACTTGATTTGTTCTTCATTCTTGAGCTTGAACTTGATTTATTCTTCGTTCTTGAGCTTGAACTTGATTTATTCTTCGTTCTTGAGCTTGAACTTGATTGCTTGAACTTGAACTTGATTGCTTGAACTTGAACTTGTGGAGGAATTTACAACGTTTGATCCACGAGCTCTTTCTTGCTTCTTGTTATAACTTCTGGTATCTTTTCTAAGTTATGAAGACCCTATTTATAGTTATGGGAGGGAAGAGTTATGATCAGAACAAACTCTTTCCGACCATAATTATTTTTATTGATTTAATTTTAATAAAATTTATATGCCTACAAACATAATCACAATCTTTAGTTATTTTGCGAAAATGTAGCAATCTATCGTTACTTGATAATCGTATTTTACGTGTCCAAGTTTACCTTAAGACGGTCAGATATCGACTAACTTTAAATTATAAAACCTTAATGATTTCGTTACTATATGAAAATAGAACTTACAGATTCATGAATGATTTCCAAATATGTATGCGTGCAATAACAAAATAAAATTGAATTAAGAAAAGGAATATTTGAATTTTGAAAAAGGAAACATGCGTTCAAATATTAGAAACCAACTATATATTTCATACAGAAGTAAAAATAACGTACTAAACTTCAATTAGGTACAACTCCTACAATCAGATCTACATGACAGAACCTTAATCCTAATTTAAAGAAAGGGCAGAAATATAGGGAGAGATATGCCTTTGTTATATATTTTTCTTTTTTTAAAGAAAAGTATATTGATTGATCCTCAAATCAAAAAAAGAAATGAAAGGAAAAGTACTTACATTCACCCAAAGCAAACAGATTCATAAGAACAAAGCAAAGGAATACCAAACGAGGGGTCATGATGTTGAAGGTTAATTAGCAATGAAAATCAAACCAATACTAATTAAGGATAAGAAGATTATACAAACTAATACTGTTGATAAGAGCGTAATTCGCTTGAATATTGTTGTGATTTCGAGTCAACTTCAGGATTTTATTTTATTATTTGCGTCCTCTTCAAGTTGAGAACTTCGTTAAATCAGGAAAATTTAGCCTCCAAGTCTTATTCAATTGTATTTGCCAATCTATATAAATATATAAAACAAGGGCTAAAAAAAATATGTGGCACCTTCCTAAACCATCATTTATATTTATCTATTTTCTCCTTTTTTTTTACAATGTTTCTTTTATTTTTATTCTACTAAATAGAACAAACAAAACGGTTTCGGTTAATACACACTCCAAAACACGCCTTTTCACATGCCGTCTAACTTCCACCAGAAAAGAGCCACCCTTGCGATTATCTATCTTCCTCGTTAAACGATCTCTCTCTTCATTCAAACTGATGACATGACTTTTCTCTCCGTTGTACAAAACTGATTTCTCACCTATCTCTTAATCCGACAGAAGACAATCAGCAAAGCCACACTTAATCTTCAACAGAGTAAGCACATAATATCAGCCGGCAGTACCTTCTCTCTCTTTGCTACTGCTTCTTCTTCCCCTTTTTCCCGTTTCCCTTTTCCATTTGATAGTTCTATCTATTTGCCTTTTCATGTTCCCATTGTTCTGATTACATTTGAAGATTTTATTCATTTTTTCTTTGTTGTGTAGTATTTTGCTTTTGGGGCTTTCTTTATTTCACAATTCATTGTTTTTCTGCTTGCAACTTTGCATGCAGTTCAAATTCGTCTAATTGAGTTGCTTAATAGGACCACTTATTGGTTGATTTTCGTGTTGATTTCCTCTTTTAGGTTTCAGCATTCACCCTCTATGATCAAGTTTCATTTATTTCCGTCAACGATTTTGAGCAAAGCTAATCTCACCCGTTTGTGTTGTATGATTTCAACTGCTCTTTAAATTTATTTAACTATTTTGGTGAAGCACTTCGCTTATTCGTTGTTATTGCGTTGATTATTCCCTCTTGTATTTTGATTATTCATAGTCTTATAGCAGAGATGTGGCAAAGTGCAGAACGAGGGATTACATAGGTCACTCTTGAAATTTATGGTTCATTTACAAATGAGGTACTGTATTTCTTTTGTCTTTTGATTTACTTATGTTGCAGTTGGGTCTAATTTATGAGGGGGAAAATGAAATTTGTACTTTTAAAGTAGATGTATTACAAGTATGTATCAACAACTTGCCATGATTTCATAGAGCTTGCTTCAAGAGGTATTATGATATGTCAAATTCCAAGAGTCATCACGGTTTTTTCCCTCATATCCTTCTGATGTTGTCAATTTTATATGATTTTAGATCTTTATTTATACTATTTTTGGTAGGATTTTATTGTTTGGGTTGGAGATCCAACCGGTGCGGGAAGAGCTGGAGAATAATCTATTTATGGCTATGTTGTGGTCTAAATGACTTTGTGACTACTTTTAGCAACACCAGTTAAAACTGCTGGTGAAAATTAATTTCCCTCGTGCTAAATTTCATAGCAATTCATGTCCTTTGAACGCTGACTTGCTAGAGCGTGTTACGATTTTGTTTTAGATTTTTCTTCTACTGTAGGTCTTCAATGAAGCTGCTAAAGAATTTAGCCCAAAAAAAAGTTGTGTTGATAATGTCTCCCTTTCTTCCTCTTCTTTCTCCCAGGTAACACATACTTCAATTACAAGCGTTACTTGTGTAATGCTTTTATAGAATTTAGATCCTTAATCAGTATGCTTCTTATTGTAAATTTGTAGGGCTAAGCGAGCGTGTTTAGCATTCCTAAATTTGAGGACTCAAGTTCGGAGAAATACCAATTCCATTTGCTATACACAAATGGGCTACATGGAATCCCATTCTCCTTTGGTCATTCCTACATAGCCATAAAGAGTAGGAAAGCAAGAAAGATAGAAATTTCTATTATGATAGCAATTTTGATTAAAGATATTGAACTGGTACTTGTGCATTTGTATCACTTCCTTTTTTTCATGAAAACCTTTTACTACATTGTATAGAGAAATTTTTTATGAAGCTTTTAGGGAAAACGACTTTTTGTTGTTAGAAGGCAAATTTGTAGTTATCGGCATCAAGTGTCGTCCTCATAGGTACCCAAAGATAGAGTACTATGTTATGTTGGCAGCGGTCGAAGTCCACCATTATAATGGAAGTGAATTTATCTTCTTATATATGTGCTTTTAGATATCTAAACTATGTTTTATGTCATGCCGGTTTTTACGTATGGCAAGAGTTGGTGTAAGAGAACTGATGCATCTTTTTTTTTTTTTTTTAGCATGATGCATCTTCTTACTATTGTATCTCATACCTAATTTTGAATTAATCTGTCTAATACCTTTCACCTGAAATAGTATTTGTAACATATTTTTATTGTCATTTTCAGTTGTTCATTGTGGAGCAATGTGTCAACGGATTGCACGAGAAAATATGTTTTCGAAGTAATTGACTGCATTGGAGAAGAGAAGGACGGGTTTCTTCTAAAAGAGCTCATCAGAACTCATAATTCTCAAAAACATTATTTATATTAGATACAAGTACTTTTTGTGTGTGATACAAGTACTCAATGAAGGTGCAACAAGTTACTTCAGATGATACTTTATCTGTATGAGTAGTCCTAATTAATTGAGTTATGTTGGTGTGAGATAGTATGAAATGTTGGCCATCGGGACCCTTACTAACTTATGATGTGATGCAATTTGTAATTTCTTCTATCTAATTTGTATTTCTATATCAGCTTGGATGTAATTATGGCATCGTAACTAAAAAAATCATTTTTTCCTCTTAACAAAAATGTCTTGGTCTCTTAGTTGATTGACATTCCTTGGGAAAGCTAAATGCATTATCGCGATAGGCTAACACAATCCGATTCATTGCATCACTGAGTGTTTCTAATTACTACTATATAATATTTCAAATTTTAGGAATGAGCATATCTGCACAATCATCTCAATATTAGAGTAGGCGGCGGACTTTGAGCAAGGTGGGGAGTTCTTGGAGGGAGGGAGCCGAGGGTCTATCGGAAACAACCTCTCTACCTCAGGGTAGGGGTAAGTTTTGCGTACACACTACCCTCTTCATACCCCACTAATAGGATTATACTGGGTTGTTGTTGTTGTTGTTGTTGTTATTGTTGTATAATACATGTAAGCATTCACTTCATATTCTGCGTTTGTATTACTTTTATTGAACAAGATTATATTTTTCACATTAAAGTCACAAAGAAGCACTTAGTTCTTCCGGAGTTCCAGAGAGCTAGACATATCTATGGCACTTCTTAAGCTAATGAAATTAGTTGCTTTGTTGTCTGTGATTTGCCAAAAGAGTGGTATAATGTAGGTCATTAACAAAAGAGTAGGCTTTTGTTTCTAAGAAAATTATTAGAACAGGTATATACATTGTAGTGTGCCAGCCTTCAATTTCCCAAGCTAATAGACATGTACTGATTACATTCGTAATTGATTAAGGAATGCTTCAAAAAATATAGTTGTAAAAAAATCTGTTTTAACTTCTCAAAATTTTATTTAATTTAGAAAATAATTGTTTGATATTACTAATGTTCTTTAACGAGCGTGTGAAGCACGGCAAATTCACTAGTTATGTATAATAGCACGATATTATTATTATTATTATTAGTTCTTTTAATTGATGTCAGTTGACCCTTGTTACTTTTATTTGTCGTTTGTTGAACATAAACCCGGCCATTTGGATTTAACAAACCAATATACCCAAATTCGGTCTTTCAAATTTTGTTGAAAATTACATAACTGAACGAGCTAACTAAACCGGGTTAACAAGACCTGCAATATCTAGGAGTCATTTGCTTCGTAGACAAAATTATGCTGGAATTATAATGCAATGATTGTAAAATTAGAATAATAATCCTTGTTATGCGCACATACTTTTCTTGACGAATGTTTAATTCACGATAATCAGATATATGGTGTATAATAATATATAAAAACACATAGTTAAGTTTAAGTTTGATAACGTTACCTTTATACTTTTACCCTTATACTTAAAGCAAATAAGAAGGAAAAAGAAAACAGAGCTAGTCAAGGCTATGTTAGTCTGTTAGGTGTTTTATCCGAGTATTGCTAATACTAAAGTCCCATATTGAATCCTGTTTATCCGTAAAACGGTACAGTTAAATTTGTTACGTGGTTTATAAACAAGCGAATCGATTTGATCCAAAAATAATAAAGAAACAAGATTAAAAATAAGACTTAGCAATTGAAATTGAAGAAGAAGACAAGCCTAGCTCCAAGCTCAATATCTCCGATGACCGAAATGAAAGCAATGTAAAAGAAAAAATTAAGTTGTTTAATTGAGAGCGAAAGTGAAATATAGCATATGCTTTGCCAAGAATTTTGTGTGTTATAATGGCTGTTGAGCCTGCTATTTATAGTTTTGCCTAGGGAAATAAGATTCTAGGATCAAGCCTCACTTAAATGATAATAAAGGGTGCATTAGTGAATATGTAATGGCAGGCCTTGAATGAAAATATTCTCTGCAAAGGTCGCTCATTTAATACGAGAGAATATTCCCTTATTGAATGCTATCCGATGGCAAATACTCGATCTGCTCCCGTTGATTATGCTTCCTTCGGGATTTCCCCGATGATAATCGCAGTTGTCGTATCCGATACTGATTGTTACTTGACTTGTCTTTTGTCTGTTTTTGGTTCCACGTGTCATGCTATCATTTGACCATTTATTATGAATCAATTTTATTCAATACAAATAGCCCCCCCGCTTTCTTTGTGTCACCGGGAAGTTGGTGAAGATTCTTTTCTTGGTGGAAAAATTCTTGAATAGTTTCTGACGCTTGAAAGGGCACACGCTTTCTCGCATTTAATATCTGCGAACACGTGTTGTCCCACAATTCAGCAAATATATTTGCCGGTTTTCGAGGTAATCATGACCGCGATTTTTACCGTCTATATCTACACATCTACTCATCATTTGACCTCTTTACTTCCAAAGTTTTAGTTTTCATAAATCCTTCTTCTTCTCTGCTTTAACTCTGCATTTGCTTAGAAAGTTTTTCATCTTCTTCAATATTCCTAGCACAAAAATTTACTGCTTCTTTATTATCATGGCTTCTTCTACTGCATTCTTTAAAAACTCTGGCCTTCTCTTCGGTGAATGCCCAAAGAAAAATAAGGACGCTGAGGCCGATTCCGAACCTCCTAATGTAAATACCATCATACCCAAACACCTTAGTACTGCTAACGACTTCCAAGAGAAGGCCCCTTTTGCGTCTTTGCGGACTTGGGCTACTAGCAGGTACCCCTCCTCCATTCTCCCTTCTAGTATCCCTACTGTGAAGGAGGACTGTAACTGTCATGATATTGACATCCTCGCTCCGGATATAATAGAGCGAGTTACCTTTACCAAGGAAGGTTTTATGTATGTCTATACGTATCCCTTTACTTTGGGTCCATTCTCTCTAGGATCGAATAAAGAACTTGACCCCATAATTTTAGAGTTTTGCCACCGGTACCAGGTCTTCTTGGCATAAGTAGGCCCATTTATATAGCGAACGGTGGCATGCCTACGCCAGCTGTGCATAGAGAGCGGAGAAACCCTAACCTTTTCCCATATTATGAACCTCTACTCCCCCAAAGGTTTTCGTGGGGAAGTAAATAAACTTTAGCAAATGTGGCAATCACGCTCTTCTCACCAGCGTGGATTATGACAATGATCGTGGGTGACTAGAGCGATTTGTTATCATCGCTACCAGGGACATCATCCCGGCCGCAACTCCGCCTTTTCCTGAGTTGTGGAACCGCTTTCGTAAGTTTTCGATTTATTCATTTCCTTATGAAAAAATTATTTTTCGAAGTTACTAATTTTCCTGTTTCTTTTATTCCAGCTACCCGATGGGAACCAACACGGGTGCAAGGCCTGGACTAGTGGGTTCAGAAGATTCTGGAAATCACAATACTAGAATCCCATCGGTGTAAGGAAATGACCCTCAAATACGAGTGGAAGGCCAAAAATCATGGTAAACCGAGTCCTTCTTCCTTTTGTCTTTACACGAACATAGGTAATTTTTATGGAAAAGTTTCTAACTCCGTCTTTTGCTTGATTCAGGACTTCCGCAAGGTGTCACCTGCCCGGAGGTCGATAATTTAACTGACCTCAAGGAGTCCAGGAGGGTACTACAAGTGCCCTTGCCCGAAGCAGTGCCCGCAGATCTGCTTCTGGTGAAGGTGCTTCCTCTCGGAGTCCCCAGCCAGAGAACAAATAACCAAAAAGGCGACGTTCTTCCTAGGTTGGGTCTCAAAATAAGAAAATAAAGAAAACAACGATCGAGCCGGCCATAGTGATTGTTGTAGAGGACCGGGAAGCCAGTGATGAAGTGGATCCCCTTCAACGGAAAAGAATATCTTCGTCTGCTCAACCGGATGCTTAGCCGTGAGAGCTTCAAAACCCGTACGTAGAAGAGATCCAAGTGCTCTAGGGCGAGATGGAATTGGTAGATAATGCCAATTCTCGCTTTCGAACCCCCATTATTGTCTCTAGTCCGAGGAGTACGGACCCCGGGCCTCTTCTGCCTTCAGCCACTGGCAAACAATAATCAGCGCTGCTCCTGCCGCAACTGCTTCTCATCTTTCTATGCCAACAACTTCACGCCCCTCAACACCATTTTTACCTTCGCCACCAGCACCAGCTGCATCTCCTCCACCGTCAACATACATTCGAGAAAGGGGTGCTTCTCCTCCCCGGTCTCCCCACCATGGGAATTTGGGGCACAATTACTCACCCCTTCCTTAGATCCTCGAGGGATGAGAAGTGCTACTCTTTTAGTTTCAAATGAGTGTCACATGTAGTCCAAGCCAGTAGAGCTTGCGAACTACCTGCAGATGCGGCTTTAGAAAAATATCAGAAGAAAATGCGCTTTCTTTTGGGGGGAATGCTTGTTTAACAATGCCACGCACAGCGCGGCAGCAGTACCGTACTTGTTTCCTTACAACCTTTTTTCCATTTATCTATTGCAATAGGATTTCTAACCTTGATAATCTTCTTATAGGCCAATTTTCTCGCTTCCGAAGGACTACATGAGTTGATCCTCGATAAGCAAGGACTCGCTTCCGAGCGGGATCGACTATTGGCCGAAAGGAACCAACTTGCTGCGCGCCTCCAGGTGTTGGAGGCAAAAGCTGCTGAGGTGGGCGAGCGTGAGGCCCAGTTGCAGCAAAGCGAACAAGAGATGATGGCCCACATCCAATAAGTCACTCAATTACATGAACAACTTCAAGAGGATAAGGTTAAGTGGGCCGAGCTTCACGACGTTGTGCTCGCTGCTACCAAGCGTGAGTCTACCTTTGCAGAGCTAATAAATAATTTGAAGGCAGACTTAAGCTCCAAAACCGAGGAGGCCAATGCTGTTGAGGAGAGAAAGGCCCGAATGGAGGAGAGGCTAAATAAGTCGATGAACCAAAACCGACTCCATTCGGCTACGAGTGTTGAGCTCAATTCTCGCCTCAATGCTCTGAGATCCTAGAGGGACGGACGGCCTCTAGGCCGAAATTGAAAAGCTTCAAGCAAAGATCCAGAACCAAGAGGATTCCCTCATATTTGAGAATACTTATGCAATATATCATGTGCGGAGGAAGACCTTGGAGGAGGACAAAGAGGGCATTGCTAACATAGATGATTGTATTGCCCAAGCCCGAGAACTGGAGTTGTCCGCTCGAGAATGCCTTCCCGCTGCTACAACTGATTATTCAAGTATTGGTTCTGAGTATTTGGGGACCGAAGGGTATATTGAAGAAGATGAGGATGAAGGCCAAGAACCAGCAGCTGATCTGGCTCCCTCCACCGAGGGAGACGTAGATCCCTCTCTCCCGTCAGGATTCGACAGCGATAATGCTTAGAATCTTTCTTCTTCTTTTTTTCTTTTTTGTACTTTGTAATTATGCCAATCTTTTCTTCGAGTTTGGTACTTAGATAAATAAAGAAGATTTTTTCTTAAGTGTTATGCAAAATACATTCCTTTTGCGTTGAATTTGTTAAAGCTTCGGGTATACTTTTATCCGATAGCCTTTGATTTCTGGGAATAAATTCTTCCGGAATCAACCATTTACTATGAGGGTTTCATAAGATAGGGCGCTCTTATGTTTACGATGCTCTTGAAGAGGATGTCTCATGTTTATTCTATCACAAGCATTTGAAATATTTGTCAACTTTCAAATGATAAAATCAACACATCGTTTGGACAAGAAATAAGATAAAATAAAAGGACTTTATTTTATTCCTTCTATATTTAAAAGTAAATAAGCATTCATTTGCTAAAGTAAAAATGAAACTGTCAATACATGTGGCTAACTTGTACAACTTATCTCTACGGGGCTGGTCATGCAGTCTCCGGTCCTGATGAGGCATTAATGTTCTGGTTCTAGCAATCCCCGATTTTCCTAGCATTCTCATTGTCGTATCTTACATTATCCCCTCAATGTTGGAGTGCGAAGTATGCGAATTAGAATACTGGAAGTCTTGCTTCGTTGGTGGAAACAACTTGTGAATGGTTAAATAGTCTTTGGTTCGATGGCAAGCTTTGCTTCCCATTAACAATTTGCCATCGAGCCAAAGATTATTTAACTATCCCTATAGTGGTTTAACATTGATGTGAAGACTTTACTGTTTTGTCATTTAAAGGTCTTATCCTTGCCGATGACGCTCCTTTCGTAGTATGTTTTCACTTGCTGCCTCGTTAAAAACCTTGCCAGAAAAAACTAATTAGGACACAAACTGGTCGAAGAAAAAAAGAGTGAAGCACATACTTTCAGTATTGATAGGATCCATCAGCAGTATTACCTTTCGAGGTGAGTCACATTCTAATTGCTAGACAGTTTGACTCCATCTTGATTTTTCAACTCGTACGACCCTTTAACGGTAACAGCTTTCCAGCGTTGATTTCCCGAGTGCTATGAGTCACCTTGCTCAAAATCAAATCTCCTACTTTGAAGTAGTGAATATTGTCTCTACGATTATAATATCTTTCCATCCTTTGACTTTGAGACGCCATCCATACGTACGCCAAATCCCTGCGTTCGTTTAGTAAGTTCAGCCTTACCAACAACGCTTAATTGTTTGCTTCTTCGTTCGCTCGGGAGAGCTTTAAATTTAGTTCCCCTACTTCCACTGGTATCAAAGATTCCGTGCCATATATGAGAGAGAAAGGTATTTCTCCCGTGCTCGATTTTGCCGTTGTCCGGTATGCCCATAGCACCCCTAGTAACTCTTCGGTCCATTTAACTTTAGTAGCTTCTAACCTTCTTTTGAGGTTTTGGACAATCACCTTATTGGTTGATTTTGCCTATCTGTTAGCACTCGGATGGTACAGTAAGGATGTAATCCTCTTGATTTTTAAATCTTCTAGAAATTTTGTGACTTTTGAGCCTATGAACTGTGGTCCGTTGTCGCATGCAATCTCCTTCAATATTCCGAATCGGCAAATTATGTGGTCCCGTAGGAATTCGACCACTTCACGCTCACCGATCTTTGGTAAGGACCTGCTTAAACCCATTTAGTGAAGTAGTCAATTAAAATTAAAAGGAATCTTACCTTTTCGGGTCCCGGTGGTAGTGGACCAATAATGTTCATCCCTCATTTCATGAATGGCCATGGGGATAGTACTGAATGCAAGAGTTCTACCGGTTGGTGTATCAAATATGCATAGCTTTGACATTTTTCGCATTTCTGAATGAACGTCTTTGCATCTTGTTCCAGGCGGGGCCAATAGTATCCTGCCCTAACAAGCTTTAGAACCAACAAATCTGCACTGGCATGGTTCTCACAAATTCCTTCATGGACTTCTCTTATTACGTATTCCGCCTCTGAATCTCCTAGACATCGGGCCATTGGACCTTGGTATGATCTTCTATATAATTGCCCATCCACGAGGCAGTAACGAGCCGCCTTGGTGCGTAGTGCCCGGGACACATTCGGGTGTTCGGGTAGTTTGCAATGCCGAAGATATCGATGAACTCATTCCTCCAGTCCCAGACTAGGTTGGTTGAATTGACCTTGCAGTAACCATCCACATCCAATATCGAGTGTAGAAGTTGAACGACAGTTTCAGAATCAGATCCTTTCATCTTCGTAGATGACCCCAATTTGGCTAATGCATCTGCTTCCACGTTTTCTTCCCTCAGGATATGTATTATCGACCATTCCCTGAATCGTGCAAGCAATGCTTGAACCTTGCTTACATACTGTTGCATGCGTTCTTCATTTGTGTCAAAAATCCCGTACACTTGATTTACTACCAGCTGGGAATCGCATTTTACCTCGATGACCTTAGAGCCAAGTCCCCGTGCTAGTTTAAGTTCTACAATCAAAGCCTCATACTCGACTTCATTGGTAGTTAATGGAACAGTTTTAATGACCTGCCTCATGATTTCTCCCGAGGGCATAACTAGAACTATCCCGAGGCCAAACCCCTTCATTTTAGAAGCTCTATCTGTAAACAAGGTCCAGAGTCCTTATGTCATTTCCGATACCAACACTGCTTCCTTAGCAGCTAAGGGCATTAACCAGGGACTGAAATTGATCACAAAGTCGGCCAAAACTTGCGACTTAATCGCAGTCCTAGGTTTGTAATCAATATCGAACTCACTAATTTTGACTTCCCATTTAGCCAAATGACCTGACAATTTAGGTTTGTGAAGGACATTCCTTAAGGTAAAGGTTGTCACAACAGCTATCGGGTGGGACAGAAAATAAGGCCTAAGCTTTCGAGAGGTGACTAAGAGAGCTAAGGCCAGCTTGTTGAGGTGCGGATAACAAGTCTCTGCTCCCAATTATATTATACTAACATAATGAGCAGGAAACTGCGTACCTTCTTCTTCTCGGACTAAAACGGCACTTACCGCTACTTTCGAGACCGCTAAATATATTAGAAACTGCTCACCTTTCCCCGATTTTGACAGTAACGGGGGGCTTGATAGGTACCATTTTATGTCTTTCAAGCCTTGTTGGCATTACGGAGTCCATTGGAAATTGTTCTTCTTTTTTAGAAGCGACGACATTTTTCTGAGGATCTCGAGATGAACCTGCTTAAGGCTGCTAACCTACCGGTTAGTCTCTGCACCTCTTTCATGCTCGTCAGTTGGTCTGGGATATCTTCGAAGGCTTTGATTTTGTTGGGACTTACCTCGATCCCTCTTTGCGAGACCAGAAACCGCAAGAATGTTCCAGAACTAACATCGAACGCAAATTTTTTCAGGTTAAGTTTCATGTTATGCTTCCTTAAGATATCGAAGATTTCCTGGAGGTGTTTCAAATGATCTACTCCCGTATGGAACCGATATTGAGTAATTAGGTTACCTCTTATTTAACAAACATATTCTTGACCTCAGCAATCAGATATTTTTTCTGCCTTACCGGCGGGTAACTTGGGTCCAATCTTAGCTTGTGTATGGCCGCTTCCAATGGGATACCTGTCATATCTGAGTGCGGCCATGCAAAGCAATCTCCATTAACTTTAAGAAAATTTATAAATTCTAACGAGAGTTTGGATTGAGTCATGTTCTCCAGTGAAACTTCCTCTCCTAGAACTCTTCGAATAAAGCCACCTGCTCGAGTTTTTCTGTGGTTGACTTGGTCGCATATGTCTCCTCTAGTACCTGGAAATATCTCGGCACCTGATGGGATTTCGATGACTACTCACTTTTCTCATCTTCGTTCGGCAAAGGAGAAGGCATCGGTTCCTGCAATTGCTATTTGTTGGGCTCCTTCCCCTTACTTTTGGAAATCATCACTGCCTTCATCTCTCTTGCTTCCGACTGATCTTCTCGTATCTGCTTGATTCCTTTCGGGGTTGGGAATTTCAACAGTTGATGAACACAACCTCCATCTCGTGTATCCACAGATTTTCGAGGATTACGTTGGAGCCCATATCGCCATCTACCACTTCGAATAAGATAGTCTTGGTTACCCATTCGGCGTTCGTGGGCAGCAGAATCTCTCCTCGGGTTGTCACACTTGTTAAGTTGAGCCCATCTAGGAGTTTTGTCACCGGGATGATGCTTCCGGTCAGCTTTGCTTGCTCTAGCACTCTCTAATGGATGATATTGGCTGAGCTTCCTGGGTCAATCAAAACACGTTTAATTTTGAAATCCAAAACATTAAGAGATATTACCAGAGCGTCACTATGTGGAAGAAAAAGTCCGTCAGCGTCTTCCTCCGTGAAGGTGATATCATCCTCTGCGACTTTCCGGAGTCTCTTGTTGTGAGTTACTGATATCCTTGTTTTCTTGGCCGCCGAGAAAGTTACACCATTAATTTCATTCCCTCCGAAAATCATGTTGATAGTTTACCGAGGGGAGTTTTCTGCTGCATTCAAAGGCTCTGCATTATCCCGGCTTTGGTCGTAGTTGTTTTTGGCTCGGTCGCTTAAGAATTCCCTCATATGGACATTCTTCAACAATGTCGCCACCCCTTCACGTAGATGCTAGCAATCCCCAGTCATATGGTCGTGCGTCCCATGATATTCACACTATAAGCTGGGTGTTGTTATCGACCCTCTGAGTCGTCTGATTTGCAGAAACGTTGGGGAACCGGGCCTCTTCCGCTCGCATTATTAGAAGTGCCTGACAACACTTGTTTCAACTCCGTTATTACCCTATCTTGCCTTGAGAGGTGGCTTATGATGGCTTTCTACTGTGCCCTTAAGATTTTCAATGTTTCCACGACATGTTCCTCCTCCGCGTCATCAGGAGTTGGCTCCCGTACATGCCGAGGGTACTGCCCTTCACGGACTTGGGTTGCGTCGTCCCCTTAGTTACGAGTGTCGCTGATTGAGTCTTCGTGTTGAGGCAAATCTTCTCGTCCTCAACGTTGTGTGTGATGTTGACATCATTAGTTATTATTTCTGATTTCTTGCTAAGGAAAAAATCAAACAAGTTAGTATCAAAGCAATTACGCAATGTTTAAGCCCCACGGTGGGCGCCAAACTGTTTACCTATAAAACGGTACAGTTAAATTTGTTACGTGGTTTATAGACAAGCGAACTGATTTGATCCAAAAATGATAAAGAATTAGGATTAAAATAAGACTTAGCAATTGAAATTGAAGAAGATGACAAGCCCGACTCCGAGTGCAATGTCTCCGAGGACAGAAATGAAAGCAATGTAAAAGAGGAAATTAAGTTGTTTAATTGAGAGCGAAAGTGAAATATAGCATATGTTTTTCCAAGAATTTTGTATGTTACAATGGCTGTTAAGTGTGCTATTTATAGCTATGCCTAGGAAAACAAGATCCTAAAATCAAGCCCCACTGAAATGATAATAAATGGCGCATTGATGACTACGTAACGGTAGGTCATGAATGCAAATATTCTCTGCAACCGTCGCTCATTTAATACAAGAGAATATTCCCTTATTGAATGCTATCCGACGGCAAATACTCAATCTGCTCCCGTTGATTATGCTTCTTTGGGATTTTCTCTACGACAATCGCAGTTGCCGTATCCGGTATTGATTGTTACTTGACTTGCTTTTTGTCTGTCTTCGGTTCCACGTGGCACGCTATCATTCGACCATTTATTATGAATCAATTTTTCCCTATACAAATCCGATATAAAATAATGCTAAAATTGTAGTACAAAAAGATTTCGACCAAATATGGAATAAATTAATTTAAAAATTTATATCGTGATTTTGTTTTTCTAATTTTGGCAACCAAATAAATGTTTCTGCACCCACGATTGTAATCTTGACCACGCGATGGCGACCCTTGATTTCTGTTCAGCCTGCGAACCGAGTCCTTACGCTTGCACCACAAATTTTATTTTTCTATTTTCTTGCTTTGTGCTAGATCCAGTCCGATTAACTAGAAAGCAGAAACTCATCCTAATTTTAACGAGTTCTAATGTAGAAACCATCATTTAACATCAAATAGCATATAGAAACATCATTATAATCCATAATATCACGACTTTCACACATGAAAGCGCATAAACACGTAAATCTTTCGCATATGACAAGCATCAAAAGGTTCGGGTACAGAGGCGATTTAGGATTTGAAAGTGACCGAGGCACTACTGTCAAATAAAATTTTGAGTAAATACTGGTGTAGTGGGAATTGAACCCAAGCAATGTATATATAACTGTCTAAGGTTTGGATTTTAGGGTGCCAATAAATTATATATCCGTTATTTAAGATATATACACATTTATACATGGAATTTTTTTAAGTTACTGGGGGCCGGTGACCCCCTATCCTAAGGGTAGGTTCGCCTCCATATATATATATATATATATATATATATATATATATATATATAGGTATTACATGATATGAATAAATACTCTTAATTTTTATATAATAAATTCCTACAAATTAAGCATGCATATAGATATTATATTGAGTGATCTGGATATAACAGGGGCATGGCGAGAATGTTATATTGCCGAGAAAATTGGAATAAAAAAGAATTGGTGTAATAATGAATTAGCAAAGTGGAAGAAACATATATATAAAAGAATAAATCACTTACCTTTATAATAAAACTGCAAGGCATAAAATGACAAAATAAAACTAATAAAATTTTAAAAAATTTAAACCTTTTTCCATTTCAATACTATTAAAGGAAGGAACATATTGAGAACATGAATAAACATCAAGACAATGTCGTTCCATAAGGAAGTCACGTTATTTGTTTGCTAGTTAAAGTTAGCTTGAATAAGTTAATTTCTTCAATCAATATTGGGGGCCACTGAAAGATAATCTACACCTTTTTTGAGGGGGGAGGAGGGCATTGATTAAGTTAATTCATTTACTGCACAAAAGGAAAAAAATTTAGCTTTATTTTACCTATTTTGTGTTCCAAGTAGGATGCACAATTTTGTGCATTTCTAATTCTTTCCTAAAATAATTGTAACTTCAAAAGAATATTTGATTTAGACTCTTATAAATACAAAAATAGTGCTATTGGACGTGTCTTGGAAATAATGCGAGCCATTCAATTTTCGTTTTTAGACAGAAAAGTAGAAAATTTGATCATATCCTCTAGCCCCTCTTTTTGTCCATCATCAGAACTAAAAGTCTAAAAGAAGGGAAAAGGCAAAGAGGGAAATCAAGCAAGGGATTGACTAAACACAATTCCTCCCTCATTTTTATTATATGCATCAGAAAAATAAGATAAATGAATTAATCATGGCTATGATGGAAGGCATAAGGGACCAAAGCATTGAACGTTTAATCAGGGGTGGAGCTACACACCCGGCTACTGGTTTGGTCCGACCCAATAACTTTTGCTCAAACAGTATATTTATATTAAGAAATTTATTAAATATGTACAAATATTAAATTTAGTAACCAGTTATTAGCAATTGAAATTATCGCTCTAAAATTTAGAAACCTCAAAAGTTAAAATCATAGTTACACCTCTGCATTTTGATATATTGTACCCAATTCATTTAAAATTGACCAACAGTATAAAGTTGAATGCCATTTGCATGGGAACAAAATTTAATTTATAAAGCGCAACATGAGGAGAAAATTAAAAATTATTTGTCAAAAAAGTGAAGGAATATTGCAAGAAGTTTCATGAGCATATGTTTCTTGGAAGTTAATCAACAAACCAATCATGTGAAGGTGGTGTTGAAGCACGAGTATATGAAAAGTCATGTTACTTTTGGTACTCCTACCCATTGGGTAAACAGTGTATTTACTGCTGCTGCTTCTTTTTGTTTCATTTTCTATCAAAACACAATTTCTATATTGATTCAATACTTAAAGATTTACTTTCCCCTATGTTGATTAGCTCATTTTGGTTCGTTTTTAAACTTAATTAAATTCAGCGCTATCTAAGCTACTACAACCAATTACATTCATTAACTCCAATTAACTCTAGAATTATGTTATTGACTGTGTAAAGTACTTTATTTAACAGTATGGTAATTAATCTAGAATAAATGATGAGTTACATATTATAACAACTAACAAGTTAATGTAAAGAATGAAGCAATACCATGAAAGAAACTGCAAGGTTGCCGAAGTTCATAAAGTATAAATGGCAAACAGAACTTTTAATTAATTTTTCTTTCGTTGCTTTCCTTTTCTATTTTTAGTAAAATGGGAAATATGGTGAAATGAAGATGGATTTAATAATTTATGTACATTGAAAGTGTAATGATTTTTTATGTTATATATCAGTGTATTTTAATTTGTTGCAACACGTTATGTCTTTTGATTTTTAGGTGACTAATCTAGCTTATCATATATGAACAATTATCGTAATTATCTTTTTAGGTGACTTGATAATAGGATTTTTTTTTTACACTTTTAATGTATGTAAGTTACTGTAAATTTTAATGAAAATAACTTGGTAATAAAATGTGTGCCTGAAAGAACAATTAAGAATGAGATGAGCAAAATATGTACTACAATAATGCAAAGAGGGTAACATTTGTATGATAGAGAAGAGAACAAAGCAAAAGACAAAATGCAACGTCAGAGCAAGCTTCCTGCCCTTTAGCTATGGTTTTGATGGGTTGGACGACTAAACAAAGGATACCTTCTCATCCACAACCCCTCTCTCTCTCTCTCTCTCTTCTCTCTTCTCGCTTCTCTCTCTTGAAAGTTTCCTTTTATCTATAAAGAATCTTATAATTTTGCTTGGTTTCATTTGTTCTTATGTGTATGGCTTTTATTGAATTAATCTTGATAGCAGCTTTCACTCAGACCTTTGGTTTCTCTTTTTCCAATTCTTGAACAAGATAGGAGAGGCTGTAAACTTAGCAGTTTACAGACTATTATTACTCTTTGCTTTCTATACTTTCTTTTCTTCTTTCCATCTTTCTTACACCTATATTCTTCTTCAGTCTTTTGTCTTCTTTTCACTTCTCTCTAGGGTTTGAGACATATATATATATAGCAAAATATATACTACAAAGTAACTAGATTATCTCTTTTTTTAATGAAATGATTAAGGGTATGGTAGGAGATGATAGTATGTCAAATTTAACATCTGCATCTAATGAAGCAAGCATATCTTCAAGTAATAGAACTCATGAAATTGGTAGTGCTCTCTTCCCACACCACTCTCTTGCACCAACAAACACACAAACACAACCAGCTCCTACTAATAAGAAGAAGAGAAATCTACCAGGCAATCCAGGTACTAAAATACTATTTTGGTTGGCTTGGAATTCATCAATATATATTGGATTTAAGCTGTATATACTAAAAATATGAAAATTATTTTCATCATTTATTCTAGGTTACCATCACTGTCTATTAAATAAAATTATTTGCAATTACCTTTTAAGTGATCATCTGATTTACTTATATTTTCTTGAATTAGATCCAGAAGCAGAAGTGATAGCTTTGTCTCCAAAAAGTCTATTGGCAACAAATAGATTTGTATGTGAGATCTGTAACAAAGGATTTCAAAGAGATCAAAATCTTCAACTACACAGGAGAGGTCATAATTTGCCATGGAAACTAAAGCAAAGAACAAACAAAGAAGTGAAGAAGAAAGTATATGTGTGTCCAGAGCCTTCATGTGTACACCATCATCCCTCAAGGGCACTAGGGGATTTGACTGGGATTAAGAAGCATTTTTGTAGAAAACATGGTGAGAAGAAATGGAAGTGTGAGAAATGCTCAAAGAGATATGCAGTTCAGTCTGATTGGAAAGCTCATTCCAAGATTTGTGGTACTAGAGAGTATAGATGTGATTGTGGAACCCTTTTCTCTAGGTAAGCTAATTACAATAAATTCACCAACAAACATTCTCAAACCAATTCTACTATTAATTATACTAGTACTACTAAATAATTAGATTCTTCATCACTTTGTATACCAAAGTCAACCCTTGTTGCTCAATTTTCTCCTCCTCTAATTCTCTTAAATTAAGTATCATTACCACTATTTTCAATATATATATATATATATTGATAGTATAAATAATTTTTTATACTATTATCGATGTAATTTAGCATGTTATATAGAAAGTTTTTACCATATTTTCAAATATTGTAACTAGTTTCACTGATAATAAAATTCATTAGGTAACTTGATAGTGTTAGAGTGTGTGTGGTACGTGTATAAACTTTTTTCAATTATGCTTCTTAATCAATTAGTCAGCTTACGTTTTAAGCTCAGATTCCAAGAATGCACACACTTAGCTAGTCAAAAAAGATTAAGACTCAATACTCCACATAAGAGAGAAAAGAAGACGTTTTGAATCAAAACTAGTTAGTAACAACAAAGTTCACGTGTGTAAGTTCATGTGTACGACTGAATAAATGAGACTGTCTCTGTGTGTGAGAGAGAGAGAAAGAGAAACGAGGGTCCATACTTTATTGTTTACCTCACTGCAAAAGCAATTTGTATCGAAAACTTCAGTGATTCGTATTGTACATATCTAATATGTCCAAAAGAAGAGAAAAAAGAAAGACAAAAAAGGGTTGACGAAATAGAGGGCATGCACTTTTATCAGTACTATACTCAAACCTATACTGCATTATTCATGTGTGATGGTTTCTTCTTTTTTGTTTGTTTGTTTGTATTTTTGTTTTTGAAAATGTTAATTTCTGCTTCTTTTTTTCTGTACAGGAGGGATAGCTTCATCACACATAGAGCTTTTTGTGATGCATTAGCAGAAGAAAGTGTAAGAACAATCACAACACCAACAAATCCTCTAATTTCCTCTTCTTCAAATTCCCATCACCTTAATCTCCATACCCTCCAAAACTTTCAACTCAAACAAGAACAACAACAACTTAGTAATTTCAACCTTCTTCCTCCGCACCCTTCGAACGAGCTTTCGTCTCAGTTATTCATTCATAACCCTACTAGTAGTAGCAGTAACAATATATTTGGAGCAGCGGCAGCAGCTCACATGAGTGCAACTGCATTACTACAAAAAGCAGCACAAATTGGGGTCACTTCTTCTTCTAATTCTAATTCTGCTGCTAGTTTTTTCAGTCCTACTACTACTACTACAACTGGCATGGCAAGTTGTGATTTAGCCTCACGTGAATATCATCAGTTTCAAAATATTAGTGCTAATAATAGTATTATGGCTCCCACTACTGGTAATTTTGTTGCTGGTCATGGCTTGGCATCTTATGGCGACGACAACAACAATAACAAAGGTGTTTTTGATCATTTTAGTGTCAACTCTGGGTTTATGGAACAAATCCATGACATGCAAAACATGATGGCTGCTGCTACTACTGCTTTGCCTTGTACTAATAATAATAATGTTGGTTTTGATGAGGGATTTGGTGGTGCAAATAATCCTTTGATAATGAGAGGTAAAGAAAATAATGAAGGATTGACAAGAGATTTCTTGGGACTTAGAGCATTTCCACATCCTAGGGATTTTTTCAATAATAGTACTACTACTACAACTGGTCTTCATCATCAGATGGGTTCTTCCTCTTCTGCTGCTGCTTCATTTGACCATCATCAGCAGAATCAAAATCAATCACCCTGGCAAGATTAGTCTGCTTTTGAGTTTTAATTCCTTTAATTAATTAGAGAACAAAAATATGTTAATTTGTTGTTGTGGTTTTGTATTTAGTTTGAAGTCTTTTCGGAAGGGAGCTAAGCACCCTTCCTTAATTACGTACTCAGCTTTATTTATTATATACTCATCCTTTCAGTTATTCACTTCAATTTTCTTTTTCTTCTTCCTTTTTTTAAAATAAAAATAATGGAAGTACAGTATTCATCTGTTGCCATATTACAATTTTGAGACCTCAGTGCTGAAGTAAAGTACATATGTCAACCAACAGGTAACTTTGAATTGATTGGTCAAAAATCAAGATGAGTAGTATTTACAAGAATTTTTACTATAATTCAAAATGTCTCATATAATAATTAAAAAACGAAAAAAATAATCTTACATAACTTGTGTTTGTTATGCGAGATATACTGTAAAATTTTCTCTTAATTACTGAACAAGAAATATTACAGCATGCCTCATATAACAATAATTCCTTTGTCTCATTCTTTAAGAATAAACAAGAATACTGTCTTATGTGATTTCCAAGTATGTATATTTTGTTTCACAAAGTTTGAGAATAATGTTTGAGTTCACGTGAAGAATTAAATGCATGTTTTGATCATTACAATTCGAACTACATTATTGTTTTCTCTCTAGTTTAAATATATACTAAGATCCTGAAGAAAAGGTGTTGGATATAACTTTCTTTTACCTTTGGGTAAACTACTTTAACAACAAAAGCCCAAGATTCTGGGCAGAGTACCATGATTTTTTGGAATGTGATAGATATTGATGAATGTTCAAATCTGCAACTACTTGTGTCTCTTTCTTAAAAGAGTTTTAAGTTATATATATAAAAATAGAGGGTTAAATTAATGTCGAAATACCCCCATTTGGAATTTTGATTAGGATGGACAAATTTTGCTGGAGTTAATTTATTTAATTTTCTGATTCACAATATTTTCACGCATTACTTAACACTATGGGGAGATAAAATGCGATTGTACTCGTGAAGAATTTGATGTTTTATATTTCAGTACCAAACAAAAGGGTGATTAGTGTGGTATTCAATTTTCGCGTGCACTAAATTATCGAAGGACCTGGTTCTTCTATTTGTTCCTTACACTACATTTGCGGAATAAATAATTCAGAAAGTAAAGAATATAAGGACTTTTACGTGAAAAACACCTTGCTCAAAAGGTGAAAAAATCATGACCTATTACCCAGTAGGATTTTTTTCAAACACTTTACTACAACTTTAAGCCAACAACAAAGTTTACAAACTCTTGCAAAACTAAGGATTACCTCTAACTTCTAACGACCCGACCGGTCGTTTCGAGCATTTGTACTTCGTTCGGAGATTTGGGGGCATGAGTAGCTCCGTATGATGTATTATGACTTGTGTGAATCGTCGATTGTGGTTTTAAGTATTCGAAATCGATTTGGAAGAATGATTTCATCGCTGAAGCTTTAAGTTGGAAGAGTTGACCAAGTTTGACTTTTGTGTATTTGACCCTGCATCGGATTTTTGATGGTTTCGTTAGGTTCGGATGGTGATTTTGGATTTGAGCGTATGCCCGAATTTGCATTTGGATGTTTCTTTAAGGTTCTAGCGTTAATTGGCGAAAGTTGGCAATTTGGAGTTTTGGAATGTTCATAAGTTTGATCGGAAGTTGACTTTGGTGATATCGGGTTCGAATTCTTGTTCCGGGAGTTGGAATAGCTTCGTTATGTCATTTGAAACTTGTGTGCAAAATTTGTGGTCATTCCGAGTTGATTTGATATGGTTCGGCACGAGTTTTGGAAGTTGAAAGTTCAAAAGTTTATTAAGTTTGATTTGAGGTACGATTCGCAGTTTATATGTTGTTTGATATGATTTGAAGCTTCGAATAAGTTCGTATCATGTTTTAAGACTTGTTGGTATGATTGAATGGGGTCCCGAGGGGTTCGGGTGTGTTTTGGATCATTGGTTGAGAAACTAGTTAAGTAGGATTTGGAGTTTGACCATGGTCAATATCGGGTCAAGATGATCTCTTTTCGGTGTTTTTAGTGCGCGAGCATGTTCGTAGCGTATTTTATGATTGAAACGCATATATGGTTTGTGTCCGGGAGGTTCCGAATGAGTTTTGGGTGCTAAAACGAAAATTCTTCAGCTGCTAATTTTCTGGTGTAAAATAATTACGAAAATATCTTTTTTTTTAATCCCTTAAATTTCTAGACTTCATTTAAAACTTCAAAACATCATATCTCCCTCATTTTAAAGCCAAATTAGGTGGCATCAAAAGCGAGTTTCGGGATTGATTGGCACACGAAACGAAGCAAAACAGCTGGACAAAAAATATTTAATATCGAGGGTTTGTTCATTTGGTCATATTTTGAGTTGGGGGGGCTCGGATTTGGGAAATATTTTAGGCGATTTTCACCATATGAATTGGGGTAAGTATTCTCTACTCGATTTTGGTTATATTTCGTGAATCTATTTTCGTTTTTTGTAATTGAATTGTGAACTTTAAAGAGAAAATTGGGAGTTTTTGTCCAAAGTTTCATAGAGTGAATTTTTGAGTTTTGAACATCGATTCGGAGTCAGATTTGGGTGAACTAGTATGGTTGGACTCGTAATTGAATGGGTTATCGGATTTTGTAAGTTTCATCGAGTCCCAGGCGCGGGCCCGAGTTTGACTTTTTGGTCGATTTCTGGAATTTGATTAAAGATTCGACCTTTATCGATTGGGTTTGTTCCCTTGGCATTATTTGATGTATTTGAGTTACTTTTGGCTAGTTTCGAGCCATTCGGAGGTCGGTACGCGTGGGATGATATTTTGGAGCATCGTTTGGCTTGCTCAGTATTTGATTTGGCTTGTTCGAGGTAAGTAACACTTATAAACTTGGTACGGAGGGTATGAAACTCTGAATTACGTGTTATGTGATTGATGTTGAGGTGACGCGCATGCTAGGTGACGGGTGTGTGAGAGTGCATCGTGTGAATTGTGATTTAGTCGATTCCATGGAAATGTGTAGTTACCTGATCTTATCTGTAACCATGAAATCACTACGTACTAGAACTTTTGAGCTGTGATTCATGCTAGAAACCATGTCTAGGCCACATGTTTATTCTGTTAGGACCCACCGAGGTCATTGCTGCTGTTGAATTATTTACTTACATTGCAATTACATACTCAGTCATACGCATTCATTTGCATATCATATCTCAGTCTCTGTCACCATTTATTGATACATCACATCATTATTTTGGGCTGATTTTCATGACATTGTGAGCCCGAGAGACTGAAGAGATTGATGACTGAGTGAGGCTGAGGGCTTGATGGTGAGGAGGTTTATGGGATAGGGCTGCACGCTGCAGAATATTTTATTGATTTATGCCATGATTGGCTTGTTATAACGCTTGGGCTGAAGGAGCCCTTCCAGAGTCTGTACATATCCCCAGTGAGCGCAGGTACCTACTGCATGCGAGTGCCGAGTGATTGTGAGGACTGAGTAGCTGTGAGGATTGAGTGACTGTGAGGATTGAGTGGCTGGGAGGACTGAGTGAATTGATACTCTGAGAGTATGCATATGGTTTTATCACTAAGTTGCATCGCATTCGACATGCACACTTGATATACATGCATAGAGATATAATTTTCCTCACGTTGTATGGTATCACGTCATTCATGACTTCTTATACATATTGACATATAGGCATAGAGATGTATTTTTCTCATGCCATTTGAAAATGAAACATTTACCTGTTGAAAGATTTTGGGAAAAATCACAGTTTTACAAAACGTACTCATATTTTGGTGATTTCGGTAAAAGATTTGGATTTTTACCGATATACTTGGAAAGCAAGCCTATTTTTCTGGAACTGTTAACGAGCTGAGATTTTTATCTCTGAGCTACTTCTTTTATTACTTCCATTACATTGTTATGAACTGTTGTTGGCTATTAGTGTTGGACCCCGACCTGTGTTCCAGCTCGTCACTACTTTCAACCTAAGGTTAGATTTGTTACTTATTGAGTACATTGTGAGCCCGAGAGACTGGAGAGATTGATGACTGAGTGAGGCCGAGGGCCTGTTGTTGAGGATATTTATGGGATCGGACTGCACGTTGTAGCATATTTTATTGATTTATGCCATGATCGGCTTGTTATAGCGCTTGGGCTGAAGGAGCCCCTCCAGAGTCTGTACATATCCCCAGTGAGTGCAGGTACCTACTGCGTACGAGTGTCGAGTGCGAGTGCCGAGAGATTGGGAGGACTGAGTGACTGTGAGGACTGAGTGGCTGGGAGGACTGAGTGAATTGATACTCTGAGAGTATGTATATGGTTTTATCACTAAGTTGCATCGCATTCGACATGCACACTTGACATACAGGCATAGAGATGCAATTTTCCTCATGTTGTACGATATCACGTCATTCATGACTTCTTATACATATTGACATGTAGGCATAGAAATGCATTTTCCTCGTGCCATTTGAAAATGAAACATTTACCTGTTGAAAGATTTTGGGAAAAATCATAGTTTTACAAAACGTACTCATATTTTGGTGATTTCGGTAAAAGAATTGGGTTTTCACTGATATACTTGGAAAGCATGCCTATTTTTCTGGAACTGTGAATGAGCTGAGCTTTTTATCTCTCATCAACTTCTTTTATTACTTCTATTATGTTGTTATGAACTGTTGGTGGCTATTGGTGTTGGACCCCGACCTGTGTTCCAGCTTGTCACTACTTTCAACCTAAGGTTAGGTTTGTTACTTATTGAGTACATAGGGTCGGTTGTACTCATACTACACTTCTGCACCTTGCGTGCAGATATTGGATATTGATGTTGCTGTGATCGACGGGAGCGGGATTTGAAGACGTACCTGCATTCCGGTTGTAGCTGCCTCTTGTTCATGGTGGCCTTAGATTTATAAAAATTTGTTTATGTACATTTCGAACAGATGATGTATTTATTTCATACCAACTTTGTAAATTCTAATCTTAGAAGCTCATGATTTGTACTACCAATCCTTGGAAATTTCTTGTATAAAAACAGTTTTATTATCATTTCTTTTCTTAATAAATCTCATTTAAATTGGATAGTTGTTAATTGGCTTACCTGACGGGTTGGGTTAGGTGCCATCACGACTAGGTGGATTTTGGGTCGTGACATAACTCTTGTAGCAACCAGCCACAGGCTGTTGCGACTACTTCAAGTTAACTCTAACTTGAACATTACAAATCGAGTTTACAACCTCTTGTAAACCTAAGGATTAACTCTAACCCTTGTAGCAACCAGTCACAAGTTGTTGCGACTACTTCAAGTTAACTCTAACTTGAATGATACAACTGAGGTACCTAGTATAATTTGGTTAAAAGAAAGCTGAAAGGTACAACTCAAAACGCCCACTATACTTTAAACTAGAAATAAAGAAAGACACATAAAACTCTTTAGGGAGCTGGTTCTTCAATCTGGTTCGTGTAGCTTCGGAATCGCACTCTTAAAACTCATTGCTCACAAAATATCTTGCTATTTTGCTCTGAATTCTTGCTTAACTTCAGTATGTGTGCATCACCTGTAAAAGAGAACACAACTGATATATATGGAGTTAGTAGAATGAGGATTAACTAGAGTTATAGTGATTTACTCTTCCTTGGTGGAAGAGTTCTAGTTATCTTCAACTTCTAACTCCTTCCTTATCTTGGATAGAGTTCTTTTCAAGTAAGGAGTCCTGCTCTTTATCAAATATGTAACATTTTCATTCAAGGGTTATCAGAAATAACCACTTATACTTATCCCTTTCACGTGCATGCCTTTTGCTTAATTCTGTCTGTCACTTGTGTATACTGTCCATGGACCTGGTTCATGCATGTGTTCCTTTGTCAATCATCAAAACCAAAATTGCTCAGGTCAACAAATTTCTCCTTTCTGATAATGACAAACTCTATGCTTTTCAAAAGCATGGAACGTGTTTCAACTCAGCTCAACATCAAACACAATGTCAGAACACTTTTCATTTAAAGTCATAAATTATAATACCTCACATTAAAAATAAGGGTAGTTAAGTAATTTATAAAAAAAAAGAGCAAACTAATAAAACAACAAAAAGAAAGAAGAGAAAATACAAGTGGGCTTAGCCCATCAGAGACGTAAAAGAGCTTCAGGAGAAGCTTTAGTTATAAAGGGTTTTTGAGACTGAGAATTTAAAAGAATTGGCAGAAGTCTCGTACGGGAAAAAGGAAAATAAGCCAAAGAAGAAATTTGGTGGAAATATTTTCATCAACAAGGCATAAAAACCAGAAAATTGCTGGTGTATTTTTGTGATAAACTCCAGGTATTACATGTATTCTTTCTCCTTTAGAAATAGAAGTAGCTTTATATACCTAATACCATGCATGACTGAGTAAATATAGATTAGATTAGATTGCGAGTATTAACAAGATGGTTAAAAGATTGGGAGAAATCCATAAGACTTTCCATGAATTACAGAGTATATTATATGAATAGGATAAAACTTATAGATTATGGATTAGTTGAATTTCTCATAGAATGGGCCGGTAAATATAATTCGGCGAATTGATGATCAAATATGGAACTTTGAGAGTTGCGTATTCTAAATTAGTTATGGATTAGCTTAAACAAGTAAGTTAACATTAGATTAATATGATGTGATTATAGACTGATCAAAGGAAGTCCTACGAATTGCTTGAGGTGACGCGTTTGGGTAATTCGGCACGAGTACAGTGAGTAAGAATATTACCGCAATTTGTGTTTTCATAACTTGCACGGTTTATACTATATTTTGAAAATAAAAGGTGTTACCGAATGTTTGAAATTGCATGTGGGACAAGTCTTTTATTTGATATGGTACTGAATAGATTACTTGAGATGTTTACAATTATTTAAAAGGTTCTCATTATTACTAGACATGTTTTACTATTACTTAAGATATGATTACCATTACCGGAATTTGGATTACATGATTTGATAAGAATTGAAATGTCCGGTACTATTTTGAAAATGCTTCCACGTGAATATTTATTGTTTACAAAGAAAAGTATAAATGGTAGGAAACCTTGAAGGATCCCGTAGCTAACGGCGGGTTCGTTAGACCTGGTGCACCTTGTATTTACCGATTACCGAGTACAGTTATAGCCCTCACTATTGAGAAGGTAGAACTAGCATACAGTTACAGTTTTCCCTCGAGTAGGGACCTACAGTTATATTTGACTCCTTTACGAAGGGGTCCACACATTGATACAGATTACATGATCCTTTCTTGGAAACCTCCCAAACATAAAGATTTTCTATGATACAATATTTACCGAGTTTATTACTGATTTATTAAATTGATTTCTGTTATAGGAAATACATGAATAGACTGATTATGTTTACCGTTTCGAAAGGGAATTTTATTTCTATGATAGTTTCTGATTATTATTATTATTATTATTGTTGTTGTTGTTATTGTTGTTGTTGTTGTTGTTGTTGTTGTTGTTATATATGCATGTTTTCTGACTTTTTCCACTTAAAACGGTTGTGGTTAAGGGCTATTACTCACTGAGCTAGCAACTCAATCCCCGCTATTTTTTTACAGAGACAGCAGTTGACGCGAGCGAGGATTTCGTTAATTAGAGTATACGAGTAGATAGTGTCTGGTGAGCCCGCACTTATTCGCGTGGGCGAAGAGTCTATCTATTGTTATCGTTTGTTTTTTTGAACTCTTAGAGTCGCTCCATAGTCATATTTATTAGTGTCATGAGTATTCATTCGTTATATTGGATTAGGTACTAGTATTGCACTTTCTTTCTTTTTATGGGTTTTGTATTATTATTCTGGTAAGATTGGTAATGTTGGTGAAAACTTATTTTTTTGTTATTTGATGAAGATTGTGACTGATTTAGGTAAATATTTGTTGGATGTTATTTGTTTACGAGACAAGAAAGTTTTTGGATAGTCTTAAAATAGGAAAAACTCTATCCGATTTTCTGTAAAATACCGATGAGGCTTACTTGGGGGAACTTGCTCCCAGGCGCCGGTCATGATCCTAAATTGGGCCGTGACATAAATCATCAAGGACCAAGTTCATTAGGTTATAAACATCACAGTCCAAAGCAAAAACACACCTTATCTTCCCCATTTTTGGCATCATCGAAAAGTTACATAATTTAGTTAAGTAACAAGATTTTAGTAGATATCACTCATGGCCACTAGGACTACTGCAAATGCAATCATGGATTCAATTTTCTCTTATTAATCTATGGATATTATCTATCTAAGAAATATCAACAAACAATTAGAGCAAAGGCAGTAAATGTTATTGATACGATTCTCTCACAAAGCATCAAAAGAAATAAATGCACTGAACCATGAGCAAAAAAGCAAACAAAAATAGCCCACTTGAGTCACTGGTTACAAACTGGGCTAGGAAGGATTTAAGACTGGGAAGGACCAGGTTCTTGGTTTTTGGCTTGAAGCAGCTTCAGCGTATCTTGAAGAATACCATCATTCTTCTCATTTTACTTAGCAAGCTCACACTTGAAAGAGTCTTTCTCAGCCTCTACTTCAACCAATCGTTTCTTCAGCCTTTCAATCTCAGCATCCTTAGTCATTTTCTTCCACTATTTGAGCCACCTTGCTCCTTTTGGTAGACCTAGCTCCTTTAGACACAATTGAGCCCTCAACCTTAGCCTCTGTTTTCCGAGAATTCTTTTGAGAGGTCTTTCTCTTGTTGGCACTAGGTGTGGGTACTTTCACATCCTCATATTCATCTTCAAGAACCAGGTTCATCTCCTCAATCTGGACTACTCCACTTGGCTTACCAGCCTTTTTTCTTTCCTTTCCAAGCGACTTTCTTGGCACTCTCAGCTAAGAACCTTTTTACATTGGCCTCACTCTACTTCTTCTGGCTCCTTGTAGTTCTTCCTCTTGTGGGAGGAGTTGCTACAAGGATAGAAGGAACACCCTTTCTCTTAGTGCCACCCATGCCCTTTCCTACAGTCTTTCAAACTTTGTTGTTCTTCTTTTGATTGTAACTATCTACAGTCTCCTCATTATCACTAATCTCTTCACTTAATACAATCATTGCTCCAACTTCTTCAGTCAAACCAACAAGAGTGGGTGAAGGAGATCCATCCACTCTTTCTTCTCTCTTTTCCCTCACATCTACTTCAATACCCTCGCTCTCTTTTTATTTTTATTTTTTATTTTTACCACCAATATATTCAATAACAACATTTCCCTTTTCAATGCCAGCCATATACCCAACCAAAACAAACCGATTCTCAAGATTTTCTGCAATTTCAGAACCAAACTCAGAGGTGGGAAACTTAGAGGTCGCATGTTCAGTTTCAGAAGAAACTGGTTCTTCCCCCTCGGTCGTAGACCAGATCATCAGAATTTATTAGTTCTTCTACTTAACTGGCCTGTAGCTTCTCATTCAATTTATTGGCTTGTTCTTTACTTGCTATTTTTTTTGTGCAATTATTTTTTTATATTTTTTCTTGGGGGTTTGAGTGGTTGAAAGTGTGGGTGAAGGTTCTTTGGATGGTGAGGAAGGGTTTTCTGAGTTTTTGGGATTCTCATGGGTGTTTGCCATTTGATCAGTTCATAAACTTGAGAGAAATGGAGAGAGTTTTGAGGTTTTGGAGATTTTGATCTTTCGAAAAAAATTTGAGATAAGAGGGCAAGGTCAGATAAATTAAAGAGGGAAAGGTTGAGTGTATAATGACACCTTTTTGAAGTCTAGAAGTCTAATCACACTGGAAGTTTCAGTTTGAAAAGACGTTGGACTCTTTCCCCAAATATTTCGACAATTATGGCGCGTGGGACTCTTGGTAAAACTGGTTTGTTTATAACTAATTGGTTCAAAAGTAGTTTGGGATAAAGTGGAACTCTTTTCAGTTCATGATCTATATGCAGTTATTTCAAATTATGCGAAGTGTAGAATATATACCTTATATTCTTGATGAACCAGGTTCATCACTGAGAATTCTCTTGTGTAAGTCTGAATTTTCCAAAAAAATAAAGATAATATCATTAGAGATTAATGAGATATTTTAGCACATTGCACACGAGTATACTAGTGAAAGTACGAGACTGAACAAAATCTAATCTAATTATTTACAAAATTTACAAATTATCTAACCAATTACTGAGTTAGAACTGGTTCCTTTTAGGTGATCTTAATCATCCCTAATTCCAGCTTGTTCCTTTCAAAGTAATCTTTACTCAAGGTTTTTTGCTTATCACTAGCACAAAATTCCACAGTAATCAAACCTTTTTCAAAGTTATCCCTCAGAAAATGATGCCTAACATCTATGTGCTTAGTTCTTTTGTGATGGACCGGGTTCTTGGTCATACTGATTGCACTTGTATTGTCACAAAAGATAGGGATACATCCTACATCAATTCCAAAGGCTATTAATAGTTGTTTAATCCACAATAATTGAGCACAACATGAGGCATCAACCACATACTCAACTTCAGCAGTAGACAAAGCCACAGAGTTTTGCCTTTCTGGTGGCCCAAGACACAAGACATGAGCCAAGAAAGTATGCCATACCTGAAGTGCTCTTTCTATCAATAAGAAAACCTACATAATCAGCATCAACATATCCTACTAAATCAAAATTACTACATTTTGGATACCATAGGCAAAGATCAGTGGTGCCTTTTAGGAATCTTAAGATCCTCTTGACAGCCTTCAAGTGAGACTCCTTTGGATTTGCTTGAAATCTAGCACAAAGGCCTACACTGAAAATAATGTCAGGTCTACTAGCAGTGAGATATAACAAAGAGCCAATCATTCCCCTATACATCTTCTGATCAACAGATGAACCAGGTTCATCTATATCCAATTTTGTGGTTGTTGCTATATGAGTGTCAATTTCTTTGGAGTCTTTCATTTTAAACCTTTTAAGCAACTCTTTCACATACTTCTGCGTATAGATCATATTTTCATTTGAATTTTGTTTAATTTGTAAGTCTAAAAGAAATTAAGCTCACCCATCATACTCATTTCAAATTCACTCCCCATTAGCTTAGAAAATTCTTTACTTAACCTATCTGTAGTTGCTCCAAAGATTATATCATCAACATATAGTTAAACTATCAACAGACCTTTACCTTTTGTAGTGCCCCGAAAAAAGTTTTGAAATATTATAAGGTCATTAAGAGGTCCGACGTGTGCTAATTATATTTATTTGTATGCGAATGTTAGTTAACAATATGAAAGATATCCCATGAACATAATAACAAGTGAACGAGGTATATTTGAAGTGACATAGGGCCTAAAGAGATCCCTTGGGACAAGTCAAGTTGGAAATTATATGATAGACTAAAGTTCCAAATGAGTACCAAGATTTAAGTTTGGACGAGCATATCTATATATATAAGGTGTTATGTGGTTATCACATGAAAGATCTTCGAGTCTAGTTTCTAACGCTTCAAACCATTCGTCAATTGGACATTCCTACAAGAAGTTATGATCAAATTACCAAAGGCTGGCAGTGAAGTAGGGGAATAGCATCCGAGTCCGCATCCGAGCTTGGAGGAGGAGTGAAATGGGAACGCGTAGCGGCTGGGGCAGAGCCCAAAACCCAAAGATTTGGGCATATAAGTGCAAAGTAGGGGAGAGAGAGTGTTTTGAGCTTTTGGGGTTAGGGTTCTTGAGGTCAAGAGGCGATTTTAAGCTCAAATCAAGTCCAACCAACTAAGGTAAGTTGTTAATGATATTTTGAGTTGATTCTTACTCAATATACATGAGTTCTAATATTATTCTTACATCCAAATACTATATTTCATCATCAAATCCTCAAAAATATAAAAATCACCAAAGTTGTGATTTTTCAAGATTGATCTACTAAAGATAATTCTAATGCTTCAAACTCGTTTATTATGAGTAGTTAGAAGTATTTGAAGCATTTGTTACAAGTTTTAATGATTGAAAGATTGGATTATAAAACTCTAGTTCATGGAATGAATAGTACTTTTGAGAAAATGAGAGAGAAGATGAATAGTAATCTTGGTGATGGAATTGATGAATACAATGAACTGATGGAATTATTTGTTAGCAAAAATTGGAAGTGATCAACTAAGTAATCATCCGAATTGTATATTTTACAAGTGTTGATTATGGAAAACGATGAATAGTAACTTGGTGGCATTGGACAATTGATGTAGTATCATTAATGACTTTGAATGGGTATTAAAATATAAGAATGAAGTTGAATGGGCTAGTATGTGAATCTATTCGGCGATTTGAGTTGTTGGAGGCTTGTAGCCAACTTATGAGCCATAAATGGATATTGATCAATATTTTAGGTCATATTTTGATGTAATTAGGATATCTAATTGTAGATATCGACTTGTTGGTGATGTTTGAGCATTTTAATCAATATTGAAACGATGGAAGGGGATTGAAAGTTTGTGAATGTTAATAACGCGAAAGAGAGGTAAGTTGATTAAAACTTACTCTTCTTGAGAAATTTTCTCTAAAAGCATGTTTCGAGTTAATGCTTAAGTTGTTTGCAAATGTGCTTTCGTACTTGTGGGGACAAACAAGTATGGATGTCTCCATGTACTAAAATATTATGTTGCATATGTAGTGTCATGTTGTTTTATAAAATTTTATTTTAAATCTTGTTGGCAAAATGATATTTAAGGTAAATGTTATAAATTTTTATCAAAACTTACGTATTGATAAGAGTATACATATTTGAGTGTTAAAGATAAGTTTTCATGGAAAGTAATTCTTTTGAAAATTGATAAATAGACTAGTATTTGTGGTATCTTTTTAAAGATTAATGTTAAATTGCTAAAGGCTTTAACATGTAAAATGTTGTTTATTTAATTTTTGTTCAAATGGTTTAGATTTTCCTATTAATGCTATGATTTGATAAAAAATAGATCCTTTGATGCTACTATGCTATGAATCTATTTTTGGAGTATCAAATGTTTTGGGAGTTACTTGTGTTCACCGAGATTGGCTTCGGATATATTGTGTTCGTTGTCATGAAACTACACGTGCCGATGTAGGCGTAGATAGCCACTTTGTGGTATAGACTATGATAGAATTCTCTCCCTCGAGAGGGTACTATTTTGTGCTATTATTAGCATGGTTGAGTCGATTCGTACGGTATTACGATGAGACGACCTGAGCAAGTAGGTATATGACTTGCCTCTAGGTACATAACCTAGTTGGCCTTCTTGTGTCGGTGATGGTATAGTACTCCTAGTTAAAGGTAAGGATGATTTTCTTATATGTAGGCCTAAAGAGACGAAAGTGATTTCAATGACTTAAAGCAAATGGAATAATTTTTTATGATTTTATTTAAAATCTTGGATTGATATAAATATTTTAAAAATTTATATTGTGGGTTATATTTCGCTTGTCTTTTATTTAAAATGATATAAATCATGAGCTGATAAAATTTCTTATCGTTTTATATCAAATATTAGTGTATTATTTTTATAAAGTTTGTCCTAAGAACTTAAGTTAGAGAGAGTCTATGACACTTATTGAGTACCATAGTGGTGTACTCAACCCTTAGGGGGCCCTATTCATGGTCCCGTTTTCTTTATGTGTTTCAGGATGAGGTGTGACATTTAATGTATAGGCAGGATTAGGATGACTCTCTTTCCGAGGTATGATAAAGCACTACTTTTATCTCGTGGTAGCTATCATATTATTTCTTATTTTCTTTATTGGAATTATTCCAAGTGGTAGTTCTATTCTTTGGTATAAAGGCTCCATAGTTTAGTTGTGTTGGATGTAAAAATAGGGCTGTAGATAAAGAAAAAATTATTTAATTTGATTATATCATTTTTATGAAAATTTTCATGTAAGATTTTGGAAATAAAAAAAATATTCTATCACTTGATTTGAAAATGTACAAGATTTTCAATTGGCTTCCGCAATTATGCTTGGTTTGACATATGGGTTGGTTTGCTCGGGTCGGGTAGTGTGTCGGGAGCTGGTCACGTGAATTTGAGTCGTGACACCTTTTTCTTTTTTTAAGAACAAAGTATTGTCAATTTTACCTCTCCTGTAGCCATGCTCAAGCAAGAATTTAGACAATCGCTCACACCATGTTCTTGGAGCCTGGTTTAGCCCATAAAGTGTCTTGTCAAGATGGTACACATGATCAGGACATTTCTTGCTTTCAAAGATAGGAGGTTGCTTGATAAATATTTCTTCCTTTAGATAGCCATTGAGGAAGACACTCTTAACATCTATCTGATGGAGAGTGAATTTCATGTAAGCAACAAAGGCTATAAGGAGTCTAATTGCTTCCAATATTGCAATCGGAGCAAAAATCTCATCTTAGTTTATGCCCTCCTCTTGACTATATCCTTGAACCACCAATCTTGCCTTGTTCCTTGTAACTGTTCCATCTTTATCAAGTTTGTTTCTAAAGATCGATTTTTGTGCCAATTACTGATCTGTCATTGGGCTTAGACCATATGCCAAACTTGACTTCTCTCAAATTGGTTGAGTTCATCCTGCATTGCATTCACTCAGTCTGCATCCTGCAAAGCCTCAATAATATTTGTAGGTTCAATAAGAGATAAAAAAGCATCAAAAGCATAGAGGTTCTTAAAAGAAGATATGGTTTTGATTCCAGAGGTTGGATCAGTGATTATGTTCCCAATGGGATGAGAACTTTGATACTTGTAAAGTTTCACAACCAACCGATTTACCTTAGATATTCCTTCAATGTTTTGTTGCTGAGGAACAGGTTCATGGGCAGGTTCCCTCGAGGTTTGAGGATCTGTTCCTCTCTGTTCAGTTCCCCCTGTCAGGTTGCCCTGGGTGGAAGGACCTGTTCCATTACCTGTTCCTTCCTTTGGTGCAGCTTCAGTCTGGGTTGTGATTTCATTTGAGTTTCTTACCAGCCCAATTGCTTCATCATCCTGTTTCTGGCTCTCAAAAAGAATGTTAGTTCATCAAAAACCACATGTACATTTTCTTCTACACACATAGTTCTTTTGTTATAAATCTTATACGCTTTACTATGTGAAGAATATCCCAAGACTACTCTCTCATCACTTCTGGGATCAAACTTACCTAGGGAGTCTTTTCTATTATTGTGCACAAAGCCCTTGCATCCAAATACCCTAAGATGGGATATATTTGGTTTTCTCCCTTTAAGTAACTCATAGTGAGTCTTCTCAATAAGAGGTATAGTTATGCACCTATATATGATGTAGCATGCAATGTTCACAACTTTTGCCCAGAAACTATGGGGCAATTTACTAGCAAGTAGCATAGTCCTAGCCATTTTCTCCGATGTCTTGTTCTTTCTTTCAACTATTCCATTTTGTTGTGGAGTTCTAGGAGCAGAAAATTATGACCTCTGCCATGCTCATCACAAATTTCAGAAAATTTAGCATTCTCAAATTCAGTACCATGATCGGACCTAATTGATGCAAGTTGATTACGTAGTTGTTTTTGAGTTTTTCTAACAAATGAAGTGAACATGTCAAATGTTTCATCTTTAGATGTTAAAAACAATGTCCAAGTAAACCTAGAGTAATCATCAACAAGCACCATAACATACCTCTTACCACCTCTGCTCATTGTCCTTATTGGTCCACACAATTCTATATGGACCAGTTCCATCGACCTGGTAGTACTTACCATTTTCTTGCTTTTAAAAGAAGATCTTACCTGCTTCCCCCTTGCACAAGCCTCACAAACTTTATCTTCCTTGAACTTAATGTTAGGCAGCCTTATCACCAAGTCCTTGGAGACTAGTTTGTTGAGTTGGCTTAGACTTTCATGTCCAAGTCTTTTGTGCCAAAGAAGGGGATCACTGTCCATGACACTCAAGCAAGTGAGTTCATTATCTGAGAGTATGAACTGATCCACCATATATATTGTTCACTCTTCTTCCCTGCACGACTTTCTTTCCATTTTCAAATGAGACATTACCTTATTTAAAGTCCTCAAGTGAAAGAAATTGGTTCTTGCTTCCTGTCATGTGCTTTGAGCAGCCACTATCCATGTACCATATTTAGCTGCTCCCCTTCACTTGAACCTGCAATAGGAAATCAGGGGTTAGTCTTGAAACCCAAACTAGTTTGGGTCCCTTTCTATAGACAGAAGGATAAATCAAATTCTTTTTAGCCCAACTTGGCAGCCTATTTTTTCCTAGAATAAATTTTTTGTTCTTTTGATCTTCCTTTTCTTTTGCAGTGCAATCACTCTTATAGTGACCAGTGTTACCACAGTGAGTGCAAATCTTATTTTCAGGAAGTGTTAGGCATTTATTTTTGGGATCCTATTTGGGTGCAGAATTTCCAAAGTCAAGTCTATTTCTATTGCCTCTATGGTGTTTTTGTAGCCATGAAAGTGCATCAGAGGACCTGTTCCATTTACATGTTCTATCAAGCTCATGTTTAACCTTTGTCAAGTCCTCGTTCAAAAATCCTATCAGTTCATCCCTTTTGTATAGCTCATCCCTGAATCTTTTTCCAGTGTAAGTTGTGTGCACTAGCTATTTCTTTTCCTGTTCCTAACTTCAATTTCAGATTATCAGATCTAAGTTCTAAGACAGTTGTGTCAAGTGTATGAACTTGGTTCTTCAAAACAGTATTTTCTTTTTCAGTTTCACAAGCCCTAATTTTCAGGTTTTTGCATTTTGCTTTTAAAAAGTTACAATCTTTTGATAATTGTTCTTTTTCAGAATTTATATTCTTAGATTCATCAATTAAAGTTAGCAATAGTTCTGATAGTCTATCTTTAGAAAGGAATTTAATTTATCCTTTAGGTCCAGAAAATTTATCTTAATTTATTCATCAGGTTTATCTTCAGACTCTCTGATTGCCATAAGAGCTCGTTTAACATTATCATCATCAGTGTCCCCATCTGAACTATATTCCAAGTAGCAACCATTGCTTTGGATGGCCTTTTGTTGTAGCTCTTCTTGTCATGAACTTGTTCCTTCTTTTTGTTTTTCCCTTTTTCCACTTGACTTCCCACATAGAACAGTTCTTGATCATGTGGTTCTTTTTACCATATTTGAAGCATCCATCAATCGTCTGTAAGTGATCTCTTCTCCTATCCTAACACAAAGAATAGTAGTGATCATGAATAATGGTGGTCTAGTGGTAGATTGCTCTTTACAGTTTCTAAGTAGTGCACTCATCTTGATCTTTTCCTAAGGTGTTAGCCTCTTCAAGGATAACCTGCTCTGATACCAATTGATGTTTTATACTTCAGTACCACACTAGGGGGAGGGGATGATTTGTGTGGTATCCAATTTTTATGTGCACTAGATTATCGAAGGACATGGTTCTTCTATGTGTTCCTTACACTACATTTGCGGAATAAATAATTCAGAAAGTAAAGAACATAAGAATTTTTACGTGGAAAATACCCGGCTCAAAAGGTGAAAAAATCACGACCTACTACCAGTAGAATTTTTCCCAAACACTTCACTACAACTCTGAGCCAACAACAAAGTTTACAAACTCTTGCAAACCTAAGGATTACCCCTAACCCTTGTAGCAACCAGCCACAGGCTGTTGCGACTGCTTCAAGTTAACTCTAACTTGAACAATACAACTCGAGTTTACAACCTCTTGCAAACCTAAGGATTAACTCTAACTCTTGTAGCAACCAGCCATAGGCTGTTGCGACTACTTCAAGTTAACTCTAACTTGAATGATACAACTCAGGTACCTAGTACAATTTGCTTCTAAGAAAGTTGAAAGGTATAACTCAAAACGCCTACTACATTTTGAACTAGAAATAAAGAAACACATAAAACTCTTTAGGGAGCTGGTTCTTCAATATGGTTCGTGTAGCTTCAGGATCACACTATTAAAACTCATAGAAATTGCTCACAAAATGCCTTGCTATTTTGCTTTGAATTCTTGCTTAACTTCAGTATGTGTGCATCACCTGTAAAAGAGAGCACAACTGATATATATAGAGTTAGTAGAATAAGGACTAACTAGAGTTCTAATGCTTTACTCTTCTTTGATGGAAGAGTTCTAGTTATCTTCAACTTTTAACTCCTTCCTTATCTTGGATAGAGTTCTTTTCAATTAAGGAGTCATTCTCCTTATCAAATATACAACCTTTTCGTTCAGAGATTATTTGAAATAATCACTTATACTTATCCCTTTCACGTGCATGCCTTTTGCTTGATTCTGTCTGTCACCTGTGTACACTGTCCATGGACCTGATTCATGCATGTGTTCCTTTGTCAATCATCAAAACCAAAATTACTTAGGTCAATAGAGTTTCATGCACTTGGCTCGGGTTGAACTATATAGAACTAACACTAACGAGGTAAAGATATTTTCTAGTACTTTATGTATTTCACTGAATTCGATTATGTATAATATTTGTGGTCCAAATTTTGTATTAAAAAAAAAAAAAAATGAAGTCTGTAGAAGCATCAGCCTGATTAAACTTAATGCTTTTAAATAGTACTATTATATTTGTGCCAATTTCTAACCTTACATAGTCAATTATGTAGCAGTGCATTTTTTTCGTTAATGAAAAAGAGATTTTATTAATAAAATTGTGAGTATAATTCTATTTGCTCTCTTAATTCTTCTCTCCTAATTATTCTTCGTGATTCGAGAGCTTAAGCGACGAATTTCTCGAATGTAAGATGATGCAGACTTCATTGGGTTGTATTTGATTTCCATGAAAAGAAAAAACATTTCTTCATCACTTCGGCGACTTTGAAAAAGATAATATTTGATGTCTTGGATCTCTTTATAAAATATTTTATGAATTTAAAAAAAAAATTGAAGGAAGCAGAATGCTTCTTGATGGAGTCGATGTTCTATCGAAGTGAGGATAATCAGAAAAAGGTTGTTCCGCTGGCAAAATCTGGCATGACGAGCAACCAAAGTCAAACACGTAAACATATTATATAAAGTATATCGCTTAGTGTGGCTTGTATTCAGATTTTTTTCTCTCTTCAAACTAATAAGCACCCTAAAAAAGATTAGCTATCATCTTCTTTTTTATCTATGCTATCCAAAACATTGTTCAACAAAATTATAATTGTATGTCTAAGAATTGTGGTAAACCAAGCAAATTATTGATCGATGTTCCTTCTTTTATGAATACACCTTCCCTAATACTAATACATAGAACTTTGTCCAATTCATTGTTCATATGAATAACATTGTGAAGGAGCTAGTTAGGTTTTCTTCGTTTAGAGCTCCAATTGTAATTCGCTCACTTTACGAAATGGAATTGACAGAGAAGGCCTTTACATAAGTACATTGCAGTTTTACCAAAATTATCGTCTAGACAGTTTATTTGCCTCGTTTGCAAAGAGAAAGAAAAGTTAATATAACAATAAAAACAATAACAAATCAAGTGTAATCCCACAAATGGAGTCTGGAGAGAGTAGTATGTAGCCCTTACCCTATCTGGTGAAAGTACAGAAACTATTTCCAATAGACCCTCGATTCAAAGAAAGATAAAAAAGTAGTAACAACAAGCAGGGACAACAACAAAATAATTTGATAAGGAAATCGAAGCAAAAGAAATAACAGGTAGTAACAGAGATCTAAGTATAAGAAAATACGAGAATAATACTAATACTACAGGAATAAAAAAGAGATACACTCGACTACCTACAACCTTCAATCATAATTCTCGACCTCCACACCATCCTACCAAGGGTCATGTCCTCGGTAATCTAAAGTTGCGCCATGTCCAGCCTAATCACCTCTCTCTAATACTTTTTAGGCATACCTCTACCTCTCATTAGATCCACTATGGCCAACTTCTCGCACCTTCCCCCTGGTATATCGGTGCATCTCCTTTTTACATGCCCCTACCATCTCAGCCTCATGACTTCCTGCATCTTGTCCACCATACTCCCCCCTAGTTCTGAATGTCTTTATTCTTAATCTTATCTCTCTTAGTTTACCCACACATCCATCTCAGCATTCTCATTTCTGCTACTTTTATTTTCTGAACATGGAAGTTCTTGATTGGCCAACACTTCGCCTCATATACCATAATTGATCTGACCACTATTTGTAGAACTTACTTTTAAGCCTTTATGACACATTTTATCACACAAAAAACCGGACGAGCCTCTATTTCATCTACCCTGCTCCAATACGATATGTGATATTCTCATCGATGTCCATATTACATAGGATTACAGACCCAAGGTACTTGAAACTTCCTCTTTTGGGGATAATTTGTGTATCACGTCCACGTCCCCTTCATGAGTCACGTCACTGAACTTGCACTCCAAGTATTCTGTTTTTATCCGTCTCAACTTAAAACCTTTCGATTCTAAGGCCTGTCTCCAAACCTCGAACCTCGTGTTAACTCCATTTCACATCTTGTCAATCAGTACTATGTCATCAGCAAATAACATACACCATAACACCTCCCCTCGAATGTGACATGTCAGTACGTCTATCACCAAGACAAATAAATATAGACGAAGATTTGATCGTTGGTGCAACTCCATCGCGGCTATAAAGTATTCCGAGTCTCCTCTATATATGTAACATAAAAAGTTACGTATAAACGAAGAGTAAATACACTATATACGTAACATAAAATGTTATGTAGGGATTATAGTATAAAGATTAGTAAAACAGAGATTAATATAATTTTTAACAATACAAATTCTTATACATGGAGTATTCTTTCTTATATTGGTAAACCTATTTGTCATTTAAAATAGTGTCATGTATAAGACATAAAACACGCACGTGTGTAGTGCAGTCCACTTTAACCGAAACTTAGCCCCATTTGGTCATAGATTTTGCAAAGTTTTTTTTTCAAAAAGATTTGGCAAAACCTGTTTGTTTATAAATATTATCCATATTTTGGCAGATTTTGAAAATAAATTTTTTAAATTCCAAAATTAGCTCTACACCTTTTTTTGGCCCAAAATATTACTTTGAATTTTTTAACAATTTCAAAAATTACCCCAAATTTTTATATTTTATAAAAAACGCATCATCTATTATGACCCAACTAATCCACCGGTTAGTTACTACTATTTTTTTGGACTGATGGATCTTGTAATATTATTACAATTTAACAAATTATAGTAGCTAGTGATTGTGTTATTAGCAGTTGATATTAAAATGTCAGGTTATGGTTTTATGATAGTGTATTATGTAGTTTATTATAAAATTATTAATTTTGTGCCAAACTTATCTATGTTCAAGACTATGGTGTATGATAATGATAATAAATGACATCGATGAAGGTTATGTATATACACGATTAACAAGTTTGTTTGTTTGGTATTATTGCGTATTTTTGATAAATTTTAGAACTTATGGGTATAAGTCACTTTTCATGTTTTTTTTTTTTAAAAGTAAAATATATTTTGAAAATGATGTCCAAACATATTTTTATCTTCAAACCAAACTTCACCCAAATCAAATTTTTTAAAACAAATTTAAAAATTTGTGGATGCAATAAATTGTAGACGAGTAGGGGTGCTCTTTGACGCACGGTGTACAAGTTAGCACCATTACCCACTCCAAATACAATCTTCTCTTCTACCCTTCCTGAGATATTTCCAATTACTTTAGTACTCATTTCTTTTCCCATCCCAAAAATTTGTCCATTTACTTATTTTTTATATTTTTTATTAACCACTAGCAATAAATATTTAAAGTATTTCTCTGGCAAGAAAAAAAAAATCAACCTCCCCTTTCCTCTGTCTCTCTCCATTTTCGATCACCCGAAAAAATTTCATAATAATCGCAGTAGAAGACCAAGAAACTAGATAACAAAGAAGAGGAGGAAGGTTTTGAGAGAAAGGTGAAAAGGGGTTTAAGAAAAGATCAAATCTGTATAGCTCAGCTCTTAGCTATGGCTTTAATGCGCCTTCTCAAACAGGTCACTTCTTTCACGCTTAGCTCAAGATTTTTTCTCAAAGATTTAATCTTTGTTTCATATCTTTGATGGGTTTTATTTGATTTTTATTGGTTTTGTTAATAATTGGAGATTTATTGTTCTGCTGGGTCATAAAAACCCTAATCTTGGTACATTTATAGGTTCCCTTGTAGTCAAGAATTGGATTTTTGGGAGTCATTAGCTCTTCTTAAATTGGGGTTGCTCTTTTTCTTTCCCTTTAGTTATAGGGTATTAACTTTCAACTATGATATTTTTGAGGCTAAAGCTTGTGTAGATTAGGTCATGATTGGATTTTTATGTGTAAAATTAGCTTATCTTGCTCCATATGATAGCTTTACATATATCCATGTTACGCACTTACTATGTTGGTTCAGAATCAGTGCAAGTTAAAGAAAAAAAGAGATCTTTCCTCAGCTGCTTAAATTGTAAAAGTAGTGTGCTGTAGTTTTTTTTTCCTTGCACTGCTTGTTTTCTTTACAAAGGTTTGCGTATCTTCGTCTTGGTATGATGGTTTTTTCCTTGCTCTCTTCATTTATGCATTGAATTGTACTTTTGTTATACAGGTTGAAAGGCAGCAATCTCAACTAAGGCAGCTAAACTATTTGCTCAATAGAACCTACCTTACCTCTGGAAAGGCGATAGGAGGTGGAGGTATGTCCTAAACATTTTTGTACTCATGAAGTGGAGGCGTGTTTCTTCTTTTTTTTCCCCTTTTTTGTAGATATATTAGTGGTTGATGGTTGAGAAATAAAAAAAATGGAATGGTTGAGTTCATGGAATTATTACTTGTTGTGTGTATATATTTTTTTTTCTTTTTTGTAGATATATTAGTGGTTGATGGTTGAGAAATAAAAAAAATGGAGTGGTTGAGTTCATGGAATTATTACTTGTTGTGTGTATATATTTTTAGCTAGATGTTTGTTGTATCAAAAAATCGGGCCTCTATATTTTTTTAGACTGAACTATACATACCTACAATGTATGGAACACCATAAGTAATGCTGGTAACTTTTGCCCCCTCTTTTCTCACCCTCTACGTCATGCTAGATTGGGTTCTACTAACGATTTAGGCAAAACTAATCAAAAAAGAGGTTTTATCTTTTACATTCAAAATTGGTATACATTTAAAAAAAATAATACCAAAGTGAACAGTACTGTTTCCAAATAATAGTCTTCAACGGAACTTGAGAATAGCAGATCTAGAATTTTGCTGCAATACACAAATAGACCATTGTAGAATATGAAATAGAGCAGACAGCAATTGAGGTCAAGAAGTGAGCAACTTTAATAATGAAGATATAATTGACAATGTTGGGTAGGTAGAAGAGTGGGATAGGAGATGTGGGTAACGTGCGTGTGAAAGGGATATAAGATTTTGTTATGATGGGAATAATATTTACCTTATTTCAACCTGTCTAAACTGCTTTGAGATAAAGAATTCTCGCAGTTCATACTTATTTAAAAAGTAATAATTGGTGCTGCATAATATTTCACAATTAAGATTTCTGGTGAAATCTCTCTATGGTGTCGGCCTCCTCTTTTGTGTTTGCTGAGAAGAACACAAAAGTTTACTTGAAATCGTTATGATATGAAAATGGATAACGTCTTTGGTACATAAGTTTCATGGTGTTGGCGCTGCCTAAATTGCCTTCATAAGATCTTTTTTGTGCTTACAAGAGAAAGTTTAAACCCAATTTGTGAGTAATATGACTTTCTAATATGAAACTTGTTATCTCCTAGGTTCTGTGCAATATATTTGTTAGTATGTTTCCTAGTCTTGTGAACGTTTGAGCAGATATGAGAGCTTATCACCTAATATGTTAAGCCTCTGCATCTTTTGGCAAATTGCAGACAACTAGCTGACATTAAGACCTTCTGACAGCTTGTTGGTAGAGTAAAATGTACATTGAACATGCAAGTAAAATGTTTAAATTCCGAAAGACGCTTCTGGCTTCTTCTGGTTGCTTCACCTTTTCTCAATGTTTGGCTTGACCTTTTGCTTCATGTTATATTAAGAGATGTACAGTTATGCAATAAATGTTCTTTCGAAAGTATAATTACCTTACTTTTATCTGGGCAAAGCATGTTGTAATCCTCCAGCGTGTCCCTTCTTTGTGCAGTACATGGAGCTGCAAGAACCAAGGGAAGGTTTCGATCAAGTTATGTGGGCAGCCTGGCCCGCCGAGTACGTGATACAGAAGAAGCTACTGATGCGGCGTATCTCAGAGAGCTATATCATAAGAACGATCCAGAGGCAGTCATAAGGTTGTTTGAAGGTCAACCTTCACTTCATTCTAATCCAGCAGCACTCTCGGAGTATGTTAAGGCGCTGGTTAAGGTTGATAGACTAGATGAAAGTGAGCTGCTCCGGACATTGCAGAGAGGTGAGACCTTATAAGAAAGTTTGTCTCTCATTAGCTTGGGCTGTCAATTTGGCTTGGCATTGAGAGTTTGTTTTCTTACATACTCGATACTAAGGCTTTTGATAAGTTGGTAGTAGGTTCTAATTTGTGTCTGACTAGAGGTCTTTCAGGGATTGGTGGTACTGCTAGCTCTCATGCGGAAGAAGCAAATTTAGGAGCTCTGTCAGCTTTTAGGAATGTTGGGAAAGCTATGAAGGATGGCGTTCTTGGTACTTCCAGTGCTCCTATACATATGGTGGCTGTTGAAGGGGCTCATTTCAAAGAACAGTTATGGCGTACATTCCGTGCTCTTGGTTTGGCCTTTCTCTTGATTTCAGGTGTTGGTGCGCTCATTGAAGATAGAGGAATCAGCAAAGGTATAGAAGCTCTGAAATTTTTACTGGTTTTTCTTCAGGTGAATTTGATTGTAAGTAGAAGTTCTTTTTTTGTTAATGATGTTTACTGCCTCAGGACTTGGTCTAAATGAGGAAGTGCAGCCGACTATGGAAACCAATACAAAATTTGCTGATGTGAAGGGTGTTGATGAGGCGAAAGGGGAGCTGGAAGAGATTGTGCACTATCTTCGAGACCCTAAGGTGAGTTAATATGGGAGGTATTTGCAATAACCACTAATGCATGTATTCTCCTGTTGGCATGAAAATTAAATCCTAAATTTTATCTTTTGTGTCAAAGACCATGTAAGTGAGCAAAGATAATACTGAATGGCATGAGATTGCTCTGACATTACATATGAGATTTTATTCATGGAGGAACGATAATCGATATTTATCTTTTCTGACTGTGTTTTCGCTAGATCTGTTTTAACTTAATCTGCTCCTTCTTCCCAACAAAAGTTCAATGAAAGAGAGCAAAGGAAGATGGAATTGACCTGAGAATCTGACAGGGATACATGTAACCTGAGAACATCAGTTATGTTTTGCTAGTTATATGTACCGACTTTACATATTCCCTTTTCTTAATTAAAAAAAATAGGGAAGTTGGCAGCAAGCGCTTCCTCCTTTGTGTCAGGAAAACATTCTGAAAAGTTTATTATTTGTTGATTATATCCACACTATGTTAGGTATTGAGGCAAGAAAGGCAAGGATAGAAGGAGGACCGACAATACCATTATATGGGCTATTTCTCTTGGGTTCATAAGTAGCCTCTGATCCTTCAATTCTTCATTTGGATTTCCACATGCTTGAATACTGAAGATTTTGGTTATCTGAAAAGGCTCCTAATTCTGAACAAAACAAGTTTACAATTGGTTAGTTGTGAAATCGGGGTATCCTTCCAATATTCAAAGATCCATGTTCCGAATCATGTGTTCTTTTATTTTTATGACCGATAAATCCCGGTGAGTTAGCTGGCCCACATGTTCGAAACTCGGGGGAGTATGCCGTCATAACATACACATCATCGAGGCTTGTATCGAAATATATGGTAGGACTCCTCTTGTGCGGCTAGCTGCTTAGATTTATGGTTCTGTAGTGAACCAAAGATTTGGTGCATTATACGTTTGGAAAATCAGTTACCTTGCTCTATAGGCTGAATCTGGTAAACCTATTCCACTCTCATTTGACTACCAGTAATTCAGTTATGTAAAACTGTTAGGAGCGGCGAGACTACAAATTAGCCAGGGGATTTGCTAGTACCAGACTTTCCCTTTGGCTGCAAGGAAGAGAAAAATTAAAGAGACGTGAGAGGGTCACCGGCTTGGCTGACCCTATATTATGATAAAATGGAGGCAACTCATAGAACATCCTTGCTGCCGATAGGGCTGGGGAAGTTGACGAACAAACCTAATGAGGATAGAACAAGAAGCGAAGTATCTAACAGGTTCTTAAGCTGCTAATTCTGTTGTTGCTAATCGTGGCGTCCAAGGGTTTGGCCTAGTGGTCGATACATTTGGAATGGACCGTGAGAGACTAGGGTTCAAATCCTAGCAAAGTAAAAACACGCCAGATGGAATGCTTTCCATCTGTCTAAGCCTTGGATAGAGTAAGCTGGTACTTGCGTTGGTGGGAGATAGCGGGTAGTCCGGTTAATTAGTTGAGGTGTGCGCAAAACTGGCCCAGACCACTGCCATTTAAAGAAAATAGTTGTAGCCGAGTGTGGGTTGGTAGCTTCAGTTAATTAGAGTGAAGTATTTGATACTGTCCTATCTGCTTGGGAGTTGAACGAGTTGGGACTGCCACATAGGTTAGCCTCATGAGGACTCGGGTGAAAGTTAGATTAATTGGTTAGTTTGGCAGTTTTGTTAGTTTTTTTTTCATGAAAAGCTAATTAAAACCAAAAAACCAGCATGACCAATCCAGTGTTTTAAAAAGCGATCGCTTCGTCGCTTTAAGCAAGAAGCGACGCGAAGCGATGGCTGCTCGCTTTTCCATGCCTGAGGCGACTCGACCAGATGAAGCGCTCGCTTCAGTCGAAGAAGCGCGAAGCGACGAAGCGATTGTGAAGCGCAGAAGCGCTCGCTTCTGTTCAGATGGTTCCTTTTTTTTTAAAAAAAAGTTTGGGTCTGTTTTTTTATTATACAAAACAGACCCCTAAGACCAAATTGACCATTTCTCTCTTCTTCCCAAATTGATCGACCATTGCTGCTGCTAGGGTTTCAACTTCCTCCAGGTAATTTTTCTTCTTCTCCTTTTTTTCTTTCTTCTTCCTTCTTTCTTCTTCTTGTTCCCATCCAGCGTCTGCTAAGGTATTTTATCTTTTTTTCTTTGTTCTTCCTTCTTTCTTCCTTCTTCTTCTTCTCTTCTTTTTTTCACTTTTTCTCGTCCAGCGTCTGCACAGCTAGGGCAGGCGATGGTTTTCTTTTTTCCCCCCCTTTTATTCTTCTTATTTATTAATTTTAATATGTATTTTAGTTTATAAAATTAATTATTATATATATATGTTATATTTTTCAGTTTATTTGATTTTTTTAATGTGTATTTCAGTTTATAAAATTAATTATCATATATATGTTATATTTTCAGTTTATTTGATTAATTTTATATGTATTTCAGTTTAGAAAATTAATTATTATATATATATATATATATATATATATATATATATATATATATATATATATATGTTATATTTTAGTTTATTTGATTTTTTTTAATGTGTATGTCAGTTTATAAAATTAATTATTATATATATTATAGTAGCTTTGATTTCGCTTGTCCTATGGTTTGTGGAGGATTTGGTGGTACCTACTTTTAAGTTTTTAAATTGAACTTTTTGATTATTTATGTTGTGTCTTTGCAAGGTTTACATTATGTTTTTTAAGAATTGCGCTTCACTTCAATGAAGCGTGCGCTTCGCTTTGCGCGCGCTTCGCTTTTGAAGCGAGGCGAGCCCCTATCGCTTTTTTGCGCTTCTCGCTCTCAAAAACACTGGACCAATCTTACTGATCAGGACCTACCTAATTCAAACTAACTAGCAATCATGATCACATCTCTTCTGGTAGATTTCGCTTGTCAGTGCGGCAGTGCCCCTATGGAGTAAAAGAGGAGATAAACTTAATATTTTGAAAGGCTTTCCAACCTCTTCAATTCACCTTTCTTTAACTTCTCTGGAATGAAAGTTAGTAACTATTCTGATTTTTGCTCATGTTGCAATTTGCATCATACCAAAGTTTTTGAGCTATTGGCTAATATATGACTTTCTACTTTGGTTGGTAATTTGATTATGACTTAATTTTGCATCCTTGCTGCTGATAGGGCTGGGGAAGTTGACGAACAAACCTAATGAGGGTAGAACAAGAAGCGAAGTATTTAACAGGTTCTTAAACTGCTTATTCTGCTTAAATAGTTGTTGCTAATCGTGGCGTCCAAGGGTTTGGCCTAGTGGTCAATACATTTGGAATGGACCGTGAGAGACTAGGGTTCAAAGATGAATGCTTTCCATCTGTCTAAGCCTTGGTGGATAGAGTAAGCTGGTACTTGCATTGGTGGGAGATAGCGGGTAGTCTGGTTAATTAGTTGAGGTGTGCGCAAAACTGGCCCAGACCACTGCCATTTAAAGAGAATAGTTGTAGCCGAGAGTGGGTTGGCAGCTTCAGTTAATTAGAGTGAAGTATTTGATACTGTCCTATCTGCTTGGGAGTTGAACGAGTTGGGACTGCCACATAGGTTAGCCTCATGAGGACTCGGGTGAAAGTTAGATTAATTGGTTAGTTTGGCAGTTTTGTTAGCTTTTTTTTAATGAAAAGCTAATTAAAACCAAAAAACCAGCATGACCAATCTTACTGATCAGGACCTACCTTATTCAAACTAACTAGCAATCATGATCACATCTCTGCTGGTAGATTTTGCTTGTCAGTGCGGCAGTACCCCTATGGAGTAAAAGAGTTGATAAACTTAGTATTTTGAAAGGCTTTCCAACCTCTTCTCACCTTTCTTTAACTTCTCTGGAATGAAAGTTAGTAACTATTCTGATTTTTGCTCATGTTGCAATTTGCATAATACCAAAGTTTTTGAGCTATTGGCTAATATATGACTTTCTAATTTGGTTGGTAATTTGATTACGACGTAATTTTGCATCCTTGCTGCTGATAGGGCTGGGGAAGTTGACGAACAAACCTAATGAGGGTAGAACAAGAAGCAAAGTATCTAACAGGTTCTTAAGCTGCTAATTCTGCTTAAATAGTTGTTGTCAATCGTGGCGTCCAAGGGTGTGGTCTAGTGGTCAATACATTTGGAATGGACAGTGAGAGACTAGGGTTCAAATCCTAGCAAAGTAAAACACGCCAAATGAATGCTTTCCATCTGTCTAAGCCATGGGGGATAGAGTAAGCTGGTACTTGCGTTGGTGGGAAATAGCGGGTAGTCCGGTTAATTAGTTGAGGTGTGCGCAAAACTGGCCTAGACCACTGCCATTTTAAGAAAATAGTTGTAGCCAAGTGTGGGTTGGTAGCTTCAGTTAATTAGAGTGAAGTATTTGATACTGTCTTATCTGCTTGGGAGTTGAACGAGTTGGGACTGTCACATAGGTTAGCCTCATGAGGACTCGGGTGAAAGTTAGATTAATTGGTTAGTTTGGCAGTTTTGTTAGCTTTTTTTTTTAATGAGAAGCTAATTAAAACCAAAAAAACCAGCATGACCAATCTTACTGATCAGGACCTACCTAATTTAAACTACCTAGCAAGCATGATCACATCTCTGCTGGTAGATTTCGCTTGTCAGTGCGGCAGTGCCCCTATGGAGTAAAAGAGGAGATAAACTTAGTATTTTGAAAGGCTTTCCAACCTCTCCAATTCACCTTTCTTTAACTTCTCTGGAATGAAAGTTAGTAACTATTCTGATTTTTGCTCATGTTGCAATTTGCATCATACCAAAGTTTTTGAGCTGTTGGCTAATATATGACTTTCTACTTTGGTTGGTAATTTGATTATGACTTAATTTTGCGACATCTTATTAAATCTTACTGTGTTTAATTTTTTCTGTTTACCATCGTCGTTTTTGCTCGGTCTTGATGATTTGTTTTTTCTATGACGTGAGGCAGTTGTTTTACAATTGCTTATTTTGACATTTTGTTGCAGCGATTCACTCGTCTTGGTGGCAAGCTCCCAAAGGGTGTGTTACTTGTTGGTCCACCTGGAACTGGTAAGACCATGTTGGCAAGAGCCATAGCAGGAGAAGCTGGGGTTCCCTTTTTCTCATGCAGTGGTAGTGAATTTGAAGAAATGTTTGTTGGTGTTGGAGCCCGGAGAGTAAGAGACCTTTTTGCAGCTGCTAAGAAACGATCACCGTGCATTATATTCATTGATGAAATTGATGCCATTGGAGGTAGCCGTAACCCAAAGGACCAGCAATATATGAGGATGACTTTGAATCAGTTGCTTGTTGAGCTGGATGGTTTCAAACAGAACGATGGAATCATTGTGATTGCTGCCACTAACTTTCCTGAGTCATTGGATAAGGCACTGGTGAGACCTGGACGTTTTGATCGCAACATTGTTGTCCCAAATCCTGATGTTGAAGGTCGGAAGCAGATTCTGGAATCTCACATGTCAAAGGTATTTTTTCTTAATACTGGGGCATCTATGGTGACCCTGCAGTTTCCAGGTCATTGTTCTCATGAACTATTAGTAGCGATCCGAAGCTATCGTAATGCTTGTTTAATAGCTGATAGGTTTTCCTTATGTCTATATCTCTTTTAGCAAGTTATACTAGAAATTCATTATGCACGTGCACTTAGCCTTTCTTCCTTTTTCTCTATTGGTGAATCTATTTTTTATTGACCTGTACTGTGAAACAAGCTTGCAAGATGCCTACTGAAATTAGTGTCCTGTTACACTTTAAATTTCCCTACTTGTAAAGGTCTCCCACTATAGGTGTCTTCCCTTGTGGCATTTTTTACCTCTCACATTTTACTTGGACATGGTTTGTGAGCGGCTACTGTTTATTTATGTGGTGTTAAGTCTCCTTTTGTTGTACACTTGCTAAAATAAAAACTTTGTTGCTATATCAGCCTCAAATACATTCCACCACGCGTGGTTTATCTTGACCATCTTTCTCTTCTGGATAGCTAACTTCAGATGCAACTGCAATTTTAAAGTGTTTTATTTAGCATCATTTCCTATCTGGCAGGTAGTTAAAGCCGATGATGCCGACCTTATGATCATTGCTAGAGGGACTCCTGGATTTTCTGGTGCTGACCTTGCCAATTTGGTTAATATTGCTGCTGTGAAGGCCGCGATGGATGGTGCCAAAGCTGTAAGCTTGGCTGATCTAGAGTATGCTAAGGACAAGATCATGATGGGAAGTGAGCGCAAATCAGCTTTCATATCCAAAGAGACGAAAAAGCTTACAGCCTACCATGAAGGCGGCCATGCTCTTGTTGCTATTCATACTGATGGGGCGCTTCCAGTTCACAAGGCAACCATTGTTCCACGTGGAATGGCTCTCGGTATGGTTGCTCAATTGCCTGAGAAGGATGAGACTAGTATGTCCCGTAAGCAGATGCTTGCTCGGCTTGATGTTGCTATGGGTGGGCGAGTCGCTGAAGAGCTCATTTTCGGAGAAAGTGAAGTAACTTCTGGTCCATCCAGCGATCTCCAGCAAGCAACCAATCTCGCCAGGGCCATGGTTACTAAGTGGGGTATGAGCAAAGAAGTTGGGCTCGTCACCCACAACTATGACGATAATGGGAAGAGTATGAGCACTGAAACGAGGCTTCTCATTGAGAAGGAAGTAAGAGAATTGCTTGAAAGGGCTTACAACAATGCGAAAACGATTCTGACCACCCACAACAAAGAGCTTCATGCTCTTGCCAATGCATTACTTGAGCAGGAAACCCTGACCGGAAACCAGATAAAGGCCCTGCTTACCCAGGTCAATTCTCAACAAATACAGCAGCAGAAACCTCAATTAGTTACTGAGGAGAGCACATCACCATCTAATCCAGCTCCTCCGTCAAGTCCAACTGCAGCAGCAGCAGCAGCCGCGGCCGCTGCCGCAGCCGGCGCTGCAGCTGCGGCCACTGCCGCAGCCAAAACCAAAGGCATTGCTCCTGTAGGACCTTAGTATGGTAACTTATTGGTAGTTTTTATCAATCCAATGTGCATATAGGGGATCATTTTCACGCGAGCTTTCCACCCTTTTCATTGTTGAATTGCTATCAAGGAGGTGATTAATGTATGGAGGTGAGTTTAGAGGTCAATGGAAATAGTAAAAAGATAAATTGGCATATTCATGTTGTCAAGTGTATGTCATATAGGCCCCTCCTTTTTTTTTTTTTTTTTTTTTTTTTTTGGTGTTATAAAGCCACTTAGCTGACCTTACAGATCTTAATTTTAATTATCTGCAGACTCATTTACTTGCCAATTTGAGTTGGATATTTATGAGTATATTGTAAAATTTCGCAGTGTCAGAACTTAATAGTTTTCCAATAACGCATTTACTCGTTACCTACTTTTTCTTTTGGCTTTTGGAAAGCCTGTGCGGAAGTCTTGGTATCTTTTGTATTGTGACATGATTATCATTTGAGGAGTAACGTTTTTTTTTCGTTAATGGTTTTTCTAACAGTTTTTTTAGTTGTCTGTAGTCTTTAAAAAACTGATTTATGGTATAAGTTTTAAGTTGTTTTAAATTTGTTAAAAGAAAAAGTTTAAGGAATCAAATCTTAAATCAGCATCAAAATAAGATGCTATTATACTATCAACTTTTTCAAGTTTTTATGTAAACTTTTCACTTTGGTTCATAACATTTATCTTATGTTGCATTTAAAAATTAATTTTCAATGATATATTAACAGTATGATGTGATAATGGACAGATTATCCATTGAAATGATTAATGAGAATAGACTAAAAAGTAGTTTAAAAACTCTATAATTGAGCTGTTCTTAGACGCATTATATTTTATACACCAAACAAGGTCGGAAGGTATTTCATAAAAGGGTTAACTTTACCTTAAAGGGTTGACTGTCAAAATAAAAACATCAATGGTAAAGAAGTTTAACTTAAAAATTGAACTACATAAGAAGAATAATATGAAGTTTATTTGTTGAAAGAAAGAAAATCTATATACGGACATGCATATTATGTGTGTGTGTGTGCATTCGAGCTTCTCATTTGATTTTTGTACTATAATTTTATGCTTTAAAATAAACCTTAGTATGGGATGTAAACTATATATCGAAAATACATAAGCACGTTAATCTTTTTTTAAAGATTGTAACAAAGGTATCGAAAGAACGATAGGTATCTTCATATCAGATTAAGGTTATTAACTGTGAAGCATGAAAATTAATTTTCAAATTAAAGAACATATCAAGATAATTTTGCAAATTAGGAGAGTCTCTCTCTTGTTTTTCTATATTTTATACCTACTACTGAATGTTACACAATCTACCTACTTTTAATCGCCGTTTCTCTAGCTTCACTTATTTTTTAAGTATTACTATCAGAGACTGCATGAGAGTGACATCGTTGTCTTATTGGCTAATTTGACAAATAATTAGAAAAACTTCTTTCTGAATGTAAAAAAAAAAAAAAAAAAAAAAAAGGGTGTACATGGACCGGGTTAGTTGAGTTTTTATCAAACCAAACCAAATCAACTATATCGGTTTGGATTGGTTCGATTTTGTCGGATTTTCTAGTTTTTTGAATTTTTTGTTACATCAATATTATTTCAATCTTACTTTGTTAAAGTTATAGATAAAGTTTTGATAAGTGAATATATGTTTAGTAAAATTGAAAAAAATTGACAAATATATGATCCATTAGAATATTTTTATGAAAGAAGTTTTTTAGAAACGTGTGATAGTTATTTTCTTAGTCGTCTAACAATAATTTTTTGTTGATGTACACTTTCAAGTGACCGAATTTAATAATTAAATATAAAAATTAATATTATACCTAAATAATGATCTATTCTATTTAATTTTAAATTATCGAAATACCATTTTAAATTCTAAATAGATATAAGAAATCTTGACATATGAATATGAAAGAACAAAGAGATGATTGACGCATTTCAATAATATCTGATAAGAAGGTGATACAACCTATTATTTAAAGTAAATAAAAATGGATATAGTCTATCTCAAATATTTCTAGATATTTTTTAAAGAAAATTCTATATTAAGTCTTAAAAGTATATATAAAAATTATATATTTATATGTCGGTTTGGTTCAAATTTTTTATTCAATACCAAATCAAGCCCCACCTAATCGGGTTTTTTAATCAGTTTAATTTGACATTTCGGTTTGGTACAGTTTTCCGGTTTGGTTTGAACACCCCTAGTAAAAAGATTATACAAACGCAAGAGAAAAATATAATTTTGCACAAATACATTTGTAACAATGATGATTTTTTTTTTGAAAAAAAATAGATTAATGTACGTGATTATATTTTTCATGCTCAAATTTTCCATTTATGAGGGTAGATGATCCTGATACCAAAAATATTGATACCGAAAATCAAACAAAGAAAGTGGAATTAATATGTTACTAGTTTTAGTATGCGTGTGTTGCACGTTTGTATATGTCTATTAATTAAAAAATATATACCTTGGCGTTAAAATAAAATGTAATATTTATTTAAATGATGAAAATAATTTTTCTCACATTAACATAGTAATTGTTTTCAATATCTTTTGAATATGCATGAATGAGGCATTTAGATAAATTAGTTGTGCATTATTTTATAACTATACATATCTTATAATATGATATATAAATATATTAAATTGTGTCTCACCTGACATCTCTTTATGAATACATTTTATCTTCTACTATTTCATTCTTATTTCTTAAAGTTTGCACTTTAACAATTTATTCCTAATACAATAACTGATTTTATTTTATAATCTGATCTCTTTTAATTAAAATACTTAATTTTCTTTTTAATAACTAAAAGAAATAATTTATTTTTTGAGGACTCAAATTATTAATATTAGATCATATAATATATTAAATATTTAATTATAACTATATTTTTATCCACAAAAATTCTTTTGTCAAATGATATTCAAAATCGACCTTTTGTACTTTATATTTGTCGTAGTATTGGTAAACAACTTTTGTCAATCACTTTTTTTTTCTCTCTTGCTCTTGCTATTATTAAATATTTTCGTAATTATTTTTTCTAATCTACTCAAATCATTGATTAAAGAATAAAATTATAGTCGGTGGACTAATCTCACATGTCTACTCATAACATTTATACGTTACTTCTTGATTTGGGATAAAGGGCAATGCTTCCTCTTCCTTTAGTCTTTTCTTTATTTTATTTTGTTATATCATAATTGTTTACCTAAAATTTAGTATAATTGTACAATCTCTTTTGCACTAAAAATGTTTAATTGTAGAAATTCATACGCATAAAGATTTGGTGTTACTTAATCATACTTTAGTCGTAAAATTTATATAAGATAAAATTTTAATGATTTTAAAGTTCTAATTATAAGGACTTCTTACTTATTCAAATAAGAAAAGATTAATAAGTAATAAATCTAATTTAATTTAAAACTTCTAAATATTAGCTAGGAGAATAATTAAATGAATATTTTGTCTAGAGTGAACTCTATTTTAAAAGGGTAAAAAAAGGCGGACGATATTTCGCTAAGGGCTTTCGTGTATAAATAGATTTGCAATCATCAAATTTTCGGCGAGGCATAATCAAAGACTCTATGCAAACTTAAAGGCGCAAAACAGTTATTTAAAAACTCGGCAATTAATCCATTGACTTCATGGTCGCCAAAGAAGCATCAAACATTTTTGATGAGATCCATGCCAATTGATGTGGTATATTTATATCATAATATATCAACAGTAAGAACTAGCACTCTTCTTTTTTGTGCAATTATAAATGTGAAGTAAGTCTTTTTATCTTATTGGTGAAATTGAATACTTAAAATTCAACATATTCTCTATTTTCTTATTGAGAAAAAACAGAAATGACAAAAAAAATTAGTATAAAAGAATTTTCTATTTCTTTATTTTATAGATATAAATTTTATTGATCAGTAATAATAATGTCAGTAATTTAAACGTGGTACCATAATTTTCTTTAACTAATCAAATGGGCGAAATGCTTTTTTTTTTTCTTTTATTTATTTATTTATTTATTTATTTATTTATTTATTTATGTTTTGTTAAAAAAACCAACTTTCCATCCCCTTCCCCCTTCCTTTTGTGAACCAAACATTATTATTAACATAATGCCTACATAAATCAGGAGGAAAAAACCACAGATTGCTCAGCTCTTACAATAAAAACATGTCATACATAATAATCTCTTCCTTACAAGGGAAACTCGGAGAGACCAAAGCTTTGATCAGATGGCGAAGTCCCCTTCAATTCCCCATGTGCAAGGTAATTAAAACAGTACTATGTAAAAGGAACAAAAATTGGATTTTTCATGTCTGCGAAAATCTCATTATCCTTAAAAAGGTCATCTTTTGGATCATCAAGATTAACTGTTTTTTTTTTTTTTTTTTTTGTAATTTTATCTGGGGTTTCTAAAATTTGCTTGAATTTGATGATCTTTATATGTTGGTTTTGCTGAGGATAAAATTTTTGGGGTTTTTCCAATTATCATATTGCTCCTTGTTGTAGTATGTAAAACACTCGGTTCAGTTCCCATTATCAAGTTTCAGTATTGAATAGTGAAAATCTTAGCAGCTAATTTGGTATGTTTTTATTGACAGTTTAACAACAGCAACTACTGCTTTGCCTCAATTCAAACTAGTTGGTTTCAATTCATCAGAAGGAATTTAGTTATATTGTATTTTTGGCTGAAATTTTGTATTTTTGCATGGTCATAACCTAAATTGCATTGTGGAATTGTCATACGACCCAGAAAGAATATCTAGGCGGCTCTTTTTAATCTGAATGCAGTAGATGTGAGACGAGGCAATAAAAAAGGAGTATTTTGCTATTTGATGATGTATTTAAGTTTTACTTGAACCATATTTAGGCATAACGCGATTGTCATCTAACTGTTAAAGTTTTTCCATAAGAAAATAATAATAGTAAAGTTTTGTACAGGAGTTTAATAGCAGTTCATGGATGTCAATCAAGGAGGCTGTAGTTTACCTATCCTTTCATTTATCTGTGATGCTGTAGTATTGTGATTTGTGCAGGAGTTTTAATAATGGTTAATGAATGTCAATCAACAATGCTGTAGTTAAGCTATTCCTTCTTTTTTTTTTCCACAGAGACTGGGCATAAGCGTGTGACAGTACATAACAGCCACGGTGAGGAACTTGTGGGTGTGCTACATGAAACAAATTCCCCGGAGCTTGTAATTATCTGCCATGGTTTCAAGTCATCGAAGGTTTGTTACAATAATTAGAACAAGTATGAGAAACAGCTCCTATGTGTGGCTTATTCATATTGTCAGTTGTCTGATTTTTGCTTAGATATTCTTTTTGTTGATATCTGTTTTGGGTGATCGCCTATAAAATATTTCTTTCGCTACAGAAACATGCATACTTAGCTTGAATTTGGTATTAAATTCTTTTAGGAACTTTTTGCTATAACTGAGTATAAATTTTTGCTGAGAAAAATGTTCTCTTGCTTCTATGTCTATTCCCCCCCCCCCCCCCCCCAAAGCACCTCCACCTCCTCTCCTCCACCTAGAAAGAACAAAGAAAAGAAAGTTTATCTTTACATTTTCTATCTCACTACCTGTGAGCATTTTGAAACTAAATGGCTGCTTTCAATGTCTGGTACTTTCATCATAACTTCTGTCCTTCGTTGGAGAACATATGAATTGCATTCTAGGAAATATGAGGTATATCAGTGTATCTACTTGTCCATATATATGCCACTACTCGTATTGACTGCTATATTAAGTTTTAGTATTGTCGAATCTAGTTCTCGCAAATGCTTCCTTTCTATCTAGAAAGATGTGCTTATTGCTTTATTTCCTAAGCTGAAAATTCATCTGGAGAATCTGCTCGAGACTGGACATACGGGAGCAGAGGCCATGGATGGAGTGTTTTTCCTTCTACATTATTATGTGATTCAGTCCAGCAACATCCAACTCTTTTGCTGGGTTGAATAATAGTCTTATCTATTAATTTTGCTTTAACTTCAGGATCGGATCCCCATGGTGAATCTTGCTGCTGCTTTTGAGAAAGAAGGAATCAGTGCCTTCCGCTTTGACTTTGCAGGAAATGGGTATGCTCAAATGCTAAAACTAATATATGAACCTCTAGGTTACCAAAATAAATGGAAAGGGAGGGCACCAGTGAACTTTATTCTTCTCCTACTCTTGATCAGCCAACTTAGATTTACTCAATGTAGGAATGATTGTTGAATAAAGATGCATCCGGTCTCTCCTTTTTAGAAAGCTGAGGAAAATTTACTAGGTGTATCTGTTCTTATAAACGTAAACATTTGTTAGGTTATTGAGGAACTAAATATATATGCATCTGGATTGCTGCTGCATACGCATATGGACCCAAAATACATTTATTTAACGTTCATACATTTTCTTTCTTTTTGTCTTTTCCTTTTCGCGTGCAAGTAATGTGAGCTGCTCAATTACTTTGCTCATATAGTTTTGTGAAAGATACACTATATTGGTCTTCAAGTAGCGTAGTTGATCCTTTTAACTTTAATCGCAACTAGCTCTTTCCAGCTTGTTAAATTGGAATCTTAGAGATAGGGTGCTGTCAGATGAGTCTTCTCTTCGATTATTCTCAGGATCTTGACTTGACTTATGTTACTCATTGCATTATATTCTCTATATAGAGATGATAAATTTCTAATTTATAAATTTTATGAAGACAGGAAAAAACAATTGAAATGAACTACTGAAGACTCACTTTATTTTTGGTGTCAGTGAAAGTGAAGGTTCCTTTCAGTATGGTAACTACCGTAGAGAAGCTGATGATCTTCGTGCCGTAGTTGAGCACTTTCATGAGGAGAAACATTTCATAGCAGCAATAGTTGGTCATAGCAAAGGTATAGCCTTTGAAAGCCATTTTAGTGTGATCTTGTGAATCTACACTGTGTTTCTCCTTCCCTTTCCCCCGTTTCTAGTTCTCTAGCTCAATGGGTGTGAGAGGTGGTGTTTGGAGGATGACAGTACCACCATACTGGCACAGTACGTGCAGTCTACTAACATATGTTTTCCTGGAGGAGTAGCAATGCTAGCTTTGCTGTTGTTTGATATGAGTCATTGAAAGATCGAAGTTTTCTTGTGACATTACTGCTTATCATGCTTGAAGCTTTCACAGATGATATTTACATTTTGTCCTTGCATTTTTTCTTGAATCTGCTGCTTTGTCTTTTGGTTTAGGGAGATGCTGTAACTAATTATGCAGTGCATGAAGACTAAATAGATACCCTTTCTTTGTTAGTAGGTTAATTTTTCTCATTGCGTCATCTGCAAGAATTGGCTTGATTTGAAAATTTGATATGTTTAAAACTCAACTGTCCAATATTGTTATTCCAATATGAGCTTTTCAAACATTGAAGAAGGATTTCCTATCTAAGTAAATATTTCTCTGTTAGGATCAAATTATGATCACTGATTTAGCAATTCTGAATTTATCTTTATGTTTATTTTAAATTTTTAAACAGTAAATGTTGACAACCCACATGTTTAGCCAGCATTATATGGTCCTGCTAACCATTGATGCCTATGATGATAGTTTTTCTTGTCCATATTCTACATAATTTGTTATCGGTAAGAGTTGCATGAATACTTTGAGTTGTCATGATAGTGCTCTATTGATCTCTCAGGCCACAATCAAATTAACAAGGAAAGAGAGTATCGTATTGTCCCACAATATGCCTTGCATCCGCTCTTTATATAATCAGCACATTCTGCAGCTTAATTTAGATTCAATAACCATATCTCGAGCTTATTTATCTGCAAATTGTATTGCTGCTAATGTTCCTACTGAAATTGTGTTTTTCGCAATAAATTACCTACAGGAGGAAATGCTGTGCTCTTGTATGCTTCGAGGTACAAGGATGTACAAACTGTCATTAATATATCTGGCCGCTTCAATCTTGAGAGAGGGATAGAGGGCCGCTTGGGCAGAGACTTTAAAGAAAAGATAAAGCAGGATGGTTTTATTGATGTTAGAAATAGAAAAGGTATGCTTAATAGCCTTCTTTTTCGTTTGTGCTTCATAATCGACATACTTCAGTCCCATTTTGGGGCTGGATGTTCTTTAGTCTGGAATAATGGACGTTTCATACTTCTATGCATTTCAATGGATAATAGTAAATTAAACCACCTAGGGAGGTAGCGGACATGGTTAGATGACGTGTCTCACATGGTGTGGCTGGTTTAGCTGATGGAAATCACTTCGGAATATGGTACAGCTGATTAGACAAGACATGGGCGGCAAATGTGAGGTGCAGCACAAGTTTGGTTGATGAGCATGACATAGTGCTATGCTTGAATAAACAACTTGCATTGATTATGTGGTTGTGCGCAATGGCAAGTGCATGCTTATCGGACTGGGCAGGTGCAAAGCAGTGGTGCGCCCATTTGCCAAGCATGCTTGCGGGTCATGCGCAGGGTATGCTGGTCCATGTGCATAGCACAGGCACATGTTCAATCAGGTGTAGCATTTTTTTTTTTTTTTTTTTTTTTTTACCCCTCCCAAATTAGGATGATCTATAGTGTTTCCACACTTACCCTCCAGTGTGACTCGAACCCAGGACCTAACGGTCGTAGGTGGAGGTGCTTTTACCAACTGAGCAAGCCTCACTTGTCATCAGGTGTAGCATTAGAATCTGAGTTAGAAGGAGTTCGAGTAGGAAAGTAGTGTGCAATGATGCTACGCCACTAACTAGTTTTGGCCTGCCAGTTGCATTATCCTTGTGATGGCTTGCCTTTACTTGCGGACTTGGAAAAATTTGGGGTGCTTTGTAATGGAAGTATGCACCTTGTAAGAGACAAACTTTCTTTTTTGATGGCAAACAATTTCATTAATAGAACACCAAAATGTTGTCAAATAGTATGTAGGAGATGTGTGCATGACTCAACCAGAATCATAATGATCCATCAAGTTTGTCCAGCTATCTGTACAATATTCTATTCTCTCCTTTACACCAAAAATACTCTTTTAATGCTTTCCGCATTGTTCTTGCAATTTTACAGTCTTTTATTTCTTTCATTCTATGTGCACCAAAACAGGAGAGTAGGCAAGTTGCCGTCAGTTGTTAACCCTCCAAACTGCCATCTCTTGATATTTGCAGGAAGGTTAGAGTATCGTGTCACTGAGGAAAGCTTGATGGACCGTCTTACAACTGATACTCGTGGAGCATGTCAAAGTATCCCCAAAAGCTGCAGGTCAGGCATTGATATTGATTATAACTGAGTGATTCTTAAGTATTCACATCATATCTCACTGTATGATACATCCTTTTCAACAGTTGGGCGTTAATTCGTTGTCTGTGCACATTATGTGCATGTCTCACTGTGACGCTACTTCTCTTGTGAGGCAGTTTGTTTAAAACTTACAACTGTGTACTAAACCTGCTGGATTAATATACAGGGTGTTGACAATCCATGGTACAATGGACGAAATGGTGCCAGTTGAAGATGCAATGGAATTTGCCAAGAATGTGCCAAATCATAAATTACACATTATCGAAGGAGCTGATCATGAATTCACTTCGCATCAAGATGAGTTGGCTTCAGTTGTGGTGGCTTTTGTGAAAGAGGGTCTATGCGTGAGCTACATGGCTATGCCATCTGAGTCATGCAAAAGAAGAAGTGGATATATACATTCACGATTCTGATCCAATATCCTTTGCTGTATACAGTGTACTGTTTACCGACAACACCAAATAGACAGTAGAATAGCTTGTAAGTGAGCATAGGCCCTGCTGTGACCTTTTATCTCATCACTAATGAAAGAAAGTTTTGACGGACTGAATGCCAAAACTCAGTTCAAAGTGAGAATTGCAGGACCTGTTAGTAGTATTTGAGAATGTATAGATACTGCATATGATTGGGAAGAAAACAAGAAAAGTTTATGGTAATAGAATTAGGTTCTCTTTTTGTCTGTGTTTTTTTCTGGGAAGAAGCATCATTCTTTGAATTACTGTAGAATTTCATATCAAATATGGTGAACATTTATTTATGCATGTTGCTAAAAATATGCGTTTAAATTGCTTTTTTTTCATTTTCTGTGGTGTTTTGAAAGTCGGAGCAACACAGATTATGCTGAGTTTCTGTTATGCAGCTCTTTGCTTAGTTTCCGGCATTAATACAGTCAAAAGGCTTCACAAGAAGGTCCTAATCATCTCATGAGTTAAGCATTTTAAACAAGTTACAAAACTTATTGACTTCTTTGCTTGAACATATTGATTTTACAAGCCAATAAATCTTTCATCTCCAAACCTAAGACTGTCCTCTGGAAGTTTTTGACTATTAGAAACTTCTCTCTTCAGTCTCTACGCAAGCCAAAAAGTTACTGGATGCATCTGCTGAAGTGACAAATTAAAGATATGGGAACAAGTCTGTAGCCAAAACTAACTTGACAAGTAATTCATAACCCAAAGTTTGCATATAAAAGTTGCTTGAAACTGGTCCTCAAAACCCCAAGCATTTGGTCGTACAAGATTTACACCCACAACTCCACAAGCTCCAAATACAAAAAAATATTTTCCCTAAAACTCAAACCCAAGAAGGCGTAACGGGTATAAAAATACTATAGCTCCTATTCAAAATGACAGATGGAAACTCTTGGCCTATCGCCTTTATAGTTTGTCTAAGTGATTTATGCTGCAACAGTCTTCGGCTTCGCCCCAATTTTTTTCCAAGAAACACTGGGCATTATCTGCTTTGTATCGACACGATCCTTATATTGAACAGCAAAATTCAGTAGTGAGTCAAGAAGAGAATCAGAAAGGAGGTGGGGTTGTAGGCCCAGCTCAATTAGTTTAGTATGTTTGGCATTGTAGTAGTGTTCCTCTGCCTCTACTCTTGGATTGGGCACTGATATGGTCTTCACCTCAAGGCCAACCTTTTCTCCTGCTTTTGTGACAAGGGCTGCAAGCTCATTTACTGAAAACTGCTCCGTGAATTGGTTGAAAACACGGAACTCTCCTGGGTTTGCTGGATTGGCAATTGCAATCTCAACACATTGAACTGTATCTCTAATATCTAAATACCCCCTTGTCTGCAAGACACAAAAGCATCATTAGAAAAGCCAGGAATACTATTAAATGGTGATCGACTTATCGGTCAGGAGGTAATTGGTCAAGACGCTCACAAAATAAATACAAACAGTAAACGTGACAATGAATAAAGAAAATCAAGTCCCAATTTTCTTTCTGATCCAAAAGAAGGCAGGCTATCAAATTCACCTTTTATTATTATTGAAAGACTATACTGGTCTCCTTCTCAACACTTGTTGCTTTCCCAGAATATTTATGTTAGATGCATTTTATGAGGGGAAATCAACCAATTCTCAATAACTTCCATTTCCAGCAACAATTTCCAATTGTACAAAAACTTAATGTCCATGGGTTTTGCTAATTTTGGTGCAATGAATTACAAAAGCAAGCAGAAGGGAGAAATATCAGCTTCTATTCAGCAGTTGGGGAGAATGTATGCAAAATACGTTTACAGTCCAGTGTTCTAAGTACTTTGATAAGCCACGTATCTTCCACAAGAAGCAAAGAAATTTAGGAGAAGATAATTCCTGGAGCTTTCAGTTAATAGAAGTTTATTAGAAGTTATCTCTTTAGCAGTTTTATTATGGTTATTAGAAGTTATCTATCTTTATCCTAATAGGTTATGCAGTAGTTATGGTCAGCCTATTATATAAGTAATAGATCCTGTAATGTGTAGCTATCATTATCAGAATTAAACTACTTTATTCTGGAGCATTGTCCTCTCCATACGGACAACTTTATTGGTGTAGCCGTGTAGTTGTGTTTAAGATTCTTGCACAAACTATTGCCAATAATATTAACTTCTTTGTTCTATTTCTTCCATTATCTACTTATGGTTACTATCAATTTGGTATTAGAGCGGTAAGATCTGCCATGGTGAACACACGGACCAACGCTTCCCACAGTGAACCCACCATTCTGACTCTTGACCCAATTTCCTAACAATTGACGACTATAGTAGCAAAATTGGAAGCCATAGATGCTTTAGCCGCTGACGTGGCTGCATTAAAAGCACAGAACAGTGGAGATCACAGCAATAAAGGGAAAACTAAAGCCATACCATAAGAGGGTGAGGTTAACAACACTTGGCATCGAGAAACTTTCCGGCGTTCACCGACAAAGATGGAATTTCCTAAGTATGAGGGAGGAGATCCTAGAGGATGGATTTTAAAAGCAGAGAAGTATTTCCAGTACTATCAAACTTCTGAGGAATGCAAGGTTGATGTGGCTTCGATGTACTTCGAAGGAGATGCATTGGATCTTTTCGCTTGGATCAACAGAGAGCGAACCATTTACTATTGGGACGAATTGGTGAAAGTAATGCAAGAAAATTACGGACCTGCTGAGTTTCAAAACCCTGATGAACATCTTTGTGATATCCAACAAACTGAAACAGTGTTTGAGTATAGGCAAGAATTTGCAAAACAAGCAGCGTGTGCAAAATTGGCCAGAACACTGCTTGCTTGGAGTTTTTCTCAGTGGGCTGAAAGAAGACCTTCGCGTGGACGTTAGGAATCACAAACCTCGATCTGTGTACAAGGCAATGAGCCTGGCTTTAGAATATGAAGGAAAACAGGGACCTAATCGGTCCAGTAAGGCACCCACTTTGCCTTCTGTATCACGACCTCCTTCAGTTGGGACATCATCTCCAGCGGCTCGAGAATCCTTCGATTTTCTGTCATCCCGCCAACCAGTTACACGGCTTTTTCAACCACCATCACTTCCAAACACTCGCCCGTTGACTCCTGAACAACAAATTCGGCGAGACAAAGGCCTTTGCTATCGTTGTGGAGAAAAGTTTAGCCCTGGTCATCGCTGCAAACCTGGGACTTTTGCTCATCTGGAGTTGATGCAAGAAGAGAACGACACACAGATTGTGAAAGATAACAACAAAAATGACATGTTTTCTACTGATGTGGGCGCAATTTCTCGAACTTCGCCTTGAGGACAAGTCGTCTTTCCAGGAGGGGTGTACTGATAAGACACGTATCTTCCAGAAGAAGCAAAGAAATTTAGGAGAAGATAATTCCCGGAGCTTTCAGTTAGTAGAGGTTTATTAGAAGTTATCTGTTTAGCAGTTTTATTATGGTTATTAGAAGTTATCTATCTTTATCCTAATAGGTTATGCAGTAGTTATGATCAGCCTATTATATAAGTAATAGATCTTGTAATGTGTAGGTATCATTATCAGAATTAAACTACTTTATTCTGGAGCATTGTCCTCTCCTATGTTACTCGGACTCTCCGAAAATGCCGCCAGGTGCGTGTTGGATCCTCCAAAAGTAGTGTATTTTTGGAGGATCCGACACGGGTACGGCAGCATTTTGGAGTGTTCACGCAACAGAGGTCCTCTCCATACGAACAACTTTATTGGTGTAGTTGTGTTTAAGATTCTTTCACAAACTATTGCCAATAATATTAACTTCTTTGTTCTATTTCTTCAATTATCTACTTCTGGTTACTATCATAATTCCTACATAGAAGGCTTCTCAGTCCCTATATCCGTATTCAATGGTTATAGTATTTGGCAATGAAGAATGAATTGTGTCTCAATTCTCTTTAGATGAGGCAGTTTGTATGGATCATGTCAGTGATCATTGAAGTTCATCCTGTTTATGGTCCAAAGAACAATTTTTTGATAAGTTGGTCCATAGGAACAAACTACAAAAGCATTAGAGATGGATTAGCACCAAGAAGGTGGCTGTGACGCATTTTAAATGTATATAGTTACTTCTGGACTTTACAAAAGCTAGGAAATAAGTTCCACTTCAGGATCTTTGAATAGAGCTCAAGATTTATTCAATAGTATTAATTGGTATTCGTTAAAATGCAGTACCACATGGAATGAGAGTAAGTTCGTACCTGCCCTCCTTTACCATACACTGTAAGTGGATGTCCAACAGCAGCCTGAACACAGAACCGATTTAATGCAGTTCCAAATACAGCGTCATAATCAAGTCTGTTAACCAGTTCCTCATGCATTGAAGTTTCATCAGTCCTCACCCCATACACAACTCCCTGGTTCAGGTCGGTAGCTCTGATTCCCCACGCCTTACAAGTAAAGGCTATGTTGTGGGAATCATGGACTTTACTCAAATGATAGAAAGAGCTTGCTTGTTTGGGATAAGGAAGAGTATCTCTTCTTCCATTATGAGTGATAGTTATAAAACCTTCTTCAATATCTATGTTAGGGGTCCCGTATTCCCCCATTGTCCCGAGTTTGACCAAATGACACTCTTCTCTGAACTCTTTTATGGCAAACAGTACATTAAGTGTCCCTATCACATTATTATGTTGGGTAAAAATAGCTCTCGACCGATCAATCATAGAATAAGGAGCAGAACGCTGCTCTCCAAAGTGGACAGCAGCATCAGGTTCAAAGGATTTGAAGGCTTCTGCCAAGAAATCAAAGTCACATATATCACCAACAAACAGTTGAATATCTTTTCCTGTGAGAGATTTCCAACGCCTTATGCGGTTATGGATAGATGAGATGGGTGTTAGAGAATCTAGACCAAGCTGGTGGTCAAATAGGCGACGAATAAGGTTGTCAACAATGGCCACTTCATAACCCTTCTTGGATAGGTGGAGAGCAGTCGCCCAGCCACAATAGCCATCACCACCAATGACCATGACCTTCTTTCTAGTGGAGGCTCCATCAGTGGTCTGTTGAGAGCCAGAGTCATTCTGAGTTTTGGCTTCTTGGCTCATAGAAACAGCTGAAGCTCTGATCACATATTGTGCACACTTTTTCCTTTGCAAGCTTAGCTTTTTCAAGGGAGATAAGGAAATTCCCATATTAAAAGATGTTGGAATAGGAGTAGAGCATTGGTTAATTGACTTGAAATGCAGCTTGTTGCTGGAAGAGACATCTAAATAACAAGTGGTAGAAAGTAAATGGGCCATGAAACCACCTCGCCTTGCCTAACAACTTTCTTAAACCTGCAGAACTAAGAAAAAAAGAATCAGAGCAGAATATAGACTCTGCTACTTTAACCAGGAAGTAAAAGCAGAATAGAAAGCTAGTTTCAAGGAACTGAAAAACCAAAACATAATAACAATTGAAAAAAAAACGCAAGGGTCCTCTTAGCATGAAAAATCATTATCTTGTTAGATTTTAGATTCCCTTTCTTTTTCTTTAAATGGAAATAGATTCTAATCACAAAATAGAACTCAGGATTGGATGGCTAATACCCTTGTACAAAATATTTCCTAAAGAACTGGCCAAAGTGTAAAAGGAAAATTATTGTTTTATGATCGAGAAATCCCCCAACCCTTATTGTGAGTTTGAAACTCGAGGGAGGATGGGCCCATCCCTCTACCCTTTCTCCCACTTAAATACCAGGCTTCAAGTAGCAGGGCACAAACTCATGATGTGCACCAAATCCACACATCCTGCGCTGCATCCTTACTACTACACCAAAACTCTAGGCGCAGGGTAAAAAGAAAATTCATGAGTTAGCGAGGCAAATATGCTTTACAAAGAACATATGACCATCCTTTAGGAAGATGCTTTTTATCACAAAATCAAACTTGGAATAGAATACACCATACTAAATTATAGTAAATATTACTAGGAGGAACTAAGCATGCAAAAGACAGATGGACGCAGTGTCGAAGCGGAACGAGAACAATATTGTAGGAAACAGATGGAAGATTTGGAAGGGCTTCCCTACCCGTATGCCCAGACTTTGAAAGTTTAAATAAATTATCAGTTTGCAAATGTTTGAGACATAATTGTATGATTGATAGTATAGTAGCAAATGAAGTTAATGGATTTCTTTTTATGCATTTAAGAATGCAACAATGACCATATCTCTTCAGAGGGGAGATCATCTCCATCCTAGTTTGTGCCTACAGCAGGCATCACAGGAAGATGCACACAGCAAATGGCATCTGGAAAATTCGGCTGATGAAATATCAGTCTGGATTACTACTTGAAAAGGTAAAGTTGTTTAATTGAGAGGATTAATTGACATAAGGATTTGCTTGACCAAAATCATGATGACACATGCACCACTAATTGGGCATTTCACTTATAAAAGCTTTGTCAATCCTCAGCATGACGAAAAGCTCCAAAAGACATGTTAGAATTCCACATCTGTTAAGTTTCCCAATTGTAGTCTCATTATGTATTACTTGAGCTAGAATACAGAGTTGGGTTAGCTCCAAGATCCATTTTCTAAACAAGATCAAGGCCAAAAGCATTGCTAACATATTAAGTCCAACATCACACGAATGTGCAATTAAGATCAATCAATGGATCTTGATGTAATACAACTTCATAGTGTAAATACAAAGGAAATATGAGTTCTTTTCCAGTATCATAGCATAAGCAGTGCTTCAAAAGGATAGCTGGTTAAATGAAACTACAACTTTCTTTCATTACTTGAAATAAGGATAAGGTCAGTTACACCATCATAGGGGTACAATGCAATAGCTTCATCTAGAGCAAAGCCCAAAAATGGCAAACCATATAATTTTTTTGCCAATGATGGATTTTATGCACAATATGCTCGAAGAACCAAAGACGTTTCTGATACAGACATAAACTCTCCTCCCACTTAGTCTAATCCGTAAATCAGCCTTATGATTTCTGTGATGAAAGAACAATACAAAAGCATGTACATCATACATGTTGACGCTATTTAGTCAAACCCCAACCCCAAAACAAAATCAGTCTATCTTCTAGCTCATCAGCAGCCAGCAACTAAATTCATCCAATTTAGCATTGCCAAGCTCGAAATTTTGAGATTCAATTATAGTTACTCCTCTGTATAAGCATGTAATTACTCAAGCCAAGCAAGTGGACAACACTCTAAGCCAGCAGGAATAAAAACACTAAATTCCACTACAAATATCATGACAAGTTAACCATTTATTTGGGGGGCATCTTTTTAATTATGAGTATCACTAACCCCCACCCACAAAAAAAAAAAACTCATCTGCAAAATTTTGATATGCAATTCATTTTAGAGGCAATATCAAGATTCTGACTTTGGTAGACAAGAAACTAGAACAGAAAAAAACCCAGTTGATTAGTGATTACACATCAAAGGTTATCAAAAATGTCAAAGAAGCAAACTTTTGAAACTGGAAGGGTCACCAAATGTTGAAGCAACTTCTAAAATTAAAAGGGTCATAAAAATTTCAAAGAAGCAACTTGTAAAACTAAAAGGGTTACGTTACCAAATATTTCAAAAAGGCAACTACTGAAACTAAAAGGGTCACCTTGATAAGAGGGCGATGCTTGCTTGATATAGAATTGGCAGAGAGTGAGAGAGGTACCCTTAGCTAAGTTTTAGCTAAGATTTTCATTTGTCTGGGGAAGCATCATAGTTTTAGCTGAAGGGATATTCTTTAGAGTACATCCCAAGATTATTGACGCTAAAATTACAAAGTTGTCCCCTCACAAGTCACAAAGTTTCAATGTGTCACAAAAATTTGTGTTCCGTTGTAACAACAAAAAATAAGTGAAGTCCAACATTTGATGGTTTACTAAGCTTCATTGTTGGCAACAAAACCTAGCAATTTATCTTTGGAATAATATTTGACCATAGATTGCTTATATTTGTAGCAATAACGCTAAAATAACCTAAATATCATTATTCATTTTCTAACAGCTTTTATTCCAAAAAGGATGTAAAAATGGTAATTGAAATAGAGGGAGTTAATGGTAAGTTAGGAGCATTGTGCTGGTTTTTGGTGAATAATTACACTTTATTCGTGGTTATGGCCTTTTGAATATCGCAACATGTACAATCTCACAAAGAGGCACACAAAAGTGGGACTAACACTTATTTCAAAAATTCTCCCCCTAAACAAGAGTTTCAAACTGCTGATGCCTTACGGCTACATTGTGGATGTTGCTAAATGAGGGACATATTCTCAATGTATAGAAGTCCAAAATCTTTTCCTCTTAGAAAAAAGACTAGTTAAATATGGCAAATTTATAATTTTTTGTTAAGAAAAGAAAACAATCAATTATGTTAAATATGTTTTCTTCCTTCAAGACATAGGAAATATGATAAGAAAATCAGAATAAACACCTAACATCTGAAGTTAAATAAAGGAGGAAAATTATGTAGATTGTATATTCAAATTAAAATAGTTTAATTATAATGAATTATCTAAATATTAGATAAATTAAGATATGTCAATTTAGGCATGCATTAATCACAACATTGACGAATGAAATACAGTCAAACCTCTTTATAAAAGCATCGTTTATTCCGATGTTTTTTAGTTTTTATAGTGAATGGTTGATATACACATATAACATTATTTATCGTTTGAATATTATTTGGCTGTTATAGATAAAATTTATCCAAAAATTAACTTTTTTTCTTCCTTTTTAATGTTACATATAAAAGATAAAAAGATAATTTTAATTTTAAAATCTCAAAATATAATTAAGTATTAAAAAATTATTATTAATAAATTCATAACTAAATGTCCAAAGATTTAAACTCTAACGCACACATTTTAAAGTTAAGCTACTAAAGGGCTGGTATACAAAGTAGAAAAGGGTTGCACCTCAAGGGGTGATGTAGACAGTCTACCCTGATGCAAGCATTAGTGACTGATTCCATGGCTCGAACCCGTGACAACTTGACCGTTGCTTCAAGGCTCCCTTCCAAAGTTAAGCTATTAGAAAATTAAATTCTTTAAATATTGATAGAAAAAGCCTAAAAAGGATATGTGCGGATCTTTAAATCTCAAGCATTATGCAAGATGAAAAAAAAATTCAATGGAAAAGATTGTATTTTGCGGGTCTTTAAATATTAGACATTATGCACGAAAGATCCTTTTGTGCAATGGAATGAAAATATACAAGCATATATTTTAAGGGACTTAAATGAAATCTTTAATTATGAAAGTATAAACTAATGTAACATATTTTTATTATAAGTTGTGCATTAAAGTTCTTAAATATTTTATCAAATTCAATATTTTAGACTTATTATTGGTCATCTAGAAATTTTACATGGCTGTTATAGATGAGTAATTTTACAAGGAGTGTATTACTATAAAGAGTTGTTGTTATATGTGAAAATCTGTTATAGAAAGGTAAAATATAATATAAAAAATCAATCATGAAAAGAACTTGGCTTTTATAATGAGTAATTATTATATGATAATGTTTTTATAAAGAGGTTTGACTGTATGTATTTAATAAAATGATATCAATACTCAAAACACATATAGCCGCCTCCAATTAATTTTGTTTTGAAAAAATACAAGTGATAGTATGTTTCATGGCTAAATAATATGGAAAAAGGAGAGTAATTGAAAGAACTTGCTCGTTATGTTTCTCGTACAAAAAAGATAGTAGTAATTGACCCAAAAGCACATGATTTTGCATTTGAAGAAACAAACCATTCTATATTTGTATACTTGGCAAGTTTACCATTCACCTCCCCCCCCCCCCCCCCCCAAAAAAAAGCGAAAAAGAAAATAATCATTTTTTTTTCTATTTCCTTTATACATATTTGTCCACTGCTTGATAAGGCTCATCAGCATTTTCCTTCCCCCTTCGTCTTTTCATGTTTTCTCCTCTTAAAGCTTCTCAATTTTAATCTTTATTAGGGTTCTAAGTCCCAAAAAATGCATATAGAAAGCTTCAATAATTAGCATAAAAAATGGTTTCAAGATTTTTGCCTTATAAGTTCAAATACATGAAATAAAAGTTCCAAATGAGAGAGAGTTATTCCTTGGCTACTTCATCATCCCTTCATAACACAAGCTAGAATGAAGGAGATATCAATCACCAATATAAGAAACTTAATAATGAAGCAACAACTCACAATCAAAGGATATCGAATTTAGTGTACTCAGAAATATGCTAATATAAACTTCATTACATAAGTGACGAACACTGTTATATCATATATACATCGTTTGACCATGTTTAGTTTTATTTCAATTTTTGACTTACAAATAATGCTAGTATGAGTACTAGCTTAATAAAAAGATCCTAACAGAAATACATGCAGAATGTAGCTATAAAACCTTATTTTAAAGAGAACAAATGAAAGGAACAACTAACAAGTATATGAATGAACGTCATAATATCCGATCAGGGGCGGCCCAACCCTAAAGCAAGTGAAACCCCAAATATTTAAGGGCCCCAAAATTACTAGTATTTTTTTTATATATAGTAGTATATTATTTATATAATTATCATTTATTATTGATAAATTTATTTTTTTATTGTCATATTAATTTTTAATAACTCGATTTCTTCCTCTAATTAATATAACTAAAATAGTTTTCTGTCAATCTTTTTTTACTTAATTATATTTCTCTATTCATTAGTTGGTCACGTAACTATATCTAATAATCTAACTTATTATTTATTTTTCTTACATAAATTATACTCTTTCCGTCCCAATTTATATGAAAGTGTTTGACTGGACATGTATTTTATGAAATAAAGGAAGGCTTTTGAAACTTGTAATCTTAAATAAATCATAGAAGTTTTTGGGCTAGAAATCATCTCATTAATGGTAAAAATATAGAAAGGGACTTACTAAAATAAAGGAGTCACTTATGTTTTCTGGGTTCTCCCATTTCAGTTGTGATGTAATCAACGTTAAATTCATTTAATTTTCTGTATTTTATAAAACTAAGTTCTCATTTTTTTTAATTCCACATCCTCACTTGTCTAATTTTTTTAAAAACGATGTTCATTAAATTATATATATATAAGGCCTCTTATTAAGATTTTGCTTTAGGCCTCCGATGAGGTTGGCCATTATGTAACAATTAAATTTAGGCCTCCGATGAGGTTGGGCCGCCCCTGTATCCGATCCTAGCTAGAGCAAATGGAAGTTTACATAAGGCCAAAAAGATATTTTTAAAATAAATAAAAACTCAAAAGGAGATGCACAAATTTTCTCCACTAGCTCACGTTTGTTAATTCGTACTCCCTTTGTTCAAGTTTATGTGAACCTATTTCCTTTTTGGTCCGTTTTAAAAATAATGATCACTTTTTAAATTTAGAAATAATTTAGCTTAAACTTATAATTATATCCTTAATGAAAAACTTTTATAACCACACAAATACTCTGAGCCCCTTTTTGACTTGTTTAGGACCACAAATTTCAAAAATCTTCATTTTTTTCTTAAACTTCGTGCCCAGTCAAACAGGTTCACATAAATTGAAACGGAGGGAGTATTAATTATTTACCTTGGTTAAAATATGAAACCTCTAATACCTTTTCACCATAGATCTCTCGTGCTAATATTTAACAAAAAAGTAAGGAGTCATTTGTGCAAGACAACAGTAGTTAACTTAATTTTTGTTACAGAAACGAAAAACTCAGAACATAAATAATCTTTCTCTGTATCTTTGAATCCACGTAAATATGAACTTGATTAACTTGCTAAACCTCAAATGAGGGAAATTATAATATTTTTGAAAGTTGATGCCATGTTTTTGCAATTGTCATGAACTTTTGGTATCAACTTTAATTATACCTAAATTATGTTTTGGAAAGGACCAACAGAACACGTTACAACAAGCATCGAAAAAAACAAAAACCATCTTAGAGCATAAACTGCTGAAAAATTGAAGATATTTTTGCGGCATAAAAGCATATACGCAATCGGCACATTCTTAGAAAAATCTTAGTTCGAATTAAAGAAGTTTATTTCTAAAAATATTATATGCAATATTTACATCAAATTAAATAATTTATTATTTAAAAATTATAAATTAAAGCAAGAATACTTAGCATTTAACAAATTTATGTCTTGCATTACTTAGTAGATGCGAATAAGTTTTTCATTTTGTCTTTGTCCTGGTATGTTTTTTTCACCCTTTACCCGGTATGTTTAATTTAAACTATAGTATATGTTAAAAATGTAAAATTTTACAACTGAACTCTTTTGAAGTATGTTATTTGTTTAATATTGGTTACTGTAAAAAAACTATAAATAGAAATTTTACTAACAAATCTGTAATTAGTGTTTGAGATTAAGAACCAGAAAAGGCAAGTTCTTCCGAAAAAGTTTGCCAATGTATCGAGCAAAGAAATTTTTTAAGTTCCTTTCATTTTTTATTGCTCTATAATCTTTCAACATAAGTGAGTTGTTAGAATTCTCACTCGAATCGCTCAAAGAGTATAAGAGAAATGCGCATTTATTTATTTTTTTGACAATATTGTACACATGTGGATAATTGGATGTAGGAATGTGCATGGATCGGATCGGATCGGATTTAGCACATTTCGAACCGGATTTTCGGATTCTAGAAAATGCAATCCGAATTCGATCCGAATTAATATCGGATCGGATCAGATTTTAAAGTTTGGATCGGATCGGATCGGATTTTCGGATTTCGGATCGGATTATTATGCCTCAAAGTTGCAAACTCATATATAAATATATATATATATATATATATATATATATACTTTGTAAAAGAGGCAGTACAGTAAGAAAAATTCATGTTTATACAATTATGAGAGTACTATGGTGTCAATAGAGCTAAATCCATCAATTGTAAAGGTAATAACTTGGAGGAAAATGTAAAGGAAGTACTAATTATCCGAATTAAAGTTTAGAATTTATACATGTCCTAATAATTTCGGATCGGATCATATTAAAATAATACCAATCCGAAATCCGAAATTTTAATAAACACAATCCGAAATCCGATCCAATCCGAAATTCGAAATCCGAAATTGAACGGATCGGTTCGGATTTCGGATATCCGATCCAAATGAACAACCCTAATTGGATGTGTCCTGTAGTATGCGAAAATCACATTGTGGGATTTTCACTTTGAACAAAATTTGGTATATTTAAATTAAATTCGATCCTAATAAAATGAGCTATAAGTTGGCAGATTAGAATTATATATGAAAATAAAAGTCATTGGCAAATTAACTCTTACTAATTGCTCTGAGAATGATAGTTAGTCATTGAGTTATTGTTTTAATATTCTGATTCTGTTTCTGTCATGCTCGAATTAAAACGTTCAACCTTCACTTAGAGAAAGTTGATGATATTGATCCAATTAATCACTAAAAAGGCTCAAAAGAGAACTCAGTTTACCCTCAAGAAGAACAAGTCGGGTACTACACATGTTATTCTCTAGCAATAATTAGACGATTTTGTTTTTCTTTTGTGCTTATGTTAATGATTAGATCAAAATTAGCAACTTCCTTTAATTGAAGGGTCAAATATACTTTGTTGAATATTACAAGAATCAAATGACATAGAGAAATAACTTCACGTACGATCAAAAACCACTATTCTTCCATAAATAAATAAGATCGAAATTTATATATTTGTTCAAAATTATATGCTAATGCCTTAACCTAAGAATCAAGATAGGGATGTCAAGACCAAAATGTCTCAAATTCAAATCCCATAAGTCGGATTCTCTTGTTCAAATTTACGTTCATGTGCTCTTCCAATTATTAGGTATCGGAGGACACCGATCAAAGCCAATTTAGGCACGTGAAGTAATAAATATAAGAATTAACCCAAATAGCCGTCCACCCTACAACTTAAATTAAAAATAGCCACCGAATATATATTATATGCATAATTTATATATTAAATGTACGTAATTATATATAATTAATGTATAATATATGTATATGGCTAGAAAAAGTAAATAATTAATATGACCGGCTATTTGCGTAAATATCCCAAGTAAATATACTTCAACCCATGACCTGAAAACAAAACTGTTAGATAAAATGTCAAATACTGAAAATTTGTACCTCGATGACAGCCTGTAAATACACCCCACATTCCTTGTATGAACTTGCAATTATTTTTCAGATTTCATGTCTTTTTTCTCACTCGAGACACTCCATCCATTGCAAATTCGCAATGTACCCCCACATTCATTTTGACACGTGAATATAGTATATATTAATGAGACAAAATTTTAAATCATTGCTGGTAATTCTCCAAACGAAAAATATAATTTAATTTTCATAGCAGAAGTCCTTTGTCCGATAAAATCACTAACTCACCATAAAAATGTCAATTTAAAAGCTATTTTGTAATTAATTGATTAAATTTACTGGAAATGTGTCACGACCCCAAATTCCTTTCGTAAGATGTCGTGATGACACCTAGTCTCTAAGATTAGGTAAGCCTATTAATGCCGAATAAAAATCTAAATCTGAAATAAATAAACTACAATTTAAACAATTTCAACTCCCAAAACCCGGTAGAAATAAGTCACAAGCTTCTAAGAATTTATTCTTTATCTCTCTATACATCAGAGTTTAAAGCAAATAAGGAAAACAATATAGTAAGATAGAAGGGGACTCTGGAATCTGCGGATGCTGGCAGATATACCTCGAAGTTTCCTCGTACAACTAGTTTACTAATGCCTGGGCTGATAAGGAGTACCTTGATTTGCACAAAACGATGTGCAGAAGCGTAGTATGAGTACACCACAATGATACCCAGTAAGTGCCAAGCCTAACCTCGGTAGAGTAGTGACGAGGTCAGGTCAGACCCTACTGGAAAATAAATAATGGCATTGTAAAATATTTAGCAATATAATAAGATAAAAATGATAATGAAAATGAATCAAGTAGTATGTCACCATTTAATTACACCAAATAATGACAATTAATACCCCGTAGAAACAAAATAAAATTCTTTTCAGCTTTAAGAAAATCACAACAATAATCAAAGGCAACTGCGGCCATAAATCAATATCAACAAGGGCACTCCCGAGGTACTGCCTCGTAGTCCCAAATCATAAATAAATTCACAATATCCCATTTTCTTATCTCACCGCGGGAGTCTTCACAATTTATTTTAAAGAAAATATTTTTTTCCGAAATAGCATCACGCGTTTTAGCCATCCTTATCACACCGCATGACTTCTAGTAGTTCCCCCTACTAGCCACATGTATCAAGCCACCCTTATCTCACCGCATGCGTTTCAATACCCAGACCTTATACCACCGCATGCGTATCAATATCATAATATATCACAATTTGTATCTCAAGTGCTCAAATAATTTAACTTGCCTACATAATTCAACAACAATATTTTCCACAATAAAGAGCTCACGGCTCATGCCAAAATAAATCATCAATAATATTTTTTCACAATAAAGAGCTCACGGCTCCATCACAATGAGTACGCAAATCTTACACAAATATTTAGGAATAAATAATTCAGCAAAATAATATTTCAAAATCTTTAATACGTTGCTTCAATACCAAATTTAAAATGTCAAATACTTCATATTAATAATATTTAAATTAAAGAAAATCAATTTCAGATAATGCACAGAATAAAAGAAACCAAGTTTCAACTAAACAGGTAAAACAATTAGCAGAAAAAGGTCAAGTAAATTTAAAGTATACAAATCAAATCAATGATGGAGAATATAACAAGATTTAATAATTTAATTAATATGCAACAGTGATCTTCACAATTTAAAAACATAATCCTTCATATTTAGTTCATGTACACACTCGTCACCTCGTGTACACGACTTTCATCACACTACAATTAATAACAATCATAGGGGAAAGTTCCCCCACACAAGGTTAGACAAGTCACTTACCTCGACTTGCTCCAATTTAACCAAGTAGTATGCCTTTTCCTCGATTTTCGACTCCGATCGACTCGTATCTAGTCATAATTAATTCGATACAGTCAAATAAAATTATAGGAATCAATTTCATAAGAAAATATTATATTTTTCAATAAACTCCGAAATTAGTTCAAAAATCGCCCGTGGGGCCCACATCTCGGAATCCAGCAAAACTTATAAAATCCGATAACCCATTCAATTACGAGTCCAACCATACCAGTTTCACTCAAATTCGACTTCGAATCGACACAGAAATCTCAAAATTTTATTTTTATGAGATTTCTAAATTTTTTTCAAATTTCCATCTCAATACACTAATTAAATGGTGAAAATAATGATATATATTCATGTATATTGACCAAATCCGAGTTAGAATCACTTACCCAAATATTTTTCCTTGAAAATCTGTCAAAAATCGCTTTTGCTCAAGCTCAAGTTCGTCAAAAATGGCAAATGAGACGAAATCCCCAGTTTTATAAACTTACAGATCTGTCCGGGCTGGACCTCGATCATGGACCTTCGATCCTGGGGCTCGATCATGGCCCTCAATCATGGACCTCGGTCATGGCCTTCAGTCATGGCTTCAATCATGGCCCTCGACCTTGGGGCTCGATCGCAGCCATCGATCATGGCTATCGATCATGGCTTCGATCTTTGTGGCCTTCGATCACTGGCCTTGGTCATAGCCCTCGATCCTGGGTCTTCGATCAGTGGCCTTCGATCACTAGCCTTCGATCTTGCCTTCGATCATGGCCCTCGAGCCTGCCTTCGATCATGACCCTCGAGCCTTGCTTTCGAGCATGGCTCTCGAGCCTGCCTTCGAGCATGGCTCTCGAGCCTGCCTTCGATCCTCGGCTCGATTTCCGGCCTTCGTTTTTTGGGCTCGATTGCATAACAGAAGAAAATTTGCAGCAGCTGTTTAAGTCCCATTTTGATCCGTTAACTATCCGAAACTCACCCGAGGCCCTCGGGACCTCAACCCAATACACCAACATATCCCAAAATACTTTACGAACTTAGTCGAGCCTTCAAATCACATCAAACAATATTAAAAATACGAATCACACATAGATTCAAGCCTAATGAACTTTGAAATTTTTTATTTCTACAAACGATACTGGAACCTATCAAATCAAGTCTGATTGACCTCAAATTTTGCACGTAAGTCATAAATGACCTAACAGAGCTATGAAAATTTTCGAAACTGGATTCCGACCCCGATATCAAAAAGTCAACTCCTCGATCAAACTTCCAAACTTAAATTCCTATTTTAGCCATTTCAAGCCTAATTTAACTACGGGCCTCCAAATAATTTTCTGGACGCGCTCCTAAGTCCAAAATTACCATGCGGAGCTATTGGAATCATCAAAATTTTATTCCGAGGTCGTTTATACATAGGTCTCTATCCAGCCTATCTTTTAAAATTAAGTTTTAAACTTTGGAACTAAGTGTTTTAATTTATTCTAAAAATCTCATTGAACCCGACCCAATTTTTCCCGACAAATCATATAAGAGTTATAAGATACAGAATGAGCATTAAATAAGGGAACGAGGCTATAACTTTTAAAACGACTGGCCGTGTCGTTACATCCTCCCCCTCTTAAACAAATGTTCGTCCTCGAATGGGTTTAGAATTATACCTGGAGTGGTGAAAAGATGAGGATAACGGCTGCGCATATCAAGCTCGGTCTCCCAAGTCGCCTCCTCGACTGGATGACCCCTCCACAGAACCTTCACGGAAGCAATGTTCTTTGACCTCAGCTTTCGAACCTGCCTATCTAAAATAGCCACTGGTTCCTCAACATAAGATAGATCCTTGTCCAACTAAACTGAACTGAAGTCTAACACATGAGACGGATCACCATGATATTTACGAAGTATAGAAACATGGAATACCAGACGAACTGCAGAGAGACTAGGTGGTAGTGCAAGTCTGTAAGCCACCTCTCCAACTCTCTCAAGAATCTCAAAAGGTCCAACATACCTAGGGCTCAACTTGCCCTTCTTCCCGAACCTCATCACACCCTTCATAGGCGAAACTCGGAGCAGTACTCGCTCACTAACCATGAATGCAACATCACGAACCTTCCGATCCGCGTAACTCTTCTGTCTAGATTGGGCTGTACGAAGTCGATCCTGAATCAACTTAGCCTTTTCCAAGGCATCTTGAACCAAGTCTATACCCAATAGCCTAGCCTCGCCCGGTTCAAACCAACTCACTGGAGACCGGCACCTCCTACCATACAAGGCCTCATATGGAGCCATCTGAATGCTCGACTGGTAACTGTTGTTGTAAGCAAACTCAGCAAGTGGTAAGAATTGGTCCCAAGCACCCCCAAAATCTATCACACACGCACGGAGCATATCCTCCAGTATCTGAATAGTGCGTTCGGACTGTCCGTCTGTCTGAGGGTGAAATGATGTACTCAACTATACACGAGTACCCAACTCTCACTATACATCCCTCCAAAACCGTGAGGTAAACTGTGTACCCCGGTCAGAGATGATAGATACCGGTACACCGTAAAGTCTGAAAATCTCGCGAATATATACCTGAGCTAGCTGCTCTGAAGAGTAAGTAGTAATCATAGGAATGAAATGAGCTGACTTGGTCAATCTATCCATAATCACCCAAACTGCATCGAATTTCCTCTGAGTCCGTGGGATTCCAACAACGAAATCCATAGTGATCCGTTCCCATTTCCATTCTGGAATTTCCAACTTCTGAAGCAATCCACCTGGTCGTTGATGCTCATACTTCATCTGCTGGTAATTTAGGCACCGAGCTACATATTCTACTATGTCTTTCTTCATCCGCCTCCACCAATAGTGCTGTTTCAAGTCACGATACATCTTTGCAGCACCTAGATGAATGAAGTACCGTGAACTGTGAACCTCCTGGAGAATCAATTCACGCAAACCATATACATTAGGCACACATAGTCTGCCTTGCATTCGTAATACACCGTCATCTCCAATTGTGACTTCCTTGGCATCACCGTTCTGAACTGTGTCCTTAAGGACAAGCATATGAGGGTCATCGTACTGACGCTCTGTGATCCGATTATAAAAAAAAGACTGAGAAACCACACAAGCCAAAACTCGGCTCGGCTTGAAAATATCCAACCTGACAAACTGGTTGGACAAGGCCTGAACATCCAAGGCTAAAGGCCTCTCTGCTACCGGTAAATATGCTAAGCTGCCCAAACTCTCTGCCTTACGACTCAAGGCATCAGCCACTACATTGGCCTTCCCGGGATGATAGAGAATGGTGATATCATAATCCTTAAGCAACTCCAACCATCTCCGCTACCGCAAATTAAGATCCTTCTATTTAAACAGATGTTGACTCCGGTGATCAGTGTAGACCTCATAATGGACACCGTATAAGTAATGCCGCCAAATCTTCAAGGCATGGACAATAGCTGCTAACTCAAGGTCGTGGATCGGATAATTCTTCTCATGTACCTTTAACTGTCTGGACGCGTAGGCAATCACCCTACCATCTTGCATCAACACTGATCCGAGACCAATACGCGATGCATCACAATACAAAGTATAAGACCCTGGACTTGTAGGTAATACCAATACTTGGGCTGTAGTCAAAGCTGTCTTGAGCTTTTGGAAGCTCTCCTCACATTCCTTGGTCCACCTGAACGGAGCACCCTTCTGGGTCAATTTGGTCATAGATGCAGCAATAGAAGAGAAACCCTCTACAAATCAGCGATAATACCCTGCCAAACCAAGGAAACTCCGGATCTCTGTAGCTGAGGACGTCTGGACCAACTCTGCATTGCTTCAATCTTCTTCGGATCTACCTTGATCCCCTCGCACGAAACTATATGACCCAAAAATTCCACTGAATCAAGCCAGAATTCACACTTTAAAATTTTTGCATATAACTTATTTTCTCTCAAAGTCTGAAGCACAGTCCTCAGGTGTTGTTCATGATCTTCCTGAATCTGGGAATACATCAAAATGTCGTCAATAAATACAATGACGAAAGAATCAAGATAGGGCTGAAATACACTATTCATTAAGTGCATAAATGTTGTTGGGGCGTTGCTTAGCCCAAATGACATTACAAGGAACTCATAATGACCATACCGAGTCCTAAAAGCAGTCTTCGGGATATCTGCTCCCGAATCTTCAACTGATAATAGCCTGAACACAAGTCGATCTTAGAAAACACTCTGGCACCCTGAAGCTGATCAAATAGGTCATCAATACGTGGCAATGGATACATGTTCTTCACTGTAACCTTGTTCAGTTGGCGGTAATCAATACATATCCGCATAAAACCATCCTTCTTCTTCACAAATAAGACAGGAGCACCCAAGGCGATACACTAGGCCAAATAAAGCTCTTATCCAGCAATTCCTATAATTGTTCTTTTAATTCTTTCAACTCTATTGGGGCCATACAGTATGGTGGAATAGAAATGGTCTGAGTGCCCGGTAACAAATCAATGCCAAAATCAATTTCCCTGTCGGGTGGCATACCCGGAATATCCACTGGAAAGACATCGGAAAAATCCCTTACTCTAGGAACTGACTCCACGGTAGGAGTATCAATACTAACATCTCTTACATAGTCCAGATACACATCACACCCCTTCTCAACCATTCGTTGAGCTTTAAGAAATGAAACAACACTGCTAGGAACATGATCTGAGGTACCTCTTCACTCTAGCCGCGGTAGACCCGGCATAGCCAACGTTAACTTCTTGGCGTAATAATCAAGAATAGCATGATAGGATGATAACCAGTCCATGCCCAAAATAATATCGAAATCCACCATACTGAGCAATAATAAATCGGCCCTGGTTTCAAAACCACTGATAACAATTAAACACGACCGATACACACGGTCCACAATAATAGATTCACACACGGGTGTAGATACATAAACAGAAAAACTCAAGGAATCACGTGATACACCCAAATACGGGGCAAAATAAGATGACACATAAGAATAAGTGGATCCTGGATCAAATAAGATTGATGCATCTCTATGACATACCGGAATAATACCTGTGATAATAGAATCAGATGCAACGACCTATGTCCTAAGCATGAAGGGCATAATATCTGGCCTGGCCTCCCCCTCTAGGGCGACCTCTACCTATCCGACCTCCACCTCTAGCTAGTTGTGCAGGTAGAGTGGCAACTGGTGCAGTAATCATGGCCTGAGAGCCCTGTGGAATAGGTGGGGCCTGAGAAATCTGTGGAGGTTCACCCCTCCTAAATCTGAGTCAATCTCTCATAATATGATGAGTGTTACCACACTTAAAACAAGCCCTCGGAGGACGTGGCTGCTGGGACTGGCTCGGGCCTGATCGACTAGACTGTCCGCTGAAAGCACCCCGTACAGGAGGTACAGTATACACTGGCGGTGCATAATATGGAACCTGAGGTCTGGGAGTAGCCGAAATACCACTGGAAGCTGGAAGTGCTGAATGAATAGGACGGCTCACATAACCTCTACCATGACGGGCTGCAACTGGGGCACAAGAATTATTATATGTGCCAGAATCTCGGTGTATCTTAGCTTCCCTCTCTTCCCTCTCCCGAGTCCGTATACCTTCCAATCTCCTAGCAATTGACACTACCTGTTGGTATGTGATGTCCATCTCTAGCTCTCGGGCCATACTAAATCTGATACTAGGGTGGAGACCCTCAATAAATCTGTGAACCCGCTCTCGAACATTAACAACTAAGGCTGGTGCATGCCTAGCCAACTCACTAAATCAGACTGCATACTCTGATACGGTTATAAAACCCTGGCGCAGCTGCTCAAACTCTGTGCGTCATGCATTTCTAAGACTCTGAGGAACATACTCCCTTAAGAACATATCTGAAAATTGAGTCCAAGTGAGTGAAGATGCCTCAACAGAACTATCCAACTCATATGCCCGCCACCACTAGTAGGTTGCTCCTCTAAACTGGAATGCCGTGAAAGAAACCCCATTGGAATCAACAATATCCATAGTACGAAGGATACAGTGACATTTCTCCAGAAAACCCTGAGCATCCTCTGAAGCTAAACCGCTGAAAGTGGGAGGGTGGTACTTCTTGTACCTCTCGAGCCTGAGCTGCTCCTCCTCTGAAACTGTTGTCCTAATCTCAGGCTGAACTGGGACAACTGGCTACACTGGTATAACCTCTGGGGAATGGTCAACTTGGGCCTGTGGCTCTGGAGTACGGGCGGCGTGAGTCTATGTTCCTCCCCCGGCCTGAGATGTGGCAGGAGCAAGTGGAATTAACCCTGCCTGAGATAGAGTGCCAAACATGCTCAAAAACTGGGCAAGAGTCTCCTGAAGTATAGGAGTAGTAACGGGCGTCTCAGGTGCCTGCTCTCCAACTGGAGCTACTGGTGGCTCTGGTGCAGCAGCTCGTGCAGGTGCTCTGGCTGCACCACGTGGTCTTCCTCGGCCTCTACCCCGACCCCGGCCTCTTGCGGCTCCAACATGGGGCACGGGTGTCTGATCATCGGATCCAGTTGTGCGTGTCCTCACCATCTGTGAGAGAATAGAAAGACAATGGTTTAAAATTTTGAAGTCAACAAATGCGCACGATAAGGAATCAAAGAAGTGAATATTTTCCTAAGAGTTCCATAGCCTCCCGAAGATAACTACAGACGTGTCCGTACCGATTCGCATGACTCTACTAAATCTTCTTGTGACTCATAACACCTATGAACCTAGAGCTCTGATACCAACTAGTCACGACCCCAAATCCCCTCCGTAGGATGTCGAGATGGCACCTAGTCTCTAAGACTAGGTAAGCCTATCAATACGGAATAAAAATCTAAATCTGAAATAAATAAACTACAATTCAAACAATTTTAACTCCCAAAACCCGGTAGAAATAAGTCACAAGCTTCTAAAAATTTATTCTCTATCTCTCTATACATCAGAGTCTAAAGCAAATAAGAAAAATAACATAGTAAGATAGAAGGGAACTACGGAGTCTGCGGACGCTGGCAGATATACCTCGAAATCTCCTCGTACAGCTAATTTACTGATGCTTGGGCTGGTAAGGAGTCCCTGGATTTGCACAAAAAGATGTGCAGAAGCGTAGTATGAGTACACCATATCGGTACCCAGTAAGTGCCAAGCCTAACCTCGGTAGCGTAGTGACGAGGTCAGGTCATGCCCTACTGGAAAATAAATAATGGCATGGTAAAATGTTTAACAATATAATAAGATAAAATGATAATGAAAATGAATCAAGTAGTATGTCACCATTTAATTACACCAAATAATGGCAATTAATACCCCGTAGAAATAAAACAGAATTCTTTTCAGTTTTAAGAAAATCACAACAATAATCAAAGGCAACTGCGGCCATAAATCAATATCAACAAGGGCACTCCCAAGGTACCTCCTCGTAGTCCCAAATCATAAATAAATTCACAATATCTCATTTCCTTATCTCACCGCGGGAGCTTTCACAATTTATTTTAAAGAAAATATTTTTTTCGAAATAGCATCCCGCGTTTTAGCCGCCCTTATCACACCGCATGACTTCTAGTAGTTCCCCCTACTAGCCACGCGTATCAAGCCACGCTTATCTCACCGCATGCGTTTTAATACCCAGACCTTATACCACCGCATGCGTATCAATATCACAATATATCACAATTTGTACCTCAAGTGCTCAAATAATTTAACTTGCCTACATAATTCAACAACAATATTTTCCACAATAAAGAGCTCACAGCTCATGCCAAAATAAATCATCAATAATATTTTTCCACAATAAAGAGCTCACGGCTCCATCACAATGAGTACGAAAATCTTACACAAATATTCAGGAATAAATAATTCAGCAAAATAATATTTCAAAATCTTTAATACGTTGCTTCAATACCAAATTTAAAATGTCAAAAACTTCATATTAATAATATTTAAATTAAAGAAAATCAATTTCAAATAATGCACAGAATAAAAGAAACCAAGTTTCAACTAAACAGGTAAAACAATGAGCAGGAAAAGGTCAAGCAAATTTAAAGTATACAAATCAAATCAATGATGGAGAATATAACAAGATTTAATAATTTAATTAATATGCAACAGTGATCTTCACAATTTAAAAATATAATCCTTCACATTTAGTCCGTGTACACACTCTTCACCTCGTGTACACGACTTTCATCACACTACAATTAATACTAATCATAGGAAAAAAAATTTTCACACAAGGTTAGACAAGTCACTTACCTCGACTTGCTCCAATTTAACCAAGTAGTATGCCTTTTTCTCGATTTTTGGACTCCGATCGACTCGTATCTAGTTATAATTAATTCGATACAGTCAAATAAAATTATAGGAATCAATTTCATAAAAAATATTATATTTTTCAATAAAATCCAAAATTAGTTCAAAAATTGCCCGTGGGGCCCACGTCTCGGAATCCGGCAAAACTTATAATTAAATGGTAAAAATAATGATATATATTCGTGTATATTGACCAAATCAGAGTTAGAATCACTTACCCAAATATTTTTCCTTGAAAATCTGTCAAAAATCACTTCTGCTCAAGCTCAAGTTCGTCAAAAATGGCAAATAGGACGAAATTCCCAATTTTATAAACTTATAGATCTGTCCGGGCTGGACCTCGATCATGGACCTTCGATCCTGGGGCTCGATCATGGCCCTCAATCATGGACCTCGGTCATGGCCTTCGATCATGGCTTCGATCATGGCCCTCGACCCTTGGGCTCGATCACAACCATCAATCATGGCTTCGATCTTTATGGCCTTCGATCACTGACCTTGGTCATAGCCCTCGATCCTGGGCCTCGATTCTGGGTTTTCGATTAGTGGCCTTCGAGCTTGCCGTCGATCATGGCCCTCGAGCCTGCCTTCGATCATGGCCCTCGAGCCTTGCCTTCGAGCATGGCTCTCGAGCCTGCCTTCGATCCTCGACTTGATTTCTGGGCTTGATTTCTGGCCTTCGATTTTTGGGCTCGATTGCACTGCAGAAGAAAATTTGCAGTAGCTTTTGCAGCAGCTGTTTAAGTCCCATTTTTGATCCGTTAACCATCCGAAACTCACCCGAGGCCTTTGGGACCTCAACCAAATATACCAATACGTCCCAAAATACATTACGAACTTAGTCGAGCCTTAAAATCACATCAAACAATACTAAAAATACGAATCACACATAGATTCAAGCCTAATGAGCTTTGAAATTTTTTATTTTTACAAACGACACCGGAACCTATCAAATCAAGTCCGATTGACCTCAAAATTTGCACGCAAGTCATAAATATCCTAACAGAGCTATAAAAATTTTCGGAACTGGATTCCGACCCCGATATCAAAAAATCAACTTCTCGATCAAACTTCCAAACTTAAATTCCTATTTTAGCAATTTCAAGTCTAATTTAACTACGGGCTTCCAAATAATTTTCCGGACGCGCTCCTAAGTCCAAAATCAGCATGCGGAGCTATTGGAATCATCAAAACTTCATTCCGGAGTCGTTTACTCATAGATCGCTATCCAGCCTACCTTTTTAACTTAAGTTTTAAACTTTGGAACTAAGTGTTCCAATTTATTCTAAAAATCTCATCGGACCCGAACCAATTGCCCCAACAAATCATATAACAGTTATAAGGTACAAAATGAGCGTTAAATAGGGGAACGAGGCTATAGCTTTTAAAACGGCTGTCCGGGTCGTTACAAAATGACGTTTTAAGAATTCTGCTTCTACATAATGCATACTTAAGTTTATATAATTACAGTTAAATTTTTTTCGCATAAACAATAAAACAGACAAAAGTTATAAATAAGTATGTAATTCTACTAAAAATTTGTACATGGATGACAACCTATAAATACACCCACAACTCTTGCATGGACTTGCAATTGTTTTTTAGATCTCATGCCTCCTTCATTCGTCCGAGACAATGTACCCTAACATTCATTTTGACATGTGAATATAGTAAATACTAATGGGATAAAATTTTAAATCATTATCAGTAATTCTCCAAACAAAAAATATAATTTAATTTTCGTAGCAAAAGTCTTTTGTTCAATAAAATCACTAACTCATCATAAAAATATTAATTTGAAAGCTATATTGTAATAAATTGTTCAAATTTATCGGAAAGAACGTTTAGGCTATTTTAACGTAATGGACACTTAAGTTTACATAATTACAGTTAAATTTTCCCCCCATAAATAATGAAACAGACAAAAGCCATAAATAAGTATGCAATTATACTGAAAATTTGCACCTCGATGACGGTCTGTAAATATATACACCCCACATTCATTGTATGGACTTGAAATTATTTTCAGATCTTATGCCTCCTTCCCCGTCCGAGACACCCCATCCATTGCAGTGTACCCCAATATTCATTTTGACATGTGACTAATATTTGTATACGGTCAAAATAGATTTCGGCCTCCGTACATTTGATCGAGTTCGAATGGTAAGCGATCGAAGTGAGAGCTCGAGACGAGTTCCGAGGATAGTACAAACAAGCCTCGAGCTCCAAGACCGATAGAGAAATCGGCTCGGTATCATTATCAAGCCCATGACCAAATCAAACCGCAAGACAACGTGAAGGTTGTCGGAGATGCACAGACTGATTGACACTCACCCCGAATGTCGAACTCGAACCAAGGCCGAGGGCTCGACCCAATATCGAGCTCGAGCCAGTATCGAGCTCGCAGACAGGAGCCGTTGCAACCGCACTAGGGGACAAAATCTTGGCAGGAATCGAGGAACAAATAATTCATCATGGGTTCTCCACTATATATTTTTTATTATAAATAAAGTAAGATCCCTCTACTATAAAGGGGGAATCCTTGTAAGCACAAAGAGGGTTGACACATTGGAAGAAAAGGCTACTTCTATTTATTATAGAATAAATCTTTTGAGCTTGTTTTACTCAGCATACTCACTCTTCTTGTTTAATAATTTATATCCCGTTTTTATAGCCAAGAATCTAAACATCTCCACTTCTACGTACGATTTATGTCAAGCTATATCACATATCCTTAGAACTACTTATAAATTCAACTATATCCGATTTTTAGGTAAACAGTTTGGCGCCCACCGTGGGGCTAAGGGTAACAGTGGTTGTTTGATATAAATCTGCAATACACACCGGTTTACAACTTCAAATCAGCAATGGAAAACCCTCGATTGATGGCTTTACCTATCGACCATGAAGCCGGCCTTCAAGACGAAGCCAACAACTTGATACCCAGGGCCGGAAGGCCATTTAACGATGTCACTGAAGCTCGAGTCGAAGTACCGCTGGATGTCAATTCATAAGTGGCTTTTGAGGCGAACCAACGTTTCGAACTGGAAAAAAACATTCAGGGTGGAACTCGATCCGTAGCTCGAGACACCCATAACGTGGAGGAGATCGGAGCTAGCTTACATATGATCTTCGAGATGTTACAAGCCCAACAAATAGCGATAGCTCAGTTCTAGAGCCAAACTCAGGTACAAAGCAGGCCGGAGCCCGATCCGCTTCGAGAAATCACCCATAGAACGGAGCAAGCCATAGTGAAGTCAAACGAGCAAGAATCAGGGACTACTCCCAAAATTTCTAAATTGCTCGAGGAACTCACAAAACGAGTCGAAGCCAACGATAAAAAAGTAGAAACATATAATTCCAGGGTTGATCAGATCCCAAGAGCTCCACCAATGATAAAAGGGCCGGATTCGAAGAAATTTATTCAACAGCCTTTTTCCTCGAGTGCAGCCCCAAAACCAATCCCTAAAAAATTTTGTATGCCCAAAATTCTCAAATATAACGGTACGACCGATCCCAATGAACACGTCACCTCTTACACGTGTGCCATCAAGGGTAACGATTTGGAAAACGATGAGATCGAATCCGTGTTATTGAAAAAATTCGGAGAGACCCTCTCGAAGGGAGCGATGATTTGGTATCATAATTTTCCACCAAATTCCATCGATTTTTTTGCCATGTTAGCAGATTCGTTTGTAAAGGCACATGCTGGTGCCATAAAGGTTGCAACAAGGAAATCAGACCTCTTCAAAGTAAAACAAAGGGGTAATGAAATGCTGAGGGAGGTCGTGTCCTGATTTCATAAGGAACACATAAAATTGCCACCGGTCACAGACGACTGGGCCATCCAAGCTTTCACCCAAGGGTTGAACGAGCAAAGTTCAATAGCATCACGTCGGCTGAAGCAAAATTTGATCGAGTATCCAGCAATGACTTGGGCGGATGTACACAACCGATATCAGTCAAAAATTAGGGTCGAAGACGACCAGTTGGGAGCTCCTTCCCGATCCATGCATCAGAACAGGACGACTATTAAAAAACATAGGGATATCGACAGAGAGCGAAGGTCGAACAGAGACCGATATCAACCGTACATCACAGATCGAATGAACAACAGCTCAGCACGCAATTTCGCTCGGAACAATCAAAAGAGTGATCGAGGACAAAATTCTCGGGGGCTTATGAGCAAGAGTGGCTTCGATAAATATGGCGATCCTATAGAGGCACCTCGGCTATCGGAGTACAATTTCAGCGTCGACGCATCGAGCAGTGTATCGGCGATCGAAAGAATCAAAGATACTAAGTGGCCCAGACCCATACAAACCGACCCTTCTTAAAGGAACCCGAATTCGATGTGCAAGTATCATGGTACGCATGGCCACAAGACTGAGGATTGCAGACAATTAAGAGAAGAGGTAGCCCGCCTATTCGATGAGGGCCACCTTCGAGAGTTCCTCAGTGACCGAGCAAAAAATCACTTCAGAGAAAGGGACGCCAGCAAAAAAGATAAACAAGAGAAACCTCTGCATATCATTCATATGATCATCGGTGGGGTCGATATTCCAGAGGGACCCGTGCTCAAGTACGGCAAGATACCGGCCACAGGGGAAAAACGAACTCGAACCGAGGGCACTTTGTCATTCGAAATTGAAGAAGCTGAGGGCATCTCTCTACCTCACAACGACGCTCTGGTAATTTCTATCCTATTAAATAAAGCTCAAGTTAAAAGTGTTTTAGTGGATCCATGTAGCTCTGTAAATATCATCCGATCTTGGGTAGTAGAGCAGCTCGATTTGCAGAATCAAGTCGTTCTCGCAGCTCGGGTCTTAAACGGTTTCAATATGGCTAGTGAAACGACTAAATGGGAGATTACTCTACCAGTGAATGTAGCTGGAACCATCCAAAATACCAAATTCCACATAATCGAAGGGGATATGAGGTACAATGCCCTACTCGGAAGGCCTTGGATCCACAATATAAAGGCAGTGCCTTCGACCCTCCACTAAGTAATGAAATTCCATACGTCGGATGGCGTGAAAACAGTATATGGGGAGCAACATGCTGCGAAGGAAATGTTTGCGGTCGATGAGGTAACACCGATACCAATGCTATCGGCCTCGGAAAGATCGAGCACTAAAGATAGACGAGAAACCAAATAGCAATCACAACCACCAATCTCGACCAAACCGGTGGAACAGGAAATAGAGGATGACGAGGAAAAGTTTCTGACACCTCGAGCTTTTATCATCCCCGACGACTCCGAAGACAACAAATCTACGATCGAAGAACTGGAGCAGGTTATATTAATCGAATATCTACCCGAGAGAAAGGTATACCTGGGAACGGGATTGACCCCCGAACTTAGGAAAAAACTTATTCAATTTCTTATCGATAACATAGACTATTTTGCTTGGTCCCATTTAGACATGGCAGGGATCCCACCGTCGATAACAATGCACCAGCTGAGCTTGGACCCCAGGTTCAAACCGATGAAGTAAAAAAAAAGACCTCAGTCCGAGGTAAAACACGCATTTGTAAAGGATAAGGTAGCTAAACTTCTCAAAATAGGGTCAATTCGGGAAGTAAAATATCCCGAGTGGTTAGCCAACGTAGTTGTAGTCCCTAAAAAGGGGAACAAACTTAGAATGTGCGTAGATTATAAAGATCTAAGCAAAGCATGCCCCAAAGATTCTTTTCCACTGCCTAGCATCGATCGCATGATCGATGCCACAGCCGGCCACGAGATCCTTACTTTTCTCGACGCCTACTCCGGGTACAATCAAATTCGAATGAACCCGGAGGACCAGGAAAAGACTTCATTTATCACCAAGTACGGAACCTATTGCTATAATGTAATGCCATTCGGTCTAAAAAATGCAGGAGCTACTTACCAATGCCTAGTGAATAAAATGTTCGAAGAACAAATAGGTAATTCGATGGAAGTTTACATTGATGACATGCTAGTTAAGTCCCTGCGCGCAGAGGACCATTTGACTCATTTGCAGGAAACGTTCAAGATCTTAAGGAAATACAACATGAAGCTCAACCCCGAAAAATGTGCTTTCGGGGTTGGATTGGGCAAGTTCCTTGGTTTCATGGTATCGAATCGGGAAATCGAGATCAACCCCGATAAAATTAAGGCCATCGAAGACATCACCATCATGGATAGCATGAAAGTAGTGCAAAGGCTGTCCGAGCGGATAACTGCCTTAGGCCGATTCATTTCGAGGTCATTAGATCGAAGCCACAAATTCTTCTCTCTACTCAAAAGGAAGAATGATTTCGCTTGGACCCCGAAATGCCAACAGGCACTAGAACAATTGAAGCGGTACTTATCGAGCCCACCACTACTTCACACTCCGAGGATAGATGAGAAGCTTTACTTATACTTGGCGGTATCGGAAATCGTGCTAAGTGGCATCCTAATTCGAGAAGAGCAAGGTACGCAGTTTCCTGTTTATTATGTAAGTCGGACCTTAGGGGAAGCAGGTACTAGATACCCTCACTTAGAGAAATTAGCACTTGCACTAATAGGCGCCTCTAGAAAGTTAAGACCATACTTTCAATGTCACCCCATATGCGTTTTAACCACTTACCCACTTCACAATATTTTGTACAAGCCTGAACTATCGGGTTGATTGGCCAAATAGGTCGTCGAACTCAGTGGGTACGATATCGAATATCAACCCCATAAGACCATCAAGTCCCAAAGTTTAGTGGACTTTGTGGCCGATTTCACGCCAACCCTCGTACCCGAAGTTGAAAAGGAACTCTTGTTAAAATCGGGTACGTCATCGGGGGTTTGGACCCTCTACACAGATGGTGCTTCAAATGTAAAGGGGTCCGGGCTTGGAATCATACTGAAACCTCCCACAGGTGGCATTATTAGACAATCCATCAAAACCACTAGATTAACTAACAATGAGGCCGGGTACGAGGCCATGATTGCAGGTCTCGAGCTAGCTAAAAGCCTGGGAGCAGAAGTCATTGAAGCCAAATGTGACTCTTTACTAGTGGTGGACCAAGTAAACAAAACTTTTGAGGTTCGAGAAGATAGGATACAAAGGTATTTGGACAAATTACTGGTAACTCTACACCGTTTCAACCCTACAACATGTGCCTCGAGAACAAAACTGTGAGGCCGACGCACTCGCAAATTTGGGGTCGTCGGTCGAGGAAGATAAGATCAACTCGGGGACTGTCGTTCAACTCTCGAGATCTGTAATCCAGGATGGACATGCCAAAATAAATTCCACGAGCTTAACCTGGGATTGGAGGAATAAGTATATTGAATATTTAAAGAACGGAAAACTCCCATCGAACCCTAAAGAATCGAGGATTCTACGAACCAAGGCTGCTCGATTCACGCTAGTTGAAGATGGAACATTATACAGAAGGACGTTCGACAGACCACCAGTGGTATGTTTGGGACCAGGATACACCGATTATGTCTTACGAGAGGTCCATGAAGGCACTTGTGGAAACCACTCTGGCGCCGAACCATTAATTCGCAAAATCATCAGAGCAGGGTACTACTGGGATAGTATGGAGAAGGACACTATGGAGTTCATTCGAAAATGTAATAAATGTCAAAGGTTTGCACCGATGATCCATCAACCCGGAAAGCAGCTTCATTCGGTCATTTCTCCATGGCCATTCATGAAATGGGGAATGGATATCGTCGGCCCTCTACCATCGGCCCCAGGTAAAGCTAAATTCATTTTGTTTATGACTGACTATTTCTCTAAATGGGTTGAAGCACAGGCGTTCGAAAAAGTGAGAGAAAAAGAGGTTATAGATTTCATCTTGGACCACATCATGTGTCGATTTGGGATACCAGCAGAAATAACATGCGACAATTGTAGACAATTTATCGGCGGTAAAGTGACAAAATTCCTCGAAGACCATAAAATAAAAAGAATACTGTCTACACCATATCATCCTAGCGGGAACGGACATGCCCAATCAACGAACAAGATTATCATCCAAAATATAAAGAAAAGATTGAACGAAGCTAAAGGGAAGTGGAGAGAAATTTTGCCCGAAGTCCTTTGGGCATATCGGACAACATCTAAATCCAGTACATGAGCGACCCCATTTTTCTTAGTGTATGGCTCCAAAGCTTTAATTCCGGTCGAAGTCGGGGAACCAAGCGCAAGGTTCTGACATACATCGGAAGAATCGAACTACGAGGAAATGAATACTAGCCTCGAATTATTAGATGAAAAACAAGAAGCGGCACTGGTTCGAATGGCTGCACAAAAACAACGAATCGAAAGATACTACAATAGAAGAACCAACCTCCGCCATTTCAAGACCGGGGACTTGGTCCTAAGGAAGGTCACCGTCAACACTCGAGATCCTAATGAAGGGAAGCTCGGCCCAAATTGGGAAGGACCCTATCAATTCCTCGATATAGTCGGGAAAAGGTCTTATAAACTTGGAGCAATGGATGGAAAACCATTACCAAACAATTGGAACATATAGCTTCTCAAACGATATTACTGTTAAGGTATGATTTTCTCTTCTCTATCGTCTATATACGCATATTCAACACTAACTTATTGCAGGAATTCGACGAAAAACATCAAGACCTCTGGTTTCAAAGCACGCGTTGTACTCTTTTTCCCTTAAGTTCGGCTTTTATTCCAAATGGATTTTTCCGGCAAGGTTTTTAATGAGACAACAACTATGTGCTACCCGGGGACAAATCAATAGTATCCGAGGCTCCTTTTTGATACAAGCGATCATAAAAGGCCTACGGGCTAAGCTATTTTTAGTTTGAGTTCGAAACACTCACTCACTCAACTATTAAAGCCTAAGGGCTATCTTACTTCGAGTTTGAGCAATCACTCACTCGATCATAAAAGGCCTACGGGCTACGATACTCTGAGTTCGAGTTCGAAATAATCACTCACTCAATTATTAAAGCCTAAGGGCTATCTTACTTCGAGTTCGAGCAACCACTCACTCGATCATAAAGGCCTACGGGCTAAGATATTCTGAGTTCGAGTTCGAAACAATCACTCACTCAATTATTAAAGCTTAAGGGCTATCTTACTCCGAGTTCGATCAATCACTCACTCGATCATAAAGGCCTACGGGCTAAGATATTCTGAGTTCGAGTTCGAAACAATCACTCACTCAATTATTAAAGCCTTAGAGCTATCTTACTTCGAGTTCAAGCAATCACTCACTCTATCATAAAGGCCTACGGGCTAAGATATTCTGAGTTCGAGTTCGAAACAATCACTCACTTAATTATTAAAGCCTAAGGGCTATCTTACTTCGAGTTCGAGCAATCACTCATTCGGTCATAAAAAGCCTACGGGCTAAGATATTTTGAGTTTGAGTTCGAAAACAATCACTCACTCAATTATTAAAGCCTAAAGGCTATTTTACTTCGAGTCCGAGCAATCACTCACTCGATCATAAAAGTCTATGGGATAATATACTTTGAGTTCGAGTTCGAAACAATCACATACTCAATTATCAAAGCCTAAGGGCTATCTTACTTCGAGTTCGAAACATTCACTCGACTACTAAGCTTGTGGGCTACTTTTATTTTTTGAGTTCGGGCAAGCGCCCACTTGATCACTAAGCCTGTGGGCTACTTTTATTTCGAGCTCGAGCAAACACTCACTCGGCCACTAAGCTGTGGGCTACTTTTATTTTGAGCTCGAGCAAACACTCACTCGGCCATAAAGGCTACGAAGGCCGAATTCAATGAAATCACCTAAATCTTCATGAAAACATCCGCAAGGCATGAATAAAATCTTCACGAAGCAAGTCAGTAAAAGAAAAAGATATTTGTATAGATATACAAAGATGGTTTACATAAATAAATGCAACATAGAAGAAGCTAAGGGCTAAGCTTCTGGGTTATCATCGAGAGCGGTCTCTTCTCCACCGGGATCCCCCATCTCCGGACCCGCTCTTGCTTCCATCATCATCATCATCATCATCATCGCCATCAGAAGCCAAGGCTTCAACATCAGCTTCGAGTTCTTTAGCCCTTTTTATCTCTTCAGCAAGGTCGAAACCTCGAGCGTGTATCTCCTCGAGGGTCTCCCTCCGAGACCGACACTTAGCAAGTTCAGCAACCCAATGTGCTCGAGTGTCGGTAGTATCCGCTGCCTCTCTTGCCTCCATTTGAGCAGCCTCGACATCGGCCCGATACACGGCAATGAACTTGTCTGCCATGACCTTCGATGACTCAACCTCCGCCTTGGCCTCAACAAGCCTTATTTCAAGCTCCTCGATCCTCTTGGCCTGAGCCGAACCTTTTTGCTTGACGCTTCGAAGCTGAACATCGGCCGATAATAATTTGGCCAAGATGATTTCTCTTTCTGCAGCCAGGCGGTCGATAGTCTCCTTCCACCGATCACATTCGGCCTTGATTTGATCGACTTCTTCCCGAAGCAACCCGATCTTTTCAACCTTTTGCTGCAACTGAGATAACGAAGGGTTAGCTTCTATAGTTGGGTCAAACCCATACTCTAACAGAAGGAGGCTCACCTACTTATCTAGTTCGGCCTGTTCTTCACGAGCCTTAGCCAAATCTGCTTGGAGGTCCTTTATAACCTCGTCCTTTCGGCTGCAAAGAAGCCGCAGGGCATCTCTCTCCCCCGAGACCTTCTGAAGCTCGATCTCACACTGACTGAGGTCGACTCAAAACCTACATAGTAGGGAAAAAATACAAGTCAAGTTTAGAAAAGAACGAAGAAACCAAGCACAGTAAAATCATTACCCGAGAAATGAAACTTTGGGCCTCTTCTAGGAGAAGAGAAACGTCACTAATATCAGAGGCATCATCGACTCTAGTAAAGCAATCCCGAAAAGGGTCCCCTACACTAGAGCATTCGCCCATATCGGGGGTCTTCAATTCTCGAGTTTCCTTTAACGCCTCCTCAGAAAAGGTCGGAAGAGAAGGCAAATGACCCACTATCATAGTCCCAAGTGAATCGCTCGGGATGCTCTGATCGAGACTCGGGGTATCAGAACCGACCCTAACCAGTATAGTCATCATCGGCTCAGAAGGTATAGCCGTAATGTCGAATTTGACTTGTGTGCAAAATTTGAGGTCAATCGGACGTGATTTGAAAGGTTTTGGCATCGAATGTAGAAGTTTGAAGTTCTAAAGTTCATTAAGCTTGAATTAGGGTGCGATTCATGGTTTTAGCATTGTTTGATATGATTCGAAGGCTCGACTAAGTTCGTAATATGTTTTGGGACGTGTTGGTATAATTAGTTAAGGTCCCGGGGGACCTCGGGTGGATTCCAGAAGGTTAACAGATTGATATTTGGACTTAAGAATTTCTAAAGATTAATGCTTCTGGTGTAATCGCACCTTCGTGACTTTGGATGTAAGTGCGAGATTGCGGGTGCAGATAATTGATCGCAAAAGTGAGAATGGACTGGAGTAGCGCACCTGCAAGTGCGCAGGAGCGAGGCAGCTGCCGCTGGTGCGTAAATATGCGTAGATGCGGGAGAGCAGGTTGCACCTGCGATGCCTACAGAAGCGAAAAGACTTTTGCAAGTGCGAGTTCTTGGCTGGGTAGTGAGGACCGTAGGAGCGGAATTTATACCACATCTGCGGAGCCGCATTAGCGGTCAGGTCACCGCAGGTGCGATGAACGCTGGGCAGTGTGTTCTCTTTAAATCTGGGGTTTGGCTCATTTTCACTTCATTTCGTCCATGGAGCCAATTTTGGAGCACTTTTGGAGTGCCATCTTCATCAACTATAATGGGGCAAGTGATTTCTTCACATTGTGAGTTAAATACATGGTTTTTACATGGATTTAAGCATGAAAATTGATAGAAATTGTGAGATTTTGAAAGAAACCTGGAAATTTATATTTTTGGATTTTGACCACGAATTAGGGCATGGAATTGAGAACAAATCATATATTTGAATTCATGATATTATGGGTAGTGGTTATCTTCAAAAAATTTCGGAATCTGGGCACGTGGGCTCAGAGGTGAATTTTAGGAATTCTTCAATTTTGGGCTGGAAAATCACTTTAATAGTTAGGATGTGAATTCTTGAGCATGTATTGATTATTTTATATAACATTTGACTAGCTTTGGGTCTTTTGGCACCAAGTTGAGGATTTAAAGCATAATTTTGGACCGGAAAGTAAGCATTGAGACGAGGCAAGTCTCCTGTCTAACTCTGTGATGGGGAAAATACCCCTAGGTGTTGTATGTTGATGTGTGCTACTTGTTGTGGGGGCTACGTACGCGTGAGGTGACGAGAGCCCGTACGTAGCTACATTGATATTATTGTCCGGGTACGCTTAGGTTCACATCATGATGTAGCTGTACTATTTGAGCATTCTCTCGCCTATTAAATTCCTACATTTCTACTTGAGACTAGACTTGCTATTGTAGAGACTTCACGAGTTCATGATTAGTCACCGAATAACTTTACTCCTCTTACGGCATGTTTATGTGATATATATACTTCATTGAAAGGTTTTTGTTAAAAAAAGTATAACTCACACGTTTATTCGTGAGTGGGGTCAAGGACCCGTCAAAGTTTCTTATTCTAATGGGATCGGTCCATTCGCCTCGGCAGAATTTATGTACCACACTCTCATGGGAGCGGGCCGTTCGCCTCGGCAGTTTAATAGATTCATCTATGGTTCGTGCCGTTCGACCCTCGGTAGTGCACAATTTAAATATTTATGTTGGATCGGGCCGTACGCCTCAACATTTCCTATATCATATCCTCAAGAAATCGTGCGTAATATTTGGAAAGAAGCCAGTGTATCTATGAGTTTTCCCGATTTGAGTTATGACAATCTATCTGATGAGATCCACTATATCTATATATATGCTCCGGTTAAGGAGGGAATTTCTAATGGAGAGCTTGAGTTCCTCATAAAGAGGGGGATTTGCACCACGTGATTTATACTTGTTTATCTCATTTATTTACTCTGTCTCATATTTACTTACCTTTTTACTGTACCTGATGTTTTTGGACCATTAGTGAGTGTCGATGTCAACCCCTCGCCACTACTCCTCCCGGGTTAGGCTAGATACTTACTGGGTACACGTTGATTATGTACTCATACTACACTTGTTGCACATTTTTGTGCAGGTACATATGTGACTAGTGGCCTTTTGAGAGCAGAGGTATGTATGCATGCGGGGACTTACGTGAGTTGCATTTCATACTACGACTCGCAGTCGGTAGAGTTTCCGTCAGAGTATTTATATTTCTCCTGTCCAAATTTGTATTCCGAACAGATGCTGTATTTTATTTTACATTCCTAGTTGATACTCATGCACTTGTGACACCGGGTTTTGGGGTGATTATGGGTTTTCATGTATTGAAATTGTTAAAAATATTATTATTTACTCTGTAAATTCCTTCTTTTACTATTTAATCGAAGGAAATATGATTTCAAAAATATTAAAATGAGAACCAAATTTAATATTTATTTTTGGCTTGCCTGACAGCGGTGTCCAGCGCCATCACGACCTTTAATGAATTTTGGGTTGTGACAACATGGTATCAGAGTGCTAGGTTCACTTAGGTCTCAGAGTCATGAGCGAGTCTAGTAGAGTCTTACGGATCGGTACGGAGACATCTGTACTTATCTTCGTGAGGCTACAAAACTGTTAAGAGCACTTCCCTTCTTGATTCCTCATCGTGCGAATTGATTCTTTTGAGGCTTATACCTTTATTTCTTTCCTGTTCAATCTTATGCGATATGAAGCGCTTGTTATAGATTAGGAATAGAGGGATTGTCATGGTACTACAGAGGTGGTGCAGGATGTTTCTACTTGCGTATTTGATTGGGCTATTACCGTCACCTTGCAGAAGGCCGTCCTGTCGTGCTTTTTCAAAATACATTCCGCCCAAAGTGCATGAAATTGTAATGGCATTGATTGTTATGACGATTTGTGCGTTGTTATCGCACCGTGTTTGTGTAATGGTAGGATGCTTGTCTATGTGTCGGGGCAGTGAATGACTTGAAATGAGGTTTTTCTTAGTACATGATTCAGAAGTTCAACATTTTATTTCCGGCGGAGGAAAGGCAATCAGACTAGGAATGTTTAAATTTGGGTTGATGGATTAACGGGACTTGCTATTTTCGAGCGAGGTAAAGTTCTGAATTGTGATGTAGTGTCATCGTCCTTGTTGAATACGTTAAGGTTCGCCGATGTTATGGCCATCTTCAATTTTCCTTCGGGCAGGGTGTTGTGAAATGGTGCATGAGATGCAGTTGTCAGAGATAACGGAGTGTAGCGATTTCAGAATCTAATTGGTACTTCTAGTATTGATGGCTCGAGAAAGATGATCTTCTAAGAGGTTTAGAGTTGGTGGCGACTCATGTGTTCGGATGTTACATAGATGGATTCGGGTTTGGAGTAACAGTTGGGCAGCGAAGGACGAGGAAGGATATATGGGAGGTGTCTTGCGGTGGTTGAATTTTTAGGAGGTCAAGTGTGAAAAGTAGAAGTCGAGAGGTTGCTTAAAGGAGAGGGTTTGACCAAAGTGGGAGAGTGGCAGAGTAGCATATGGGTTATGTGGTAGGATAGCCATACACCTTGAGGGAAGCTTAGAGCAATTTGGGAATCATGATGGGTGGTGACTAGGACCATGGATTTTATTTGTATGCAACATGACTTCGAGTTTGGAATGCGTTGTTGGACTTTTAGCTGATATCAATGGGGAAGAAGGAATCTCGGTGGGTCCCAGGGTTATGTAATTGTAGCTTCAGGCTAAGTGGGAGAGCCCCACCGTCTATGATTGGCTTGCGTAGTTGTCAACTTGTGCGATTTCTGGTTATCGATGTATAGGTGGGTTATTACGACTAAGGAAAGAAAACATCAGTGGTAATTTGAGCAAAGGATTTGAGGAATGTGTGTTATCTTTGGCCTTATCAGTTCATGTTCAGGTTTTGGGAAGACTCAGAATTTATGCTTCGTGTAGATGTGATGTACAGGGAAAGGAATTCATCCGGTTACTTCTTTGAGAGGGTGTTCATGTGCTAGCAGGGCCTTGGAGTTTGATCATAATTGGGAACAAGTCAGAGAGGGTGACTCTCAACAATGGTTCTAGTAGGTTCAAAAATTAAAATGTGGTGCCTAAGGATTTCGAGTCAGTGGTATGGTTAAGTATCGAGCTTTGGCAGTGGATTATGAAAAAGGGGCTTGGAGTGTTCTATGTTATCTACAGTCTGCGGTGCAGCATCGGAGGAACATGAGAAAATAACTTCAGATTCATGGAAGAATTATCAGAATGGGTGTACCCGTTGAAGATGCGAATATGCGCACAAGGAAAGTATGTGATGGTTTGTGGGTTTTGAGACAACATGGTCTCGAGAAATAAGGTCACTCAGGATGAGTGCGGATTTGGGGTCGTTATGTTTTAAATGGAACTATTATTATTCCTAAGGCAAGTCAGGAGTAAATTAGGGGAAGTCAGATCGGTTAGCAATAGTTGAACTGGCATGATGGTGGCAATGATCAATTCCTTCAGTGTGTTAAGTTATACATGTGATTTGTGGCGGTATGTGCGAGTCTTGATGACCGCCGTAATTGATTTTATTTGGGGGCATTCGAGTATTATGGCATGTTATGTGTAGATGGATCCCGGAAGAATTATGGTAGTTTAGACCACTACTAGAGGTTTGTATTTTTCTGTGGTTATGGGAATTCAGTGACGTGTTGCAATGGTTCTCTTGAAATGAGTTAAGTGAAAGGTTTCTATATGCAGGAGTGTTTATTCTATTAGTGGTTCAAGAGTTATGATGGAATTCTTGTATTCTCGCGTATTGGCATGTTAGGTGCATTGAGCGACATGGGAATTGGAAGTTGAGGATCAAGGTTGCGGTTCGGTGTAGGCAAGAATGTTACGAGCTTGTGTGAGCAGGAAGGGATTCAAATATTTAGAGTAAGCTGGTATTATCTTTAGCGTCACCTGCGATCGGTGTCCTGTGTAAGGGGCTTTGTGTTCTGATTTATGGATTTTCGATTTGCTTTACAGCCTTAGTATGACTGGTGGTATGGATGTGCGGACTTATTACCTGGTGCTGAAGGTTGTGGGAGCGAATCCCACGGGAAGATGGTATAAGTGTGACCTATAGTCACTTGATTGATTGAAGATTGTAACAAAGTATGGAGATTATGGTACTGCCGCTAATGTGGGAGTTTAGGCCTGGAAGGTGCTCTATTCATATGGTTGCGAACTATGGATGTTTGTTCCAGATTGACGACTATTCTTGTGTGTCATGGGAAAAAAGGGTTAGTATGGATCCTTGAAAGGTTATTATCCCATTGCGGTACAGTCAGAATTGGCTTGAGGTCCGTGGGTAGATCTAAATGTGAATGTGGGCTCTATATCAGGCCGGATGTGTCTATTTCAACTTAGTGTTGTTTACGGAGGAACCTTCCAGCCTTGGGTGTTATTTTTTTCATCAGCTATTCCGTGTAATCTATATTATGCCAGGTGGGTTGTGAGGTGGTTTGATTATTCACACTCGTATTGAGATCCCGTGTAATTTGTGGTGTTGTGAAAGTAGGAAGGCTCTCAAGATACAAGTCATTTATTGCAGCTTAGTTATGCTTGAGTTTCGTAGCGTATGGCGCTATCCGTCTCCCCAGGATTTGTATTATGCACTTCGCGTGCTGGTGGTTGATATTCAGGTATTTCACAGGTATGAGCATTTTAGCTCGGTAAGTACTTCCTTATAGATTATTATGTGTGGATCGGGTGGCACGCCGCCACAGGTATATTGTTTGGATCGTGTGGCACGCCGCCACGGGTATCATGGTTGGATTGGGTTGCACGCCGCAACGGTATCATGGTTGGATCGGTTTGCACGCCGCAACAATGTGATGTTGAGCACAGTTTTCCATATCTATTATTGTGTGTTTTGCTTCTCATTTTCTGAGGAAGGTTCATAACATCTTTTCAGTTATTTAAATTAGTTACATGGGTTGAGTAGTTCTTTCCAGAGTTCGTTTCCTTATGTATCAAATTCGAGTTTGTAGCTTGTTGACACATTGTGGCATCATATGAGACTTTTGGCAGTGTCTGAGGTGGCTTATTGCCTGAGCAGCTTGTACTGGGTGAGACGAGATTATTGGACCTCAGATCAGTACGATCAGATTTACATGGGGCACATTAAAGAGTAAATATCGATATTCAGTCCGGAATGAGGTGACAGTTCTTGTTGGGAGAAGAGACTCCATGGATTGTGACTCGGCAGGTGGTTATGAGTTTCTACACGTCTCTTCTGTCATGGCGGTATTGCGAGAGCTGAAGCGGGACTTATGTGCTTCATGAGATGTGTTGTGGGCATCAAATTTGTGGGATTCCGGATATTGTTGTCGGGGGATATCATTATGGTCATGTGAATAATGCGGTGCATGGTGTGAATTCGGTAAGAGGATACAATCATGTATTGGTACATCATGTAGAGATGGATACAGTGTTCTTGTGTTGGAAACAGACCTCGTAGAGAATTTCAAATATTGGAATCTGGCTTTAAGGCTTATTTGATTAAATAAAAGGGAGAATCTTAAGATTGGCTCGAGCTAATATGCCCAACTGGGTTGTGGTGGCACGGATAGGTGCACGAGTTGTTGAACAGTGATTTCGGACAACTGTAGAGCAGTTCTTAGCACGTTCGAGGACGAACATATGCTTAAGTAGGAGAGAATGTAACGACCTGACCGATCGTTTTGAGCTCTAGCATGTCGTTCAGCAGTTTGTGGCCCTGAGCAGCTTCACTTCAGGTATTATGACTTGTACGCGTGGTCGGAATTTAATTTCGGGAAGTTCAGAGTTGATTTGGAAAGAAAATTTTAATTTCGGAAGCCTTAAGTTGGAGGAGTTGACTAAAGTGTGATTTTTTAGTAAACGACCTCGGAATCGGGATTTGAAGGTTCTAATAGGTTTGTATGATAATTTTGGACTTGGGCGTATGTCCGGATCGGGTTTTGGATGACCCGGGAGCGTTTTGGCGCCTATTGTGGAAGTTGGCATTTTGGAAGAATTTCATAAAAATTGGGATGATGTGTATTTCAATGTTATCGATGTCCGTTTGAGATTATAAGTCTGGGAATAACTCTGTATGGGGATTCTGGTATTGGGAGTGCGTCCGGAAGTAGATTTGGAGGTCCGTAGGTCATTTTGGGGTCATTTGGCGAAAGTTAAAAATTCAAAGGTTTCTGAGAAGTTTGACCGGGAGTGGACTTTGTGATATCGGGGTCGAATTCTGATTCCGGAAGTTGGAGTAGGTCCATAATGTCGAATGTGACTTCTGTGCAAAATTTGAGGTAAATCGGACGTGATTTGAAAGGTTTTAGTATCAAATGTAGAAGTTTGAAGTTCTAAAGTTTATTAAGCTTGAATTGTGGTGAGATTCATGATTTTAGCGTTGTTTGATGTGATTCGAAGGCTCGACTAAGTTCGTAATGTGTTTTGGGACGCGTTGGTATAACTAGTTAAGGTTCCGGGGGCCTCGGGTGGAATCCAGAAGGTTAACATATCGATTTTTGGACTTAAAAATTTCTGAAGCTTAATGCTTCTGGTGTAATCGTACCTGCGTGACTTTGGCCACAGGTGCGAGATCGCGGGTGCAGAAAATTTCTCGTAGAAGCGAGAATGGACTGGAGCTGGGGGAGCCGCGGAAGCAGACTGGAGCAGCGCACCTAGCTCCTGCAGTGCGTAAATATGTGCAGATGCGTGAGAGCACGTCGCACCTGCGATGCCCGCATACGCGAAAAGACTTCCGCAGGTGCGAGTTCTTGGCTGGGCAGTGAGGACTTTGTACTGCACCTGCGGAGCCGCAGAAGCGGTCAAGTCACCGTAGGCGCGATGAACGCTGGGCAATGTGTTCTCTTTAAATCGAGGGTTTGGCTCATTTTCACTTCATTTAGTCCATGGGAGCCGATTTTGGAGCACTTTTGGAGTGCCATCTTCATCAAATATAATGGAGTATTTGATTCCTTCACATTGTGAGTTAAATACATAGTTTTTACATGGATTCAAGCATGAAAATTGATAGAAATTATGGGCTTTTGAAAAAAACCTAGAAATTTATATTTTTGGATTTTGACCACGAATTAGGGCATGGAATTGAGAACAAATCATATATTTGAGTTGATGATGTTATGGCTAGTGGTTATCTTCAAAAATTTTCGGAATCCGGGCCCGTGGGTGAATTTTAGGAATTCTTTAATTTGGGGTTGGAAAATCACTTCAATAGTTAGGATGTAAACTCTTGAGCATGTATTGACTATTTTATATAACATTTGACTAGCTTCGGGTCATTTGGAACCAAGTTGAGGATTTAAAGCACAATTTTGGACCGGAAAGTAAGCGTTGAGACGAGTATAGTCTCCTATCTAACTCTGTGAGGGGGAAAATACCCCTAGGTATTGTATGTTGATGTGTGCTACTTGTTGTGGGGGCTACGTATGCGCGAGGTGACTGGAGTCCGTACGTAGCTACATTCATTTTATTGTCCGGGTAGGCTTAGGTTCACATCATGATGTAGTTGCACTATTTGAGCATTCTCTTGCCTATTAAATTCCTCTGTTTTACATTTCTACTTGAGACTAGACTTGCTATTGTATAGGCTTCACAAGTTCATGATTAGTCACCGAATAACTTTACTCATCTTACGGCATGTTTCCGTGATATATATACTTCATTAAAATGTTTTTGTTAATAAAATTACAACTCACACGTTTATTCATGAGTGGGGTCAAGGACCCGTTAAAGCTTCTTATTCTAATGGGATTGGGCCATTCGCCTCGGTAGGATTTATGTACCACACTCTCATGGGAGCGGGTCGTTCGCCTCGACAGTTTAATAGATGCATCTATGGTTCGTGTCGTTCGACCCTCGGCAGTGCACAGTTTAAATATATATGTTGGATTGGGTCGTACGCCTCGACATTTCCTATATCATATCCTCATGGAATCATGCGTAATATTTGGCAAGAAGCCAGTGTATCTATGAGTTTTCCCGATTTGAGTTATGACAATCTATCGGATTAGATCTACTATATCTATATATATTCTCTGGTTAAGGAGAGAATTTCTAATAGAGAGCTTGAGTTCCTTGTAAAGAGGGGGATTTGTACCACGTGATCTATACTTGTTTATCTCATTTATTTACTCTGCTTCTTATTTACTTACCTCTTTACTGTATCTGATGTTTTTGGACCATTAGTGAGTGTTGATGTCGACCCCTCGTCACTACTCCTCCCGGGTTAGGCTAGATACTTACTGGGTACACATTGATTATGTACTCATACTATACTTGCTGCACATTTTTGTGCAGGTACATATGTGACTAGTGGCCTTGTGAGAGCAGAGGCGTGTATGCATGCGGGGACTTACGTGAGCTGCATTCCATACTACGACCCACATCCGGCAGAGTCTCCTTAAGAGTATTTATATTTCTCCTGTCCAAATTTGTATTTCGGATAGATGCTGTATTTTATTTTACATTCCTAGTTGATACTCATGCACCTGTGACACCGAGTTTTGGGGTGATTATGGGTTGTCCTGTATTGAAATTGTTAAAAATATTATTATTTACTCTATAAATTCCATCTTTTACTATTTAATTGAAGGAAATATGATTTCAAAAATATTAAAATGAGAACCAAATTAAATATTTATTTTTGGCTTGCCTGACAGCGGTGTCCGGCACCATCACGACCTTTAATGGATTTTGGGTCGTGACAAGTTTATAGTGGCCCCTCCTGGATTGTTCCCATTTAACTCTTGTATGGATTGGCCTCATGATAGAACCATTTTATGCCAACATATAGTACTCTATTTCTTTGGAGATGGTGTTATTAGCACCGATGTTATCTCTATTATTATTGAAAAGGTTATGGTTTCTCGCTAGCCAGATGTGCCAAAAATAAAAAGGAATGATGTTCTCCCATGGGATGATGTTGTGTAATGAGAGCTTCTTCATCTTATTCCATGTTAATGTCCATAGCTGAGCTGAGAATATGGGATTCAATTGCTGACTTTCAGTAGATCCCTTGGCTAGTATTTCATGCCAGAAGTGGGTTACATTGAGGCATTCAAAGAAGACGTGGTCACTAGTTTCAGGACTTGCTGAGCAAAAATAGCATTTGGGGTTGCAATTAACCCCAATTCTCTGCAGGAAGGCTCCAGTAGGCAGCCTATATTGGGCAAGTAGCTAGATAAAGTTTTTTATTTTGTTAGGGACTTTTACCTTCCATATCCAAGTGAAGTTGCCTTCCTCTTCTTTCCACAAAATCTGATTATTGCTGCTAAGGAAGGTATAGACTGATTTGGTGGTGAAAGACCCACTTGGAGTCAACCCCCATATTAGCATGTCTTCCTTGCTAGAGTTGGTTGGGATGAAAGTTGATATGATCGGGTTAGTAATGTTCTCAGGGATGTCTATAGACAGTGTAGACAATGTCCACTTTGGAAACTATGTCATTATGGGTTAGATGGCCCTCAATCATGTCCCTGATTACTGATTGGTTTGGGATCCATGCATTATTCATGAAGCTCACCATGTTTCCTTTGTGGACAACCCATATAATGGCCTTATTGCATGTATCCCATTCCTTGAGGATACATTGCCAGATTAGAGATTTTGGCTTCTTGGGGGTATGGCTCTAGTTACATTGCTTAGAGATCAGGACTCTAGCTCATAAGCTGGAGGTGTTATGGTAGATCCTCCAAGCTAGCCCAACATGTGATGCTTTATTTTTAAGCTCAACTTTCTGTAAACCCAGCCCTCCATAAGACTTCTTCCTGGTGGCTTTGTTCTAGCTAACCAGGTGCAGTTTTTTCTTGTTTGGAGTTATGCCCTAGATAAAATTCCTCTGAATTCTATCAATTTGATTAATAGTCTTGGTGGACAATTTGATGTATAACATAACATGGCTTGGGATACTACTAAGAGAGACCTTGGCAAGGATGACCCTTCCATTCATATTTAGACAATTTGTTTTCCATCCAGCCAGTTTGGATTGCATATTATCTATTATGAACTGGAAGTCAGTACTAGTGGGTCTCTTATGGAACATAGGGAATCCTAGGTATTTCCCAAAGGATGTTGTAGCTTGGATTGTCAGGGCATTTGTGAGGCATTCCATTGTGTCTTGCCTTGTGTTAGAGTAGAAGAGAACCCTGAACTTGGTGAGATTAATGATAGAGTGGATTGTGGTGAAGTTTCTAATGTTTGCTTTTGCAAAGAAGGTAAGGTCATTAGCAAAGAAGAGATGAGAATATTTTGGGTCAGACCTACTGATACTGATAGGGAGCCATTATATTTTCTGGACAGCTTTATCAATTAACCTGGAGAGCCTCTCCATATATAAAATGAACAGGTAAGGGGAGATTGGGTCCCCTTGTCTGATTCCCCTAGAGGTCTTAAAGGTATCTATTTTGCCCCCATTTACTAGGATGAAGATGTTTGATAAGCTAATGTATGACATTATTAACTTAGTTAGCTCAAGAGGGAAGTTGAAGGCATGCGGTGTGTCCCTAATGAAGGACCACTCCAGCCTGTCAAAAGCTTTCTCTAAGTCAATTTTGAGAATTATATGGGCCTGGTTCCCTTTCATTTTTCCAAAATGAGTGATGTATTCTTGGACAATGATGGCATTATCAAATGCCCTTTTATTGGATAAGAAACTAGACTGGCTAGGGCCAATTATAGCAGATAGAAGAGGCCTGATCCTATTGACAATGATCTTAGTGATGGTCTTGTAGATGGTGTTACAAAGCCCTATTGGCCTAGAGGTTTTGAGAATGGTGGCTTGGGGACACTTTGGAATGAGACAGAGGAGAGCTTGATTCATGGTCTCATCCATGGAGTGTGTGTCAAAGCATTGCTTGCAGAAGTGAACTGTTGAGTTTCCCACAATGCTCCAGTACCTTTGGTAAAAGAAGGGGTGAAGCCCATCCGTGCTTGGTGCCTTGAATGGCTTAAAGGAGAAGATGACCATTTTGATTTCACTAACCTCAAGGGACCTATCCAAGCTGTCTCTTTGACAGTATGATAGGATATGGGTCATGTCTAGATGACTGGTAGTGGAAATGGGAACTTGTGTGTGAGAGTAAGTGTAGAGGCTCCTGAAGAAGTGCATTATAGAGGCCTTAATGTCCCATTGGTCATAGAGCCAGTTTCCACTCTCCTCTTTAAGGAGCATGATCTTGTTCCATCTTCTCCTATTAAGGTTGGAAGTGTGGAAGAATCTAGTGTTTGCATCACCTTTAGTTAGCAAATTGACCCTTGACTTGAGTTTCCAGAAATCTTCCTCATTATTGAGGATGGAGTCAAGTACTCTAATCAGGTTACATTCTAGGTTTAGCAGGTAATTACTGAACTAGTAGTTTGGTGATTTTTGGATCCCAACAATTCTGGCCAGGATCCTTCTCTTTTTGTGAAAGATGTTGCCAAATGTGTGCCTGTTCCACTGGGTCACAAGGCTTTTGAAAGTTTCAGTTGATTGGATTAAGGGGAGTTATTAATGAAGGCCTCATTGGTGATACTGGGGAAAGAGGGGTGGCTAGTCCATATTGATTCAAACCCGAAGGGTCTGTTTGAATTATTGAAAGAATCCCCCATTAGCATTATTTGAACAGGGCAGTGATCTGAGTAGGTCCTAGGGAGGTGAGTAACAGTAGCCTCAGGGTACTGGTAAATCCAACAGTCATTAGCAAAGCACCTATCTATCCTTTCTAAAATCAGGCTACTCTTATTTTTGTATCTTTTGTTAGTACATGTGAATTTATTGCCTTTGTAACCTAAGCCAACTAGTTTGCATTCATTAAGGTAGTTCCAAAATAGGTTACTACGACTTGAGTTAATGAGGTTACCCCTAAATTTATCCCTAGATTTAAGACTTCATTAAAGTCTCCACCTACAAACCAGTTCCCAATATTGCTTTTAGAGATGGTAACAAGACTTTTCCATAACAATTTCCTAGCAGCTAAAATGTTGCTAGCATAAATACCTGAAAATAATCAAGGGGTGTGGGATGGGAGTACCTTTACCGTGGCATGGATGCCCTGAGGGGTAGTGGATACCTCATTAATAGTGACACAATCCTCCTTCCATATCATGACTATCCCACCAGACAAACCAACCGCTGGAGACTAGATAAGCATATCAAAATGTAGCTCCTACATCCGCTTTTTATGATCAACCGTCTTATTTTGTAATAAAACCAGCAGTGCTGGCTTGTGAAGCTGAACCATGTCGAGGCACTGTCTCCTGAACTCCACATTGTTTCCACCCCTAACATTCCATATGATGTAGTTCATCAGGGGTGGTTGGTGGTTGGGGGACTGGTTTCTGTGAGACTTCTCCATTCCCTGAGGAGACACCATTGGTTTCTTTTGGTTCCTTTCCTTCATGCTTAGTACATGGGTCAAATTGAAGAGTGGTTTGGTCACACCCTGGGTGTGGTGAGATACCATGCTCAGACCATACTTGGTCATGGCTCTGGGACACAGCAGCATAAGCACTTCGCTGCTCTCCACACTGAACTCGATTGCTCTGACTGAGTCCGGTAGGAGAGAGTCTGTACGTAGGGGGCCGTATGATGTTCCTTCCATTTCTGGTGGGCTTTTCCATTTCAAAAGGTCTAAGGCTTTGTTGATTTCCCTTGTGATGTTTCCCAGCGGTGGTGACTGGTTCTTCTCTACTGGAGCAGATGGTGATGGAGTTTGATGGGATTGGGGCTCGATAGTCACAAACACTGGAGACACTGCTGGGTCCTCCATTCCTGGGTCTGGGAAGAAGGGGATTGATTGGAATACTTAGGAGATGAGGGTGTTGAGCATTGGTATGTCCAGATTGGGTTGCATGTTGTCATTGCTTGGCATCACTTGCCATAGTCATGGGCCAAAGGCTGCCAAGGCCCTGTTTAGGGCTTCCACCGTTACCCTCGCCAGATGCACAGGGTTTTGGACAATTAGGGTTACTGGTTGATTTCCCAAGGTAAAATTGTAGGCTAGTCCCTATCCTTGAAGCGCCACTTCCTGGCAGTGGAAGCGACATCACAATGGTGGGTGGTAGGTGGGTTTTTTCCATTTTTGTATTTTTGTTTTACCTCTTTGGGTAATGGTGGGGGTTATGTTAACGAGCTGACTCATAATGGCATCGTTTGGTGTCAAATATAGATTAGTGGAAAGTTCAGCGGTTAATGCATCTAGAGAAATGGATTTAGAATTAATGTGATATATGTTTGAGTGGACGGAAGGTGTCATGTCACCTGAGATTGGGTATGTTCGCAGGTGAGGCACTTGAGTGTTTATGAAGTGCGGTGAGTTTTCCCCATTAGAGTACTCCACTGGGAGGGGAGTAGGGGCCGCGTGGGTATTTGGGTAGGGGTAATTATTTGGGATGGGTGGTTCCAATTGGGTATGGACCCTAGTTGTTGATTTGGTACTGGCGTGGTGGCCCAAGGCCACATCTTTAGCAAGGCATGTGTCTGAGGTTGGGCTATTGGTAGGGGCCTCCTGGTAGGCATCATTAATGGGTCAGTTGAATTTATGGTGTCAGCTCCCTCAGGACCCATTCCCGCCTTGCGTTTGGCGTTGTACTTCAACTGGGCCCACGTGTGTTGGGCTACTGGGGAGTGAGGTATAGGATTTTTGTTTATTCACAGGGCCACTAGGCCTATTGTAATTTTTGGACAGCGTATTATTTGTAACGACTCGACTAGTCATTTTGAGAATTGGCGTCCCCTTCAGTAGCTTAAAGTCCCGAGCAGCTTTGTAATGTGCATTATGACTTGCGTGTATGGCCGAGTTTGGTTTTCAGATGATACATGATTAAATTGAAAGAACAATTCTCATTTTTGAAACTTAAGTGAAAAGAGTTGACAGAAGTTTGATTTTTGTGCAAACGACTCCGGAATGGAGTTTTGATGGTTCCAATAGCTCCGTATGGTGATTTTGGACTTCGAGTGTGTCTAGATATTTATTTGGAAGTCCGTAGTTGATTTTGGCTTGAAATGGCAAAAGTTAAAAATGGAAGGTTTGGAAGTTTGACCGAGAGTTAACTTATTGATATCGGGGTTGGAATCCGATTTTAAAAATTTAAATAGATCCATTATGTCATTTATGACTTGTGTGCAAAAATTTGAAGTCAATCACACTTGATTTGATAGGTTTCGGCATCGAATGTAGAAGTTGGAATTCGATAGTTTTATTTAAGCTTGAATTGGGGTGTGATTCGTATTTTTAGTATTGTTTGATGTGATTTGAGGTATCGACTAAGTTCGTATGATGTTTTAGGACTTGTTGGTATATTTGGTTGAGGTCCCGAGGGCCTCGGGTGGATTTTGGATGGTTAACGGAATTTAATTTGGATATTTCTAGAATATTTTGACGTCGCTTCTTCAAGAATAAATGGTATCACATTAAGCCAATGAGCTCCAAATTCAGTTTTGATTGAATCATTAGATCCATATTGAAATTTTGGAGCCATAGCAAAAAGAATCATCGAATTCGGACATTGTATGAGACAGTTATGCCCATTTCTGTGTCGGTAAAGAATTCCCGTCGCGAGCATCCAGGGTAGCGTGGGGCACTAGCCCTGGCGCTGGGACTTTTGGAGTTTTGGAAATGGCGCTACAGGAAGCGCCCCACGCCACCTATGGCGCTACAGAAATTTACCCCTATAAACGGGGAGTTTCGCCATTTTTGATAAAAATAGAGTTGGGGAGCTCGGTTTGGACGATTTTCAGAGGGTTTTTTCACAAGTTTGAACTGGGTAAGTGTTCTTCATCCTAAATTATTTATATTTCATGATTCCATACTTATTTACATAATGAATCCGTGAATTTAATTGAAGAAAATCAGATTTTTGTAAAATCTTCCAAAAATATAAATGAAGATGTGAAAGGCAATCTGATGTCGGAATTCGATAATATTTGTATGGTTGAATTCGTATCGGAATGAGTGTTTGGATTTTGTGATTTTTTGCCGGGTCCCGAAAAGTGGGCATCACATTGACTTTTGGTAGAATTTTTAATGTGAATTTTTAAGTTGACGTTTTATTATCCGAAATTATTTCCGATAAATTTTAATGAAGTTATACAATTAGTTTGGATTGATTTGAGCTGTCTGAAGGTCAATTAAAGCAAGAAGGCTATTTTGGAATATCGGCCTAACTTTAAAAAGGTAAGTATCTTGCCTAACCTTGAGTGGGGGAACTCTTAGACATTGAGTCTTATGTGCCATTTGTGAAATGATAAAAGCCGTGTACGCGAGGTGACGAGTATGTACTTGGCTTATATGTGCAAATTATACAAGTTAAAATTCTTAGACACCCTTAAATATTAAATTGAAATTTGTTTGGCACTTACTAAATCCTCTATTTGCCATGTCTCAATCCTTGTTTGTTGAATTTATTTTTATATGATAAATTGGGGTGATTGCCACCTTGATTTTTTTTGTGAATCCTTTTTTTTTTGTTGAGTTGATATTTCATGGAGATAATTTTATTATGGATTATTCATTTGCAAATAATTTATTAAGTAAGTTTAAAACGAGGCATCAATATATTTATCTAAAATTTGAATTAAAGAAGGCGTTGTCCAATGCTGAGTTACTTTTCCATCATTATTGTTGTTTTTGAGATTTTAGATACGTTGTGTGGAGACTTGGGCTATTGGCTGTGAAATTAATTGATTTCGTTGTATCCTTGAAAATGGTTATGGCCTATGGGTAATTTGTGATATGAATTGGTTGTGTATTTACTTTTGGGACTACGAGGCAGTACCTCGGGAGATCCCCTTGTTGCATATTTACTTTTGGGACTATGGGGCGGTACCTTGGGAGATCCCCCTGTTGCATATTTACTTTTGGGATTACGAGGTGGTACCTCAGGAGATCCCTCTGTTGCATATTTACTTTTGGGACTACGAGGCGGTACCTCGGGAGATCCCCCTGTTATGTATTTACTTTTGGGACTACGAGGCGGTACCTCGGGATCTCCCCTGTTGTTTACCTCTATTTGCTGTGTTGTTATCTTTATATAATTTCTCATTGTTCATTTCTCAGTCATTTCATTATATTATTATGTCTTCTGCCTTGCGAATTGTCCGTAAAATTGTGATATGAAATGTGGGCACGAGGTGTCATGAGTAAATGATGATAATATTAGCACGTGAGTTGTCCGTGTGGTTGTGATATAAATATGGGCACGAGGTGCCGTAGAAATATAAAAGTGGGCTGAGCCACGTATTTTTATGATTATGATATAAGGTGTCACACGGTGACTTTTATTTGAAAGAATTATATTCAAAAATATATTATTTGAAATAATTATAGATGAAAGGTATTTACTTGAAGGGAGTATATTCGAAATATATATTATTTTAAATTATTGTATTCTAAATATTTTTATACTAAAAACTTATATTTGAAAGATTTATACTGGAGGTACTTACATTTGAAAAACATATATTTGAGGGACTCAATTAATTGGTTGTATTTGTGTCCCTTATTCGTTTGAGTAATATTTATGGGTTCTTGTTGCCTCGCTGTTTATATCGCTAGTTGATTTTTGTTGCTGTCACTGTTAGTTATTTTCGAGTACTATTATATACTGCTATATTGCACATGTTATTTGACTAGTGAGTGTCTTGACTGTACCTCGTCACTACTCCACCGAGGTTAGTCTTGATACTTACTGGGTACCGACCGTGGTGTACTCATACTATACTTCTGTACATTTTTGTGCAAAGCCAGGTATTGGAGATATCAGACTCGGACTTAGTTAGTGTATTGATTGCAAAGATTTAAGGTAGAGCTGCTTGGCCGTCGCAGTCCCTTGGAGTCTTTCCATTTTTATTGTACTGTCATCTCTTATTCGAATAATATTATATATTCGGTACTTGTATTAAATTATATGTTTTAAAAAAATAGCTCAAAATATAATTATAATCGGCTTGCCTAGTCTTAGAGATTAAGTGCCATCACGATGTTTGTGGTGGAATTTTGGGTCATGACATTATTGGACTTAGAATTATATTGAAAAGTTTTGATTTTCAGAAACTTACCCGAGTTTGCATCGAATATTTTTAGCTGGATCTTTTATGATTTTTGTGCATGATGCTGATTGTTTTAGTTTATATTGTTCCTTCCCTTCATCGTTTGTTGACTTGTTTTCTTTCGTCTAGGGAAGGTGGTTGTCTTCCATCAATCGTCCTCTCCTTCCTTAGTGCTTGTTCCTGAATTTTCAGGGGCTTCTTGTGACAGTGTTGGTTGAAATTTTTTGAAATTGTAATTTTTTGTTGTATGGCCAATTCTTCCACATGTTGTACATAACGTACCTTCACCTTCATAAATCACTGCTTGCTTATGGTCGCCAATGATTACTGATGTTTTCATTGGGTTTCAAGGGGTACTTGGATACAGATGCGTGCATATCTTCCTCTCAACATGAAGGAGGTGCATGAATCAATTTTGAGTAGTTTGCCCAGTTTTCTACCAACCTTTTTCAATATTTCTTTGTCATAAAATTCTGTTGGTAGTTGGGGTAGGCGAATCCACATGGCTGTGGAAGAGAGAGTAGCTTCTTGTGGGACGAATTTTGGTTCCCATATACGTACTGATATGAAATTCCCAGAGACGAACCATGGCCTTAGGTGTAGTGCCTTAGCCATATTTTCCTCTAGACTAAATTTGACAATGAAGAAGTCCCATCCTAGGTCAATCAAGATTAACTGTTCGGATGGTTTTCATAGATCAATTAGTTTAGATCGAAGGTAATGGTGAGGCATTCTATGACAAAATACCTTTATGATTACTGAGAAACGCCATGGTTGATACATGCGATTCTTGTCTTCTTGTGAGAGGGCGACTGAGCCTTCAATAATTTTTCCTTTATCATTTTGATGATTTGGGGGATCCTCGTTGTAGTACTCCGTTTGGCTTACTGCCTGCTTGTCAAGTAGCATTTTCTTATAGGAGTATGGTGTTGTTTCTGCTACATCCATTTAGCTATTTATGCCCGGTGGTTCCGGTGGTATAATTGGTGGTGTAGTGGTTGTGTCCATGAAGGTATTCTTAGAGAGATGAGAGTGTTACTTTGTCTAAGGACTCGTTTGGCCATAGATTTTGCCAAAATAAACTTGGGTTTTATTTGGCAAACACATATTTGGCCATAGATTTTGCCTACATTTTGGCCAAATTCCAAATCCCAAAACCAGCTCAATAGCTGGTTTTGGGCCAAAATATCACTATTATATTTTTTAAAAATTGCCCCAAACTTTTGTATTTTATAAAAGAGCCCACCATTTATTATTTTGTAACGATGTTGCTTCGTCTTTTCGGTCATCTGATAGTGTATCATGTAGTTCATTATAAAAATGATAATTTTGTATCAAATTTATTTATGTTCAGGACTATGGTTTGTAATAATATAATGAATGTTATTGATAATGATACTGTTGGGTATTTGTGATAGTTTTTAGAACTTGTGGGTATAAGTCATGTTTCATATTTCTCCAAACCAAACTTCACCCAAAAGAGATGTCCAAACACATTTTCATCTTTAAACCGAACTTCACCAAAATTAGATTTTTCAGAATAAATTTGGAAATCTATGGCCAAACGCTAGCTAAGTTTAGGCACACAAAGTCTATTTCTATATCATGGTAAATGTACATAGTTACATTTATTTTCTGCTATATAAGTCTTGTAATACATAAAATGATTGCACTTTTGATTACTCAATTATGGATAAATTTTTATTTTGATCAGTGTAACGTTTGACTAAAAAGGGCAATTCAGTGCACTAAGATCCCGTTATGCGCATGGTCCGAAAAAGGGCAAGACCACAAGGGTCTATCATATGCAGCCATACCCTACGTTTATGCAAGAGGCTATTTAATCTTGAATTCTCTAAAATTTGTGTTGTTGGTCTTCTTACGTCGGATAAATGTTATTATTATGTTCTTTACAACTATTTTACTTTCAAATATGAAATAACAATACAAAGTTAGCATAACACAGGCACTACGCACTATTAAATGGTTTATTTATAATGATTCGCTAGAAGAAGAATACATTCCAATTAACGGGATGTTAAATGTACTTAACCAACTATTACAAGGACTAACATATGAGTCTGTCAATGTTTAGGGAATTGTATGACAAGAAAACATACAAAAGTCACGTAGTATGTAATTAAACTGAAAATTTGCACCATGTTGACAGCCTGCAAACATACCCCACAACTCTCGTACTGAACTTGTAAATATTTCCCAGATCTCATGCCTTCTCTCCTAGGCCCATTGCCGCATTCCAAGATTTTACACGTTCTCTCTCCCCCCCCCCCCAAACCACCCACCCCATGAGAAAATATCTTGGATGAGACAGCTCAGAATTTCATTAAAAACCTCCCAAATTTAACCTATTATTCTGTGTTAGACAGACAGGGTGAGCAGACTCGGTAGGTCTTTTGAACAGAGGCTTAACAGTTCAGTACTTCGACTGTTAGATATACACTGAAAAGGAAAACATGTTAATTTTCTGAAACCACATATATCCATCTATACGGAAAAAGAAAAATGTTCTGTGGCGCTACTTAAATCCCACAAGTTGTCTTTACTATAGTCACACAAATATAAAAGGGGTAGTAGAGAGATCAGAATCTCAATCCAAGATTACATCTTTTTCTCTATGGTCTAATAAATCTTGAATCTTTTTGTTTCATTTCCTTTTTTCAGAAAGAATATAGAAAAAAGGGTCTTTCTTCAGATCTCTTTTTCTATCATCTTTTCTTATTATGGCAGATTTAAGGAAGTACATTACCAGTGATGAGCTCAAGAATCACAATAAACCAGGGGATCTGTGGATATCTATTCAAGGTAAAGTATATGATGTCTCAGATTGGGTTAAAGAACACCCTGGTGGTGATTTCCCATTGTTGAATCTTGCTGGTCAAGATGTCACTGATGCCTTTGTTGCATACCATCCTGCTACTGCTTGGCAGTATCTTGACAAATTCTTTAATGGGTTTTATCTCAAGGATTATTCTGCTTCTGAGGCGTCTAAAGATTATAGGAGGCTTGTATCTGAGTTTACTAAACTGGGGTTGTTTGAAAAGAAAGGCCATGTTTGTTTCTACACCATGTGTTCAATTGCAATGTTGTTTGCTGTGAGTGTTTATGGTATCTTGTGTTGTGAGAGTGTGTTGGTTCATTTGATGAGTGGTGGTTTGATGGGGGTTCTTTGGATTCAGAGTGGTTGGATTGGTCATGATTCAGGGCATTATCAGGTAATGAGTACACGTGGACTCAACAGATTTGCTCAAGTGTTAACTGGGAATTGCCTTGCTGGAATCAGCATTGCTTGGTGGAAGTGGAATCACAATGCTCATCACATTGCTGTCAACAGTCTTGAATATGACCCTGATCTTCAACACATGCCATTCTTTGTGGTATCTTCCAAGTTTTTCAACTCACTCACTTCTTATTTTTATGATAGGAAGATGACTTTTGATTCTTTTACTAGATTCTTGGTTAGTAATCAGCATTGGACATTTTATCCTGTCATGTGTTTTGCTAGGATCAATTTGTTTGCTCAGTCATTCATATTGTTGTTGTCCAAGAAAAATGTGCCCTATCGAGTTCAGGAGCTTTTAGGGGTGGTTGCATTCTGGATTTGGTATCCATTGCTTGTTTCTTGCTTGCCAAACTGGGGTGAAAGGATAATGTTTGTTCTTGCTAGTTTCACTGTGACTGGAATTCAGCATGTTCAATTCTGTTTGAACCATTTCTCATCTGACATTTACGTCGCACCGCCTAAAGGAAATGATTGGTTTGAGAAGCAAACTAGTGGCTCTCTTGACATATCATGCCCTAGTTGGATGGATTGGTTTCACGGTGGATTGCAGTTTCAGATTGAGCATCATTTGTTTCCTAGATTGCCAAGATGCCAACTGAGGAAAGTCTCTCCTTTTGTGAAGGACCTCTGCAAAAAGCATGGTTTACCTTATAATTGTGCCTCCTTTTACATGGCTAATGCTTTGACCATCAGCACCCTCAGAGCTGCAGCTTTACAGGCTCGCGATTTAACGAAGCCTGTCCCAAAGAATCTAGTTTGGGAAGCTGTCAACACTCACGGTTGAGACTGAAGAGCTCAAGGAAATCCGTGGGATAGTTCTTTTTCTCATAATTGCTGGATTGGAGAAAAGAATTTCCGCTTTTATTATTTATGCCTAGTATTGATAAATTCTAGCAACGACAATTTTGATCTTCATTTTGATGGAGATGCATATCATTGTAATATCTAGGAGAGAACAATTGTACTATTTCAGTCTGGTAAGGGCTTAATCTATTGTATTTGATCCAGAAAGCAGCAAGAGCAATTCATATTGTCCTTCCCTGGTTCAATTTTAATGTATAGTTTTTCAGGTTGCTGCAGATTTTGTTTTCTGCTCTAGCACCGTGTTAAAGTAGTATTGTGTTTTCTAGTTTTGGGTCCTTTCCTCGTTGTAGATTTGCCTACACCCTGATTATCACATGATATTCTATAGTCAACCAATTCCACTCATGGTTTTTGTTGTCTGCTTATATGTGTTTCAGAGTACAGGTTCAAGTTTGTGCATTATTGTGCCATAGGAATTAATCGTTTCTGATGGACGTTCATGGCGTTTAGTCTCAAACATCTTGGTGCTTGATATCGAGTTTGACAGTGTTCGCGAACATAGTTCTGAATTTATATGTGATTGCATGATATCAACTCATTACACTTCACTTTCACAAAAAGGTCCTGTTGATTTCTCTTTGCTTGTGACTTGCAATAGTCTCGCATTAGTATTTTGCTCTCCCAAATGCAACTGCCTGTCAATCTCTAGAGCTTTCTTTAAACTTGCAGGCCAAAATTTTGTTTAATTTGATTGTCATATCTTACTGAAGTGGTCAAAATGTTTAAGGACATACTTGTTATATGCCTCACTGAATATTTTTGTCTTGTCTAATTTTGCCATGTCTGTACTATCCTTTGTCTATAAACACTTCAATGCAACTCCAGCTGGATATGGTTCTCCATTTCTTAGACTGACAAGATTACTCTTTCATAATATCTTGGAAGAAAATATCTGCCATGAATTCAATTTGAAGGTGGACATGTTAGGACGCGATGAAGGTCAAATTTTTGACTCAGCGTTTCTTCTTTCATGTTATTTCTTCTAGTGCGACACTATGTTGCTCGAACTCTCCGAAAATGTCACCGGGTGCATGGCGGATCCTCCAAAAGCAACATTTTGGAGAGTTTGCGCAACATATAGCTATAGAAAATTCTTTTCAAGTCCATTGTACCAGTTGTTAGGCTACTTCATTTGATTAATGTTATTGCGTCAAAACTTTTTAAACTATGTTAGCAACTTTTCTATATCTGCAGAACTATCCAAAGTCAATTTTTCAGTCGACTAGCATACAACTGCAAATATGCTAGTTCACTGAAAAATTGACTTTGGATAGTTCTGCAGATATAGAAAAGTTGCTAACATAGTTTAAAAAGTTTTGAGGCAATAACATTAATCAAAATATGCTTAGTTTAATATAACATTCAATGGCAAAATGGTTTCTACCTTTCCCCGTTTCTGCTCATTGTTTTCTCAATATGTTTTCTCACCTTCTGTTTGATGTGGGAAATTTCGAAAGCAATGTGAATTCAATTTTAAAATTTACACAGATACCCACAAAATGATAGAAGATAAAAATGTTGATGATTAACAAAAAAATAGAAATTATCTCATTATGGACATATGTAAATTGAGACGTTGACTTATTGTCACATTCAGCTTTTAAATGCATTATTTTAATCTTTCAAAAGCTTTGGCTTTTTAGTTCTGGTTTTACTTGAAACTACATTTAGATCTAAGACTCTTGATTTTAGAGCTTAGTTCATGTCTCATGAGTATTAAATTTATTTTGTATTATTTTCAAGTGATACCAGCCTATATCTAAAATATATTTTAAAAATGTATATATACATTATATATTGAAAGTTTTATGCAAAGGGGTGTCCCGAATTCCGTTCTCTGACCGTGAAGCAATTGCTGTAAAAATTGCATGGGGCGCCCTATTTGGTCGCTTCCTTTTAACTTATACCTGTTTTGTTTTTCTGTTTGCATCCGTACCCATTTTTTTTTGTTAAAAGCGTTTTAAAAAGATGATTTTGCCCTTCAGAACTATTGACAAAACGGTAGACTGCAGGACAACATTTCAACATGTTTTGGCATGAAGTTTTAGCAAATGAACTAAATAACTTAAGCATGTTTAGTCTCAAGTTTTAGCAAATGAACTAAATAACTTAAGCATGATAAGTCTTGAGTTTTAGCAAATGAACTAAATAACTTAAGCATGTTTAGTCTGAAGTTTTAGCAAATGAACTAAATAACTTCAGCATGCATTAACAAAAATTCATTAGAAAATTACATATTGCAAGACAAAAATTTAAGCATGTTTAGTCTAAAGTTTTCGCAAATGAACTAAATAACTTTAGCATATTTAGTCTGAAATTTTAGCAAATGAACTAAATAACTTAAGCATGTTTAGTCTGTATTGCAAGACAAAAATTTAAGTATGTTTAGTCTGAAATTTTCGTAAATGAACTAAATAACTTCAGCATGCTTAGTCTGAAGTTTTAGCAAATGAACTAAATAACTTAAACATGTTTAGTCTGAAGTTTTAGCAAATAAACTAAATAACTTAAGCATGTTTAGTCTGAAGTTTTAGCAAATGAACTAAATAACTTCAGCATACATTAGCAAAAACTCATTAGAAAATTACATATTGCAAGACAAAAATTTAAGCATGTTTAGTCTGAAATTTTCGCAAATGAACTAAATAACTTCAGCATGTTTAAACTTAAGTTTTAGCAAATGAACTAAATAACTTCAACATGTTTAGTCTGAAGTTTTAGCAAATGAACTAAATAACTTCAGCATGTTTAGACTAAAATTTTGGATAAAACTCATGACAAAACTGTTGATTGCAGGATAAATAACTTCAGCATGCATTAGCATAAAGTTTTAGCTTCAATGTAAAACAACTTCAGCTACTACTGTAATTGGCTGAAGTTTTACACCATCTCGCATGCTAATGAATAACCCCTGGTACTGTAAAACAACGTCATCTCCAAAGCCCAAATGTTAGCATGCTGCTACGTTTATTAGGGCTTGTTTTACAGAATGCTAATGTGAATGAGGTCATCTCCAAAGTAGAATGCTAATGCTAATACTATCAGATGTGTAATTGTCATATTATTACGAATTTTTTATCAAGTGGCTACCAAATCAATAATTTTTAAAAATAAGGTATAGATTAAAAGGTGACACAAATATAGGGTACGGGTGTAAATCCCCCGCAATTGCTCACACAATTGTCCACCTTGCCATAAAAGTTAGACCGCGGTTGAGCCACAAACAAAAGAGTCTATTTGTTTGAGACTAATCAAAACAATTGTAGTAATCAAATCATTAGGTAAATAAATTTGCAGCACAAGTTTCTTTCTCCCAAATTTTGAGCTTGTCAAAATGGGAAAAGAGACATTACTCATTCACATGGGCGTACACAGGATTTTTCGCAAGCAATGTCGATATTTTAAAAAGTGAACAAATAAAAAAATATAATAACAACTCCATATTAAAAAAAAGATTCAAATTATCTATCTATCTATCGATCTATATTTATATTTATACTATATTAAAAGCACAAAGACCCTCAACTAAATATCGTTCACCTTTTTTACAGATTTTACATTGGACAAAATTGTCATTTAATTATTCTTCCTACAATTTAGGAGTTTAAAATCAACTAAATTATGGCCATTAAATATTTTCCTATTTGAAATGTGTAAGATTTCCTAATATTTAGGAGTTCAAAATCGATTATATTTTTCCCTATATAATTCTACCTTATTTGAACTATATAATATAATTATATTTTTTTAATGTTTAAAACTTTGACATCAAATAAACTTTTACTTAATAAAAAAGATGCATTTATGTTTACCCTCAAAATCAGATAACAATTAAATTTGTAAGTGGTTTTAAGGATACGCGGATTAACCTGTTACAAAGCGATAAATTAAGTTACTATTGAATAAACAAAGATAAATTGAATTCAAACCACACGAGTTGAACAATTTCAACCTTAGTGAAATAGCCACTCTCGAGCCGGGCTCACCACGACCGGCACAGATGAAAAAGAACAAGAGCTAAAGACAGAAAAAATAATAATATATTGCTTTTGAGTGCGTGTTACAATGTACTTCATGAATTATTAGACCCCATTTATATAGTAAGGGAGTCCTACTTTAGGTACAACTCTATAAAAGGTAAAAAAATCTTCTGATCCATTGATTGCTGGTTCCTTATCGATATGTGCCGAGATCCCCGCCGTGATATTTGACCGAGCACGGATATTTCGGCTTTCTGTTGGCTATAAAGGATTGTCTGACAATGTTCTTCGAAGTCGTTCGAGGCTAGTATCGATTCGGGGACCATGACTTCGATATTCTCGAGGGCATGCGTCATGCTCTCGGGTTCTGGACCGGTGGGACTTTGGCTCGTTATCGGTCCCTTGCTGCCATGTCTCGAGCCTGGCTTATTTTGTCGGAGGCCGGGATGTACCATGAGCTCGATTTCACCCGCATACAATTTACAAAATTACAAAACTTTGAATGAAATCCGTAATGAAATTTACCTATTAGAATACAATTCCTTCAATATATTCTGTTATTAGAATACATTTATGTCACGACCCGAAATTTTCCACCGATGGGACCGTGATGGCGCCTAACATTTCACTTGCCAGGCAAGCCAACGTTAGAGAATCTTTAAACCAATTTCTTATTTTCATTCAGTAAATAACAATAATTAACTAAGATGAAATATAATAAGTGCGGAATATTATAAAAATATATTAATTACTACCACCCGGATCTGGAGTAACAATTCACGAGCATTCTAGAATTTACTACAAGTAATAGTCTGAAAGAAATACAACTGTCTGAATGAAAAAAAACAGTAGGACATAAAATATAGACGAGGACTTCAAGGTCTGTGAACGCCGACAGATCTACCTTGATTCTCCGGACAACAGACCAGTAGAAAAATCTCGATCAACCTGAGCCAGTACCAAAATCTGCACAGAAAGTGCAGAGTGCAACATCAGTACAACCGACCCCATGTACTGGTAAGTGTCGAGCCTAAGCTCGACGAAGTAGTGACGAGGCTATGACAAGACACCCACATATAACCTGAACAGTATAATAATGCTAGTGGCAACAACGGTAAATAAAAAAAGGCAGAAATAATGGGAAGGGGACATACAGTGGGGAATACAATATAAAGAGTGAGAATAATGAAAAGAAAGAATTAAACAGAAAATCCTTAAACATATTGAGCAAATAAAACATCAAAGAAAAACTGCACGACATCACCCTTCGTGCTTTTACTCTCAACATCACCAATTAAATAAATAGAACGGCACGTCATCACCCTTCGTACTTTTACTCTCAACCTCACCAAATAAATAAATAGAACGACACGGCATCACCCTTCGTGCTTTTACTCTCAACCTCACCAAATAAATAAATAGAACGGTACGACATCACCCTTCGTGCTTTTACTCTCATAATATACACGGCATCACCCTTCGTGCTTTACACTCCTCCTCACAATATAAATAATGCATGCACGGCATCACCTTTTGTGCTTTACACTCCTCCTCACAAATCACAGAATCAATAACAACGGATAGATAAGAGTATCACAAAGAAACCAATATTTTACACAGAATCAATAGCACAATGTAACCTCAACCTTGAATCAATATTCGAAAGTTACCAAATCTCAGTGAAACCAGATATAAGTCACCCAATATTTCAAATAACCCGCTAAGCATGGATAGTAGAATTTAAGGCTACAAAATAGGCAAGAATAGAATTTCACTCGCATGCTATGGCTTGACAACGACGCATAGATTTTCGTCACCTCATCTATACATCGTATTTAACAACCAAACACGTAGAAAATAAACATATAATATATATTCCCTCAAGCCAAAGTTAGACACGACACTTACCTTGCTTCGAAGACCACTTAATTCTCAATCACATCTTTTTCTTTGGAATGCACCTCCAAACCACGCGTATCTATTCAAAAATGACTAATAACCTCAAATATTACTAAAGGAATCAATTATATTTCATAAATTAAATTTCTCAAATTTCCACCAAAAAAGTCAAAAAATCAACCCTGGGCCCGCTTAGTCAAAACCCGAGGCTCGGACCAAAATCCATTTACCCATTCACCCCCGATCCCGAATATATAATTGATTTTGGAATCCGACCTCCAATTGAGGTCTAAATCCCCAAATTTTCGAAATTCCTAGTTTCTACCCTAACCCCTAATTCTACCATGAAAACTCTAGAGTTTAGGTTGATAATTCAAGAAATGTAATGGGTAATTGAAAGAAAATAGTTTAGAATCACTTACCAACACTTTGGGGAAGAAAATGACTCTTGCAAATCGCCTAAACCCGTTTGGTTCTTGAAAAATGTTGAAAAAATAGCTTAAACCCGTGTTTGATTCTGTTTTATGCACTGGGCGACAGTGTGCATCGCGTTCGCGAGGCTACTGTCGCGTTCGCGAAGGGTACTGGCTGCCAAGCGTTCGCGTTCGCGATGGTTACTCCCCCTGGCCTTCGCGTTCGCGAGACATTACTCTCCCTCAGGTGTGCCTAACACTACGCGTTCGCGATCAAGCCTTCGCATTCGCGAAGAAGAAAACTTCAACTCCCAGTTTACTCGCAAAGAAGGACCTGCCAGAACACATGCTGCAGCAAAATACTAGATTTTCAAAGTCCAAAACATCCTGTGGCCTACCCGAAACTCACCCGAGCCCTCGAGGCTCAAAACCAAACATGAACACAAGTCTAAAAATATCATACGAACTTGCTCGCGTGATCAAATTGCCAAAATAACACCTAGAACTACGAATTTAGCACCAAATAAAATGAAATTCTCAAGAACACTTTAAAATTCATATCTTCTCAACTGGACGTCCGAATCACGTCAAATCAACTCTGTTTCTCACCAAATTTCACAGACAAGTCTTAAATATCATAATGAACTTGTACCGGGCTCCGGAACCAAAATACGGACCCGACACTAACAATGCCAAACATCAATCAATTCTTAAAAATAATTAATTTTTCGACTTTTAATTTTCATCAAAAATTCATAACTTGAGCTAGGGACCTCCGAATTCGATTCCGGGCATATGCCCATTCCCATAATTCGATACGGAGCCACCGGGATCGTCAAAATACAGATCCGGGCCCGTTTACCAAAAATGTTGACCGAAGTCAACTAAAATCAACTTTTAAGGCATAAATTCTTATTTTCATTAATTGTCAACATAAAAGCTTTCCGGAAACATGCTCGGACTGTGCACGCAAATAGAGGAGGGTAAAAATGAGATTTGTAAGGCTTAAGAGCGCAGATTCGAGTTCTAAAACATAAGATGACCTTTTGGGTCATCACATTCTCCATGTCTAAAACAACTGTTCGCCCTGGAACAGACATAGAAAAGTACCTGGGCTGGTGAAAAGGTGGGGATATCTACTCAGCATATCAGACTCGGACTCCCAAGTAGCTGCCTCAATAGGCTAACCTCTCCACTACACTCGAACTGAAGGGGACCTCTTTGATCTCAACTGGCGAATTTGCCGGGCTAGAATTGCCACCGGCTCCTCCTCGTAAGTCAAATCCTTGTCCAACTGGATAGAGCTAAAATCTAACACATGGGACGGATCGCCGTGATACTTTCAAAGCATGGACACATGGAATACCAGATGAACAACTGCTAAACTAGGTGGCAACGCAAGCCTATAAGCCACCTCTCCCACTCTCTCTAGAATCTCAAAAGGTCCGATATACCTAGGGCTCAACTTGACCTTCTTTTCGAACCTCATTACACCCTTCATGGGTGATACCCGAAGTAACACTCTCTCTCCGACCTTGAATTCAACATCACGAACTCTACGGTCGGCATAAATCTTCTACATGGACTGAGCTGTGCGGAGTCGATCCTGAGTAATCTTGACCTTATCCAAGGCATCCTGTACTAAGTCTGTGCCCAACAACCGAGCCTCTCCCGGATCGAACCACCCAACTGGCAACTGACACCGCCTACCATATAATGCCTCATAGGGAGCCATCTGAATGCTCGACTGGTAACTGTTGTTGTAGGCGAACTATGCAAGGGGTAAGAACTAATCCCAAGAACCTCCAAAATCTATGACTCAAGCGCGAAGCATATCCTCCAAGATCTGAATAGTACGCTCGGACTGCCCGTCCGTCTAAGGATATGCTGTGCTCAACTCAACCCGCGTACCCAACTCACGCTATACTGCCTCCAAAATTGTGAGGTAAACTGCGTACCTTGATCAGAAATGATAGATACGGGCACACCGTGAAGACAGACGATCTCCCGAATATAAATCTCTGCTAACCGCTCTGACGAATAGGTAACTGCCACAAGAATGAAGTGCGCTAACTTAGTCAGCCTATCCACAATAACCCACACGGCATCGAACTTTCTCTGAGTCCGTGGGAGTCCAACAACAAAGTCTATAGTAATACGCTCCCACTTCCACTCAGGAATCTCCATCTACTAAAGCAAATCACCGGGTCTCTGATGTTCATATTTCACCTGCTGATAATTCAAGCACCGAGCCACGTAAGCACCTATATATTTCTTCATCCTCCTCCACCAATAATGTTGCCGCAAGTCCCGGGTGAATAGAATACCGAGAACTGTGAGCCTCCTCAAGGATCAACTCACGAAGCCCATCCATATTAGGCACACAAATACGACCCTGCATCCTCAAAACTCTGTCATCTCCAACAGTAACCTGCTTGGCACCACTGTGCCGCACTGTGTCTCTAAGGACAAGTAAATGAGGATCGTTATCCTGCCGATATCTGATGTGCTCAAACAAAGAAGACCGAGCAACTGTACAAGCTAGAACACGACTGGGCTCAGAAACATCCAACCTCACACACTGGTTGGTCAAGGCCTGAACATCCAATGCAAGCGGTCTCTCACCGACTGGAATATATGCAAGACTACCCATACTAGGTGATTTTCTACTCAAAGCATCGACCACCACATTGGCCTTCCCGGGATGATACAATATGGTGATATCATAGTCTTTCAATAGCTCCAACCACCTTCTATGCCTCAAATTGAGTTCCTTCTGCTTGAACAAATACTGCAAGCTCTGATGATCAATGAATACCTCACATGGCACGCCGTAAAGATAGTGCCTCCAAATCTTCAGCGCGTGAACAATGGCTGCCAGCTATAGATCATGAACATAGTAATTCTTCTTGTGAACCTTCAGCTGCCACGAAGCATATGCAATAACCTTGCCACCCTGTATCAATACCGCACCCAAACCAATACGAGATGCGTCACAATATACTGTATAACATCCCGAACCTATGGGTAACACCAATACCAGTGCCGTAGTCAAATCAGTCTTGAGCTTTTGAAAGCTTGCTTCACACTCGTCTGACCACCTGAACTGGGCACCCTTCTGGGTCAATCTAGTCAACGAGGCTGCTATGGATGAAACCCCTTCCACAAATCGACGGTAATAGCCCCGCCAAACCCAGGAAACTATGGATCTCTGTAGCTGATGTGGGTCTAGGCCAGTTCTGAACTGCCTCAATCTTCTTAGGATCCACCTGAATACCCTCTGCTGATACAACGTGACCCAAGAAAGCAACTGAACTCAACCAAAACTTGCATTTTGAAAACTTGCATCCAAAGGTGCTGCTCATGCTCCTCTCGACTGTGGGAGTAGATCAAGATATCATCAATAAACATAACCACAAAGGAATCCAAAGAGGGTTTGAACACACGGTTAATCAAATCCATGAATGCTGCTGGGGCATTTGTCAACCCAAATGACATCACTAGAAACTCATAATGCCCATACCGAGTCCGAAAAGCTGTCTTAGGAACATCGGATGCCCTAATCCTCAACTGATGGTAGCCAGATCTCAAATCAATCTTTGAAAACACATTGGCACCCTGAAGCTGATCAAATAAATCATCAATCCTCGGCAATGGATACTTGTTCTTGATGGTGACTTTGTTCAACTGCCGATAATCTATACACATCCTCATCGATCCATCTTTCTTCTTCACAAACAACACAGGTGCACCCTAGGGCGAGACACTAGGTCTAATGAAGCCCTTATCAAGCAAATCTTGTAACTGCTCCTTCAATTCTTTCAACTCTGGCGGGGCCATGCGGTATGGAGGAATGGAAATAGGCTGAGTGCCTGGAGCCAAATCAATGCAAAAATCAATATCCCTGTCGGGTGGCATCCCCGGCAAGTCTACAGGAAACACCTATGGAAACTCATGAACAATTGACACTAAATCCATGGAAGGAACTTCCGATCTAGAATCACGTACATAAGCCAAATAAGCTAGACACCCCTTCTCGACCATATGCCGAGCCTTCACATAAGAGATAACCCTGCTGGCAGAATGGCCAAGATTCCCTCTACACTCTAATCGAGGCAACCCCTGTAAGGCTAAGGTCACCGTCTTGGCGTGACAAGCTAATATAGCATGATAAGGTGATAACCAATCCATACCCAATATGACATCAAAATCAACCATGTCGAGAAGTAGAAGATCTACACGAGTATCAAGACTCCCAAAAGTGACCACAAATGAACAATAAACACGATCTACAACAATAGCATCTCCCACTGGTATGGACACATACACATGAGCACTCAAAGAATCACAGGGCACAACCAAATAGGAAGCAAAATATGATGACACATAGGAGTAAGTAGATCCCGGATCAAATAGAACTGAAGCATCTCTACTACAAACTAAAACAATACATGTGATAACAACGTCAGATGACTCAGCCTTAGGTTTGGTTGGGAAAGCATAACACCGGAGCTGGGCCGCACCACCCTGAACTACGTCCCTAGGACGGCCTCTAACTGGCTGGTCTCCACCTCTAACGGCCTGACCTCCACCTCTAACAGTCTATCCTCTACCTCTGGCTTCCTGACCTCTGCCTCTGGCTGACTGAGCAGGTGGTGCAGCAACTGGTGCCGGAACCATGACACGGGAAATCTGATGCTATGAGCTGCTCGTTGCCCAAGGGAAAAATCTAGCAATGTGCCTCAGATCACCACTAGTGTAACATAACTTCGGCTGTTGTGACTGTTGACCCTGAAACTGACCCTATCGACCTGAATAACCACCTTGATAACTATGGAGTAGAGGTGCACTAATAGGAGCTGGTGGTGCACTGTAGGTTAGCTGGTCGGAATAATGCATCTGAGGGCCACAACTACCTAAGGCACCGTGGGATGCCTGGAGCGCTGAATGAAACGGCCTGGGAGGATGGCCTCTACCAAACGTACTCTTCCCTCTAGACGAGGCACTACTTAATTCACCAGAATGACGAGGTCTCTTGTCAGACCCCTGACTTCCCTGAGTAAGAACCATTTCGACTCGTTTGGCGACATTAACAGCCACCTGAAAAGAAATTTCACTCCCAGTGTCCTTAGCTATCTGCAATATGATAGACTGAGAAACTCCATTAATAAACTTCCACACCCTCTCTCTCTCTCTCTCTCTCTCTCTCGGTGGGAAGCAGAAGAATAACATGACGGGCCAAATCCACAAAACGGGTCTCATACTGAGTAACAGTCATACTGCCCTGCTGGAGATGCTCAAACTGACGGCGACGCTCCTCTCTCAATGTGATAGGCAAAAACTTCTCTATGAAGAGCTGGGAGAACTGGTCCCAAGTAAGAGCATGCGACCCAGCTGGTCTGGTCAACAAGTAATCTCTCCACCATTTCTTGGCGGAATCATTCATGTGAAATGCAGCAAAATCGACCCCATTGGTCTCCACTATACCTATGTTTCGTAGGACCTCGTGACATCTGTCAAGATACTTGTGGGGATCGTATGAAGGAGCACCACTGAAGTGAATAGTAAAGAGCTTGATAAATCTGTCCAATCTCCATAAAACCTCAGAAGACATAGCTGGCCCATCTCCAACCTGTGCCGCAATAACCGACTGAACTAATCCGACTGGCTGAGCTGCTTGAGCCTGATACTGGGGAGCTATCTGTTGGTGCCATGGGAAATGCACCAGTCTGGGCCACACTCTCTATAAGGCCCACCAAATGGACCAAAGCGTCCTGAAGTACTGGGGTGGCAATGAACCCCTCTGGAACCTGAGCTGGTTCGGTAGGAACAGTTTGGGCTAGAACCTCCTCGTCAAGCTCTATCTGAGGCTCCACTGCTGGGGCTGCTGCTCGGGATCTAGGCTGTGCCCTGCCCCTGCTTCGGCCTCGACCTCTACCCCGCATAGGACACTGGAGGCTCTGGCTGCTGCTCAGCTGAGGAAGCGGTACGTGTTCTCGCCATCTGCGAGAGAATAAGAGTAGAAGAGTTCAATCAGTATTGAGAAAGCAAGATGGCACGACAGAGAATAATAGAAGTGAAACTTGTTCCTAAACTTCATAGCCTCTAGAAGATCAGCACAAACGTCTCTGTACCGATCCTCCAGACTCTACTAAGCTTGCTAGTGAATCGTGAGACCTAGGCAACCTAGTGCTCTGATACCAACTGTTACGACCCGAAATTTCCCACCGACGAGACCGGGATGGCGCCTAACATTTCACTTGCTAGGCAAGCCAACGTTAGAGAATCTTTAAACCAATTCCTTATTTCCATTCAGTAAATAACAATAATTAACTAAGATGAAATATAATAAGTGCGAAATATTATAAAACTGTATTAATTACTACCACCCGGATCTGGAGTCACAATTCATGAGCATTCTAGAACTTACCTTGAGTCTCCGGACAACTGAATGAAAGAAAGCAGTAGGACATAAAAGATAGATGGGGACTTCAAGGTTTGTGAACGCCGACAGATCTACCTTGAGTCTCCGGACAGCGGACCTATAGAAAAATCTCGATCAACCTGAGCCGGTACCAAAATCTGCACAGAAAGTACAGAGTGTAGCATTAGTAAAACCGACCCCATGTACTGGTAAGTATCGAGCCTAACCTCGGTGAAGTAGTAATGAGGCTAGGAAAAGACACCCACATATAACCTGAACAGTATAATCATGCAAGTGGCAAGAACAGTAAATAAAGAAAAAATGCAGAAATAATGGGAAGGGGACATACAGTGGGGGAATACAATATAAAGAGTGATAATAATGAAAAGACAGAATTAAACCAAAAATCCTTAAACAAATTGAGCAAATAAAACAGCAAAGGAAAACTGCACGGCATCACCCTTTGTGATTTTACTCTCAAACTCACCAAATAAATAAATAGAACGGCACGACATCACCCTCTTTTACTCTCAACCTTACCAAATAAATAAATAGAACAGCACGACATCACCCTTCGTGATTTTGCTCTCAACCTCACCAAATAAATTAATAGAACAACACGGCGTCACCCTTCGTGCTTTTACTCTCATAATATACACGGCATCACCCTTCGTGATTTACACTCTTTCTCACAATATAAATAATGCATGCACTGCATCACCCTTCGTGCTTTACACTCCTCACAAATTACAAAATCAATAACAACGGATAGATATAAGTATTACAAAGAAACCAGTATTTTACCCATAATCAATAGCACAATGTAACCTCAACCTTGAATCAATATTCGAAAGTTACCAAATCTCAGTGAAACCAGATATAAGTCACCCAACATTTCAAATAACCAGCTAAGCATGGATAGTAGAATTTATTGCTACAAAATAGACAAGAATAGAATTTCACTCGCATGCTATGACTTGACAACGATGCATAGATGCTCGTCACCTCACCTATACATCATATTTAACAACCAAACACATAGCAAATAAACACATAATACCTATTCCCTCAAGTCAAAGTTAGACACAATACTTACCTTGCTCCGAATACCACTTAATTCTCAATCACATCTTTTTCTTTGGAATTCACCTCCAAACCCCTCATATCTATTCAAAAATAACTCAATAACATCAAATATTGCTAAAGGAATCAATTATATTTCATAAATTAAATTTCCCAAATTTTCTTCCAAAAAGTCGAAAAATCGACCTCGGGCCTGCTTGGTCAAAACCCGAGGTTGAGACCAAAATTCATTTACCCATTCACCCCCGAACCCGAATATATAATTGGTTTTGGAAACCGACCTCAAATTGAGGTAGGTTTAAATTCCCAAATTTTCAAAATTCCTAGTTTCTACCCTAACCCCTAATTCTACCATGAATACTCTAGATTTTAGGTTGATAATTCAAGAAATGTAATGGGTAATTGAAAGAAAATGGTTTAGAATCACTTACCAACATGTTGGGGAAGAAAATGACTCTTGAAAATCGCCTCTACCCATTTGGTTCTTGAAAAATGTTGAAGAAATGGCTTAAACCCGTGTTTGATTCTGTTTTATGCACTGAGCGACAGTGTGCATCGCGTTCGCGAGGCCACTGTCGTGTTCGCGAAGGGCACTGGCTTCCAAGCCTTCGCGTTTGCGAGACGCTGCTCCCGTTCACGATGGTTACTCCCCCATGGCCTTCGTGTTCGCGATGAAAGAACGGCCAACCCTCCCCAGGTGTGCCTAACACTACGCGTTCACGAGGAGCTGGTCGCGTTCGCGAAGAAGAAAACTTCAGCTGCCCAGTTTACTCTTCGAGTTCACGAGAATACCTTCGCGAACGCGAAGAAGGACCTGCCAGAACACGTGCTGCAGCAAAATACAAGATTTTCAAAGTCTAAAACATCTCGTGGCCTACCCGAAACTCACCCACGCCCTCGGGGCTCCAAACCAAACATGCACACAAGTCTAAAAATATCATACGAACTTGCTCGCGCGATCAAATCGCTAAAATAACACCTAGAACTACGAATTTAGCACCAAATCCAATGAAATTCTCAAGAACACTTTAAAATTCATATCTTCTCAAGTGGACGTCTGAATCACGTCAAATCATCTCCGTTTCTCACCAAATTTCACAGACAAGTCTTAAATATCATAATGTACCTGTACCGGGCTCCGAAACCAGAATACGGACCCGGCACTAACAATGCCAAACATCATTCAATTCTAAAAAATAATTAATTTTCAGACTTTCAATTTTCATCAAAACTTCATAACTTGAGTTAGGGACCTCCGAATTCGATTCCGGGCATATGCCCAGGTCCCATAATTCGATACGGACCCACCAGGACCGTTAAAATACAGATCCGGGCCCTTTTACCAAAAATATTGTTCGAAATCAACTAAAATCAACTTTTAAGGTATAAATTCTTATTTTCATCAATTTTCAACATAAAAGCTTTTCGGAAATATGCTCGGAATTCACACACAAATCGAGGAGGGTAAAATGAGATATTTAAGGTTTAAGAGCGCAAATTCGAGTTCTAAAATATAAGATGACCTTTTGGGTCATCACAATTTAGTTTGGGCCGAGGAAAAAATTGTTTATATTTTTTGGTTAATTTTGGATGCTGCCATAGATTGGTAAATATTTTAATACTAAGCTCAACAACTAGAATAACAAAGAAATTATTTGAGAATATAAATGAGAAAGAGAGTGAGCGAAAAATGGTCCACGAACGTTAAATAGCACTAACGTCCAACAAGCACGAAGATACAAAAATAAAATAGTCATTAATGCTTTACTATTTTAAAATAAACTTTTATTTAAAAATAAAATTTTGTAATGCATTTGATAAAAGTGTAACTACAATTAATATTTCAAATTTGGGACAAGCTATATATCTTAAACTTTTTATTTTATATCTTACACTTAGATTATATCAAAGTAAAACATTCGCCAATGAAAAATCCATAATCTATTTATCTACATTAACATATCTTACTCTTTTATTTTATAACTCAAGCACAATTTTTAATATAATATTAATGCGATCTTATTTCTTAAAAAAATAATCACTGTGACAGGATACACACGCAACATACGTACAGTAAAATTAGTAATAATAGAATACAATATAATTACACCACTATAACTTTCCTCGACGAGTTTTCACGTTTTGAAATGTTTTCATAGAACTTCATTATAATACTAAATATATTTTTTAGATAAGGCATCACACAATCACCAAATTTAAATAAGTTTCAAGGAACTTAAAATAATCCATTCACAGTATAGACATGGTTTCACCTCATTGATCCTCATAGTATAAAAGGTGCTTTAGGAAAATATCTGCACATTGAAACTAAAGTTGAATTATAAATTAAAATGTTACTTAAATTACGTTTAAATAATTTCACAAATTCAACTCATAAAGAGCAACAATGTAATATTAGAAGGCTTTGAGCTCTAAAAACACGAATATACCATTGCTGCGGATCGAACACATAACCTCCAAACTCAAAATTAAGTTGTCAAACCAAAGGACCAAGGAAGGCTTCTTGGCAAGCAGTGTCATTTCTTTACCTTAACTTATTTCTAATATTATATAAAAAATGTACATTTGATAAAAATTTCAGATGAAGCGGTGCCAAATACACCACTTATACTTGGATGTGTCCGCCCCTGCTCATTCGTGTGATGACCTATTTAACTCTATGTGGTTAATAATCTATAATTCTATCAATATACTGACCAGCTGAATGTTGTTTATGATTAGTGAATTTTTTTAACCATGTTACACGCGAAATCAAAATAATAATGAATGAAAATTGTATATAGAAAAAGATTCAGAAAATGTACTCTTCTATAATATACTAAGTACGTGTTAATACCAGATTTGGTTAAACCTGTTGTCAGAGCACTGTATTCGCCTTTGAATTGAAAGCATATAACATCAACTTTCTTCGCGTATGATGCTTCCAGAGAACAAAATAAGAAAAGATCCAAAAAAGAGATATAATGAGCTTAAAATTACTCGACATTTTGTCACGATCCGACTTGTCATTTAATGGATTTAAGCCCCGCCTGGCGGCATAAGGTCCTGAGCAGCTTCTTATTATGTGTATTGACTTGCGTGCGTGGTTGAATTCAGTTACCGGATGATTTGAAGTGATTTGGGACACTTGGTCCTCAAAACGGAAGTTTAAGTCTTAGAATTTTTACCGTAGTCGGAACTGTGTGAAGACGACTCCGGAATGAAATTTTGATGATGTCAATAGTTCCGTATGGTGATTATGGACTTAGGAGCGTGTCCGGAAAATTATTTGGAGATCCGTAGAGGAATTTGACTTGAAATGGCGAAAGATGAATTTTTAAAAAGTTTGACCGGGGGGGGGGGTAACTTTTTGATATCGGGACCGGAATCCGATTCTGGAAATTGGAATAGGTTCGTTATGTTAATTATGACTTATGTGCAAAATTTGAAGTCATTCTAGATTGGTTTGATGTGTGTCGGCACAAGATATAGAATTTGAAATTTCAAAGTTCATTAGACTTGAATTGAGGTATGATTCGTGGCTTTGATGTTGTTTGATGTGATTTGAGGCCTCGAGCAGGTTCGTGTTATGTATTGGGACTGGTTGGTACGATTGGACGGAGTCCCGGGGGTCTCGGGTTTGATTCGGGTTGGTTCCGGACCAAGTTTAGGTGTTTTGATGCTGCTGGTTGCTGGTTCTGGTGTTGTTCTTCACGTTCGCGAGGAGCCTCTCGCGTTCGCGAAGGAGGAATTTGCTGTTAGGACTTTGTTCTTCGCGTTCGCGAAGAGTTTCTCGCATTCGCGAAGAAGGAAATTTTGTTGTTCGTTGTCTGACTTTAGAGGCTCATATCTTGTAATCTATAAGGAATTTTGAGATGATCCAAAAATGACAGTTGTAGTCCTTTGTGTCTAGTTTTGGTAAACCATTTATCATTTGGAGTTGTATACCAAAAGGTATGATAGATATACTATAGGCTGTCCGGGAAGAGTTTGGAAATCTCTGTTGCACAGGGCTAACTTTGGAAGCTTATATCTCGTAATCTATAAATAATTGGGAGATGAGTAACAAATGAAAGTTATAGCCCTTGGGGTCTAGTCTTCAGAAAGTCAAACCATTTATCATTTGGAGTTTTGTACAAAACGTTATGACCATTATACTAGAGGCTGTCTGAGAAGAGTTTGAAAATGACTTTTGAAAAATTTGTTCATCGCAACCGCGAGGGGAGTCTCGCGAACGCGAAGAACAAACCCCTGGGCAGTAGAATAAAGTCCAAATTCGTGTCATTCTTCCATTTTTGGACCAAGGAAGCTCGGGTGAGGCGATGTTTCGAGAGTCTTTCAAGGAAAACATTGGGGTATGCATTCCTAACTTGATTTTGGTTAAATTAAATGAATCTATTGTTGTTTTTATCCCTAAATTAGTGAATTGGGTTGAAAAATTTAGAAAACCCTCTTGGTTTAAATTTAAGATTTGGAGGTCGATCTGTTATTGGAATTTGATAAAATTGGTATGGTTGAACTCGTATCGGAATGGGTGTTCAGATTTCATGAAAATTATGTCGGGTTCCGAGAGGCGGGCCCCGCGTTGACTTTTGCTGACTTTTTGGAATAAATTTTTAAGTCGACGTATTATTATCCGGAATTATGTTCGATGAATTTTAATGAAGTTATACAATTTATTTGGATAGATTTGAGCTGTCCGGAAGTCAATTCAAGCAAGAAGGCTATTTTGGTATATCGGTCTAACTTCAAAAAGGTAAGTGTCTTGCTTAACCTCGAGTGGGGGAATTATCCCTTAGGCATCGAGTCTTATGTGCCATTTGTGAAATGTGAAAAGTCGTGTACGCGAGGTGACGAGTACGTACTCGGCTTATATGTGTAATTTTATTGAGTTAAAGTTCTGAGCATATTGTGTGGTAAATTGGGTAATTGTTGGTATATATTTAATCATCTAATTGCCGTGCCTAAATCCTTGTTGTTGTTGAATCTGTTGTTATATGACAATTTGATGTGATTGTTACTTGATTATTTATGTAATTCCGTGAATTTGTTGGTTTGATAATTATTGGAATTTAATTTCATTATGGATTTTTTTTCTGCAAATAATTAATTAAATGAGCTTAAGAAGAGGTGTTTATATAATTATTGAAAATTTGATTTAATGAAGACTTTGCTTTATGTTGAGTAATTTCTATCTCTATTGATTGTTTTTGGGTGTTGTACACATTGTGTGGAGCTTTTGACTATTTGTTGTGAAATTAATTGATTTGGTTGTAGCTTTGGAATTTGGTTGTGGCCATTGGGCAAATTGTGATATGAATTGATTTTGTTATGTTATTGTGATAATTTCTCGTGTAAATTGTTGTGTTGTGTGAGTTGTTATTTTGGGAAGATAAGGGTGGCATTTCACCGTTGATATTATGTGGTTATAAGGGTGGCATTTCACTGTTGTGTTTGTTGAATATTGTCTGGGCGGAGCGATAAGGGTGGCTATAGGAGCGATAAGGGTGGCAATAGGAGCGATAAGGATGAAATGATAATGATAATTGGCACATGAATTGTCTGTGCAGTTGAGATATGAAATGAGGTCACGAGATGCTGGGGAAATATGATGATTTAATTATGGGCACGAGGTGCCGTGAAAATATGAAAAAGGGGCGAGACCTGTATTTTTATGATTATGAAATGAGGTGTCACATGGTGACTTTTTAATTGAAAGAATTATATTCAAAATATTTATTTGGAAGGATTTTTACTTAGAAAGTATTATATGAAAGAATTGTATTTGAAAGATATTTATTTGAGGAAATTATATTTGAAACGATTTATTGAAAGAATTATATTTGAAAATTAATTATTTGAGAAAATTATATTCGAAAGAGAGTTATCTCGAAGAATTATATGGGAAAGACATTTATTTGAAGGACTTGATTTAATTGGGTGTAATTGTATTTATTAATTGTTGAGTAATATTAATGGTATTCTTGTTGTCTGTTGTGCATATTACTGGTTGTTTTATCCTGTCCTTAATATTATTTGTCTCCTATTATTTTGTATATTATATTGCACAGGTTATTAGACTAGTGAGTGTCTTGACTGTATCTCATCTATACTCCATTGATGTTAGTCTTGATACTTACTGGGTACCGACCGTGGTGTACTCATACTACACTTCTGCACATTTTTGTGCAGAGCCAGGTATTGGAGACATCGGACTTGAGAAGAGTTAAAGCGGGATCGCAAGGATTCAAGGTAGAGCTGCTTGGTCGTCGCAGTCCCTTGGAGTCTTTTCATTTCATTGTACTGTTAATTTTAATCAAACAGTATTGTATATTCGGTTCTCATGATCATTCCATGTATTCAGTTAGAGTTTGTGAATCAGTACTACCAGTCTTGGAGGTTGTACATTCATATTTGTTCCGCTGTTAGTTTTGGTTATTTATTTAAAAAATAAATAGCTCTAAAAATGTAATTGAAATCGGCTTACCTAGTCTCACAGATTAGGTGTCATCACGATACCTGTGGTGGGACTTTTGGGTCGTGACAAGTTGGTATCAGAGTTCTAGGTTCATAGGTTCTACGAGTCACGAACGAGTCTTGTAGAGTCTTGCGGATCGGTACAGAGACGTCTGTACTTATCTTCGAGAGGCTACAGAACTATTAGGAAATTTCCATTTCTTTCATTCCTGTCGTGCGGAATTTGTTGAATTTGAAATTTGAGCCTTTGTATCTCTATTCTCTCATAGATGGTGAGGACACGTGCTACCGGGTTAGCTGAGCAGGCATCCGCACATACTGCTAGGGCTGCAAGAGGCCGGGGCCGAGGTAGAGGCCGAGGAAGGGCATGTGCTATGACTAGAGCACCTGTCAGAACAATAGTTGAGGAGCCACCAATAGCTCCAGTTGGGGGACAGGTACCAGAAGCACCTGTTGTTACCTCCGGACTTCAAGAGACTTTAGCACAGTTCCTGAGTATGTTCGGTACATTAACTCAGGCGGGATTGATCTCTATTACACCAAACATTCCGCAGATTGGGGGAGTAGCTCAGACTCCTATCATAACTCCTAAGTAGTAGGTTCACATTGGTTAGGTTTCGGGTGTAGTACCGGTATAACCTGTAATTCCGGTTCGACCTGAGGTCAGGCCCGAGGCATCAGAAGAAGAACAAAAGAGACTTGAAAGGTTTAAGAGGTATAGTCCACCTACTTTCAGTGGTATAGCTACAGAGGATGCCCAAGGATTTCTAGAAAATTGTCACCGTATTCTCCGCACCATGAGTATTGTGAAAGTGAGCGGAGTTACCTTCACTACATTTCAACTGTGAGGCGCAGCGTATCGGTGGTGGCAAATCTATGAATAAGGTAGACCAACCGATGCCACACCACCAACTTGGACTCAATTTTCGGAAATATTCTTGAAAGAGTTTGTTCCCCACACTCTCAGAGATACGTGGCGCATAGATTTTGAACGGTTGCGTCAGGGTACTATGACAGTGTTAGAATATGCTATCAGGTTCAGTGAGTTATCCAGTCATGCACCTATCCTAGTTCCTACAATCAGAGAACGGGTCCACAAATTCATTGAAGGTCTCGAATATGATATTAAAATATGCATGGCTCGAGAATTGCAAACTGATACTCCATTTCAACAAGTAGTGGAGATTGCAAGGAAGATTGAGGGTGTTTTAGGCGAGGAAAGGGAGTCTAAGGACGCCAAAAGGTCTCAAAGATCTGGAGGGTTCAATGGGTTTTACTCTTCAGCTAGAACCCATTATAGCGGAGGCTCGAGCAGTCGGTCAGCTCACTCTGCACATCAAATTACTCGGATTGCTCCAGTAAGTTCTTACAATGCACCACCGGCACGAGATTCCTATAATGATTATTTCAGTTATCCGACACAGACTCAGTTCGAGCAGCTGCGACCTCAGAGGGGTTGTTATAAGTGTGGTGATGCTAGGCACATCATGAGAGATTGTCCCAGACTTGGGAGAAGTGAATTTCATTAGAGCACTCAAGCTTTATTCCAGTTAATACTCCACATGCACAGTTAGCTAGAGGTGGAGGACGGGCGGGTAGTGGGCGCCTAAGAGGTGGAGGCCCAACCCGTTGATATAATCGCTATGATTTGGCTGAGGGAGATACACCAAATGATGTCGTTACAGGTACGATCCCAATTTGTTATAAAAGAATATTTCCCCTTAGTTGGATTCAGATCTGAATATTGAGGTGAATCCTTCTATTATGCTCCGCTTATGGGCGAGCTTCGTAAATTTGTGACCCACTTATATGTGTATCCCTGTTAGGAGATTTAAAGATGTGAGCCTGTGTCTGTCATTTGTGACCAATACAGTGGGTTTTGATGTGATTTCGGAATAATTGATTCCAATATTTATGAATTATACGCCCTACCGGTATGAGGGTTCATTATGTGTTGTGAAAATTGTTTATGAAATATATTGAAAAGAAGAAAGAAAGGAAAGTTGAAATTTCAGTTGGCACAATGTGCAAAATACATGTGATTCGGAGTTGAGGACGAGATCCTCGCATTTTATATATGATGTGAAATATTTAAACCGGGCTACAAGTCGCGGTGGAAGTTATATAAGGTCGAGGTCCTTGTGGTGAAATATTTATGAGTTTAAAATTATCCCTTTGTGAAATTAATTTGTACAATAATATTTAATAGGGAGTCATGCCTGTTAGGCTTATTTGATAATTCTTTTATATTTTTCTGTTCATATTCAACCATTTTCGTGCTGTAAACATTGAGTTTTAGCCTATGAGGTGAGTGCCCATGTGGTATTAAATATGACTCGTTAAGTCGGGTAAATAGTTATGAGGTCTTCATGCCTCACATTCTGTCGTCAGTATTGTGAAAATTCGAAATGAGGTGTTGATTAATATGAGATTTATTGATGATGCTGGAATTAATTATGAACAGTTTTTAAGACCTGAGATGTGGTGATAAGCATACATATGATGTACTTCATGTCCTAATATCATAATAATAATGCAATGCTTGTAATGTTGAGATCCTTGTTATTGATATATACCTTGTGGATGTGTTTTAGGAGTCGTTTTGGTGTTACTCTGGCAGGTGGATAGGCCCATTTACAGGGGAGACTCTGCCAAAATTTTCTGAAAAAAATTGGGAGTTAGAAAACAAATTTAGGAGATTGATATGTATGAAAGAAGAGATAAATTATATTATGTGTTTGAGGATGAATGATCCTAAGCGGGGAAGAATGTAACACCCCAGAATATTTTTTGAAGTACTTCAACACTATCAAGAAAGTTGATGTGTGCGTAGGCACGAGTTGCTATAGCCAATTGATACTAATACCGTACGTTGATGAAAAATTAGACTTTCTGAAATGTTTGGAGTGTAAGAAATTGGTCTTAAGGTTGACAAATATGGATAAAAGAAATAATCTCAAATGAGATGGTGTTGCCGGACTTACCTCCAATGCAGTAATGTAGGACCAACCGTGAGTATATGTGTAAAAGTAAAAAAATCATCAATTCGGTAACCTCAGAATAATTATTAGCACGTTCGAGGACGAACATTTGTTTAAAAGGTGGAGAATGTAACAACCCGACTTGTCGTTTTAAGAATTTAAGACCCGCCTGGCGGCATAAGGCCTTGAGCAGCTTCTGATTGTGTGTATTGACTTGCGTGCATGGTTGAATTCAGTTACTTGATGATTTGGAGTGATTTGGGATACTTGGTCCCCAAAACGGAAGCTTAAGTCCTAGGATTTTTACCGTAATCGGAACTGTGTGAAGACGAATCCGGAATGGAATTTTGATGATGTCAATAGCTCAGTATGGTGATTATGGACTTAGGAGCATGTCCGGAAAATTATTTGGAGGTCCGTAGAGGAATTTGACTTGAAATGGCGAAAGATAAATTTTTGGGAAGTTTGACCGGGGGGTTAAATTTTTGATATCGCGGCCGGAATCCGATTCTGGAAATTGGAATAGGTTTGTTATGTCAATTATCACTTGTGTGAAAAATTTGAAGTCATTCCAAATTGGTTTGATGTGTTTCGGCACAAGATATAGAATTTGAAATTTCAAAGTTCATTAGGCTTGAATTGGTGTATGATTCGTGGCTTTGATATTGTTTGAGGCCTCGAGCAGGTTCGTGTTATGTATTGGGACTGGTTGGTACGATTGGACGGGGTCTCGGGGGCCTCGGGTTTGATTCGGGGTGGTTCCGGACCAAGTTTGGGTGTTTTGATGCTGCTGGTTACTGGTTCTGGTGTTGTTCTTCGCGTTTGCGAGGAGCCTCTCGCGTTCGCGAAGAAGGATTTTGTTGTTAGGACTTTGTTCTTCGCATTCGCGAAGAGTTTCTCGCGTTCGCGAAGAAGGAAATTTTGTGGTTCGTTGTCTGACTTTAGACGCTCATATCTTGCAATCTATAAGGAATTTGGAGATAATCCAAAAATGACAGTTGTATCCCTTTGTGTCTAGTTTTCTGAAAGGTAAACCATTTGGCATTTGGAGTTGTGTACAAAAAGGTATGGTAGATACACTATAGGCTATCCGGGAAGAGTTTGGAAATCTCTATTGCACAGGGCTGACTTTGGAAGCTTATATCTCGTAAAATATATGGAAGTGGGAGATGAGCAACAAATAAAAGTTATAGCCCTTGGAGTCTAGTTTTCATAAAGTCAAACCATTCATTATTTGGAAGTTTGTACAAAACGTTATGACCATTATTCTAGAGGCTGTCTGAGAAGAGTTTTAAAATGACTTTTGAAGAATTTGTTCATCGCGAACGCGAGGAGAGTCTCGCGAACACGAAGAACAAACCCCTGGGCAGTAGAATAAAGTCCAAATTTGTGTCATTCTTCCATTTTTAGACCAAGGAAGCTCGGGTGAGGCGATGTTTCGAGAGTCTTTCAAGGAAAATATTGGGGTAAGAATTCCTAACTTGATTTTGGTTAAATTACATGAATCTATTGTTGTTTTTATCACTAAATTAGTGAATTGGGTTGAAAAATTTAGAAAACCCTCTTGGTTTAAATTTAAGATTTGGAGGTCGATTTGTTATTGGAATTCGAAAAAATTGGTATGGTTGAACTCGTATCGGAATGGGTATTCGGATTTCATGAAAAGTATGTCGGGAGGGCGAGCCCCGCGTTGACTTTTGTTAACTTTTTGGAATAAATTTTTAAGTCGACGTATTATTATCCGGATTTATTTTTGATGAATTTTAATAAAGTTATACAATTAATCTGGATAGATTTGAGCTGTCCGAAGGTCAATTCAAGCAAGAAGGCTATTTTGGAATATCGGCCTAACTTCAAAAAGGTAAGTGTCTTGCTTAACCTGGAGTGGGAGAATTACCCCTTTGGCATCGAGTCTTATGTGCCATTTGCGAAATGTGAAAAGTCGTGTACGCGAGGTGACGAGTACGTACTTGGCCTATATGTGTAAATTTTATTGAGTTAAAGTCCTGATCATATTGTGTGGTAAATTGGGTAATTGTTGGTATATATTTAATCATCTAATTACCGTGCCTAAATCCTTGTTGTTGTTGAATCAGTTGTTATATGACAATTTGATATGACTGTTACTTGATTATTTATGTAATTCCGTCAATTTGTTGGTTTGATAATTATTGGAATTTAATTTCATTATGAATTTTCCTCTCCAAATAATTAATTAAATGAGCTTAAGAAGAGGTGTTTATATAATTATTGAAAATTTGAATTTAATGAAGACTTTGCTTTATGTTGAGTAATTTCTATCTTTATTGATTATTTTTGGGTGTTGTACACATTGTGTGGAGCTTTTGACTATTTGTTGTGAAATTAATTGACTTGGTTGTAGCTTTAGAATTTGGTTGTGGCCATTGGGTAAATTGTGATATGAATTGATTTTGTTATGTTGCTGTGATAATTTTCCGTGTAAATTATTGTGTTGTGTGAGTTGTTATTTTGGGAAGATAAGGGTGGCATTTCACCGTTGATATTATGTGATTATAAGGGTGGCATTTCACTGTTGTATTTGTTGGAATATTGTCTGGGCGGAGCGATAAGGGTGGCTATAGGAGCGATAAGGGTAGCAATAGGAGCAATAAGGGTGGCTATTAGTATTTTCTTGGCGGAGCGATAAGGGTGGTATAAGAGAGATAAGTGTGGCAATAGGAGAGATAAGGGTAGCTATTGTCAAGGACGATATGTGATGATGTGGGGTTGTGGTGTTGATAATTTTCATGTGATGTGATTTTCTTGTGTTTACTTTTATACCTTGTGCAATTTGTCTTGTCGTTGGCAAATTGATAACAATTTGATTTATGTTGAAATTGAGAGCATGTGGCTATTGCCAGGCAGTTTATAAAATGAAATGTGGGCACGAGGTGACGTGAGTAAATAATGAGGATATTTGGCACGTGAATTATCAGTGCAGTTGTGATATGAAATGTGGGCACGAGGTGCTGTGATGAAATGATAATGATAATTGGCACGTGAATTGTCCGTGCAGTTGAGATATGAAATGAGGGCACGAGGTGCTGGGGAAATATGATGATTTATTTATGGGCACGAGGTGCCGTGGAAATATGAAAAAGGGGCGAGACCCGTATTTTTATGATTATGAAATGAGGTGTCACATGGTGACTTTTTAATTGAAATAATTATATTCAAAATATTTATTTGGAAGGATTTTTACTTAGAAAGTATTATATGAAAGAATTATATTTGAAAGATATTTATTTGAGGAAATTATATTTGAAAAGATTTATTGAAAGAATTATATTTGAAAAATAATTATTTGAGAAAATTATATTTGAAAGAAAGTTATCTAGAAGAATTATATGTGAAAGACATATATTTGAAGGACTTGACTTAATTGGGTGTAATTGTGTTTATTAATTGTTGAGTAATATTAATGGTATTCTTGTTGTTTGTTGTGCATATCACTGGTTGTTTTATCATGCCCTTATTATTATTTGTCTCCTATTATTTTGTATATTATATTGCACAGGTTATTAGACTAGTGAGTGTCTTGACTGTACCTCGTCTCTATTCCATTGAGGTTAGTTTTGATACTTACTAGGTACCGACCATGGTGTACTCATACTACACTTCTGCACATTTTTGTGCAGAGCCAGGTATTGGAGACATCGGACTTGAGAAGAGTTAAAGCGGGATAGTAAGGATTCAAGGTAGAGCTGTTTGGTCGTCGCAGTCGCTTTAAGTCTTTTCATTTCATTGTACTGTTAATTTTAATCAAACAATATTGTATATTCAGTCCTCGTGATCATTCCATGTATTCAGTTAGAGTTCGTGACTCAGTACTACCAGTCTTGGAGGTTGTACATTCATATTTGTTCCGCTGTTAGTTTTGGTTACTTATTTAAAAAAAATAAATGGCTCCAAAAATGTAATTGAAATCGGCTTACCTAGTCTTAGAGACTAGGTTCCATCACGACGCTTGTGGTGGGATTTTTGGGTCGTGACACATTTAGATCTTTTTTGTCCTTGATTTGGTTGATTTGATAGGGACTTAGCTTGATTATGGTCTAATATATTGCTTTTCGGTGCATGTAGTGGAGAGGGAATCAACAGACAAATAGTGCACGACGTGGGAGGAAAACAAGCTGAGAGAGAAAGAAAAGCTCATGCGCAGCCACGCACGAGCATCCCCAAATGCGCACCTGAGCGCTCACATACCACAAACGGATTGGACAAGATGCGCGCCCATATGCGTGCTAATATACCCAGCTGCGCGACCGCGCACGTACGTCTCCAGGAAATATTATTCAGGTCTATATTTGTAAATTGTGGGCAATCCCTTTGAGCTATATGAAGCCTAAGCTCGTCCCAAACTAGTCATCTGGGATTTAAGAGCAACCTTTGGAGAGAAGAAGTTAAGGAAACATCATAGACTTTGAATACTTTGTCCAAATCATTCAAAACGAAAGTTTGTTTGAATTCGTGGGTTGTAATATTTTCTTGTTCTCTTAATACTCTTGTGATGAACAACTTCTCCACTGATGTAAACTTAGGGTTCACCAAATTGTATAGAGAACCTGGTTCTCTATCAGTTCCCACAAAACACACACACAACGGTAAGTAAATAACACAACAATATTTTACGTGGAAAACTCCCAGATCACGGGATTAAAAACCACGACCTACACTCGTAGGATTTCAACTTCACTAACCAAGCAACTTTAGATTACAACCTATTGTAACCTAGGAATTAAACTCTTAATCCCTCACCTACTTGCAATAACTATATTGCAAGCCTCTTTGTAATAACACTATTACAAAGCAATAAATCTTGACTAACTCTAGTCAAGAAACTAAACCAAACAGTGGTTTAAATCTGTCCTACAAAGACACTTCTTAAAAGTAGTGTAGGATTATAAATGAAGAACAAATAACAAAAACTCAACAAACCTAAGGACTTAAGATATCTTCAATCTTTGGATATGGTCCTTGAGGTTGCAGTTGCTTTGTTCTTGAGAGAGAAAATCAATTTTTGGTTTTGTAAGTGTTAGGCCAATGAAATCCCTTGCCTCGTGTTGATAATATGTGTGTGTGAGGTAATTGGGATGATGTAAGCAAACATCTGGTACAAGGCATGCTCCATAAAGTGAATGCTGCACTGTTGTGTGTGCAGTGCAATATTGCATCGACTTTAACAGCTGTAAGGAGTTGACCTATACTATGACCGAAGGAACTGATCTCTATTTGTTCCCTATGTTGTTCCCTTAACTGATTTCATTGAAAGTTGAACCAGACATCTGACTAGTTACTCTGAACGCAAATGAACTAATTATTTCAGGTTACTTATCTGGTTCTCTCATAAAGTTTGTCAAATCATCAAAACAAAAGACACATAACTTATCATCCATTATGGAGTAATCTTTCTTAGGGTTATTGACAGATATTGTGACGTGATTATTGTTTGTGGGATTGATTTCGCTTAGTTGCTTGAATTTGTTGAATGAGTTTCTAATTAAATTGCAAGATTAATTGTGATTTTACTTTAATCGTAAGAGAAGTGTTACTGTAATTCGTATTATGTTATCTTGTTTGGGTTAATTTCACGACTCTCATAGGTAGTCGAAAGATCTTGTAGAGTTATCAATTGACCTAATTTAGACGAATAGTCGAGAGACGTTCTTCGTAAGATCATTTATTCAACGTATTCTTGCATATGTTCACAACACGTATCATTAGGTTGTTTAGCATACTCTAATTCATTCGGAAGAGGAATTTGAATTCTTAAGATAGCCTAATCATCTGTTGAAATCGGAAGAGTCAATAGAACTCAATAGTAAACTGAACAAAAAGTTATACCCCGAATAATAGTTGAGCACATATCTTGTCAATCTCTTATTTTTCTTATTGATATTCAATAGTTGCTACTTAGCTACCCAGTTTCCATTATTCACTCGCAATTGATAATCTTAGTTTTTACCCGTAGTTCGTTGATAACATAAAGTCAAAGGTTATTTTCCTGAATAGTGTTAAGATGAAGATTTATTTGAACATTATTTAAACCAATACCTGTGGAACCGATTAAATTACTATACTATCTTTGATTAGAGAGCCTAAGTTTTATACACAGGTTTTGCGCTCGTCAAATTTTGGCGTCGTTGCCATGGATTGGCGATTAATAGTATTTAAAATAGTTTTTGGTGCTAATTCAGAAATAATTTTTTTTATTTTTTTTTACATTCTTCTTATCTGTATGTAGGCAATAGGTTAAGTTCGGTGGTGTATGACTCGATCCTCATCCAAGGAATTAGTGCCATACAATCCGGAATTAGACAAGCACCTGTGACAGTTGAGAAGGGAGAAAGAATCGAGTGGATCTTTTTCGGGTTAGAATTCAACTCAAAATACAAAGGTGAATAACGAAAAGGAAGTGGACTTAGTTGCAAGAGAGGTAGCACAACAACATGCTGCACAAGTAGCAGCTGAAGTAGCTCTTAGAGATGCTGTGGAAACTGTTGAAGAGGGTCGAAGATTCAATCTTAACCGACCCCAGGTTGAAGACGAGTTTGAAAATGCGGCCCCCAAGCCTGGGAGGTCTCTAGGAGATTACGTTAGACCGGTCTACAAACAACGACAATCTAGTGTGAGGCCCTCACCTATTGATGCTAACAATTTTGAGCTCAAACAGGGAGTCATCTAGACCATTCAGAACAACTACATTTTCAAAGGCAAACCTAATGAATATCCAAACAACCATCTAATGGACTTCGATGAAATCACGAACACATTCCTCTATAATGGAGCATCGCATGATTCTATCTACCTTATAGTATTCCCTTTCTCACTTAAAGATGATGCAAAACAGTGGCTAAGGAGGTTACTCACAGGGTCTATCCGTACGTGGGAGGAGATGACTACCAAGTTCCTAGAAAAATATTTCTCTGATGCTAAAAATGGAAGGATGAGGAAGTAGATTCACAATTTCAGCCAAGGAGAAGGGGAGACAGTGTTCGAGGCATGGGAAATGTTTAAGGAGATATTGCGGATGTGCCCTTATAACGGAATAGAGCAATGGATGCAACTCCAAGATTTATGGGACGGGTTAACGCCTTCATCAAGGATATTGCTGAATAGTGCAGTTGCAGGACCTATGATGAAGAAAACTCCGGAAGAGATTGTCACACTCCTGAATGAACTAATCTGAAGACGCATAGCAATGGTCTACTAACCAAGTGATTGAAGAAGGTCAGCTGGGGTGCACCAAGTAGAGTCATCTGTAGCAATGCAGGCCCTTGCAGCTATAGCTAAGGACATCAAGCAATTGATAATAACCCATGTACAAAATCAACCACAATTGAGATGTGACATTTGTGGAATGGGACACCCGACTCATGAGTGTCAAACTTCTACTGCAGAGGAATAAGTAAAGGCATTGGGGAATTTCAACAGAGGCAACTACCAATGAGAAAACAATTTTAACTCTATGGGACAGAGACATCCGAGGTTCTCATGGAGTTCTTCAAGTGGTAGTTTGAACTCATGGCAACATCAAAATCTCAGAGCACCTGCGCAAGGACCTCATGGTTTCCAAAATCAACAAAGGCAATAGTACCAGCCTCCACAACCCAACAACTCAAGTCTAGAACTAATGAAGGCATTCATAAACAAATAAGATGAGAAACTTGAGACTCAAGGCACAACCATAAGAGAGTAGGGAACAATCATCCGGGAATAAGGCACGACCATCCGGGATTTAGAAAGACAAATGGGACAGATTTCATCCTTATTATCAAAAAGGGCTCCTGGGACTCTGCCTTCTGACACTAAGAAGAACTCAAAAGAGACGATCAAGGCTGTATCTCTCAGGAGTGGAAAGACATAAGCAGATCCTATTGCAAAACTAAAGGTTGAAAGGGTGATTAACTTGGCCAAAATAGCAGAAGAGAAGAAAATTGGTGAGTCTTTGGCTACAGAGAACAACAGTGAAAAGGAGGATGATAAGCAAAAGTCAAACAGTGAAGTTGAAGAAAGCAAGCACATGCTAGTGTTACCCTTTCCTCAGAATATGAAGCGGGAGAAATTAGATAGATGCTTTGAGAAATTCTTAGAGATGCTAAAAAAATTGTATGTGAACACCCCGTTCACCGAGGTGCTCACCCAGATGCCTGCATATGCCAAATTTCTGAAGGAAATCCTATCGAGTAAAAGGAAGCTAGAGAAAATAACAATGGTGAAACTAAATGTACATTGTAGTGCCATCCTGTCACGACCCAAAATCCAACTAGTCGTGATGGCACCTAACCCAACCCGCTAGTTAAGCCAACTTTCGATTATCCAATTTTAATAACAATTATTAAAGTAATTTAAGTGAATAAACATCTTAATCTTATACATCCCCCAAGAACTGGTAGTACAAATCATGAGCTTCTAAGAATAGAGTATACAAAGCGAAAATGAAATAAATACATAGTGTGTTTGAATAATACATAAACAGAGCTTTTATAAATTTAAGGCTATCCTGAACAAAAGGCAGCTACAACAGGAACGCAGGTACATTTTCAAGTCCCGCAACCATCGAGCACAACAAAAACAACAGCCAACATCTGAACGAAATGTGCAGAAGTGTAGTATCAGTACAATCGACCCCATGTACTAAGTAATTAACAAACCTAGCCATAGGTTGAAAGTAGTGACGAGCTTCCACCAAGGTCGAGTTCATAACCAATAGTCCACAACAGTCCATAATAACATAAAGCAAATAATACCAGAAGTAACTCAGAGATATAATGCTCAGCCAAATCATGATTTCAAAAATAATAGTTCTTCCTTTCAAATACATCAGTGAAAACCCAAATCATTTGCCGAAGTTTCCAATAATATAAATAGTTTGAAAACAATAAATTTCTCCAAAAATATTCTCAATAATAAATAATATATTTCATTTTCCTTCCGGATAACCCGTGTAAAACAAATGCACCACTATGCCCATCTGTCAAAACATATGTGAGAAATCATGAATGATGTGATGTTGTACAGCATGAGGAAAAATACATCTCTATGCCTGTATGTTATGTGTGCATGCCAATGCAATGCAATTCAGTGATAAATTCATAAACAGCCCCTCGGGCAGAACATCACTCATATACAGCCCCTCGGGAAAACCTCACAGTCACTCCTGCCACTCGGGCATACCTCACAATCACTCGTGCCACTCGGGCATACCTCACAATCACTCATGCCTCCCAGTCACTCATCACTTGGCACTCGGCACTCGGCACTCACACTCAGTAGCTACCTGCGCTCATTGGGGGTGTGTACAGACTCCGGAGGAGCTCCTTCAGCACAAGCGCTATAATCTGCACGGACAACTCACGTGCTGCACGGACAACTCACGTGCTATAATAATAAAGTATGCTGCAGGCGGGCAGCCCCGATCCACACTCACCCTCACAATCAGGCCCTCAGCCGATATCAAACATGCTGCGGCATGCAACCCGATCCCATAAATATGTAACATAAATCAGGCCCTCGGCCTCACTCAGTCATAAACCTCTCAAGCCATTCGGGCATTTCAGTAAAATAGGGCATTCGACCCAAAACATTTATATGCATCAAAATAGAGTCAAAAAACTGAGTTATGATATGTAATGAAATGAATATGACTGAGTATGAATTTTAAATTTAGCACAATAATTCACAGCAATATGAACTCTGAGGGTCCCAATAATACTGGCACATAGCTGCAACATGATTTTTAATATGCTTTTCAGCTCATTTCTTTAACACATAAAACCACATGGAATATGCCAAGGTTATTTAACTATAAAATTTCATATAACAATTATGTCACAAATTCTTTAGTGCACGCCCACACGCCCCTCATCTCGCATGTGCGTCACCTACCAACAATTCACAAAATACATATATTCAGGGTTGATACCCTCAACTCCAAGATTAGAAGAGTTACTTACCTCGAACAAGCCAAATCCAATGTCGAGCAAGCTAAGCAATGCTCCATCAATTCCACTTTGCGTGTATCAACTTTCAAACGGCTCGAATCTAGTCACAATTAATTTGATTCAGCCCGCAAAATTTATAGGAATTAATTCCATATCAAAATACTAATATTTTCACAAAATCCAAAATTTTGCCCCAAAAAATCACATGTGGGGCCCACATCTCGGAATCTGACGAAAGTTACAAAATATTAACGCCCATTCAACCATGAGTCCAACCATATAAATTTTACTCAAATCCGACATCAACTCGACCCTCAAATCTCCAAATTAAACCAAGAGAGTTTTCACAATATTTCCAACTTAATTCACCAATTAAATATTAAAAACAACCATGGATTCATGTAATTTAACCAATATTGAGTTAAGAACACTTACCCCATTTTTTCCTCTGAAAATCTCCCAAATATCGCCTCAATCCGAGCTCCAAATCGTTAAAAATGGAAAATGGGTCGAAGTCCCATTTTCTGAACTTAAACTTTCTGTCGAGACCTCTCTTCTTCGCGAACGCGACAGGTCCCTAGCATTTGCGAAGCAAAAAATGTTCTTCCCAACATTAGCTCTTTGCGAACACGAGACACTGCTCATGAACGCGATGCTTAACGGAGCCCTTCTTCGCCAACGCAAAGGCAAAAACCCATGCCCACTATGTTTCCCTTCGCGAACACGATACCCCATACGCAAACGTGAACGCGAGATCCCCTCGCGAACGCGAAGAGTAAATCCTGCCTGCCTGAAATTCCATTTCGCGAATGCGAGGGCCCACTCGCGAACGCGAAAGAGAAAATCCGAAAAATGCAGCAAAAAATATCAGCAATCTCATCAAGGCCAAAAATGATCCGTTAACCATCCAAAACTCACCCGAGCCCCTCGGGATCTCAACCAAATATACCAACAAGTCCTAAAACATCATACGGACTTAGTCGAACCCTCAAATCACCTGAAACAACGCTAAAACCCTGAATTAAACTCCAATTCAAGCCTAATGAACTTTGAAATTTTTAGTTTCTACAAACGACTCCGGAACCTATCAATTCACGTCCGATTGGCCTCAAATTTTTCACACAAGTCATAAACGACATAATAGAGCTATGAAAATTTTCAGAACTGGATTCCGACCTCGATATCAAAAAGTCAACTCCCCGGTCAATCTTCCCAAAAATTCAACTTTCGGCAATTCAAGCCAAATTCCACTACGGACCTCCAAATAATTTTTCGGACACGCTCCTAAGTCCAAAATCACCATACGGAGCTATTGGAATCATCAGAATTAAATTCTGGGGTCGTTTACACATAAATCAATATACGGTCAACTATTTCAACTTAAGCTTCCAACATGAAAATTCATTCTTCTAAGCTAACTCCGAAATACCTTAAAACCAAAACCGACAATTCACAGAAGTCATAATACATCGTAGGAAGTTATTCAAGACTTCAAATAGTTGAAAGGAACGTAAATGCTCAAAACGACCGGTCGGGTCGTTACAATCTCCCCCACTTAAACATACGTTCGTCCTCGAACGTGCCAAGAGTTGTTCTTAACCTTCAAATCTCTATTCCACCTTACCACGCACATACCCGGGGGTGATCTCATGTCACCTTATTCTATATAGGCCTGATCACACAACATAACTGAAAATCATTAATTTAACATTAGCCCAAAAACCTTGGAGCCAAATTTCTAATATCCAAAATTCTTTTCAAGACCTGAATCTCCCATCTACACACTGTATAAGCCTGAACAAGTTGTATCAAGCTATATCCATAACCCCAGATATGATCACATTGTATACTACACTACTCACATGCTCGCAACACCATTCCCGATCACAGTAATTACTCCAAACCAACCAAGTACTAGTATAAAACCTCATATCAAGCCAAACCTCGTTCCAAAACCTTTATATACTGCCAATGATCAAAGAAACAATTAAAAACTCATAATCACTCATCAGATCAACTAGCCATGGAGCTCTCTCACCAACCAAAACCATAACCCTCTTGAATATACCATAATCAAGCATGATAGTACCCATTCTAGGTCCAATGACCTTATATTATTAAACACAACTTATCTCACAGACACGCCGCATCAATATAACTCCAGCCACCACTCCGCAATCAGTGTACCCAAATATGAGAGATGTCTCAAGGAAGAGAATCGTATTGGAAGTTCAACAAGCACTACCACAGCCACAATGTTACAACCAATTCCTCAAATTTTGTGAAGCCATAGGCGCATGTGCACAATTATAGAGGAAGGAAATTAATGAATCAGATAAATTATTATAGAAATAAAATTTCCACACCTGGCACGGACAACTCATATGCTAATAATATGAATCGCCCGGCATGGTCACGTGCCTCCAGTCCCAGCATATCATCCATGAGCAATTAAACAAGTACACTTGTATATGATAATGAAATAAGATTCCCATACTCCTGGACTGGTATAAATAACACGCCATAGTGTAAGCATGTACAAATTCTGCTATCACACTACAAATTGGCAATTTTACGCAGAATTAGTAACTACCCTGTTTATTTAGGGAATCATTTTATTTGTAACATCAAGTATAGCCCAGATAGTTCTCAACAAAGGTACGAATATAGGAAATGCTATAAATTTACGCTAAACAGTCGACTCTAGGCATATAATAGCCTAAGCATTTTTCCGAATATGAATACTTGGTCTAATGCCCGCACATGGGCTCCAACCTCACATATATGCACACTTATAGCGCGTAGCTATCACAAATAATTAATGCAACTAGTGCCTCCACTGAGTTAAAATAAAATACTCACCTCAAATAGGCCGCAACCCGAAACAATATACTTCTGAGAACTCCCAGTCTCCAAATTCATCAAACACATGAATCACCGTAACTGATCCCAACTCCAGCATTAGAATGACTAACACATCTTCCATTCACGATCTTCCCATAAGGAATACTTTCATAATCCTTCCGTGCCACATAGCAATAATTTGAATATCGGCAGTCTATCAACTAGGTGAGTACTGCAATACCAATGAACATCCGTAAGTCAAAACACAATGCGCCTTTTGAAATGCGCACCCTTCTCAGGGATTACCGAGCAGTTATAACATTCATCTAATTATCTAAAATTGACCATTCTGTCTAAAATTTGTGATCTTCCTTTCAAGAATGAGCTACCACCTTGTACATGCAAATCTTAATCCCGCACCACACACCATATCTATCATGTCATCATGTGACAAGCACGAGAATCTCATTATCAACTTTGGGTAACCAGCAAATTAAATACCCGGTCATTCAGTAACCTTCATCTTGCTTCCTTCCAGGAGGAATTCATAATACACAACACGTTCCCTTCACCAGTAGAATATATCCAGTTCAACCCATGGCAGAAACCATTGAGAACACTTTGAAACCATTTGCACATAACCAAGGTATCATAACTAAATCCCTATAACTCCACCAAGCCATACAAGTCGCCAAACCTAAGAGTATTGCCACCAAGCACATGTAGAAAACCCCCACATCATAAGTACTCAAAGAACCGATCATATCCATTATCATACTGATCCAACATATTACCAAGTTGTCCTATTTCTCTAAGTCCCTTCCGAATTTGTCTTGAAATTAATACTTCTCCTTGCTAAAACACCACAATTTTAAACCACAACTCACCCCACAAACCTTAGCATAGAACCATAACGTCCTACGGCCCATAAGCAACTGTATTCTTCTTAAGCACCTTCAAAAATACCACAATTGTAACACTCACTCTGAAAATACCTTATGTGAATTTGAAATTGTTCTCCTCACCCTCCTTATACTACAACATAGAATCCATAGTCATACAGAATTTCTGCAAGTCCAGGCACCATCCAGTGGAAATCTCAGGTTTTATCCATACACAAGTCCGGAAAAATTCTCAATTGCTCTATAAAATTCTCAAACCCACTAGAACTTTCTCGGGAGTCACTCACTTTGCTCAAATCTAATTGCACCACCCAAATGGGTCAAAAGACACATGCCCCATTGGTACAACAACACTTAAAGAAGTAACTCTACTTTAATACCCCCAATCAAATTCATACTCCGTGCGTACTACATATTTTGAAAATAACAACTCACTCATCCCATAATTTTCACATACTCATAAAGTACAATATAACCCGTATCCAAGAATTCGTTTACTCAAGTCATTCTTCAACTTCATCTCTGCAAGTCATAACTAATTCACAAGTATGCCTCAAACCAAAACTAAAATTTAATATAGAACCATGAAATTAAGCCGTCTGCAGCATGCTCCCTCACTTGGCTCAAATCCATAAATTTAAACACTCCATCACTCACAATATCTATACTCTACTACTTCCCTAATACTTCCGTCAGTTCAACAAAAAATTCTTCTCAAGCTCATACAATGCCAACCATAAAAATACCCCAAATCATCCGCTAAGATTGCAATCATTCTCTTGATACTCAGGTCGACTTTCTCATCGACTTTCTCAGCTAAATTCGAATTCAAATCTCCACACATACGCCCCACTCACATTACAAGGAACCCTCCACTCACATTACAAGGAACACACCTACGTAGATTACTCTCCAGGAGATAACCCACCTCCCTAGCCTCAAATTGGCATCCTGTTATGTATTTTCGCAGCCACAATTCCTACGCAATCACTAAATCTTTCCAAGTCCAAACTTATTAACAAGACACGAGAATTTAGTCTGTCCCAAAATTTAACAATCGTGAAAGATCCTTCAAAACATTCACACTCGGGACTATACGTCACATAGAAATGAAAATCAAGCACCCAATGACCTTTCCTTTACATATGAAGGAAACACTTCTCGTTATGTTCAAATCGTCTTAACACATCCCGCGGTCACAGCATACCCATCATACCGCCATTTAACCACTCATCGAGCCACATATTTCACTGTAGGGTCATCACCGGACATATGAGTCCAATTGTACAAATTACAATTGAAGCTACCAAGCTTAAACTGCGATCTAAACTTGGCCTCAAGTCCTCCAAACTGGCCCCTTCACCCATACATAGATCACTCATCTCGAATTTCGTTCATGGAATCACAAGCCGGCGATGCACAGCTGATACTGAGCGCTCATGTGCGCATACGAATACGTGGAAGAAATTCAAAGAGTTATGTCCCAAGCTAAATCAATCCCGCACGATAAGGAAGGAAAGATGGGAAGTATATATCCTAAATGCCCTGTAGCCTCTCGAAGATAAGTATGGACTTCATCATACCGATCCGCAAGACTCTACTAGACATTTGCTCATGATTTGTAGAACCTATGAACCTAGTGCTCTAATACCACCTTGTCACATCCCAAAATCCAACTAGTCGTGATGGCACCTAACCCAACCCGCTAGGTAAGCCAACTTTCGATTATCCAATTTCAATAACAATTATTAAAGTAATTTAAGTGAATAAACATTTTAATCTTATACATCCTCCAAGAACTGGTAGTACAAATAATGAGCTTCTAAGAATAGAGTATACAAAGCGGAAATGAAATAAATACATAGTCTGTTTGAATAATACATAAACAGAGCTTTTATAAATCTAAGGCTACCCTGAACAAAAGGCAGCTACAACAGGAACACAGGTACATCTTCAAGTCCCGCAACCATCGAGCACATCAACAACAACAGCCAACATCTGCACGAAATGTGCAGTAGTGTAGTATCAGTACGACCGACCCCACATACTGAGTAATTAACAAACCTAGCCGTAGGTTGAAAGTAGTGACGAGTTTCCAGTCCATAACCAATAGTCCACAACAGTCTATAATAACATAAAACAAATAATACCAGAAGTAACTCAGAGATAAAATGCTCAGCCAAATCATGATTTCAAAAATAATAGTTCTTCCTTTCAAATACATCAGTGAAAACCCAAATCGTTTGCCGAAGTTTCCAATAATATAAATAGTTTGAAAACAATAAATTTCTCCAAAAATATTCTCAATAATAAATAATATATTTCATTTTCCTTCCGGATAATCCGTGTAAAACAAATGCATCACTATGCCCATCTGTCAAAAAATGTGTGAGAAATCATGAATGATGTGATGTTGTACAGCATTAACAGCCCCTCGGGCAGAACATCACTCATATACAGCCCCTCGGACAAACCTCACAGTCACTCGTGCCACTCGGGCATACCTCACAATTACTCTTGCCACTCTGGCATACCTCACAATCACTCATGCCTCCCAGTCACTCATCACTCGGCACTCGGCACTCGCACTCAGTAGCTACCTGCGCTCACTGGGGGTGTGTACAGACTCCGGAGGGGCTCCTTTAGCCCAAGCGCTATAATCTGTACGGACAACTCACGTGCTATAAAAATAAAGTATGCTGCAGGCAGGCAGCCCCGATCCACATTCATCCTCACAATCAGGCCCTCGGCCGATATCAAACATGCTGCGGCGTGCATCCCGATCCCATAAATATGTAACATGCTGCGGCGTGCAGCCCGATCCCATTAATATGTAACATAAATCAGGCCCTCGGCCTCACTCAGTCATAAACCTCTCAAGCCACTCGGGCATTTCAGTAAAACAGGGCATTCGACCCAAAATATTTATATGCATCAAAATAGAGTCATAAAACTGAGTTATGATATGCAATGAAATGAATATGACCGAGTATGAATTTTCAATTTAACACAATAATTTACAGCAATATGACCTCTGAGGGTCCCAATAATACTCGCACATAGCCTCAACATGATTTTTAATATGCTTTTCAGCTTAATTTCTTTAACACATAAAACCGCATGGAAAATGCCAAGGTTATTTAACTATAAAATTCCATATATCAATTATGTCACAATTTATATAGTGCACGCCCACACGCCCATCACCTAGCATGTGCGTCACCTACCAACAATTCACAAAATACATATATTCAGGGTTCATACCCTCAACTCCAAGATTAGAAGAGTTACTTACCTCGAACAAGCCAAATCCAATGTCGAGCAAGCTAAGCAATGCTCCAGCAATTCCACTCTGCATGTATCAACTTTCAAACGGCTCGAATCTAGTCACAATTAATTTGATTCAGCCCACAAAATTTATAGGAATTAATTCCATATCAAAATACTAATATTTTCACAAAATCCAAAATTTTGCCCCAAAAATCTCCCGTGGGGCCCATATCTCAGAATCTGATGAAAGTTACAAAATATTAACGCCAATTCAATCACGAGTCCAACCATATAAATTTTACTCAAATCCGACATCAACTCGACCCTCAAATCTCCAAATTAAACCAAGAGGGTTTTCATAATTGTTTCAACTTAATTCCCCAATTAAATATTAAAAACAACCATGGATTCGGGTAATTTAACCAATATTGAGTTAAGAACACTTATTCCGTTGTTTCCGCTGAAAATCTCCCAAAAATCGCCTCAATCCGAGCTCCAAATCGTTAAAAATGGTAAATGGGACGAAGTCCCATTTTCTAAACTTAAACTTTCTGTCCAGACCTCTCTTCTTCGCGAACGCGACAAGTCCCTCGCATTCGCGAAGCACAAAATGTGCTTCCCAACATTTGTTCTTCGCAAATGCGAGACACTGCTCGCGAACTCGATACTTAACGGAGCCTTTCTTCGCGAACGCAAAGGCAAAACCCCATGCCCACTATGTTTCCCTTCGCAAACGTGATACCCCATACGCGAACGCGATGCACAACCCAGCTTCTCTTCCCGAATGCAAGACCCCTTCACGAACGCGAAGAGTAAATCCTGCCTGCCCGAAATTCCACTTTGCGAACGTGAGGGCCCACTCGCGAATGCGAAACAGAAAATTCGAAAAATGCAGCAACAGATATCAGCAATCTCACCAAGGCCAAAAATGATCTGTTAACTATCCAAAACTTACCCGAGCCCCTCGGGATCTCAACCAAATATACCAACAAGTCCTAAAACATCATACGGACTTAGTCGAACCCTCAAATCACCTCAAACAACGCTAAAACCATGAATTACACCCCAATTCAAGCCTAATGAACTTTGAAATTTCTAGTTTCTACAAACGACTCCAGAACCTATTAATTCACGTCCGATTGAACTCAAATTTTGCACACAAGTCATAAACGACATAGCGGAGCTATAAAAATTTTCAGAACTGGATTCCGACGTCGATATCAAAAAGTCAACCCCCGGTCAAACTTTCCAAAAATTCAACTTTCGGCAATTCAAACCAAATTCCACTACGGACCTCCAAATAATTTTTCGGATACGCTCCTAAGTCCATACGAAGCTATTGAAATCATCTGAATTAAATTCTGGGGTCGTTTACACATAAGTCAATATCCGGTCAACTATTTCAAATTAAGCTTCCAACATGAAAATTCATTCTTCCAAGCTAACTCCGAAATACCTTAAAACCAAAACCGATAATTCACACAAGTCATAATACCTCGTAGGAAGTTATTTAAGATTTCAAATAGTTGAAAGGAATGTAAATGCTCAAAATGACCGATCGGGTCGTTACACATCCTATAGATTACAATTCCTCAAAAGTGTGTAGATCCTAGAAACTTCACTATACCCTGCTCGTTAGGTAGTGAAAAGTTTGATAAATCCTTGTGCGACTTAGGTGCATCTATTAACTTCATGCCATTGTCGTGTTTTAAGAAATTGAAAGGAGAACTATGAGTGATAAAATCTGTGCTAGTGTCATTTCAACTGGCTGATCAGACCACTATTATACTAGAGAGCATAATTGAGGATATTCTGGTGAGGGTGGACAAATTTGTTTTCCCGATAGACTTTATTGTAGTAGACATGGAAGTGAATAAAGAGGTACCTCTAATTTTGGAGAGACCATTCCTTTGCAATGTCCGGGATATTCTTGACATATATGAGGATCAACTCATGCTAAGAGTGGGAAATGAAAAAAATAGTGTTTTAAATGAAAAGAATGATGAAATACCCGTGTGATGAGGCGTCTACCTATGCATGTTTCAAACTGGATATGGTAGGAGAGTTAGCTGAACAACACAAGCTGGACAAGCTGGTAGGTGATTCATTAGAAAGAAGCATTACTCAATCGAGTACAGCAGAGGATGAAGACCCTGAAATCAAGAAAGAAGCTAAGGCATTGGAGGATGAAAATCAAGTGGTAGATGAAGAGCAATTTGAGAAATAAAGGACTAAGCCAAAGCTAGAATTGAAAGTACTCCCAACACATTTAAAATATGCTTTTTTGGAGACTAACAATTTACTTGTGATTATTTCTGCTGATTTGACCTGTAAACAGGAACACATGCTAGTGGAATTATTACGGAAGCATAAAAAATCAATCGGCTGGAGCATAGCCGATATTCAAGGAATTAGCCCTGCAATCTGCACGCAAAAGATCTTGTTGGAAGAAGGTAGCAAACCGGAAGTGCAACCCCAACACAAATTGAATAAAAACTTGGAGGAAGTGGTACAAAAAGAGATACTCAAACTGCTGGATACTGGTATAATATTTTCCATCTCCGACAGCCAATGGATCGACCCCGTACAAGTTGTGCCAAAAAAGGGGTATGACGGTGGTGAATAATGAGAAAAACGAACTAATCCCTATCAGAACTGTCACTGGTTGGAGGATATGTATAGACTATCGAAGGCTGAATAACGCAACGAGAAAATATCACTTTCCTCTACCTTTCACTGATCAACTAGTGGAGAAGGTGGTAGGGCGTGAATGCTATTGCTTCTTAGATGGTTATTCAGGGTATAATAAAATACCCATTGCTCCTAAATATGTTGAGAAAACCACATTTACCTACCCTTCAGGAATCTTTGCATACCGGAGAATGCCTTTTGGACTTTGCAATGCACCAGCTACTTTTCAGAGGTGCATGATATCATTTTTTCATATTTGAATGGGAAGTGTCTGGAAGTGTTCGTGGATGATTTTACTTGATTTGGGGATGACTTCAAGGATTGTTTGTGGAATCTGGAGCTTGTACTGAAATGATGTGAAGACACTCACCTAGTATTCAACTGAGAAAAGTGTCACTTCATGGTCAATGAGGGATAGTTTTAGGCCACAAAGTCACAACTAAAGGTATCGGGGTCGACAGAGCTAAAGTAGATGTGATTGCTAAGCTCCCACCAACTTCAGTGAAGAGCATTAAAAGCTTTCTGGGGCATGCATGATTTTATAGAAGGTTCATCAAGAATTTCTCCAACATCATCAAGCCCCTAACAACATTACTTTCCAAGGATGTAAAGTTTGTGTTTGATGTAGAGTGCCTCAGAGCATTCGAGTTGATCAAGGAAAAGCTAGTGAGTTCCCCTATAATGGTAACTCCCAATTATAGCGAACCCTATGAGATCATGTGCGACGCTAGTGATATGGCAGTGGGAGCAGTATTGGGGCAGAGAAAAGATAAAATATTCAGAACTATCTACTATGCAAGTCGGACTTTGAATGATGCATAGGTGAACTATGCTACCACGAAGAAGGAGTTCTTTGTAATAGTCTTTGCTTTCAACAACTTCAGATCTTATCTAGTAGGGAGCAAGGTGATAGTTCTTACTAATCACTCAACACTGAAATATCTACTGAGCAAGAAAGAGTCAAAACCGTGTCTGATGCAGTGGGTATTATTGCTGCAAGAGTTCAATCTTGAAATCAAGAATAGGAAGGGCACATAAAACCAAGTGGTTGACTACCTTTCACGATTGGAGAAACCACTTGTTAAAATGGTGGATATTAGGGAAGAGTTCCCGATAAGCAGATGTTTTCCATTACATCGATAACCGATAGACAACTATGGTATGCTGACATAGCCAACGTTTTGGCTAGTGGGTGGCTACCTCATGACTTGTCCTTTGACTAGAAGAGGAAGCATCGAAGCAAGGTAAAAACTACTTCTAGAATGACCCATTTTTGTTTAAATTGTCTGCAAATGGCATGATTCGAAGATGCATACCGGAAAGGGAAATGGAAATCATACTATCCTATTGTCATGATGGATCAGTTGGAGGACATTATGGAGGAAATAGGACAACAACAAAGGTCATGAAAGTCAGTTTCTACTGGTCGTCCTTGTACAAGGACGCACGATCCTACGTTGCTACATGTGACAAGTGCCAACAGACAGATAACATTAGTATGAGGGACGAGATGCCCCTGAATTGCATTCTAGTATGTGAAGTTTTCGATGTTTGGGGAATCAAATTTATGGGTCCCTTCCCATCGTCCTATTCCTATGAGTATATCCTAGTAGCCGTTGAATACATCTCCAAATAGGTCGAGGCAATTCTTACTAGGACAAACGATGCTCGGGTAGTATGTGAATTTCTTCGAAGGAATATTTTCACCCCCTTTGGAACTCCCCTAGTCATCATTAGTGACAATGGGTCGCATCTTATCAATAAATAGTTTTCCACATTGCTGTCTAAATATGGGGTGACTCATAAAATAGGAACCCCATATCATGCTCAAACTAGTGGGCAAGTAGAAGTAGCGAACCGTGAACTCAAAAGAATTCTAGAAAATATGATTAGTTCTTCCATAAAATATTGGTCAATAAAGTTAGATGAAGCTCTATGGGCGTATAGAACAACATTCAAAACAACCATAGGGACTTCACCCTTCAAGCTGGTATATGGAAAGTCATGTCACTTACCTATGGAGATAAAGCATAAGGTTTATTGGGCAATTAAATTGCTTAATCCTGATCTTAGTCTTGCAGGTGAGCACAAAATTCCACAGATGAATGAGTTGGAGGAATTCAGATTGGACGCGTATGAGAATGCACAAATTTTCAAGGAAAAGACGAAGAAATTGTATGACCATCTGATTAAACTAAAAGAATTTCATGAAGGAGAAAAGGTCTTGCTATATAATAGTAGACTCATATCGTTCTCCAGAAAATTCAAGTCTAGATGGACGGGACCGTATATGGTGAAACATGTATCACCATATGTGGCGATTGAGGTCCAAAACATGGAAGGAACAGAGAGTTTCAAGGTGAACGGGCACAGGTTAAAACCATATCTTGTTGGAGGATATGCTAAGCAATCCTCGAGCATCATAATCAGTTGAGTGTGCCCGGTTGAGTCAAGATGATGACTATAACTCATAACTACCTCTAACCTTTCTACTAGTTTGATTTTCGTTTGTAGTTTTGACTAGGTAAAATTTAGTGTATAGTGGGAGTTGGTGGTTGCAAGAATGTATAGTTTGTGGAATAGTAGAATTGGGGTCTTCAAGGGGTAATTTGTGCGTGTATAGGTGTGTTGCCACGCACCTGGAGGGGTTCACCACATATTTGATCGTGCACAAATCGGCGTCCGCACGTCTGAGTATGCGTGGCCGCGCACAAGAGGGTTTGAACGCGCATATGGGCGCGCATGTGTCACAGAATCCCCGGCATATGTGCGCAGCCGCACACGTGCTGATCTAGACACGTGCCCGACCATGCACCAGGTACATCCTCTAATATCTTCTTTAACCCAAATTTTAGACCCACCCTTTACTTCTCTTCTCTTCGTTTCCCCTTTTCTGTCTTCTCTTACCAACCCCAAGCCTAACCCGCTTCACCCTCCTCTCTAGCCTAAACCTCAAACCACATATCCCTCGCTCACTCTCTCTCTCCCTCCTCCTATACCCTAACCACCTGGTTTGTCTTCCTTACGTGAATTCTCAGGTATGTATCGTATTCTATGTTTTTTCTTATTTTCTTTTCCTTTTAAGGTTCAAAGAATGGTTGTCACTGCGGATGATGAAATGTTGGGCTGCTATGTATATGAATTGGTTGTGTATGTAGTCCACCCAGGGCTAAATTTATGCTTGTGTGGAATATGGGCAGCTTCGAATGTAAGATGTTTGTTTAAATGTCACATTGAGGATTAGGCAAGTCTTGTAGTGTGTTTTCGAAATTGTTGGCCACTCGATGATAATCCACGTTAATTTACTTGGGTGAACTAGTACTAGGGGGATATTCTAATGTTAGTGTGACCACTATACGAGTGAAGTCTGAGTAACCCTTTTGGTACGAAGAGTTGTATAATATAGGATAATTGTTGGGTTGTTTCAGGTGCAAATTACTATTTCCAAGAAAAGAAAAGCACTGAGTGTGTCTACCGGTAGTCAAGCAGGCATGTCCAAATCTAAATATGGGGGCACTTCTACGTAGCGGGCTTCTGCATCCTCTCGCTCATATGATCAAAACAAGTTTGTGTCCTGGGATGCCCAAGACCGATTCCATAGCAAGGCGAAAAGCCCTACCTGAAAGGGGAATAGACATCGGGTCACTCCACAATGAGTGTTCCAAGGTTCATGATAAATTAGTCCGGCGAGGACTGGGACTGTTCTTCGAAGAACTTGACGAGGCCAATTTGGCTGTTGTTAGGGAATTCCCTGCGAATTGCCCGGAACATGAGGACTACGTGTGTACTGTCAAAAAGAAAAAGGTAGATTTCTCCAAGGCAGCTATCCAAAAGGCGTACAACTTACCAGAGTATGTAGGCCAAATTTGTGAAACTAATCACTTTGTGGTGCACAACAAAAACCCATACCTATGGGCTATGTTCTTTCAGACTATCTATGTGCCCAGGAAGGAGGTGGTGTGGTTAATCAGGGACCACAAATTTCACTCTGCTGCACTAACTTTTGAAGAGAAGTGTTGGTTATACATCATTAATAATCTCTTGATGCCTTACGGCAACTCAACCGAGGTGAATGATCCCCGAGCTGCTCTGATATGGTACTTTGTCAATGAACATGACTTTGATGTGGCTAAGGTCATTCAAGACGATATGGCAATTCACTGTCTGGTGTAGACGTATGGGTTCGTTTTCCCATCATTAGTCACTTGATTGTGCCGTGAGGCAAGGGTACAAGAAAACATGGCTACATATGGAAAAGTAAAGAGAGCGAAGGAATTTCGAGCTGAAAAAGTTATCATTGGGAAGGAACCTACGGTTGTTGCTGAAGGCGAGAGTGAGGTGCATAGGAAAGATGTTGGTGCTAGTGCCCCACGTGAGGAGGTTGTCGGAGAACCTTCAAGCAGTTTGTGGGAAACAAGAATGGTTGCTTTGGAACATGATATGGCGGGGATGTGCACTCCTGTTGACGATTTGGGCACTCGCGTTGAGTCACTTTCTGGGCGAAATGCAAAGTCCAAGCGGGAGATCATGGCATGGCTATGTGCACTCGGCCCGGCTTGTCACCTAGACCCCGACACTATCTCAGACACAGATTGGCCAAGTTATAAATCATCATATGAACCTATTGAAACCTTCAAATGCCGACTCCGAGGTCATTTACTCAAAAGTCAAACCCTGGTCAACTCTTCCAACTTAAAGCTTCCGAATTTAGAATTTTCTTTCCAATTCAATTCTAAACTTCCCGAAATTAAATTTTGACTATGCTTACAAGTAATAATACATGAATTGAAGCTACTCAAGGCCTCAAACCTCCGAACGATGCTCTAGAGCTCAAAATGACCGGTCGGATCGTTACATTCTTCCCCACTTAAACATACGTTCGTCCTCGAACGTGCTAAGAACTGCTTCGGAGTTTTCCCAAAATCACCGTTCAACACCTTGTGAACCTACCCATGCCACCACAACCCAGTTGAGCACATTAGTTTGAGCCAGACTGAAGATTCTCCCTTCTATTTGGTCAATAAGCCTTAGAAACAAATTTTAACCTCTGAATTTCTCTGCAAGACCTGATTCCAACATATGAACACCCTATCAATCACTACACATTGTACCAAAACATGATCATACACCCATACTGACATCAAACAATGCACCGGATAACTCATTTTCCCAAGGCAACTTCCTCCAAGCACAACAACAGCAATTTCATTGACCTGAAGCCCGTAGTATACCTCATAATACATATAAGCCCTATTCCAACTCTCGCAATATTGCCACGATGGAAGAGATATGTAGAAACTCATAAGCACCTGCCGAATCAACAAATCATGGAGTCTCTTCTCGTGACAAGGACCATTAGCTCATTCTGAACTCAATTACGATATTTGCTCTTTAATATACCTTATATAAGTCTGATTGCACTAATTTCAGGTCCAATAATCTCGTCTCACCCAGTACAAGCTGCTCAGGAAATAATCCACCTCAAACACTGATCAAGATGTCATATGATGTCATCAATGCACCGACAAGCCACAACTTGAATATGATGCATAAGGAGGAACGAACTCTGGAAAAGAACTACCCAGCCCACGTAACGAATAAAACGGTCGAACATATGCTATGAACCTTTCTCAGAGAATGAGAAACCAAATACACAATAATAGATATAGGGAACCGTACTCAACATCTCACTTTTGCGGTGTGCAACTCGTTCCACACATGATATCGTTACGGCGGGCAACTTGATCCAAATAACATACTTGTGGCAGCATGCCACTCGATCCATACATAATAATAAATAAGGGAATACCCATCAAGCCATAATGCTTATACCTACGAAATACCCAAAAATCGACCGCAAGCACGCAAAGTGAAAAAATACAACCCAGGGGAGACAGATAGTGCCATATGCTACAAAACCCAAGAACGACTATGGTGAAATAAATGACTTGCATCTAGAGAGCCATCCTGCTCATATAATACCACAAGCTACATGGGACCACAATACTTGTGCGAATAATTAAGCCGTCTCACAACCCACATGGCACAATAGAGTTTTACATGGAATAGATGACGACGGGAATAACATCCAATGCCCGAAGACTCCTCCATAAGCAACACTATGCTAAATGAACACATCCGACTTGATATAGAGCACACGTTCACATTAGACACATCAACAAACCCCAAGACGATTCCGATCATACCATACTGGGATAATAACCCTTCAAGGGTCCACAATGGACCTATTTATGACACACACAAGCAACCGTCCCAATCCGGAATAAACTCCCACAGTTCACAACAAAAGGAATAGAGCGCCCTCCAGGCATAAACTCTCACATTAACGATAGTACCATAATCTCCATGCTCGGTTGCAATCCTTACCAATCAAGTGACTAACATGTCACACTTATACAAATTTACCCGTGGGATACTCTCCCACAACCTTCCACACCAGGTAATAAAGTCTACATATCTATACCACTAACCGTACTAATTCCGTAAAGAAAATCAATACACAAAGCCTCTTACACAGGACATTGTTCTCAGGTGGCACTAAAGAAAATGCCAGCTTACTATGAACCCCTGAAGTCTCCCCTTTGTTCCTCCGATCTCGTGACATGCTTGTCAACACCAAACCTCGACCTTGGTCCTCAACTTCCAAATTTCCATATCGCCCGCTGTATTTACCATGCCTCTACACGAGAGTACAATAATTTATCATAACCCCTGTACTACTAGTAGAATAAGCACATCATTGGCTAGAACCCTTTCACTTAACTCATTTCATAAGAACAATTGCAACCCGCAACTGAATTCCCATAACCGCAGAAAATACGAACCTCAAGTTGTGCTCTAAACTGTCATAATTCTTCCGGGATCCATTCACATATAACAAGGCCATTGGAATCAAATACCTCTCAAATCAATCAAATTATGGTGGCTGTCAAGCCCGCACGTACAACCACAAACCACTTGTATAACTTAACACGTCGAAGGAACTGATTATTGCCACAATTACGCTCATACAAACCATTACTAACCGACCCCATTTCTTTCAATTTACTCTTGACTTGCCTTAGAATTAATAATAGCTCCATTCGAGAACATAACGAAACTCAACAACACTGCTCCCGAGTGACCCAATTCACGAGACCACATCGTCTCAATACCCATGAACCATCTCATACCCTCATCATGCGCACAATAGCATCTCAAATTGGTACATCCATTATGAAAGAGCTTCCGCGAATCTGAAACTGTTTCTCCCATTTTTCCAATACTGCCTCACAGACCCGATGATAACATAGAAAATTCCCCAAGTATTCTTCACACTCTACTACAAAATTCCGGTCTTCAGCCATATAACGAACCCATTAGAACCATTATTGAGAGTCACCAACTCTGACTTGATCCCGAATAAAAGCCACACTCTAGTGCACCGTCAGCACATGAACACTCCCAAAGAAGCAACCGGATAAATTATTTTCCTCGTACATCATATCCAAAAGAAGCATAAACTCTAAGTCTTCCCAAAACCTGCACCTGGGTCGATAAGGCAAAATATAGCACACTTTCATCAAGTTCTTTGCTCGAATTACCCCTGATGGTTTATTTTCTTAATCATAAATAATCCATCAATGCGTCGATAACCAGAAACCGCACAAGAAGATATCCACGCAATCCAATCGTTGACGGTGGGCTCCCCCACTTAGCTTCAAGCTACCATCACATAATGTAGAACCCACAAAGATTGCTCCTTCTCAATCACCATGATCTCGCACCGTTAAACCGCCAAATTTCTTTTCTTGAAATCTCTTGTTAAACTTTTGATGAACATTCCGAATTATCAGCCACAATCGCATATTCGACCTTATGCCGAGTAGTAAGTAGAACTCTTCATAGAAACTTTATCAAAATCACGCATCTACTGACCTGCTCACAGGAGATAGCCCACATGTGGAATTTCCATACCGACATCTTCTAACGACGTTGCATTGGGCACAATTAACGAAATAAGTAAACATTCAGAAGCCCATACTCGTCTGCCGGCTGTAAAAGTCGATTCATTCCCCATAGTCATCAACTGAAAGTCCGACAATACATTCCAAACTCGAAGTCACGTCGCATCCTATAATGATAATCAATCTTTTACACCCCCTCTTCGTTCCAAGCAAACTCCTTTTTGTCATATTAATCCTTCATTAGTGCAGTAGCCACCGTCCCAAATGGCATTTATGGACTTGGTCATTGTCCACCATGATTCCCAAATCGCTCTAAACTTTCCTCAAGGCATGTGGCTATCCTACCACATAATCCATATGCTACTCTGCCACTCCCAATTTGGTTAAACCATCTCCTTTAAGCAACTTCTAGACCTCTGCTTTTCATACTTGACCTGCTAGCAATTCAACCACCATGAGACATCTCCCACTATGTCCTTCCTCATCCTTCGCTACCCAAATGCTGCCTCAAAACAAAATCCATCTTTGTATCACCTGAACTAATAAATTGCTACCAACTCTAAGCTCCTTGAAGATCATCTTTCTCGAGCCCTGAGCATTAGAAACACTTATTCGATTCTAAAATCGCTACACACCACCATCTCTCACAATCGCTTCTTAGGCACTATTTCACAAAACCCTGCCCCAAAGGCAAATAAAAAAGACCATAACACCGGCGAATCTTAATACGTTCAAACAAGGACGACGACACCATATCACAAATGAGAATTCCACCACACTCGAAAATATCAAGTCTCGTTACTCCATCAACCAAAGCTTGAATATCCATAGTCCGATTGCCTTTCCTCCGCTGGAATTAAATGCCGAACCTCAAAACCATGCACTAAGAAATCCTCATTTTGAGTCATTCACTGCCTCGACACATAAACAAGCACCCTACCATTAAGCAAACATTGTGCGATAACAACACATGAACATCATAATAATCTGTGTATAGCCTCAAAACCATAGGAAATACAGATACTAGGCTGAAACGACAGTATAGTCTTCATCAAGGCGACGATAATAGCCTGCCCGAATACGCAGGGCGAAACATCCTGCACTATGTCTGCAGTACCACTACAACTCTTCGATGCTCAATTGATAACAAATGCTCCACGTCACATAAGATTGAATAGGAAGGAAGCAAAGGCATAAGATTCAATGGAATCAAATCGCAGGAAGTGGAATCAAGAAAGGAAGTGCTCCTAACAACCATGTAGCCTCTCGAAGATAAGTACAGACATCTTCGTACCGATCCACAAGACTCTACTAGATTTGCTCATGACTCGTGAGACCCAAGTGAGCCTAGATCTCTGATACCAAGTTGTCACGACCCTAAGTCCACTATAGGCCGTGATGGCATCCAACATCACTGTTAGGCAAGCCAACACTTCATTATTCATTTTATCATTTTAAAATCATAAGTCTTTCTTTGACAACGAGGTTAGTGCATTAAAATAAATCGTAGTTACGTACAGCTTCATTAAAATATTAAGTGAAAGTGAATCAGTGCAAAACGATCCATAACAAATTCTACAACACCCCCAAAACCCGGTGTCACATGCGCATGAGCATTTACTAAGGAGTACAATAATAATAATACATTTGTCCAGAATGTAAATAAGATAGGATAAAATAAATAATACGATGGAGACCCTGTGGACTGCGATGCGTATCCTGGAATGCAACTCACATAAGGTCTCCTCAACAGCTGCGCCTACGCGCCAAGATGATCACCAAATGAACGTGTCAGATCCTGCACATTTAGTGCAGAAGTGCAGTATGAGTACGTAAATCAATGTGTAACCAGTAAGTATCTAGCCTAACCCCAGAAAAGTAGTGACGAGGGGTCTACATCGATACTTACTAGTGGTCCAAATAATCAACATGGTAAATCATAAACAGATAAGAAGCATAACAGTAGTAGTGAGGTAAAACGGTAACTAACACAATCTTCCAAAATTTCTTTGTAACGGTATCAATTTCTCAATCTCGTATTCTATCTCAACAACTTAGAAATATCAAGTGCCAATATCAAACGGATAAGGAAGTACCATATAAGATGCAAGGCATCAGTGGAAGGAAGAACCTCGTGAATATTCAGAATTTTAGCGATATAAAGCACGATTATGCCGAGGCCATACGACCAGATTCAGAAAGAATATGATACAGCCAAGGCGATCGGCCCAATCCCATCATAACGTGTACACTGCCGAGGGTCGAGAGGCAAGAACCATAGATGTATCTATTAGACTACTGAGGCGATTGGTTCAGTCCTTCCACTCCTGCGCAATCACAGGTGCGACACTGCCTCACGCATCTACGCATTTGCCCGCACCTACGGCACTAGCCTTGCTTCTGTGCACACGCAGGTGCGTTGCTCACCTCCGCTTCTGCGACTACACGCCCAGGCTTCCCAATCCGTTTCCGAGAGCTTCACCTCGCTTCTGCGACCAAACTTCCGCAAAAGCGATCTCACCAGCAACAAAAATTCCAGCAACTCCCACAAGGCTCAGATTAATTCGAATCCCATCCGAAATTTATCCGAGTCCCCCGGGACCCCGTCCAATCATACCAACCATTCCCAAAACATGATGCGAACTTTTTCAAGGCCTCAAATCACACCAAACAATATCCAAACTATGAATCAACAATAAAAATCCTTCTGTAAACTTTCAAACTTCCAAATTTTGACGAACACGTCTAAATCATGTCAAAATAATCTAGAATGACGCCAAACTTTACGTACAAATCACAAATCACTATACGAACCTATTTCAAGGCTCAGAACCCAAATTTCTCTACTATCGAGTAATATTTCTTAGGGTTATTGACAGATATTGTGACTTGATTTTTGTTTGTGGTTTGATTTCTGTTAGTTGCTTGAATTTATTGAACGAGTTTCTAATTGAATTGCATGGTTAATTGTGGTTTTACTTTAATCGAAAGAGATATGTTACTGCAATTCGCATTATGTTATCTTGTTTGAGTTAATTTCACGACTCTCATAGGTAATCGAAAGAGCTTATAGAGTTATCAATTGACCCAATTTAGAGGAATAGTCGAGAGACATTCTTCGTAAGTATCACGACCCAAAATCATGTCTGTCGTGATGGAACCTAACTCAATACTAAGAAAGCCGACAACCTCAATAAACAATAATTTCCTTTAAGTTTGAAAATATAATATTTAAAGTCAATACAAAAATCTCATTAATACCAACATAGAACACTCCCAAAATCCGGTGTCACTGAGTACATGAACATCTAAATGATAACAAAGTCTGACTGATAAAAATATTGTCTGAGAATATAGAATAGTACAAAAACTGAAAGGAAAGAGAGTCAAGGTTTGCGGACATCGAGCAACTACCTCGATAGTCTCCAACAGATAAAGCTCCGAAAAACTAGCAACCGCCGTGTCCGGAGGTACCTGGATTTGCACATGAGGTGCAGGGTATAATATGAGTACAACCAACTTAGCAAGTAACAATACTAAATAAAGAGCTGAAGATAGTGAAGAGTTTCACAGCTAAGTCTAATTACAGTAATTTTTAACATAAGAAGGTAGGCATGCTTTCGAGTTCATCATCTAAAACTCAAACAGTAATTTCATATCAAATTAAACCGAAACAAAAGATAATGTCTTTCAGAAATTTTCAAAACAGTAATATATGACAGTTGAAGTACAACAATAATGAAATCAATGCATCCTCTCAAAGCAACAATCACTCAGTCCTCCCATTTACTCCAACCTCACAATCACTCTTTCCTCACAGTCACTCATTCCTCTCAATCACTCAGCACTCAGCACTCGGCACTCGCACTCGCACTCTACTTGCGCTCACTGGGGGTGTGTACAGACTCCGGAGGGGCTCCTTCAGCCCAAGCGCTATAACAAGCCAATCATAGCATATAATAATGAAACATGTTGCGGTGTGCAACCCGATCCCATAAATATCCTCACAATAAGGCCATCGGCCTCACTCATTCATCAACCTCTCCAGTCACCCGGTCTCTCAAAAATCATGATAAGCAGCCCAAACAACAATGATATGATGCATCAATAATGAACAATAGAGACTGAGATGTAGTGTGCAAGTAAAACTGTGACTGAGTACAAAATAATAATTTAGCAAATAATTCAACATGTACACGACCTTTGTGGGTCCCTACAGTATCAACACATGGTTTAAACATGATTTATAGTTCAATTTTTCTAATACGTGAAAAATGTACGGATATCAAAAGATTATTCAACCACACAGTTCCATAGAATTTATCAATTCACAATTCCTACGGTACACGCCCACACGCCCGTGACCTAGCATATGTGTCACCTTAAAATCAATCATATATCACAGAATCCGGGGTTTCATATCCTCAGGACAAAATTTAGAACTGTTACATACCTCAATCCGAGCAATTCTTTATTCCAATAAGCCTTTTCCTCGCGATTCGGCCTCTGAACGCCTCGAATCTTAGTCAAAATATTTCGATACAATCAACACGAGGTATAAAGATCAATTCCAAATGAAAATGCTAAATTTCACAATAAAAATGAAATTAACTCAAAAATCAATAGTGGGGCCCACGTCTTGGAACCCGCCAAAAGTTACAAAATATGAACGCCCATTCAACCCCGAGTCCAACTATACAAAAATTACTAAATTCCGACTCTGATTCATCCTTCAAACTCTCAAATTAATTTTTGAAAAATTTCTATTCTAATCCCCAAATCACGAAATAGATGCTGAAAATAGTGTTAGATTTATGAATAACAGACCAAATCAAGTTAATATTACTTACCCCAGTCCAATTTATGAAGTTTGCATCTGAAAAGCGCCCAAACCGAGCTCCCCAACTATGTTTATGCCAAAAATGGCAAAACCCCCCGGTTTATAGAGCCCCCTTATGTTTGTAGCGCCACAGGTGGTGTGGGGCACTGCCTGTGGCGCCGTTTCCAGAACTCCAGAAGTTCCAGCGCCAGGGATAGTGCCCCACGCTACCTTGGACGCTGACGACGACAAAAAATATTTCTCGACACGGAAATAGGCATAACGTTCTCATACGATATCCGAATTCGACGATTCTTTTTGCTATGACTCCAAAATTTCAATACGGATCTAATGCTTCAATCAAAACTGAATTTGGAACTCATTTACTTAATGTGATACCACTTAAATCTAAAAGAAACGACGTCGGAACATTCTACATTTGATGCCGAAACCTAGCAAATCAAGTCCGATTGACGTCAAATTTTACATACAAGTCATAAATGACATAACAGACCTATTCTAAATTTTCAGAATCGGATTCCTATCCCGATATCAAAAAGTTAACTCCCCGGTTAAACTTCCAATTTAAAATTTTATTTTAGCCATTTCAAGCCTAATTTAACTATGGACTTCCAAATACTTTTTCGGACACACTCCTAAGTCCATAATCACCATACAGAGCTATTGGAATCATCAAAACTCTATTCTGGGGTCGTTTACACATAAGTCAATATTCGATCAACCTTTTCAACTTATGTTTTCATCTTTGAGACTAAGTGTCTCAATTCATTTCGAAACCTCATCGGACCCGAACCAATTATCCCGAAAAGTCACATAATAACTGTAAAGCACAAATTGAGTAGTAAATGGGGGAATGAGACTGTAATGCTCAAAACGACCGGCCGGGTCGTTACAGTAAGATCATTCATTCAACATATTCTTGCATATGTTCACAACACGTACCATTAGGTTGTTTAGAGAACTCTAATTTATTCGGAAGAAGAATTCGAAGTCTTAAGATAGCCTAATCTTCTGCTGAAATCGGAAGAGTCAATAGAACTTAATAGTGAACTGAACACAGAGTTATACCCCGAATAATAGTTGAGTACATATCTTGTCAATCCCTTATTTCTCTCATTGATATTCAATTGTAGAGACTAGCTACCCAATTTCCATTATTCACTCGTAATTGATAATTTTAATTTTACTCGTAGTTCGTTGATAACATAAAACCAAAGGTTATTTTTCTGAATAGTGTTAAGCTGAAGATTTATTTGAACATTATTTAAACCAATCTATATGGAGACGTTTAAAATACTATACTATCTTTGACTAGCGAGCCTAAGTTTTACACACTGATTTTGCGCTCGTCAAGATAGTAAGAGAATAAAGAGTAGGAAGGCAAAATACATTGACAACCCCTTAAAATTATTCATATTTAAAAATAGTAGACCAAACGAGGAACACTAATTTGTTGAAAGTATTTTTGTGAATTTTTTGAAGGTCTTCAAAAACATTCTGCCATTTCAGAATGACAATGTGATGAAATTATTAATCTTTGAGGCTAATATTCATGTTGATGACCCTGGTGGAGGATGTCATCGAGTCATCCAAAATCTGTATTGATAAATTAATTGTTATCATGTACAATTACAACTTCTTTATCATTAGATTATTCGAGTCCAAAAATCGACTATCCAAGAACAGCAAAATATCAATCAGTGAAACTAATAGTACTTTGAGTTCTGATCTATTACCGCTGCATGATCTTCATGGCTTCAATAGGTATAATTCGATTTGTATTGGAGAAGGATCAAGTAGTCAAATAGTAGAAGGATAAGGACTCAAGGGTTTCGATAAGAATTTGAAGCTAAAATGATGGCGATATTTTGGAATTTTTCATGGTATTAAAGGCAAAAGATTATCAATCCGTGGAACTAATAGTATTTTGAGTTCTGATCTATTACCGCTGCATGGCTTTCATGGCTTCAATAGATCTATTTGTATGCAAGGCTTTTTAACACTGGATTAAGAATATTAATATTTGTGCAAAGTTGCCTATTCTTATAGTAAGTGATATGGTAAAATTTCATATTTTTGTGTATATTTTCTAGGAAAGAGTATCAACCTTTAAATTAAGGCTGTGAATTGCAATCTTCTGCTAATATTGGGCAATTAGCCAAGACACAAGAATATGATGTATGCAACTATAGGTTTGTCGGTCCATTTTAAAGAGCTTATTGGAAATCTAGAAAGATGAATATTTTATTTTATTTTTATCAAATATACTATTGTATCCACGGTGATTTTCTAGCTAGTCGACTCGCAAACTCCTATTTATAATTAAGTTGAAAGCATTTTTGTTAATATTTTAAAGGTGCGATATACTATTTTATGTCATCACCAGATATCATATTCGTGTATATATATATATATATATACATTTGATTAATCTCTACACTAAATTGTTATATAAAAATATGGAATGTTAGATGAATAGAATTAAAACTAGATGCATTAATAAAAGAAGAATTGAAAATAATAAACTATGTGATGGATCTTCTAAATTAATTTATATTCCCTCGTCTAATTAAAAATATTTCATGAATTCGTTAAATTATAGAACAAACATAATTTTTTTAATTTATAATAATATAGAAAAAATAATAAATTAAAATAGTAACATGAAGTTATTACCATATCAGGATTAAACCTATCTTCCCTATTACATGCTCTATATTGTAAACATTCTACCCTCTCCAAAAGTTTTTCATTTGAAAAGGAAGGAAAACTCAAAATGAAAGGCTTAGAGAGAAAACAAAATTTGATAAATCTATAATAGTGTTTTTGTAACGACCCGATCGGCCGTTTTGAGAATATTAACCCCGAACCCCTAATTATTACTCCCTCTATTTTATTTTGTTGTTACATAACAAGCTGGGGTGCTTGGTGTCGGATTCGGGAGAGTTTCAGAGTGGAATGGGATCCATAGTCCCTAAATTGGGAGTTTAAGTTTTAGAAATTGATCGTAGTTTGAATTGTGTGAGGTCGACCCCAAAATGGAGTTTCGACGGGTCCTATAGTTCCGTAGGGTGATATTGGTCTTAGGGGCGCATTTAGATGTTGATTTGAAGGTCTCTAGGTCATTTCGGCGTTAATTGGCGAAAGTTAGAAAACTTGATGATTTTTGGGAAGTTTGATCGGGAGTGGACTTTTAATATCGGGGTCAGATTCCGATTCTAGAAGTTTGATTAGGTACGTAATGTCAATTATGAGTTGTGTGCAAAATTTGAGGTCAAACGGACATGATTTGATAGGTTTCGACGTCGAATGTAGAAGTTTGAAGTTCTAAATTTCATTAGGCTTGAATCGATATGCAATTCATGTTTTTCGCGTTGTTTGATATGATTTAAGGGCTCGACTAAGTCCGTATAATATTTTAGGAATTGTTGGTATACTCGGACGGGATCCTGGGGGGGCGGGTGATTCAGACTTGAATCCGGAACAAAATTGGACTTGGTGCATAACTGTAGCATTGCTGTGTCTAGTGCAATCGCACCTGTGCATTTTGGACCGCATGTACGGCACTGCAGAAGTGGCGATTGAGCAAGAGAAGCAGAATTTGGACTTCCCCGCTTAGACCGCAGATGCTGCCAGAGTCCCGCAGAAGCGGACTTGCAGAAATGGGCATATGGGATCGCAGGTGAGAGATAAGGGCCGCATCTGTGCGTCCGCAGATGCGGAGGCAAGATCACAGAAGCGGATGGGCTGTGGTCGCAGAAGCGGGAGGATCGTCGCAAATGTGGGATACAGGTGCGAGCCCTAGTCCGTTGAAGCGGAAATCTTGGCCATAAGTGGAATCTGCACCTGCGATGGTTTTTTCGCAGGTGCGACCGAGAGCCCGCAGAAGCAAAATCTCTGAGAAGAAAAGGGCCAAATCCGAGGGTTTGATTTCATTCTCTATTTTTGAACCTAGAGAGCTCGGATTGAGGCGAAATTTCGAGGGCTTTTGAGAGGAAACATTTGGGCAAGGATTCTAGACCTATTTTTGATTAATCTTCACTAAGATATCATTTATTCTTCATTTAATTAAGGATTTGGGTTGAGAAATTTGTGAAAAGGTAAAAATATCCTTAGGCCGAATTTTGAGGTTTTGATCGAGAATTCTGTATTGGATTTGAGTAATTTTGGTATGGGTGAACTCGATATCGAATGGGTGCTCGTATTTTATAACTTTTACCCGATTCCGAGACGTGGGCCTGGGTCGACCTTTTGGGAGATTTTTCAATTCTTTGCTAAAGTCATAGTTTCATTATTTAAATTAGTTTCTTATAGTTGTATTTATAGTATGTAATTGCTTTTAGCTAGATTTGGACCGTTCGGAGTCAAAATATCGAGGGGAAGGCATTCTTATTGACTGATTGAGCTTGGTATGAGGTAAGTGACTTGTCTAACATTATGTGGGGGAAACTCCCCTTAGATTTTGGTACTGTTATGATATTTGAAATACGTGAAGGGCCGCGCACGCGTGGTGACGAGTGCGTACTCGGGTTAAATGTTGAAACATCTGGTTCTTGCTGAGTAGTTTTCTTCTAAATCCTTAAGTGAGTTTCTCTAGCTTGTGTAATCATCATGCTTAGCCTAATGTCGCATGCCTACGTGTCTTAACTCTTACTTGAAATTTGTGCAACATGCTTAGCTGAATTACTAGCTCCTTGATTCTTGTATTTAGTCTTTAACTGTAGGATTCCTTGCTGTAAATTCGTTGTTCCATAGGTTAGGAGCGCCCATGTTGCATATTTTCTTTTGGGACTATGAGGCAGTACCTCGGGAGCTCTACCTGTTACATGTTTACTTTTGGGAATATGAGGCGGTGCCTCGGTAGTTCCCTCTATTGCATATTTAATTTTGGGACTACGAGGCGGTACCTCGGGAGCTCCCCCTGTTGTGTATTTACATTTGGGACTATGAGGCGGTACGTCGGGAGTTCTCTTGTTGTTTACCTCTATTTGTTGTGTTGTTACCTTTCTGTAATTTCTCATTATTTCAATTCTCTGTCATTTCATTATATTATTATATCTTCTGCCTTGTTTCCCTTTTATTCCAGTAGGGCCTTGACCTGACCTCGCCACTACTCTACCGAGGTTAGGCTTGGAACTTACTGGGTACCGTTGTGGTGTACTTATACTACACTTCTGCACATCTTTTTGTGTATATCCATGTAGTGCTTACCAGATCAGGTACCAGTGAGCTTGGCCGTATGTGGAGATTTCAAGGTACATCTGCCAGTTTTCGCAGACCTCGGAGTCCCTCTCTATCTTTATGATGTTGTTTTCTTTATTTTCGTTAGACTCTGATGTATAGAGACATTTAGCATTTTATTTTTAGAGCTTGTGACTTATTTCTACCGAGTTTTGGGAGTTGTAATTATTGGAATCACAATTTTTATATAAATTTCAACTTTTGAGGTTTGATTTCAGTTTATATTTTGTTATTCCACACAAATATTAGGCTTATCTAGTCATAGAGACTAGGTGCCGTTACGATATCCTACAAAGGGAATTTTGGGTCTTGACAAGTTGGTATTAGAGTTCTAGGTTCATAGGTGTTTTGAGTCACAAACAGGTATAGTAGAGTCTCGTAGATCAATACAGAGACGTCTGTACTTATCTTCGGGAGGCTATGGAAATATTAGAAAAATCTTCACTTCTTTGACTTCCTTATCGTGCGAGAGTTTTGACTTCAGATTCTAAATTTTTGTCTTTCTATTCTCTCACAGATGGTGAGGACACGTACAACTAGATCAGATGACTAGACACTCGTGCCCCCTATAAGAACCGCGAAAGGCCGGGGACGGGATAGAGACCGAGGACGTCCACGTGGTGCAGCCAAAGCAGCTGCATGAGCTACCACAGAGGATCCACCAGTAGCTCCAGTTGGAGGGCAGGCACCTAAGACGTCTGTTACTACACCAACCCTCTAGGAGACTCTCGCCCAGTTTCTGAGCATGTTCAGCACCTTGGCTTAGGCAGGATTGATACCACTTGCTCCTGCCACATATCAGGTCGGGGGAGAGCACAGACTCTCACCGCCCGTACCCCAGACCAGCGGGTCCAGGTCGACCAAGTTCCTGAGGTCATACCGATACAGCCGGTAGCTCCAGTTCAGCCCGAGGTTAGGATAGCAATTTCTGAGGGGGAGCAACTCAGGCTTGAGAGGTACAAGAAGTACCACCCTCTTACTTTCAGTGGCGTGGCGTCATAGGATTCCCAGGGTTTTCTTGAGGAGTGCCACTGCATCCTCCATACTATGGGTGTTGTGGAGTCTAGTGGGGTTTCTTTCACTACGTTTGAGCTTAGAGGAGCGGCCTATTAGTGGTGGCGAGCATATGAGTTGGGTGGTCTGGCCGAGGAAACTTCACTGACTTGGACTCAGTTCTCAGATATATTCTTGAGGGAGTATTTTCCCCAGAGTCTCAGAGATGCATGGCGCAGAGTTTGAGTAATTACGCCAAGGTTCTATGATCGTGTTAGAGTATGCGGCCCGGTTCAGTGATTTGGCCTGGCATGCACCAACCTTGTTTGCTACTGTTAGGGAGCGGGTTCATCGATTTATTGAGGGGCTCAACCCCATTGATTTAGCATGGACCGAGAGTTAGAGATAGACATCGCATACCAGTAGGTGGTAGGGATCGCCAGGAGATTGGAGGGTATGTTGACTCGTGAGAGAGAGGATAGGGAGGCCAAGAGGTCTCGAGAGTCTGGCACATACAGTGGTACTCGTTCCCCAACTGCAGCTTGTCAGGGTAGGGGCTATATGGGTCGCTATGTTCATTCAGCATTTCCAGCCGTAAGCGATGCTCCGGCCACTCGTAGGCCCCAGGCTCCTTATTATGCATTGCCATTGTCTGGTGCACCTCCTGCATGGGGTGTTTTTAGCGGTCAGTCCAGCCGATCAGGCCTGAGACAATCACAACAACCACTTCCTTTGAGAGCTTTCTTTGAGTATGGTGACACTCGTCATGTGGTGAGGGATTGCCCCAAACTCGGGATGGGTGCACCTCCATAGGCCACTCAGGAACCGCGTGCTCCACCGAGCCCTCATGCTATGGTTACAGCACCAGCTACCACCCCACCTGCACAGCCAACTCAAGGTGGAGGTCTGATAGGTATAGGTCGCCCTACAGGAGGAGGCCATGCCGGATATTATGCCCTTCCTACTAGGACGGAGGCAGTTGCATCCGATTCTATTATCACAAGTATTGTTCTGGTCTGTCATAGAGATCCATCAATCTTATTTGATCCAGGCTCCACTTATTCCTATGTGTCATCTTATTTTACCCTGTATTTGGGTATATCCCGTGAATCTCTGAGTTCTCATGTCTATGTGTCTACACCCGTGAGTGATTCTATTGTTGTTGACTGTGTGTATCAGACGTGTTTGATTGTTCTTAGTGATTTTGAGATCATAGACGATTTATTATTTCTTAGTATGGTGGATTTCAATGTTATTTTGGGCATGGTCTGGTTGTCACCCTATCACGCTATCCTTGACTGTCACGCCAAGACGGGGACGTTGTCTATGCCAGGTCTACCACAACTAGAGTGGAGAGGTACCTTAGATCATGTTCCTAGTAGGGTTGTCTCCTTTCTTAAGGCTCAGTGAATGGTTGAGAAGAGGTGTGATGCATATCTGGCATATGTGAGGGATGTTAGTGTTGATACTCCTACCGTAGATTCAGTTTCGGTAGTGAGGGACTATTCAGATGTAATCCCGGTGGATCTTCCGGGCATGCCGCCCGACAGGGATATTGACTTTGGAATTGATTTGTTACCAGACAGTCAGCCCATTTCTATTCCACCTTATTGTATGGCCCTAGCAGAGTTGAAAGCATTAAAGGAACAGTTGCAAGAATTGCTCGATAAGGGCTTCATTCGGCCTAGTGTGTCGCCTTGGGTGCTCCTGTCTTGTTTGTAAAGAAGAAGGATGGTTCTATGCGAATGTGTATTGATTATCGCCAGTTGAACACGGTTACAATGAAGAACAAATACCCATTTCCACGTATTGATGACCTATTTGATCAGCTTCAGGGTGCTAGATTGTTCTCTAAGATCGACTCGCGTTCAGGCTATCATCCGTTGAAGATTCGGGAGCCAGATATCCTGAAGACTGCTTTCAGGACTCGGTATGGTCTTTACGAGTTCCTTGTGATGTCTTTTGGGCTGACCAACACCCCAACAACATTCATGCACTTGATGAATAATGTATTTCAGCCCTATCTTGACTCTGTCATCATTGTGTTTATTGACGACATTCTGGTGTACTCCCGGAGTCGGGAGGATCATGAGCAGCACCTATGGATAGTGCTTCCGACCTTGAGGGAAAAAAAGTTATATGCAAAAATTTTAAAGTGTGAATTTTGGCTACAGTCAGTGGCATTTTTAGGTCATGTAGCATCGAGTGAGGGGATCAAGGTAGATCCGAAGAAGATTGAAGCAGTGCAGAGTTAACCCAGACCGTCCTCAGCTATGGAGATCCGAAGTTTTCTTGGCTTGGCGGGGTATTACCGTCGTTTTGTAGAGGGTTTCTCAACTATTGCAGCACCTATGACTAGATTGACCCAGAAGGGTGCTCCGTTCAGGTGGGCCGAGGAGTGTGAGGAGAGCTTTCAAAAGCTCAAGACTACTTTGACTACATCCCAGTGTTGGTATTGCCTACTGGTTTGGGGTCCTATACGGTGTATTGTGATGCATCGCGCATTGGTCTCGGCATAGTGTTGATGTAGGACGGTAGGGTGATTGCCTACGCGTCTAGACAACTGAAGGTACATGAGAAGAACTATCCGGTCCACGACCTCGAGTTAGCAAATATTGTTCATGCCTTGATGATCTGTCGACACTATTTGTATGGTGTCCCTTATAAGGTCTACATTGATCATCAGAGCCTACAACATCTGTTTAAATAGAAGGATCTTAACTTGCGGCAGCGGAGATGGTTGGAGTTGCTTAAGGATTATGACATCACCAGTCTTTATCATCCCGAGAAGGCCAATATGGTGGCCGGTTCCTTGAGTCACAAGGTAGAGAGTTTGGGCAGCTTAGCATATCTACTGGTAGTAGAGAGTCCTTTAGCCTTGAATGTTCAGGCCTTGGCCAACCAGTTTGTCATATTGGATATTTCCGAGCCAAGTCGAGTTTTGGCATGTGTGGTTTCTCAATCTTCTCTTTATGATCGTATCAGAGAGCGTCAGTATGATGACCCCCATCTGCTTGTCCTTAAGGACACGGTTCAATACCATGATGCCAAGGAAGTCACTATTGGAGATTACGGTATATTACATATGCAGGGCAGGCTATGTGTGCCTAATGTATATGGTTTGAGTGAGTTGATTCTCTAGGAGGCTCACAGTTCGCGGTACTCCATTCATCCAGGTGCCACGAAGAATTATCAGGACCTGAAGCAACAATATTGGTGGAGGCGGATGTAAAAGGACATAGTGGAATATGTAGCTCGGTGCCGTCAACAGGTGAAGTATGAGCATCTACGGCCAGGCGGATTGCTTTAGAAGCTAGAGATTCCAGAGTGAAAATAGGAGTGGATCACTATAGATTTCGTTGTTTGGCTCCCATGGACTCAGAGGAAGTTCGATGCAGTTTGGGTGATTGTGGATAGATTGACCAAGTCAGCTCATTTTATTCCTGTGGTCACTACTTATTCTTCGGAGTAGCTGGTTCAGGTTTACATTCGCGAGATTGTCAGGCTTCATGGTGTACCGGTATCTATCATCTCTGACAGGGGTAAGCAATTTACATCACTGTTATGGAGAGCCGTACATCATGAGTTGGGTACTCGAGTAGAGTTGAGCACAACATTTCACCCTCAGATGGACGGACAATCCGATCTCACTATTCAGATATTGGAGGATATGCTTCGTCCGTGTGTGATGGATTTTGGGGGTGCTTGGATCAGTTCTTGCCACTTGTAGAGTTTGCGTACAACAACAGTTATTAGTCGAGCATTCATATGGCATCATATGAGGCTTTGTATGGTAGAAGGTGTCGGTCTCCAGTGGATTGGTTCGAGTCGGGCGAGGCTAGACTAGGCTATTGGGTACATACTTGGTTCAGGATGCTTTGGAAAATGTTAAATTAATTCAGGATCAACTTCGTACTGCCTAGTCCAGGCTTAGTTATGCGGATTGGAAGGTTCACGATGTTGCATTCATGGTTGGGGAGCGGGTCTTGCTCCGGATTTCGCCCATGAAGGGTATTATGAGGTTCGGAAGATTGGCAAGTTGAGCCTTACGTATATCGGCCTTTTGAGATTCTTGAGAGGGTTTGAGAGGTGGCCTACAGACTTGAACTACCACCTAATCTCTCTGCAGTCCATCCAGTGTTCCATATTTCCATGCTCCGAAAGTATCACGACAATCCGTCTCATGTGTTAGACTTCAGCTCAGTCCAGTTGGACAATGATCTATCTTATGTTGAGGAGTCGGTGGCCATTTTGGACAGGCAGGTTTGAAAGTTGAGTCCAAAGAGCATCGCTTCAGTGGAGGGGTCATCTGGTCGAGGAGGCGACTTGGGAGGCCAAGCATGATATGCGCAACCATTACCCTTATCTTTTCACCACTTCAGGTATATCTCTATACTCATTCGATGACGAACATTTGTTTTAATAGGGGGAGGATGTAACAACCCGGCCGGTCATTTTGAGAATATTAGCCCCGAACAACTAATTATTGCTCCCTCTATTTCAATTTATGGTTACATAACTAGCCGGGGTGCTTGGTGTTGGATTCGGGAGAGTTTCGGAGTGGAATGTGACCCATAGTCCCTAAATTGGGAGTTTAAGTTCTAGGAATTCACCGTAGTTTGAATTGTGTGAAAACAACTCCGGAATGGAGTTTTGATGGGTCCTTTAGTTCCGTAGGGTGATTTTGGTCTTAAGATCGGGTTCGGATGTTGATTTGGAGGTCCGTATGTCATTTTGGCGTTAATTGGTGAAAGTTGGAAAATTGAATGATTTTGGGGAAGTTTGACCGGGAGTGGAATTTTGCTATCAGAGTCGGATTCCGATTCCGGAAGCTGGATTAGGTCTGTAATGTCAATTATGACTTGTCTGCAAAATTTGAGGTCAATCGGACTTGATTTGATAGGTTTCGGCGTCGAATGTAGAAGTTTGAAGTTCTAAAGTTCATTTGGCTTGAATCGATGTGCAATTCGTGCTTTTAGCATTGTCTGATGTGATTTAAGGGCTCTACTGAGTGCGTATAATATTTTAGGACTTGCTGGTAAACTCGTACGGGGTCCTGGGGGCAACCCAGTGTGATTCATACTTGAATTTGGAACAAAATTGGACTTGGTGCACAGCTGTAGCATTGATGTGTCTAGTGCAATCGCACCTGCGCATTTTGGGCCGCAGGTGCGGCACCGTAGAAGCGACCATTGAGCCACAGATGCGGTCACAATCTCATTGAAGCGGACTCGCAGAAGTGGGCATTTGGCCGCAGAAGTGACGCTGGGTTGGCCCAGCTGCGATCGCAGGTGCGAGGTAAGTTGATGGCCTAGCCTAGGATGTGGTCGCACAAGCGGGAGGTTCGTCGCAAATGCGGGGTCACAGGTGCGAGTCCTGGTCCGCAGAAGCAGAAATCCTGTACATAACTGGAATCCGAACCTACGATGGATTTTCTGCAAGTGCGATTGGGAGCCCGCAGAAGCGAAATCACTAGGCAGAAAAGGGCGAAATCCGAGGGTTTGATTTCATTCTCCATTTTTGAACCTAGAGAGTTCTGATTGAGGCAAAATTTTGAGGGTTTTTCAGAGGAAATATTTGGGTAAGGATTCTTGACTTATTTTTGATTAATCTCTAATAAGATATTATTTATTCTTCATTTAATTAAGAACTTGGGTTGAGAAATTTGTGGAAAAGGTGTAAAAATTCTTAGGCCGAATTTTGAGGTTTTGATCGAGAATTTTGTTTCGGATTTGAGCAATTTTTATATGCATGAACTCGATATCGAATTGGTGTTCGTATTTTGTGACTTTTACCCGATTCTGAGACGTGGGCCTGGGTCAACTTTTGGGACGATTTTTCAATTCTTCGCTAAAATCGTAGTTTCTTTATTTAAATTAGTTTCTTATAGTTGTATTTATAGTATGTAATTGCTTTTGGCTAGATTTGGGCCATTCGGAGTCAGAATATCAAGGGAAAGGCATTCTTATTGACTGATTGAGCTTAGTTTGAGCTAAGTGACTTCTCTAACCTTGAGGGGGGGGAGGGGGAGGGGGGGACTCCCCTTAGGTTTTAGTATTGTTATAATATTTGAAATACGTGAAGGCCGCGTACGTAAGGTGACGAGTGTGTACTCGGGTTAAATGTTTAAAATATTCGGTTTTTGCTGAGTAGTTTTCTTCTAAATCCTTAACTGAGTTGCTCTAGCCCGTGTAGTCATCATGCTTAACCTAAAGTCGCATGTCTACGTGTATTAACGCTTACTTGCAATTTGTGCAACATGCTTAGTTGAATTACTTTCTTCCTTGATTCTTGTATTCAATCTTTAACTGTAGGATTCCTTGCTGTAAATTCGTTGTTCCATAGGTTATGAGTTGTGTATTTACTTTTGGGACTACGAGGCAGTACCTTAGGAGCGCCCTTGTTGCATATTTACTTTTGGGACTACGAGGTGCTACCTCGGGAGCTCCCCCTATTACATATTTACTTTTGGGACTACAAGATGGTACCTCGGGAGATTCCCGTGTTGCATTTGGGACTACGGGGTGGTACCTCGGGAGCTCCCCCTGTTGTGTATTTATATTTGGGTCTGCGAGGCGATACCTCGGGAGTGCCCTTATTGTTTACCTCTATTTGTTGCGTTGTTACCTTTCTGTACTTTCTTATTGTTTCAATTTTTAGTCATTTCATTATATTATTATATCTTCTTGCCTTGTTTCCCTTTTATTCCAGTAGGGCCCTGACCTCGGCACTACTCTACCGAGGATAGGCTTGGCACTTACTGGGTACCGTTATGGTGTACTCATACTACACTTCTGCACATTATTTTGTGCAGATACAGGTACTGCTTACCAGACCAGGTACCAGTGAGCTAGGCTATACGCGGAGACTTTAAGGTACATCTGCCAGCGTCCGCATACCTCGAAGTCCCCCTCTATCTTTATGATGTTATTTTCTTTATTTTCATTAGACTCTGATGTATAGGGACACTTAGAATTTTCTCTTTAGAGCTTGTGACTTATTTCTACCGGGTTTTGGGAGATGTAATTATTGAAATCGCAGTTTTTATTTAAATTTCAAGTTTTGAGGTTTGAGTTCAGTTTATATTCTGTTATTCCGCATAAATGTTAGGCTTACCTAGTCATAGAGATTAGGTGCCTTCATGACATCTTACAGAGAGAATTTAGGTCGTGACAGTTTTAAAAGGTATGGGCATAAGGCAAGGCGTTTTACATATGCCTCAACAAGGCGTAAGCCCCGAGGCACGGGGCGTAAGCCTCAATGGTATTTAATTATTAATATTTCATAAAAAATAATATAAATACAGTAAATATTTTAAATAGGTAAAGTTTCATAAACATTGAAGAAAACTATAAATAAGTGAAAAAGATATATAGATGTGTTCCATCCCTATTAATAACTAGTCAAAATCTTTATACGCTACTTACTAACACAAGTAACTATAGTTGAAAAGAATAAAGTTTTCTACATGAGGAACAAAAAAGATGACTAAAATACAATTTGAACTTTGAACTTGTTGCTATGGAGGAAAATTAAGTCTTCTTTGGATTTGCAAAACAAAAAACAAAAACAAAAAATGATTGTTCGTTGCTTTTGGGAGATAGTAATAAACTAGGGCTTGTAGCAATAAAAAAAAGTCTTGATTTTTAAATTTGATATTTCAGTTCCTTTTTAAAACTTTTGATTAACTAAAAGCTGAATTTTGAGAATTTGGCTATTATACTAAGGATTTACTCAACAAATTTTATTTTAATTTGAAAAAGTCTCTTGGGCTTACTCCTCACTACAAAAACTCGCCCCAACGCCCGGCGTACGCCTGTAGTGACTGGGCATACGCCTCTTGAGTCTTTCCCCCTGCACCATCGCCTCGGGGGCATTTTCGGTACGCCTCGCCCCAAGGCTCGCCCCGAAAACGCCTTTTAAAATACTGATAAATAATCATTGCAAAAAAAAAAAATCTCAATACCCAAGATACCAATATTTATATGAATATATTTTATACATACCATAGTGTCCGACTAGTACACCAAATCAATAAATACATAATACATATATATATATATATATATATTATTAACCTCGATTAAATAGTGTATATTCTCAGCTCAACGGTACACCAATTCAAATTATTTGGTATGCACACAAGATGGGAATATAAAATATATATTTTTTTTTCATTTTGAACTTGTAAATCTTCATGCGTGTGTGTATATATAGATGTATATATACACTAAATCTTACGCATAACAGTTATTTTCCGACATCACGACAATTAAGAATATTAATATTTGTGCAAAGTAGCCTATTCTTATAGTAAATGATATGGTAAAATTTCATATTTTTGTGTAAATCTTCTAGGAAAGAGTCTCAACCTTTAAATTAAGGTAGTGAATTGTAATTTTCTGCTAATATTTGACAATTAGCCAAGATACAAGAATATAATGTATGCAACTCTAGGTTTGTCGGTCCATTTTAGAGAGCATAATGGAAATCTAGAAAGATGACTATTTTATTTTATTTTTATCAAATATACTATTGTATCCACGGTGATTTTCTAGCTAGTCGACTTGCAAACTCCTATTTATAATTAAGTTGAAAGTATTTTTGTTAATATTTTGAAGGTGTGATATGCTATTTTATGTCATATATATATATATATATATATATGATTAATTTCTACACTAAATTTTTATATAAAAATATGGAATGTTAGATGAATAGAATTAAAACTAGATGAATTAATAAAAGAAGAATTGAAAAGAATAAACTATGTGATGGATTCTGTAAATTAATTTATTTTTCCTCGTCTAATTAAAAAGATTTCATGAATTTGTTAAATTATAGAACAAACATAATTTTTTAAAATTATAATAATATAGAAAAAATAATAATTAAAATAGTAACATGAAGTTATTATCATATCAGGATTAAACCTATCTTCCCTATTACATGTTCTATATTCTAAACATTCTACCCTCTCCAAAATATTTTCATCTGAAAAGGAAGGAACACTCATAAAATGAAAGGCTTAGAGAGAATTTATTTTTGATAAATCTATATTCTATAACCATTCCAAAAACGAAAATTCACAATACCCAAGATACCAATATTTATATGAATATATTTTATACATACCATAGTATCCGGCTAGTACACCAAATCAATAAATACATAATACATATTTTTTAATATCTTTTTATTATTAACCATGATTAAATTGTATATATTCTCAGCTCAAACGGTACACCAATTCAAATTATTTGGTATGCACACAAGATGTGATAATAAAATATATTTTTTTTTCATTTTGAACTTGTAAATCTTCAGGCGTCTGTCTCTCTCTATATATATATATATATATATATATACTAAATATTAGCTTATTTTGAACGCATAACAGTTATTTTCTGTAACGACCCGACCGGTCGTTTTGAGGTTTTGGAATGAATTGGAACACTTAGTTCCAAGGTTTAAAGCTTAAGTTATGGTGGTTTTGGACTTAGGAGCATGTCCGAAAAATTATTTAGAGGTCCGTAGTGGAATTAGGCTTGAAATGCCGAAAGTTGAATTTTTGGAAAGTTTGACCGGGGGTTGACTTTTTGATATCGGGGTCAGAATTCGATTCTGAAAATTTTAATACCTCCGTTATGTATTTATGACTTGTGTGCAAAATTTGAGGTCAATCGGACGTGAATTGATAGGTTCCGGAATCGTTTGTAGAAATGAGAAATTTCAAAGTTCATTAGGCTTGAATTGGGGTGTAATTCATGGTTTTAGCATTGTTTGAGGTGATTTGAGGGTTCGACTAAGTCCGTATGATGTTTTAGGACTTATTGGTATATTTGGTTGAGGTCCCGAGGGGCTCGGGTGAGTTTTGGATGGTTAACGGATCATTTTTAGCCTTGGTGAGATTGCTCATATCTGTTGCTGCATTTTTCTGATTTTCTCTTTCGCGTTCACGAATAATGTTTTCTGAGTGTGAGGTTTCGTTCTTCGCGTCCACGAAGGGGAGGACGCGAATGCGAACGCGAAGGTATGGTCTGTGTGTGCATCGCGAACGCGTGAGAGGTGTCGCGTTCACGAAGAGGAGTGAGGCTATTGGAGACTCCCGTGTCCTTGTTCTACGCGTTCGCGAGGTGGAGGTCGCGTTCGCAAAGGTCTGAGCTGGTAAAACTTCGCGTTCGCGAAGCCGTGGTCGCGTTCACGAAGGGTAAGGTATGCAAGGTTTCACGGTCGCGTTCGCGAAGGGTTAAATTGTGGGCAGTCGAGTTGTGCTTCGCGAACGCGAGGGACCTGTCGTGTTCGCGAAGAAGAGAGGTCTCGACAGAGAGTTTAAGTTATTTCAGTTTTTGACGAATTTGAGCTCGGGAAGAGGCGATTTTTGGAAGTTTTTCAACGGAAATAACGGGGTAAGTATTTTTGCCTCAATATTGGTTAAATTACCCAAATCCATAGTTATTTTTATCATTTAATTGATGAATTAAGTTAGAAAAGTTTGAAAACCCTCTTAGTCTAAATTGAGGATTTGAAGGCCGAGTTGTGGTCGGATTTGAGTAATTTTGGTATGGTTGGACTCTTCGTTGAATGGGGGTTCGGATTTTATAAGTTTTATCGGATTTCGAGATGTGGACCCCATGGGTGATTTTTGGGGCGTAATTTTGGATTTTTAGAAAATATTAGTATTTTGATTTGGAATTAATTTCTATAATTTTTGTGATCTGAATCAAATTAATTGTGACTAGATTCGAGTCGTTTGGAAGATGATACGCACAGAATGGAATTTCTAAAGCATTGCTTAGCTTGCTCGATATTGGATTTGACTTGTTCGAGGTAAGTAACTCTTCTAATCTTGGAGCTGAGGGTATGAACCCTGAATATATGTATTATGTAAATTGTTGGGAGGTGACGCATATGGTAGGTGACAGTCGTGTGGGCGTGCACTATAGAAATTGTGACATAATTGTTTATGTGGAATTTTGTAGTTAAATAATCTTGGCATTTTCCATGCAGTTTTATGTATTAAAGAAATTGAGTTGAAAATCATATTAAAAATCATGTTGAAGTTATGTGCCAGTATTATTAGGACCCACAAAGGTCATATTACTGTGAATTATTTGTTTAAATTAAAAATTCATACTCAGACATATTCGATTCATTGCATATCATATCTCAGTCTCTGTTGTTATTTATTGATACATCATATCATCATTTTTGGGCTATTCTCATGACATTGTGAGCCCATGAGAGAGACTGGAGAGATTGATGATTGAGGGAGGCCGAGGGCCTGATTGTGAGGATATTTTTGGGATCAGGTTGCACGCCGCAGCAGGACATGTTGGCTTTATATATATTATTACTATTATATGGATCGGGGTACCCCTCCCCCCTGCAGCAGGCTTTATTGGCTTATTATGACACGTGAGTTGTCCGTGCAGATTATAACGCTTAGGCTAAAGGAGCCCCTACGGAGTCTGTACACACCCCTAGTGAGCGCAGGTACCTACTGAGTGCGAGTGCCGAGTGCTGAGTGACTGGGAGGCATTAGAGATAGTGAGGCATGCCTGAGGGGCTGTTTACAAGTGATTGTGAGGTATGCCCGAGGGGCTGTTTACGAGTGATTGTGAGGTAAGCCCGAGGGGCTGTTTATGATTTTATCACTGAGTTGCATCGCATTGGCATGCACACATAACATACATTCATAGAGATGTATTTTTCTCATGTTATACAACATCACATCATTCATGATTTCTCACACATTTTGACAGATGGGCATAGTGATGCATTTGTTTTTACACGGGTTACATCACGGGTTATTTGAAAAAAATTATTATTTTCAAACTTATTCATTTTTTTGACAACTTCGGCAAACTATTTGGGTTTTCACTGATGTACTTGAAAGGAAGAACTATTATTTTTGAAATCATGATTTGGCTAAGCATTTAATCTCTGAGTTACTTCTGGTATTATTTGTTTTATATTGTTATGGACTGTTGTGGACTAGTGGTTTTGGACCCGAACTTGGTAGAAGCTCGTCATTACTTTCAACCTAAGGCTAGGTTAGTTACTTACTCAGTACATGGGGTCGGGTGTACTGATACTACACTTCTGCACATTACGTGCAGATGTTGGCTGTTGGCTGTTGTTGTGCTCGATGGTTGCGGGATTTGAAGATGTACCTGCGTTCCTGTTGTAGCTGCCTCTTGTTCATGGTAGCCTTAGATTTATAAAAGCTCTGTTTATGTATTATTAAAACAGACTATGTATTTATTTCATTTCCGCTTGGCATACTCTATTCTTATTAGCTCATGATTTGTACTACCAGTTCTTGGGGGATGTATGAGATTAAAGATTTTTATTCACTTAAATTGCTTTAATAATTGTTATTAGAATTGGATAATTAAAAGTTGACTTACCTAGCTGGTTGGGTTAGGTGCCATCACGACTAGTTAGATTTTGGGTCGTGACAAGGTGGTATCAGAGCTCTAGGTTCATAGGTTCTACAAATCATGAGCAAGTGTCTAGTAGAGTCTTGCGGATCGGTATGATGACGTCCATACTTATCTTCGAAAGGCTATAGAGCATTTAGGATATATACTTCCCATCTTTCTTTCCTTATCGTGTGGTATTGATTCAACTTTATACATAACTCTTTGAATTCCTTCCACGTATTCATATGCGCACATGAGCGCTCAGTATCAGTTGTGCATCGCCGGCTTGTGAGTCTATTAATGAGGTTCGAGGTGAGTATTCTGTATTTTGGTGATGGGCCAGTCTGGAGGACTTGAGGCCATGGTTAGACCTTAGCTTGAGCTCAGTAGCTTCAGTTGTAACCTGTACAGTTGGACTCATATGTCCGGTAATGATCCTACAGTGGAATTTGTGGCTCGATGAGCGGTGAAATGGCTTTGTGATGAGTATGATGTAACTGCGGGATGTGTTAAGACGATTTGAATGTGACAAGAAGTGTTTCTTTGAAATGTAAAAGAAGGCCATTGGGTGCTTGATTTTTTTTTTTTGATGCGACGTACAGTCTCGAGTGTGAATGTTTTGAAGGATCTTTTACTATTGTTAAATTTTGGAACAAATTAAATTCTCATGTCTGGTTAGTGAGTTTGGACTCAGATAGACTAAGTGATTGCATAGTAATTATGACTGCGAAAGGGTATATCATGATACCAATTTGAGGTTAAGCAGGTGGGTTATTTCCTACGGAGTAATCTACGTAGGTGTATTCCTTATGATGTGAGTGAAGAGTTTCTTTTATGCCAGTGGGGCATATGTGTGGAGATATAAATTTGAATCTGGCTGAGAAAATTGATTCGAGTGTCAAGAGAATGATTGCGAGCTTAGCGGATGATTTGGGGTATTTTTATGGTTGGTGTTGCAGGAGTTTGAGAAGAAGTTTCGTTGAACTGACCGTGGCATTATGACAGTAATAGAGTATTGGTATTGTGAGTTATGGAATGTTTTAATCTATGGCTTTGAGCCAAGTGGGGGAGCTTGCTATTAATAATTCAATTTCATGATTATATGTAAAGGTTTAGTTTTGGCAGAGGCATACTAGTGGGTTAGTTATGACTTGCAAAAGTTGAGATCGATGATGACTCGAATAAGAAAATTCCTGAATACGGGTTATATTGCATTTATGAGTATATAAAAATCGTGGGATAAGTGAGTTATTATTTGTGAATGATGTAGTATGCACGGAGTATGAATTTGATATGTGGTATTAAAGTAGAGTTACTTCTTTGAGAGTTGTTGTGCTAATGGGGCACGTGTCTTTTGGCCCATTTGGATGGTGTAATGTGGATTTGAACATAGGGGGTGATTCTCGATAGAAAGCTAATGGATTCGAGATTTATATGTAACAATTGAGTATTTTTGGCAGATTTGTTTGCGGCTAAAATCTGAGATTTAAGTTGGATGGTGTCGAGACTTATGGCATTTTAGTATATCATTATGGATTTTATATTTTGGTATTAGAAAGGTGAATGAAACGTCCTTAGACTCAAATAAGGTATTTTCAGAGTGGGTTTTTCGGTTGTGGTATTTATATGGGTAATTATGATGTGGTGAGACTCTACAGATATTTTGTTGGTAATATTCTTGGGTTTGGTGACCTACGTGGTTTGGTCGAGTTAGAGGAATTTAGTTCTAATGTCTTGGTTATGTGCAGATAGATTTTAAAGTGTTCTTGATGGTTTCTACCATGGTTGGAATCAGATATTTTCTACTGGTGTGAGAAACGTATTGTGTATTGTGATTTTCTCTTGGAATGAAGCAAGATAAAGGTTTCTAACTAACCGGATATGTAATTTGCTGGTGACCAGAGTTGATAATGAGATTCTTGTGCTTTTCACATGATGGCAAGATAGATGTTATGTGTTGTGTGAAAGTTAGATTTACATGTACAAGGTGGCAGTTCAGTCTTGAAGGAAGGTAACAAAGTTTGGGCAGAATGGTCATGAATTCTTAGACAACATGGGCGGTTCCAAACGACTAGATGAATACGATTACTACTTGGTGTATGAGAAGGGTGTGTATTTCAGAAGGCGCATTGTATTTTGACTTACGGATGTTTAATTAGTATTGCGGTACTTACATGGTTGATAGACTGCTGATATTCAAATTTTGCCAAGTGGCACGGAATAACTTTTAAAGTATTTCTCGTGGGATGATCGTGTATGAGAGAGGTGTTAGGCATTCGGGCGGTGGAGATGGAATCAAATATGATGATTCGCGTGTTCTATGGATTTGGAGATTTGGGAGTTCTCAAGAGAAAATTGTTTCATGGTTGTGGACTGTGAAGTTGTGGCCGGAGCTAGCCAGATGATAGAATGTGTTGTGATTCAGTCATTATGGATTTTCGGAGGGATTTTTATCTATTTATGGGTAACCCGAGTTGATTTGGGGGTCCATTGGTAGGCCCAATTAAGATATGTATTCTACACCGAGCCGGAATGATTAGCTCCATACCGCTATTATTAAGGTATGTGTCATTCGGTTGATGTTGAACTTATTCGTGTTCTGAAATGAACTGTAAGCTACTCTTTTATGCTACAAGGAGTTTTGATTCATTGGTTATGTGCACAGATGGTGCGGTTCTATTTGAGCTTTATAGCGGAATTTGAGCATGATGATTATTTGGGTATTGCATGATCGATTGCGTAATGGTTATGTTCTTTCATGTTTAGTGTGGCCTTTTGTCATTTGCCTCTCTGTGGTTATTGATTTTGAGCGGGGTGGCTCGAGCTATATATTATGGACCAGCGATTGGATGTTAAGGTATGGACCTTGTGTTAGAATCAGGTGATGGTTCTACGGTGTATGATGAATTTTCAGCATTTCATTGTGGCGGTACTTGTTAATCTAGCGGGGCAGTTTTCTCATTTGAGTCATTTTCCATGACTGGGTACATTTGAATTGCTGCGTATTGGTGCACTGATGGCACGTGATATGGCTCTGAGTTATATCGGTGCGACATGTCTATGGAACCATTGTGTTTAGTAATACAAGGTCATTGGACCTAGAATGGGTAGTATCAGGTTTGATTTCGGTATATTCGGGAGTATAATATTGAGAGTCAGCTTAGAAAGTGATTATGGTTCTGGTTGGGGCTAGAGAGCTCCGTGACTTGTTGATCTGGTAAGTGGTCATGAAATTTTGCATGCTTCTTTTATTATCAACAGTGTACGAAGGTTTTGGGATGAGGTTTGGTTCGATATGGGTTTAGTACTAGTGTTTGGTTGGTTTTGGAGTAGTCATTGTGGTCAGGAATGGTGCTATGAGCATGCGAGTTGTGTAATATGTTAGGTGATTATGTCAGTGGTTATGGTTATAGTTATGGCTTGATACAACTTGTTCAAACTCATACATGGTGTAAATCTAAGATTAGTGTCTTGAAAGAAATTCTAAAGGTTGCAAATTAAATTCCAAGGTTTATGGGCTAATGTTAAATCAATGATTTCAGTTGTATTGTGTTGTCAAGCTCATACGGAATAGGGTGGCATGGGTTCACCCCCGGGTACGTGTGTGGTAAGATGGAATAGTGATTTGATGGCTTGGAAACAACTCCTGACATTTTCGAGGACGAACGCATGTTAAAGTGGGGGAGAATGTAACTACCCGGCCGGTCGTTTTGAGTATTAGAACCTCGTTTCCCCATTTACTGCTCAAATTGTACTTTACAATTGTTGTGTGACTTGTCGGGGCAATTGGTTCGGGTCTGGTGAGGTATTGAAATGAATTGGAATACTTAGTTCCAAGGTTTAAAGCTTAAGTTAAAATAGTGATAGGATGTCGACTTATGCGTAAACAACCTCGGAATTTAATTTTGATGATTACAATAGCTCCGTATGGTGATTTTGGACTTAGGAGCATGTCCAAAAAATTATTTGGAGGTCCGTAGTGGAATTAGGCTCGAAATGCCTAAAGTTAAATTTTTGGGAAGTTTGACCGGGGGTTGACTTTTTGATATCGGGGTCGGAATCTGATTCTGAAAATTTTAATACCTCCGTTATATTATTTATGACTTGTGTGCAAAATTTGAGGTCAATCGGACGTGAATTGATAGGTTCCGGAGTCATTTGTAGAAACTAGAAATTTCAAAGTTCATTAGGCTTGAATTGGGATGTAATTCATGGTTTTAGCGTTGTTTGAGCTGATTTGAGGGTTCGACTAAGTCCGTATGATATTTTAGGACTTGTTGGTATACTTGGTTGAAGTCCCGAGGGGCTTGGGTGAGTTTTGGATGGTTAGCGGATCATTTTTGGCCATGGTGAGATTGCTCATATCTACTGCTGCATTTTTCTGATTTTCTTTTTCGCGTTCACGAGTGGGCCCTGGCGTTCGCGAAGAATGTTTTCTGAGTGTGAGGTTTTATTCTTCGCGTCCGCAAAGGGGAGGACGCGAATGCGAAGGTATGGTCTGTGTGTGCATCGCGAACGCGTGAGAGGTGTCCCGTCCGCGAAGAGGAGTGAGGCTATTGGGGATCCCCGGGTCCTTGTTCTACGCGTTCGCGAGGTGGAAGTCACGTTCGCGAAGGTCTGAGCTGGTAAAGCTTCATGTTCGCAAAGGGTAAGGTTTGCAAAGCTTTGCGTTCGCGAAACCACGGTCGTGTTCGCGAAACCACGGTCGCGTTCGCGAAGGGTTAAATTGTGGGCAGTCGAGTTGTGCTTCGCGAATGCGAGGGACCTGTCGCGTTCGTGAAGAAGAGAGGTCTGGATAGAGAGTTTAAGTTCTGAAAATGGGACGAATATTTGATGGATTTGAGCTCGGGGAGAGGCGATTTTCGGGCGTTTTTCAAGAAAAATAATGGGGTAAGTGTTCTTAACTCAATATTTGTTAAATTGCCTGAATCCATGGTTGTTTTTATCTTTTAATTGGTGAATTAAGTTGGAAAAATTTGAAAACCCTCTTAGTTTAAATTGAGGATTTGAAGGCCGAGTTGTTATTGGATTTGAGTAGTTTTGGTATGGTTGGACTTGTGGTTGAATGGGGGTTCGAATTTTGTGAGTTTTATCGGATTCCGAGACGTGGGCCCCACGGGTGATTTTTGGGGCGTAATTTCGGATTTTTGGAAAATATTAGTATGTTGATATGGAATTAATTCCTATAACTTTGTGAGCTGAATCAAATTAATTGTGACTAGATTCGAGTCGTTTGGAAGTTGATACGCGCAGAATGGAATTTGTGGAGCATTGCTTAGCTTGCTCGACATTGGATTTGGCTTGTTCGAGGAAGTAACTCTTCTAATCATGGAGCTGAGGGTATGAACCCTGAATATATGTATTATGTGAATTGTTGGGAGGTGACGCACATGCTAGGTGACGGGCATGTGGGCGTGCACTATACAAATTTTGACATAATTATTTATGTGAAATTTTGTAGTTAAATAATCTTAGCATTTTCCATGCAGTTTTATGTGTTAAAGAAATTGAGCTGAAAAGCATATTAAAAATCACGTTGAGGCTATGTGCCAGTATTATTGGGACCCACAAAGGTCATATTGCTGTGAATTATTTATTTAAATAGAAAATTCATACTCAGTCATATTCATTTCATTGCATATCATATCTTAGTCTTTGTTGTTATTTATTGATACATCATATCATCATTTTTGGGCTATTCTCATGACATTGTGATCCCATGAGAGAGAGACTAGAGAGATTGATGACTGAGGGAGGTCGAGGGACTGATTGTGAGGATATTTTTGGGATCGGGCTGCATGCCGCAGCGAGATATGTTGGCTTTATATATATATTATTACTATTATATGGATCGGGGTTGCCCGCCTGCAATAGGCCTTATTGGCTTATTATGGCATGTGAGTTGTCCATGCGGATTCTGATATGATATTATAGCACGTGAGTTGTCCGTGTAGATTATAACGCTTGGGTTGAAGGAGCTCCTTCAGAGTCTGTTCACACCCTAGTGAGCGCAGGTACCTACTGAGTGCAAGTGCCGAATGTTGAGTGACTGGGAGGCATGAGAGATGGTGAGGCATGCCCGAGGGACTGTTTACGAGTGATTGTGAGGTATGCCCGATGGGCTGTTTACGAGTGATTGTGAGTTATGCCCGAGGGGTGGTTTACGAGTGATTGTGAGGTAACCCCGAGGGGCTGTTTATGATTTTATCACTGAGTTGCATCGCATTGACATGCAAACATGACATACATGCATAGAGATGTATTTTTCTCATGTTGTACAACATCATATCATTCATGATTTCTCACACATTTTGACAAATGGGCATAGTGATGCATTTGTTTTTACATGGGTTATCTGGAAGGAAAATGAAACATCTCATTTATTATTGAAAGGATTTTTGGAAAAAATTATTGTTTTCAAACTTATTCATTTTTTTTGACAACTTCGGCAAACTATTTGGGTTTTCACTGATGTACTTGAAAGGAAGAACTATTATTTTTGAAATCATGATTTGGCTGAGCATTTAATCTCTGAGTTACTTATGGTATTATTTGCTTTATGTTGTTATGGACTGTTGTGGACTAGTGGTTTTGGACCCGACCTTGGTAGAAGCTCGCCATTACTTTCAACCTAAGGCTAGGTTTGTTACTTACTCAGTACATGGGATAGGTTGTACTGATACTACACTTCTGCACATTGCGTACATATGTTGCCGTTGTTGTTGTTGTGCTCGATGGTTGCGGGATTTGAAGATGTACCTGCGTTCCTGTTGTAGCTGCCTCTTGTTCATGGTAGCCTTAGATTTATAAAAGCTCTGTTTATGTATTATTCAAACAGACTATGTATTTATTTCATTTTCGCTTGGTATACTCTATTCTTAGAAGCTCATGATTTGTACAACCAGTTCTTGGGGGATGTATGAAATTAAGATTTTTATTCACTTAAATTGCTTTAATAATTGTTATTGGAATTGGATAATTGAAAGTTGACTTACCTATCCGGTTGGGTTAGGTGCCATCACGACTAGTTGGATTTTGGGTCGTGACATTTTCCGACATCGGGACAATTGTTGGACTATTTGGACTGATCAACATGCTTTTAAAAATTATACTTCCGAAATGAAAGGAAAAAAAAAAGAGTATAGACAACTACTTCCCCTCAGCTAGTATTTCTTTTAGTAAGAAAACAGAGAAGACCTAATTAGAGTAGGAGTAGGACTTAGAAGATACTTATTGTAATATTATGTTTGAATTGTGGTCTCTTAACTTGGTCGGTTAAGGATTATCTCATAGAAACTCAACTCATCAAACCTCTAACGTTAACTTTACTGCGAAGTCTTAAAATTACCATTTGAATTATGCAACTAAAATTCCTACGCACGCTAGACTTCATTTGCTCTAAAGATTACCAAAATGAGAATTAATTAATTAAGGGAAGAGAATAATTAAGGTGAAAATTAAGAGATAGAAAAGCAAACAATACCATAAAACACGTAATTAACCCATGTAACCACGTCTTAGCGAGAATTACTCGTACACTTCTCTATTAGTGGAGAACTGGAAATCTTACGTTCCATCTTAAACGAAACAATCCTAGATTCTAGAACGTCCTATTCAACCTTAACTGAGAAAACATCGGATGTTTTGCATCGGCGACTCAGAAGGGGATATAAACGATGACAAATGTTGTCAACAACACTCAAAATATCTCCCCTCTAGCTACTCCTGCTTCTGCTACTACTTATGCAGTCACTACTTCCACTGGAAGTAACCCGAGTAACATTACAAGGGTTGCTTCCCGAGGCGGTGGCGGCGGTGGAAGTGGAGCAAATGGTTCGCAAGCTTGCGCTGCGTGCAAGTATCAACGCAGAAGATGTGCGTCTGTTTGTCCGTTAGCCCCTTATTTTCCAGCCGAAAGGCAGAAAGATTTTCTCAATGCCCACAAACTTTTCGGTGTTAGTAACATATTGAAGGTCCTAAAAAATGTGCCTCCGTTTCAGAAAGACAACGCTATGAAAGCATTAATCTTTGAGGCTAATATTCGTGCCGACGACCCTGTTGGAGGGAGTCATCGAGTCATCCAGAATCTACATCGGCAAATTAATCTATATCAGGCACAATTGCAACTTGTTTATCACCAAATTGTGCGGGTCCAAGAGGCTGCTATCCAAGAACAGCAAAATTTTAATACGATGGCTTCAGTTCGTGGAACTAATAGTACTTTGAATTTTGATATGTTGCCGCTGCATGACCTTCATGGCTTCGACAGATCTAATTCAATTTCTCTTGGAGAAGCAGGATCAAGCAGTCAAATAGTAAAAGGAAAAGGAGTCGAGAGATTCAGTAGTGCTGAAGAATTTGAAGCTAAAACAATGATGACACATTCAGATGGCAAACAACCTTTGGTTGAATCTGAGCATATCAAGCCATATTTTGGAAGTATTCATAATTTTAAAGGCAAAGGAGTAACAACAGAATTAAGGTTTGTTAGTTAGTTCTTCTTGTTATATAATTTTTTTACTGCACTCTAAAATGCAACCAAAGAAAACCTTAACTTGCCAAGAGATTAGAACTAAAATCTTAATTAGATCTACTTTCATTTACGACAACTAAAATTTTGAGTTGAGCTTTTGATTAATCCTATTCGGTTTGAGGTTTGGTAGTCATAACTATTGTACCTTTACCACTTGTTTGGCAATTGACTAAAATAGGTCACCCAAGAATAGGCCTTTAAGAACTGGATTAAGAAGAGTAGTATTCAGTTGGTCGAAATAGATATCTTCTAGAAAAGAGCGCCAATATTTGAATTAAGGTTGTGAATTGCAATCTTTTGTTAATATTTGGCAATTAGCCAAGACACAAGAATGCTCTTGTGAAGAGCCAAATGTTCTTAATGTTGCAAGGTTCAGTCCAGTCTGTTCACATCAATTTGCGTTCACTTCTATTCTGGTTGTGCTATTACTAATTGCAACCCTGCAACATCAATAGGGACGATCATTCTTCATTTATGTTGAGTTAATCGGCTTATTATTATTAGGATGGGACCTCCTCTTATCCCAGATAACTTGTGATTTATAACTCTAGGTTTCTTAGTCATGTAATGTAAATTCAGAATATAGTTTTAATCAAGGGCTTGTTGGAACCATATATATGTGGTTTTCTAGCTAATTGACCTACAAACTCTAGATGAGTGTCTACTTAGTCGTTACTGGAAAAATCATGTCAACTTACTTTTGTAAATGTGTTATTAGAAACGTAACTTATGAAAATACTGAAATGATTGATTGATTTCATACTAATGGACTTATATAAAACTTTGCCTTTTTGCAGTGATGACAAAGTGGTGTCAAAAGCAACAATAAATTGAGGTCGGATGCTGCTTGGCTAGTTCTATGTTCGCTCAAGAACTGAAAATTTTGAAGCATTTGTATAACCTTTGAAAATAAAGTGTATCTTCTTGGTTGTCAAATTGTCATATTCTTATGCATATAGACACACAGGATTTTCTTTTTTTGCGGCAGTTGTTACGACAGATTTTGTTCACTTCAATGTTTTATAGAATTTTTTAGATAGTCTTACCTTTCTTAGATGTATCTTCTCATCTTTATGGTCACGAGATAATTTTTGACGTCCAAAAGACTCATTGAGAATTTTTGAAAGTATCTCCATTAAAAAAAGCAGAAATAAGAATCAGCAAAATATATATTGGTTGTTGAGATGGGAGAGTTTTGGTGTCACAACCCAAAATCCACCTAGTCGTGATGGCACCTAACCTAACCCGTTAATAAGCCAATTAACAACTATCCAATTCCATTAATATATAACTGACTCAAATGCATTCCTCAAGAACTGGTAATACAAATCATGTGCTTCTAAGATTGAAAATTACAAAGTTGGTATGAAATACATACATCATCTGTTCGAAATGTAAATAAACCGATTCTTTTTTATAAATCTAAGACTACCATGAATAAGAGGCAGCAATGACTGGAATACAGGTACGTCTTCAGATCCAACTCCCGCCATGTACATCAGCATCAACATCCAAAATCTGCACGCAAGGGGAAGAAGTGTAGTATGAGTACAACCGACCACATGTACTCAATAAGTAACAAACCTAATCTTAGGTTGAAAGTAGTGACGAGCTTGTACCAAGGTCAGAGTCCAACTCCATTAACTAACAACAGTTAATAACAACATAAAGCAAGTAATAAAAGAAGTAACTCAAAGATAAAATGCTCAGCTTAAATCATGATTTTTGAAAAATAACTCTGCCTTTCAGGTGTATCAGGGAAAACTCAAGTCGTTTACCGAAGTTACCAAATCACTATTCCATCTTACCACGCACGAACCCGGGAGTGATTCCACGCCACCCTATTCCATGTAGGCCTGACAATACCATGTAACCGAAAATCACTAATTTAGTATTAGCCCGTTAACCTTGGAGTCCAATTTCCAACATCCAAAAAATTTCTTTTCAAGGCCCGAATCTCACATCTACACACTGTTTGATTCTTAATAAGCTGTATTAGGCCTTAGCCATAACCCCATATATAATCACTTAACATACTACACAACTCGCATACTCGCAGCACCATTTTCGATCACAGTAACTACTCCAAACTAACCCGGTAATAGTATTAAACCCCATATCAAGCCAAACCTCGTTGCAAAACCTTCGTACACTACTGATATTTAAAGAAACACACGGAATCTCATAATCACTTATCAGATCAACAAGTCATGGAGCTTTCTCGCCCCAACCAGAACCATAATCACTTTCTAAGCCGACTTTCAATATTATCCTTCCGAATATACTGTAATCAACCCTGATAGTACCCATTCTAGGTACAATGACCATATATTACTAAACACAACTATCCCACTGACATGCCACACCAATACAACTCAAGCCACAACTGCGCAACCTTGTACCCAAAATGGAAGATGTCTCAAAGTAGAGAACTGTATTGCAAGTTCAACAAGCACCACCATAACTGCAATGCTATAAGCTTATTATATATAGTAGAACCAAGACACATGAATTTAATAAGAGTAACCAGATCTTCTAGAGCTCACATTATCATCACTCGCACGGACAACTCACGTGATATAGTATCAATATCTGGACCCATACGGACAACTCACGTGCTAATAATATAATCTTCCTGGCATGGACACATACCTCCAATCCAAGCATATCATACATGAGCAATAAAATAAGTACACATGAACCATCGTAACTGATCGCAACTCCAACACTCGAATGACTAACACATCTTTCATGCACAATCTTTCCACTAGGAATACTTTGAAAATTCTTCCGTGCGACATAACAATAATTTGAATATCAGCAGTCTATCAACCAGGTGAGTACCACAATACCAATGAGTATCCGTAAATCAAAACACAATGCCCTTTTGAATTGTGCACCCTTCTCAGGGATTACCAGAAAATTATAATATTCATCTAAATATATAACACTAACTATTCTGTCCAGGATTCGTGACCTTCCTTTCAAGAATGAACTGTCACCTTGTACATGTAAATTTTAATCCCGCACCACACACCACATCTATCATGCCATCATGTGACAAGCACAGGAATCTCATTATCAACCTTGAGTTATGTCACGACCTAAAATCTCACCTGTCGTGATGGCGCCTATCTCAATACTAGGCAAGCCAAAAATCTCAATAATCCACCATGTCTTTTAAATTTGAAAACAAAATAATTAAATTCAACGGAAGAAATCTCACAATTTCAAATATAACACTCCCAAAACCTGGTGTCACTGAGTACATGAGCATCTAAATGAATACAAAGTCTGACTGATAAACATCACTATCTTAAGTATAGAACAGTACAATAACTAAACAGGAAGGGAATCAAGTATGCGGTCGTCAAGCAGCTACCTTGATACTCTCCAACAAAAATAACTCTGAATTCTAGCAGTCGTCGTATCCGGGAGCACTTGGATCTGCACACGAGGTGCAGAGTGTAGTATGAATACAACTAACTCAATAAGTAACAAGACTAACCTCTGGGCTGAAAGAAATGATAAGCTCTGCAGGTACAGTCCAATAAAAATAATGGTACAGAAATGTAGGCATTCTTTCAAGTTCAACAGTTAAACTCAGTACAAGTGAAATAGATCAGTACTGCATGATATAAGGCATATGACATCTCAGTAGAAAGACCTCATGTAAATACTGGTCACAAATTATCTGGTCACTCAGTACTGTTTATCGCCAATCTAGCCCAGGGGTGTTCCAACCCGTATATATATATGCACATCGACTGACAGTGAGTCACCCAATACCGTATAAGGCCAATCTAGCCCTGAGATAATTTATCCCTAAATATAAATGATACTAACAAAATCCATATCTAAATAACTCATTACAATACAAATAAGTAAGCCAAGTCCATGCCCTGAAAAAATCCATAATATATATATATATATATATATATATATATATATATATATATATATATATATATATCCATGCCCTGGAAAGTCCATCCCGAATATCAATGATCATCTACGCTCACTGGGGGTGTGTACAGACTCCGGAGGGGCTCATTCAGCCCAAGCGTAATACAAAGCCAATATGGCCTACTGAAGGCGGGCAGTCCCGATCCGTATAATAACAAGCCTATAAGGCCTGCTGAAGGCGGGCAGCCCCGATCCATAAAATAGTAAAGCCAATAAGGCTTGCTGAAGGCGGACAGCCCCGATCCAGAACTATAATAATGTATAAAGCCATTCTGGCCTGCTGCAGGCGGGCAGCCCCGATCCAATTAATAATAACATATATAAAGCCAAATGGCCTGCTGCGTTGCGCAGCTAAATCCCATAAATATTGTCACAATGGAAAATTATTACTGAGTGTGAAATATATATTTTAGAACAATTAATTCAATAGCATCATGACCCCATGGGTCCTAAAATATCGGCACGTAGCCTAAACACGATCTTTATTACAAGCCTCAGCTCAATTCCTCTAACATGTGCCACATGTTCAGATTAATAACATGATTCTTTAATTTTACTACTTCACAGAATTTATTCAAGATGCACTTTCTGTGGTGCACGTTTACATGTTCGTCACCTATCGTGTGTGTCAACTTCAACAATTCATATAATATCAAATTCGGGGATTCATACCCTCAGAACTAAGTTTAAAAGTGTTACTTACCTCAGAGTGTGAAATTCTTTACTCTGCTATGCCCTTGCCTCGTATATCGGCCTCCGAATGCCTCGAATTTAGTCATAATTAATTCGTTTCGGTCAATAATAATCATTAGAATTAATTCCATATGAAAATGCTAATTTTCCAAAAAATCCAAAATTTAGCTCAAAAGTCGCCCGTGGAGCCCACGTCTCGGAATCCAACAAAAGTTATAAAATCCGACAACCCATTCAATTATAAGTTCAACCATACTAATTTCACTCAAATCCGACTTCAAATCGACATTCAAATCCCAAAAATTTATTTTATGAAGTTTCTACAATTTTTCCCAAATTTCCACCTCAAAGTACTAATCAGATGATGAATTCATTGATATATTCATGTATATTAACCAAATTCGAGTTAGAATCACTTGCCCCGATGAATTTCTTAAAAAACCCACGAAAAATCGCCACAAACCAAGCTCCCTGGGTCCAAAATGTGAAATAATGCCCTAAACCCCGTTTATAAAGTGCACCTCTGGCCTCCCACTTCGCGGTCCGCGAAATGTTGAGCGCGGCCTCGCCCCGGGTCCCGCGGTCGCGAAACAATGGTGCGGTCCACGAAATTCTTGGGACTGCACTGCTATGCTTTAGTATTTTGGCCATAACTTACTCTACAGATGTCCAAATGATGACTTCTTTACCTTTATGGAAACTAGAAACGAAGGTCTACAACTTTTATTTATGAATCATCTCAAAATCCCTTGTATATCAAAAGATATAGGCTTTTGAAGTCGGATCCACGGATCTGCAGAACTTCCAAGCGCGGCCGCGAAATTCTGTCGTGGTCCACGAAATTCTGCCGCAGTCCGTGAACTTCTGCCGCGGTCCGCGAAATTCCAAAATTCTGTTCCGCGCAATTCACACAATAACTGTAAAGTATAATTTGAGCAGTAAATGGGGAACAAGGTTATAATACTCAAAATGACCGGTCGGGTCGCTACAAGTTACTAGCAATTTACATACCCGGTTAGTTAGAAACCTTCCTCTTGCTTCCTTCTAGAAGGAAATCACAATACACAACATGTTCCTCACACCGATAGGACATATCCGGCTCAAACTATGGTAGAAACCATTAAGAACACTTTGAAATCCATTTGCACATAACCAAGCTATCAGAACTAAATTCCTCTAACTCGACCAAACCACGCAGGTCACCAACCCAAAAATATTTCCAATAAAACATCCGTAGAGCCTCATTACTTCATAGGTACCCAAAGATCCGATCATACCATACTAGTCCAACCTACTACCCAGTCATCCTATTTTTCTCCGATTTCTTCTGAATTACCCTCAAATTGACACTTCTCCCTGTCAGAAGACTATGATCCTTGCCCTAAACTCACTACAAGACATCCTGACATAAAATCGCATCGCCCTAATGCCCATAAGGTACTGTATTCTTCTTAAGCACCCCCATAAGTACCACAACCGAAACGTCCACTCTGAAAATACCCCTTGTGAATTTAGAATTGTTCTTCTTTCCTTTCTTATACTAAAATATAGAATCCATAATCATACAGAATTACTGCAAGTTCCGACACCATCCAATGTAAATAACTGATTCTAGTGATATACTAATTCGAAAAAATAATTCAATTGCCACATATACATTTTGACTCCATTAGAACCCTTTCGAAAGTCACCCACTATGCTCAAATCTAAATTACACCGCCCAAACGGGCCGAAAGACACAAACCCCATTAGCACAACAGCCCCTAACGAAGTAACCCTGCCTTAGCATCACCAATCAAATTCATACTTCGTACGCACTACATCTTTCAAAACAACAATTTAATCATTTCATGATTTTTTATATTTTTATAAAGTGCAATATAACCTGTATTAAGGAATTTCTTTACTCGAGTCATCCTCGATATCAATCTATGCAAGTCATACCTGATTCACATGTATGCCTCAACCGAAATCAGTACAACACATAATCATGAAATCAAATCGTCAATAGCAGAATCCCCCACTTGGCTCAAAGCCATAGAATAAAATATTCCATAACTCACAATATCCATACTCTATTACTGCCATAATACTGCAGTCAGTTCAACGAAAATTCTTCACAAGCTTAGGTAACACAAATTATAAAATACCTCAATTCATCTGCTAAGCTCGCCTTCATTCTCGTAACAGTCAAGTTAACTTTATCAACCAGATTTAAATCCAAATCTCAACCCATACGTTCCGCTGGTAGAAAATAAACTCTCCACTCAACATTATAAGGAACATACCTATGTAGATTACTCTGCAGGAGATAACCCACCTGCTTAGCCTCAAATTGGCATCTTGTTATAACCTTTTACAGCCACAATTACTACGCAATCACTTAATCTTTCTGAGTCCAAACTCATTAACAAGATATGAGAATTTAATTTATCCCACAATTTAACAACGTGAAACATCCTTCAATAAACTCATAATTCGAGACTACATCAAAACAGGAATCAAGTACCCAATAGCAAACTCTTCAGTCACAAGTAAAATTTATTTGTCTCATTCAACCCATCTGAATATATCCCGCATTCACATTATACTTATCATATAGTCATTCAACCGCTCATCGAGTCATAAATTCCACTCATAGGAATATTACCGAACGCATAAGTCCAATTGCATAGGTTCACACAATTGAAGCTATCGAGCTTAAGCTGCGGTCTAACTCCGGCCTCAAGTCCTCCAGACTGGCCTATCAATAAAACACAGAATACTCATTTCGAACCTCGTTCATGGAATCACAAGTCAGCGATGCACAGCTGATACTGAGCACTCACACGCGCACACGAATGCGTGGAAGGAATTCAAATAATTATGTTTCAAGCTGAATCAATTCCGCATGATAGAATACAAGAAAGTGAAATTTTTCCTAAGGGTTCGGCAGCCTCTCGAAGATAAGTACAGACGTCTCTGTACCTATCCGCAAGACTCTACTAAACCTGCTCATGACTCGTGAAACCTATGTAACCTAGAGCTCTAATACCAACCTGTCACGACCCAAAATCTCACATGTCGTGATGGAGCCTATCTCAATACTAGGCAAGCCGACAATCTCAATAAAATACTATATTTTTTAAATTTGAAAACATAATATTTAATTTCAACGGAAGAAATCTCACAAGTAAAAATATAAATACTCACAAAACCCGGTGTCACTAAGTACATGAGCATCTAAATGAATACAAAGTCTGACTGATAAAAATCACTGTCTGAAATATAGAACTGTACAATAACTAAACAAGAAGGGAATCAAGTTTGTGGACGTCAAGCAGATACCTTGATAGTCTCCAACAAAAATAACTTTGAAATCTAGCAGCCGTCGTATCCGGGAGCACCTGGATCTGCATATGAGGTGCAGAGTGTAGTATGAGTACAACCAACTCAATAAGTAACAAGACTAATCTCTAGGCTGAAAGTAGTGACGAGCTCCACAGGTACAGTCCAGTATAAATAATGGTACAGAAATGTAGGTATGTTTTCAAGTTCAACAGTAAAACTCAGTACAAGTGAAATAGATCATTGTTGCATGATATGAGGAATATGACATCTCAGTGGAAAGACCTCATGTAATACTGGTCACAAATCATTCGATCACTCGGTACTGTTTATGGCCAATCCGGTCCAGGAATATTCTATCCAATATATATATATATATATATATATATATATATATATATATATATATATATATATATATATATATATATATATACACACACACACACACACACACACACACACACACACACACACACACACACACACACACACACACACATCGACTAACAGTCAGTCTCTCAGCACAATATAAGGCCAATCCAGCCTGAGAAATTTATTCCCAAATGTAAATGATACGGACAAGATCCATGTCCAGGTAAATTCATCACAATATAAATGCTTCGGGCAAGATCCATGTCCAGGGAAGATCCATCCCTCAATATGAATGTTTCGGGCAAGATCCATGCCCAGAGAAGATCCATCCCTCAATATAAATGCTTCGGGCAAGATCCATGCCCAGGGAAGTTCCATCCCTCAATATAAATACTTCGGGCAAGATTCATACCCACGGAAGATCCATCCCTCAATATAAATCAACCGCGCTCACTGGGGATGTGTGCAGACTCCGGAGGGGCTCCTTCAACCCAAGCGCTATAAATCAACCACGCTCACTAGGGGTGTGTGCAGACTCTGGAGGGGCTCCTTCAGCCCAAGCGCTATATAAAGCCTATATGGCCTACTGCAGGCAGGCAGTCCCGATCCGTATAATGATAAAGCCTATAAGGCTTGCTGCAGGCGGGCAGTCCCGATCCATAAAATAGTAAAGCCTATAAGGCCTGCTGCAGGCGGGTAGCCCCGATCCATATAATAATAATGTATAAAGACATTATGGCATGCTGTAAGCGGGCAACCCCGTTCCATATAGTAACCATATATGTAAAGCCAATATGGCCTGCTGCGACGCGCAGCTCAACCCCATAAATATTCTCACAATGGACGAATATGACTGAGTGTGAGATATATGTTTTTGAAACAATCAATTCAACAACAACACGACCCCATGGGTCCCAAAATATTGGCACGTAGTCTAACATGATCTTTAATAAAAGTCTCAGCTCAATTTCCTAAACACATGAAAAAATGTTCAGATAATAACATGCTTCTTTAATTTTTACAATTTCACAGAATTTATTCAAGTTACAATTTCAATGTTGCACGTCCACACGCTCGTCAACTATCATGTGCGTCACCTCCAAACAATTCATATAACACAAATTCGGGGATTCATACCCTCAGAACCAAGTTTAGAAGTGTTACTTACATCAAATCGTATAATTCTTTACTCCGCTAGGCCCTTGCCTCGTGAATTTATCTCCAAACGCCTCGAATCTAGATACAAATTATTCGATTCAGTTAATAAAATTTATTGGAATTAATTCCATAAGGAAATACTAATTTTTCAAAAAAATCCGAATTTTAGCTCAAAAATCGCCCGTGGGGCCCACGTCTCAGAACCCGATAAAAGTTACAAAATTCGAAAGCTCATTCAACCACGAGTCTAACCACACCAATTTTAACAAAATCCAACTTCAACTCGATCCTCAAATCTTCAAATTAAACCAAGAAGGTTTTCTAAATTTTTCAACTTAATTCACCCGTTAAATGATGGATTCAAAGGCATAATCATGAAAATTAACTAAAACTGGATAAGAATCACATACCCCAAACATTCATGCAAGAGTCTCTCTAAATATCGCCTTCTACCGAGCTCCCAATTCAATTTTGTGTTATGAACTCAAAACCCCCATTTTGGGACTTTTAATTCTGCCCAGATATGCCTTCATCGCGAACGCGGAAGGAGCCTCGCGTTCGCGAAGCACAAACTCGACTGCCCAGAATTCATCTTATGTGATCGCGGACTCCTCTACGTGATCGCGAAGAACAAACAAACTGCCCCAAAATTTTTACCTTACGCGATCGCGGGTTCACTCATGCGATCGCGAAGCGCTGCACTCTAAGGCCAACGCTATCGCGGACTTTCATACGCGATCGTGAAGAATTAAGCGCGCGGCCCCGGACTGCCCTATTTCTTCTACGCGAACGCGGCTTTAGTCACGCATTCGCGAAGCACAGTCTGTCCAAAACAACACGATCACGATTGCCGTCACGCGATCGCATAGAACAATCTCACCTCTGCCCAAACAAGCCTATGTGATCGCGGACCTTCTCATGCGATCGCATAGAAGGAAATCAGTGACAGAAAACTAGCATTCTTCAGCTGGAATGCAAAGTCCAAAATTTATCCATTAGCCGTCTGAAACTCACCCGAAACCCCCGAGACCACAACCAAATATACCAACAAGTCCTAAAACATGATACGAATTTAGTCGAACCCTCAAATCACCTCAAACAATGGTAAAACCACGAATCATACCCCAATTCAAGCCTAATGAACTTTAAAATTTCACATTTCTACAAACGACGCCGGAACCTATCAAATCAAGTTCGATTGACCTCAAATTTTGCACACAAGTCATAAATGACATAACGGAGGTATTTCAATTTTCAGAATCGAATTCCGACCCCGGTATCAAAAAGTCAACCCCTCCCCCCCGGTCAAACTTCCCAAAATTTTGACTTTCGCCATTTCAAGTCTAATTTCACTATGGACCTCCAAATAATTTTTCGGATACGCTCCTAAGTCCAAAATCACCATACGGAGCTATTGGAATTATCAGAATTCAAATCCGAGGTCGTTTACACATAAGTCAACATTCGGTTAACTTTTCCAACTTAAGTTTTCAACTATGAGACTAAGTGTCTTATTTCACCCCGAAATCCTACCGGACCCGAACCAACTAACTCGGTAAGTCATAAAATATTTGTAAAGCATAAATTGAGTAGTAAATGGAGGAACGGGGTTATAATACTGAAACGACCTGCCGGGTCGTTACATTTGGTGTACGTTGTAAAAGTTTATTGGGGAAATTTTATATTTCAAAAATTCTCTAAAACCTTGATGACCTTGATGTCGAAAATTATGCATCTTTACAGATTTTGGGCAGGGCTGAGGAAAATCATACTAATTTTCACCGAAATATTTGTGTCCGCAAATTAAACCTTTTTATTATGGCCAAATCATTGATAATCAGCGCATGACCATTGAATTCGAAGAATTCAATTCATTATTCTCCTTTTTTTGTGTGTTGCAGCGGCTTCGTTAAGCAAGCTCATCGAAGCCGTCATGGAAGCAAGTCTTCATAAGATAATTGTCATTGCATATGTGCCCTAATTTGAGTAATCTATGCATAATTAGGATGAAACTTCGATGAAATTAACAACTTGTTTGGATTGTTGTTACATGTCATCTCATAATGTATCATATTGTATTATACTGTATTATATTGTATTGTATTATTTAATGAATACAACGTTTGGATAAATTGTATCGTTTGCCGTCATTTCATGATGTCACGCACCAACAATATGAAGAATAAATTTGCAACATTACTTAGAAAAAATAGAATACAAAGTAAACTTATTATATAAAAAAGTAGTGTAAAGGATAAAAGATGATTATTTAATAATAAGAAAGTGCAATATGAGAGGAAAAATATAAGGTAATGACGTCACCACACCAAATCTGTCGTTCCATAACAACCATCCAAAAAAGTTGTAAGTGGAGGTTTGAACCGACTAAGAGCTCGTTTGGATGGGGTTGTTGTAAGTGACTTTTAAGCCAAAAGCCATAAGTTAAGAATTCTAGCTTTTGGCTTATTTTTGTCATTTTATCTTAAATATAAGTGCTTAAAAATACTTTTTTGACTTAAAAGCTATTTTAGCTTAAAAGCACTTAAAATAAGTCAATTCAAACGGGTTCTAAGTTGGACTCGAAGGGACAAAGCCTTGTCAGCCCATAGTTGCCCAAGAAAGATTATCCCCATATATCTTTATAGCCAAAAGGAAGCATTAGGTGCATCAATTGAGTGTTATGAAAACTATGTGCAAGTGATGGATTTACACTTAATCTCTTTTTGCCTTTTATTGAAATTATGCTGTGTTATTGTGGTAATTCCGTTTAGACCAAAAATTGTTGCAAAAGTTTTTGCAATAATTGGTGAAAAAAGACTCATAAAATAACAAGGAAAAAGTGACCAAAACCAAACAAGAATGGACACTAAATCACTCTGCTTTGGCCACATTCTGCTGTAAATATATGGGAAATGGGAGACCAAAAATATCAGATGAAAAGAATATGCAATAAAATTTTATTTGATTGTAATTGTAACAAACAGATGAATAGTATATCCTGCATAATGTAGTGATTCTTTTGTGCTTGTTTGTCTGTATGTTGATGATATGTCATAAATAGAAACGACGATGGAGTTAGCCTAAAGAGAAAAGTAAGCTGAAAAATCAGCAGTTCTTATTAAGTTGTTGCTTTCCTCATAATTAGGATTTCAAACCAATACGCGCAGATTATCACTACAACCTACTACTCCTTTGTGATAATAGATGTGTTAAAAACATAAACTCAATCCTTTTATGTTGTGAATCAAGCTCACTCAATGAGGGCCTATGGGCTAGAAGTGGTGAATGAGACTAAGTCAGTAGGGTTATTGGGCTGAGTAAAATATTGGAGAGTTTTATTTGAGATCCATGCCCATTTAGAAAATGGTTAAAAAGGACTAGCAGTTAGAGAGAAGGAATTATGCGAATTGTTGAAGAAAAGTTTGTTCCTCTCTTCCCCTTTCTGAGTCTAAGCTTCTCATCTCTCTTCTTCTATTTGTGTATCTTCTCCTATATTCTTACTTTCAGTATTTCCATTGCTAACCTGCAATTTGAATGTTGATTCGACTACTAGTAATTGTAATAGTTCTTTTGTTCTTATCAATATACTTTGAGATTGTAGCATTTGTTACATTAGTGCTTTCATTCATCTCCAATGGCGGTACTGGATCGATTCAGCGGCAGTGGCAATCCGGAAATTTGCCTTTTTCGGGTCGAGCGGTTCTTCACTTACCTTGTTTTCGCCGAGAAGGATTGCTTACCTATTCCTTCCTTTTACCTTGATGGTGAAGCTCTTACTTGGTTCAATTGGTTGTTTCGGAACAAATAATTTTTCGATTGGATGCATTTTAAAGAGAAATTTTCTCAGCATTTTCGACAACGAACCACCACATTTTCTGTGAGGTGTTTCATTGATTCCTCACATATTAGTTTTGATTACATTAATATTGTCCCTATACTGTCCCTTTTTCCGAAGACATCAACATTTGAAGCGGCTTATGAAATTTGGAAACTCAAAGGCGGACTATATGTTCGATAAATTGGCAGTGAAGTATGAAAATGTAGATTCCTTGACATTGATTACTGGAAGTAATACTGAGATAGTAAATCTTGAAGATGTAGAAACACCTCAAATTGCGAATGCAAATTCAATGGAGATAGTGGATTTGATTGTAACGACCCGGCTGGTCGTTTTGAATATTTCAGCCTCGTTCCCCCATTTACTGCTCAATTTGTGCTTTAAAGTTGTTATGTGACTTGCCGGGTTAATTGGTTCGGGTCTAGTGAGGTTTCGGAATGAATTAAGACACTTAGTCTCAAAGATGAAAGCTTAGGTTGAAAAGGTTGACCGGATGATTGACTTATATTTAAATGACCCCGGAATAGAGTTTTGATGATTCCAACAGCTCTGTATGGTGATTTTGGATTTAGGAGTGTGTCCGAAAAATTATTTGGAAGTCCGTAGTTAAATTAGGCTTGAAATGGCTAAAATAGAAATTTAAATTGGAAGTTGACTTTTTGATATCGGCGTCGGAATCCGATTCTGAAAATTTGAATAGGTTAGTTATGGCATTTATGACTTGTGTGCTAAATTTGAGGTCAATCGGGCTTGATTTGCTAGGTTTCGGCATCGAATGTAGAATGTTTCGACGTCGTTTCTTCAAGATTAAGTTATATAACATTAAGGAAATGAGCTCCAAATTCTATTTTGGTTGAAGCATTAGATCCGTATTGAAATTTCGGAGCCATAGGAAAAAGAATCGTCGAATTCGGATATCGTATGATAGAGTTATGCCCATTTCCGTGTAGGAAAATATTTTCCGTCGTCGTCAGCGTCCAAGGTAGCGTGGGGAACTATCCCTGGCGCTGGTACTTTTGGAGTTCTGGAAACGGCGCCACAGACAGCGCCCCACGCCACCTATGACGCCCGAACATTAAAATCCCTATAAACGGGAGTTTGTTTTGCCATTTTTGACGAAAATAGAGTTGGACGATTTTCAGAGGCAAATTTCACCACACAACTTGTGGTAAGTGTTCTTGACTCCCTTGTGATTATATTCCATGAATTAATCTTCATTTTCGGCATTAGGTTATTGATTTTTCAAGAGAAATCGGAGAAATTTTCTACAATTCCATAAAATGAATTTTCGAGATTTGAACATCAATTCGGAGTCGGATTTGAGTAAAATTAGTATGGTTGGACTCGTGGTTAAATGGGCGCTCATATTTTATAACTTTTGTCGAGTTCCTAGACGTGGGTCCCACTGTTATATTTTTAATTAATTTCGGATTTTTATTGTGAAATTTAGCATTTTTATATGAAATTGATTCATATACCTCGTGTTGATTGTATCGAATTATTTTGACTAAGATTCGAGGCGTTCGGAGGCCGAATCGCGAGGAAAAGACTTATTGGAATAAAGAATTGCTCGGATGGAGGTAAGTAACAGTTCTAAATTTGGTACTGAGGGTATGAAACCCCGAATTCTGTGATATGTGATTGGTTTTGAGGTGACACATATGCTATGTGACGGGCGTGTGGGTGTACACCGTAGGAATTGTGACTTGATAAATTTCATGGAACTGTGTGGTTGAATAATTTGTTGATATCCGAAAATTTTCCACGTATTAGAGAAATCAATCTATAAATCATGTTTAAAACATGTTTTTACACTGTAGGGACCCACATAGTTCGTGTACTTGTTGAATTATCTGCTAAATTATTGTTTTGCACTCAGTCACAGTTTTACTTGCACGTTTCATCTCAGTCTCTATTGTTCATTATTGATGCATCATGTCATTGATGTTTGGGCTGCTTATCATGATTCCGAGAGCCCGAGAGACTAGAGAGGTTGATGATTGAGTGAGGCTGAGGGCTTGATTGTGAGGATATTTATGGGATCGGGCTGCACGCCGCAACATGTTTCACTGTTATATGCCAAGATTGGCTTGTTATAGCGCTTGGGCTGAAGGAGCCCCTCCAGAGTCTGTATACACTCCTAGTGAGCGCAGGTACCTACTGAGTGCTAGTGCCGAGTGTTGAGTGATTGAGAGGAATGAGTGACTGTGAGGAAATAGTGATTGTGAAGTTGGAGTGAATGGGAGGACTGAGTGACTGTTGATCTCTAAGGATGCATTGATTTCTTTATTGTTGCACTTCAGCTGTCATATATCACTATTTTTGGAAAAGTTTCTGAGAGATATTATCTTCTGTTCTAGTTGAACCTGATATGAAATTACTGTTTGCGTCTTAAATGTTGAACTTGAAAGCATGCCTATCTTCTTAAGTTGGAAATTATTGTAATTGGACTTAGCTGTGAAGATCGTCACTACTTTCAGTTCTTTATTTAGTATTGCTACTTACTGAGTTGATTATACTCATACTACACCCTGCACTTCGTGTGCAGATCCATGTGTTCCCGGACACAGTGGGTGTTGATATCTTCGCACATTTGATTTTTCCGGAGATTCTGAGGTAGCTACCGGTGTTTCGCAGACCTTATCTCTCCTTCCATATCTTCTTGTTTACTGTATTTGGTCTCAGACTATTATAAACCGTATTTTCCAGACTTGTGATTTTAGATGCTCATGTACTCTGTGACATCCCGATAATAGGGAATTCCGCGTTATGTTTTGGGTTTTCTATCCCGTTTATGAGAACTTTTGCTATTAAATCTGTTTTAATTCATTCTTGTTAAAAGTGTTGGAAATATTTGTGAGAAGTCGGCTTGCCTAGTACCACGTTAGGCGTCATCACGACAGGTTAGGATTTTGGGTCATGACATTGATACAGGAACCATTTGCCATTACTGAAGCTCATGTGCTCGGCGAAATTTCACATGCCGTAGTGAGCTCCGACATTCATGATCTTAATGCTATTTTCCATGAGGGAGACAACGTCTGTGACTACATCATCCAAGGTGTGCGACCATAGCTTCTATGCAAATGCTAACTTCCAAACCAAGGTACATATTGAGGTGTTAGATGATACCACCGGATCTAATATGGGGGAGGAAGAAAATTCACTAGATACTATTGTAGCTGGGGTATTTGACAAATCTCCTCAATGGGATACATTGGATTTTCTAGTTTTTACTAGTCACGGAATTGTGGTATCGAATGCGAGTATGAGATTTGATGTAATAGAGTTTCCATTTGATGATACCCTATGGTTTGGCACAATTCCATGGCAGAGTAATTATCTTACAGAAATTGGTGGGGCGAATCAAAATCAGATGTCTCTTTTTGGCTAACACAACTGAAATTGGGTTGATACTGGGCAAGCGCACAATCTTCCAGGATTCTTGTTGTCTAAATCTAAAGAGGGTGCTAGGGGGAAGAAAATACAGCGAGGGATCCAAGCATTGGCTGAAAATTACTCCAAGCAGTCACCGGATATTCGGGTCGATAAAGCGGCTGGACTCTTGTTTGCTTTGTTTGGTCTAGCTCATGAAGCAAGGCCTGTTCCATTGTATAGTATCTTTGATCCTATTCCTTATCTTGATTATCCTAGATTTCCCATGTTAGCAGTCTTCATAATAGCACACAAATATGGTAACTGCATTTGCTCTAGTAATGATGCAAGGGATTCTAGCTTACCAACTAGTAGTTATGTGGACAAGGGTTTCGACACTGGCCAGGTATTTAAGGTTGCTTCAGGTAGAGTTGATATGAGTGTTGAACATAATGGAAATTCCATAAAATCTTGTGCAATGTATATGCTACTGGGAGAATCTGTAGCAAATTCATTTATGTGTTCTGTTAATGATACTACTACTCAAATTGAGGAGCAATACATAATTAATCAGTTGAGGTCTTTTTCGAGTGGAAGGGCTCTTGAGCTAAGTGCGTTACACCATGCTTTAACTTTCACAATGGTGCTATGGATTAATGAAACTATTACCATCGAAGACGCACCTCTAGAGTTTGTTGTTGCATTCACAAAGAAGCCTTCATTAGGGATTAATTCTACATTCTCTATTCCATGTGACCTGGTCGTGTTTGATATTCACGAAGTTCTAGTTGGTTGTTACCAATTTCTTGCTGGACAGTCTAAACTACGACTCTGCGACATCGCTATTTGGTCTGTTGTCATATTTGGTTCTATTTTGGATGGTGATTTTTCTTCTACCGTTGAATTTCTTGCTGACACGAGAAAAAAAGGGGGGCTGCATTGTTATAGGTTTGGATATAAATTCTCTATTTGGCGTCTTAACTGTAGTTTTACAACTTGTGAGCAGACATCTGTTCGACACAGAGAATGCATTACTCAAGATCGTAGGTGCACTTGCTGAAACTTCAGTTTATTATACTGCACTAGTACATGTTGTTTCTGCTATTCCTTTGGCGCTGACTTGTGTAGAGCGTGCTACCATCGTTTTCGCGCTTAACAACTCAATCCCGAACAACAACCTTGGTCAAGTTGCTAGGAAAAGGATCATGGAATATAGGGAGGTACTTGGTGCAGGTGCCGATGTTGAACAATTTGTGTTGGAATCTCATGCTGGTGGTTCTTTCACGGTTACAAGGAATGGATTTGGTGACAACCTTGACAGGGGCACAAACATTGCAGTAATTAAGTCAACAGTTAAACAACAGGAAAGTGTAGCAAATTTTGTTGACATCTTTGCCAATTATGATGCATTTATGGTGGCACAGTTGCATATGCAGGAAGGCACCAATTGCATTTTCTCACAAATATACAAAAGGGCGTTGGACTTGGATGCTGCCACGGTGAAAGTTACATTTTCCGTTAGCGAAGTAGACTTTACAATACACTTTACAAGGGAGTACTTAGCAACTATTTTGGAAATGGAAAAGGGCCAAAACTACCCTCAGACTATTCGATTTGGTACAAATATGTCATCTATCCACCTATTGAGCCAAAAATGCTCCCACTGTTATCTTTCTGGCTCACTTATGCCCCTATGACTAACGGTCAATGCCAAATTAAAAAACAATTTATTTAAATTACATATGAAAATTTTTTATTGATCCAATTTTAAACTATGATCTCAATTAAATAAACCCACCCTTAACCCTTTTTTTACCCAACCCCAAAATCCAACACACCAAAAAAAAGGCCAAACTCTTTATTGTTAAAAATATTAACTTCTCCATCTTTTCAACTCCACCATCACCATAGCTGCCACCACCCCCTTTCCTCCATAACAACCACGCTACCACCACAACCATGATTCTTACGTTTGCTCCATTCCTCCATTTTCAAACAATAACAACGAGAATATTATGCTAATCGAAAGGGTCCGATTAGAAAATCTTTAATTTTTTTCGATTGGATGTCCTTTTTTTATTGTAAAATTAGGATTTTGTTCAAGGGGGAATACCTAGACCATAAAAATGTTATTTTCTACAATAAGTTACTATTTGGGTCTAACAACTTATTAAGAGTTTGCAAGAATTACAAATATTGTGAAGAAAAAACTGAACTATTCCGGAATTTAAAACCCATGAATTCATAATGGGTTCTTTTATTATCTCATGTGATGAGAAAGAAAACAAGATTCAACATTGTAAGTAACATTTGAATGTGAAAATTAGGTTTTTTGACGAACATTTTCGAAAAATGACAGCTCCAATGGTAAATGTAAAATGAAGATAGATGATAAAAATATGAAAAAGGACCAAAACTGCCTCTGGACTAAAAATATGGAGGCAGCGTAGTTGCTATGAAGGAAAGGGGATGGTGGCAGCTATGATGGTGGTAGAATTGGAAAGATAGGGAAGTTAATCTTTTTGACAATCAAGAGTTTGGCCATTTTTTAAGACGGGTTGAATTTTTGGGATAGGTAAAAAAATGGGTTAAGGGTGGGTTTATTTAATTAATGGTCATGGTTTAAATTGGAACTAATAAAAAGTTGTCACGTGTAATTTAAGTAAATCTTTTTTTATTTGGCATTGACTATTAGTCATAGGGGCATAAGTGAGCCCGAAAGATAACGGTGGGGGCATTTTTGACTCAAAAAATAGACGGAGGGTATATTTATACCGAATCGAATAGCCCGCGAACAGTTATGGCCCTTTTCCTTTTTGGAAATGAACTGCCACATCTTTTATAATGACATGGCTTTTGTGAAAGCAATTTAAGTCCGCCCAATAATCCCTACTGACTCAGTCTCATTCACCACTTCTAGCCCATAGACCCTCGTTGAGTGAGCTTGATTCACAACATTTAACTTGTTAAAAGTATATATAATAGTAACACTGTGCATCCATCCATACTTTTGGCTTATGTATGTTTAAATGATGATAATTTGTTATGATCCCAGATTAGATTAAACAAGTATAATTGATGGGAAGGCAATCAGGACAATAAGATAGTGCAGCCTAATGAGAATATGAGATGGGAAACCCCAACGTAGAGCAAAAGAGAAGACGTCCTTGTAGTAATAAGGGAACACATTAGGAGTCTCCAATTTAAATAGCTTTAGAGTGGTAGAGAAGACTTATTGAAAAGAGTGATCATAAGTAGATATGGTAAAGGAAATGGCTAGTGCACTTAACTAACCAGTTAGTCCAACTCTATTTAGAGACATATTGGAAGCCCATGGGTAGAATTTGTCACGACCCAATTTCTCCCTCCGTGAACTGTCATGACGGCACTTAGTCTCTACAACTAGGTAAGCCTAATTATTGCGGAAATAAAATGAAAACAGAAAGATAACAGCTAACAGATATAGTGAATAAGCAGAACCTGTGCCACTCGTCATATACAATATTCATTTTTTTTCCAAAACCCGTAATGCTGTAAGTTACAAGCTACTAAGAAGTCTTAATCGTTCTATACATCATTTCTACCGAAAAAAGGAAAAATGAACATAGGGGGATAGAGGGGGACTCCGAGGATCTGCAGGCGCGAGCAGATGTACCTTGAAGTCTCCAATAAGCAGCAGCGACTGCAACTAGTGACGAGGCTGGTAAGATGAACCTGGATTTGCACACGAAAAATATGTGCAGGAAAGGGCATGAGTACACCACAACGGTACCTAGTAAGTGCCAAGCCTAACCTCGGTCGAGTAATGACGAGATCAGGTCAGGACCCTACTGGTATAAATATAATGAAATAAGACAGAATGAAATATAGCAGTAAAATAAATACGAAAATCTAACAGGAATAGAATCAATGACAGACAATAGCTCAGAACACAGTAATAACAACAGGGGATCTCCCGAGATACCGTTTCGTAGTCCCAAACATAAATGTGTAGGGGGATCTCCCGAAATACCGTTCCGTAGTCCCAAAATAAATATGCAAAACAGGGGGATCTCCCGGAATACCGTTTCGTAGTCCCAAAGTAAATATGCAGTACATGGGTATCTCCCGCAATACCGTTCCGTAGTCCCAAAGTAAATATGCAGCTTAACCAACCGAAATAACAATTACAGCAAGAAATCCTACAGTTTAGACTAAGTTCAAGTCAAGGAAAGCAGGTAATTTCAATAAACATGTTGCACAGAGTTCAAATAGGCAGTTAAACAAGTAGGCCTGCTATTCTAGTCTAAACAGGATAGTTACATATGCTAGTGTGTTTCAAATAAGGAGAAAACAAGTTATGACTTAGTAAAAAATGGAGTTTTATAACAAATAGCTTGTGTACGTACTCGTCACCTCACGTATCAAACAGTACCAAATCCTAAGGGGAGTTACCCCACACAAGGTTAGGCAAGCCACTTACCTCGAACCAAGCTCAAATCAAATCCGAAATCACGCTCTTGCCACGAGTATCCAACTCCGAGTGGCCCAAATCTAATCAAATCAATTACATAACGTAAATACAGCTACAAGTAACTAGTCTAGCTAATGAAATCAAAGCTAAGGCAAGAAAATAGAAAAACGCCCAAAAAGCATCCCCAGGCCCACGTCTCGGAATCGGGTAAAAGTCACAAATTATGAACACCCATTCACTTACGAGTCTAACCATACCAAATTCACTCAAATCCGATACCAAAATCTCGATCAAAATCTCAAAATTCGGCCTAAGAACTTTTATCAATTTTCCCCTATTTTCACCCCAAATCCGTAATTAAATGATAAAATCAAGCATAGATTAGTGGTATTTAATCATAAAGGAGTTAGGAATCATAACCCAATATCTCCCTCCAAAAATCTCTCCAAATCTTGCCTTCTACCGAGCTCTCAATCAAATTTTGTGATATGAACTTAAACCCTCGTTTTTGAACTTTAAATTTTGCACGGTGGTTCCTTAATCGCGATTGCGGAAAAGGCCTCGCGATCGCGAAGAACAACTTCGCTCCCTCGAAAATTTACTCTACACGAACGCGTAACACCTCACGCGAACGCGATGCACTAGCTGCTCACACCTACGCGATCGTGATTGTCCTCACGCGACCGCGAAGAACACTCAAACTCCATTGCTGCCTCACTTCTTCTTCGCGAATGCGGCCTAGCCCACGCGTTCGCGGTGTACTGCCTGAAGAAAAAATGTCTGCAATAACACCAAAAAATCTACCTCGCGAACGCGATCGCAAGATCTCCCTCGCGAACGCGATGAAGAAAAAATGTCTGCAATAACACCAGAAAACCTGCCAACTCTCTAAGTCCAAAAATGACCCGTTGAGCATCTGAAACACGCCCGAGGCCCCCAGGGCCTCAACCAAACATACCAACCAACCCTAAAACACAATACGAACTTAGTCGATCCTTCAAATCACGTCGAACAACATCAAAAACACCGATTATGCACGGATTCAAGTCTAATGAACTTTGAAATTTTTAAATTCTACAAACGACGTCGAAACATATCAAATCTCATCCGAATAACCTCAAATTTTGCACATAGGTCATATTCAACACTACGGACCTACTCCAACTTCCGAAATCTAAATCCGACCTCGATATCAAAATTTTCACTGCCGGTCCAAATCTCCAAAAATTCAACTTTCGCCATTTCAAGCCTAAATAAGCTACGGACCTCCAAAACACAATCCGGACACGCTTCTAAGTCCAAAATCACGCAACGGAGCTAACGGAACCGACAAAACTCCATTACAGAGTCGTCTTCACATAGTTCCGGGTACGGTCAAAATCCTAAGACTTAAGCTTTCGTTTAGGGACTAAGTATCCCAAATCACTCCAAAAACCAAAACGAGACCTCCTGCCAAGTCACAATAGCAGAAATAGATATGGGAGAAGCAGTTAATAGGGGATCGGGGCTATAACTCTAAAAACGACCGGTCGGGCCGTTACAGAATTTTTGGACCAGGTGATGGATAAAGAGTAAGAAAATGTGGTAGAAGAAGATCAATAAACGGATAGACAATACCAGCCTGACCTATATGTGAAGGAAATCACTAGTGCAGAATATCTAAGTGCTGGGAATTGGATTTTCCAGTTTAAAGGAGAATCAATTAGTAGGGTCAATGCACTGGTTAGTTTTTGGTAAGGTCATGCTATAGCTTACTACTGCAAAGAGAGACAGGTTGGGAAAATGGGTTTTTCCATGAGAAAAACAAATTAAAAGCACCACCAAAAGTAGCTTGCTTCGGATGGAATGCACTACACCATGCAGAATATTTTGCAGAAAAGGAAAAAAGCAGAATCAGTCAGTAGCATTATTTGCAGTGCAGATACATATGGCAAGGTTGGTGCATGTTCCTAAAGCACTATGGATGCACTGGTGATATAAGTTGCTCGGACATGGGTGCATGTGTCCGACAAGGTGTGCGGACCTAGAGGTCGGATCCTTCGAGATGTAAATTGTAAGATTCGGTAATACGGCTCCTAGTACGGATACGGGTGTGGAGATCCGGCTAAAAGTAAAATTTAAAAAAAAATCTCTAAATTATGAGAAATTTTGCGGAATACTTACATATAGCTTGTAAAGAGTAGATTTTGTTTTTATTATCAAGTTATATATAAGTAAAAGATTTATTTCCTAGATACGATATGCTATTTTCTTCAAATTTACCCTAGTTTTGGTTCTGATTTCAGGAATCAAATTGTATCTCGCCTCGAATTTTTCCGTTCATCGTGGTCAAAGTACCCAAAATTATTTGACCAGATCCAGTACGGATCCCATAACCACACTCATACTAATACCGTATCGGCACGGGTGCAACACCTAAACTGACGTGTCGGAGCAACTTAGCAGGGATGATGCGAAGGGAACGGAATCAAGCAGTAGATAGCTGCCAGCAGTAGAAATTGAGGAACAGAGTAGTTCAATAATGCAAGAAAAAGCTCAACTGAATGTTGGTATGCTAGAATCCCGTATTTTAGTCATAGTTTGCACTCCAATTACTACATTTTACTTGTATTTGAGCTTAAATATTAGCGTATTACACTTATTATGTATTTTGTGCCTTGTAGGAAGTGATTCAGAGCTAGTAAGATAATGTGGAGCTAATTTGAACAAGTTGGAACTTTGAAATATGAGTAAAAGCCCAAGAAATTAAGTTAAGATCACGTTAGGGGGGTCGAGGACCAAATCTGGATGTCAAAAAGTGAGAAAACAAAATTATTCTGAGAAAATCCTCACTAATGTAGCGCATGGGGCATCGCGCCAATGTATTTTCACGGTCCAATTGTCCCAAATCGTCTTGGAAAAGGTAGTTTCGTCCGGCTCGTTCCTACATGATATAAATACACCAAAAATATATATTTTATAGGACTTTTGACCTTGGAAGCTTCAGGAGATCATTGGAGGCTACAAGACACAGAATTTCATCATCTTTCCATCAATTCAATATGGGAGTTTGGATTGTAACGTTATATTGATGCTTTCTTAATCTTTAACTCTTTTGTGATGACTTACTCCATAATTATGGAATAGTTTACCTTAAGGTTTGACATGATTTGGTGACTTGGTTGTTGCTTATGGATTTGATTAATATTTAATTACTTGAATTTATTGGAGGAGCTTTAACACTAGTTATGATTTTATTCATTATCTTGTTTAATCGGAAGATGAGCATAATATTGAATATTGTTGCAATGCATGTCTTAATTTATTTGGTACTTCTTTAAAGTAATCGAAAGAGCTTTGTGATCTACCTCTTAAATTAAGATTGAGAAATATTCGGGCGAAGTTTCTCCTAGACCATTCTTACCAATAGATTCTTGCAAGTTTCACCGCACTCCACATTAGTTTATTTGAAAGATTTAGATTTAATCGAGAGAGGAGTCTGAATCGGAAGCATAAGCTAATCACCTATTAAATTTGTGAGAATCGATAGAACCTCAAGAGTGAGATATAACAGTATCATATCCAGAACAACAAGCTTGCACCCATCATGTCAACCGCTTATTCCTTACATTGATAAGAACCCAACTTTGATAACCTCTAGTTTGTTGCAGTCAATTGTCAATTGCTTTACTTTAGTAGTTAATTGTAATTCATAATCATTCTAAATCAAGTTTTGACCTTCCTGAATAGCAGTTAGACCAAGAATTATTATAGCATGTTTAAATCCAATCCTTGTGGAGAAGATAATCATACTATACTATCTGACTAGCGAGTATAAATTTTGTGTTGTGTTTTGCGCTCGTCACTAAATAAAGCAAATAACAGTAAATATTCTTATTGAACAGTTTTGCAATGTAACATATGCAAGTATTTTTACCAGTTTATCCCGGGCAGCAAATTATCAGGCATATGAAATTATCAGGATCGGTAGATAGGGGTGTTCAAAACCGAACCGAAACCGAAAATCGAACCGCAAAAATGGCTTAATGGCTTATTGGTATCGGATTAACGGTTTAACGGATGGCGAACGGATTGAATTTTTTTTATTAACGGGTTATCGGTTTGGGGACGGATTATTCAATTTTCTTAACGGATAATCCGTTAACCCGTTAAGAAAATATATATAATATGTATATTAAATAAGTAATAAAAATCCCTTTCTTATCGTGGGTCGTGGCATTATACAAGCAAAAGTGTTAAAACTTAAAAGTATTTCTTTACAGTTGTCCACTTGTCCAGTACCCTTCTTTACCAATACTCTATTAGGCATTCAGATTTGAGACATTAGAAAATAGAAACCCTAACGTCTAAAAGTGTTAATTTCAGTATTACACCCAGCAGCCAGAGCAGCAGACTCACTGTCTCCCTCACGCTAACTCGCCTCTCTATCTCACCTCTCCCTCTCGTAGTCTCGCCTATCCCTCTCGTCATAGCCAGAGCCCAGAGCAGCAGATGGTAAGTTTCTTTTCTTGTTGAAATTTCAACTGTTGCCTTCTCTGCCTTGTGCTATTTTGAGATCGATTTTGACAGTTTTTGTTTAAATATCTGTTAAGGAAATGGTTATTTTCATTCCTTTTCTTTTCTTGTTGTAGTGACTCATAGCATGGCTGAAAATATACAAAGTGATAAGATGATGGGTGAAAGTGGAGCTTCTAATTCAAATGCAATAAGCCAATCTGAAACAACAGAGTCAAATATAACCAAAAAAAGGAAAAAAAAGTCTATTGTGTGGGATCATTTTACAGAAATTATTACTTCCGAAAGGAGTACAAAAGCAAAATGTGACTATTGCTTTATTGAGTATTGTTTTAAGACCAAAGACGGTACGTCGACACTTCTTTCTCATATGTTTAAATGTCCTAAACGCCTTGTTATTGTTGATAAAAAACAATCAAATTTAGGTTTTCAATCTTTTCCGGGGGGTAGTCAGGGTGACGTAGCTGTTGTTACTTGAAAATTTGATCGAGAAGAGTGTAGGAAGGCGTTATGTCGTATGGTAATAGTTGTTGAGCTTCCTTTCAGCTTTGTTGAGAAAGAAGGTTTTAGAGACTTTATGAAAGTGGCGCAACCTTATTTTCGGATCCCTTCCCGTAATACTGTAACTAGGGATTGTTTTGATCTTTTTAATGAAGAAAAGCAAAAGTTGAAGAGGTCTTTTATAGAAACGAAACAAAGAGTATGTATTACCACTGATACCTGGACTTCTATACAAAGAATCAAATATATGTGTATCACTGCCCATTGGATTGATAGTGAATAGAATATGCATAAAAGAATAATTAATTTGTCCTATTGTTAGTTATAAAGGTGAAGATATGGCAAATGGTATTGGTAGGTGCTTACGTGAGTGGGGGATAAATAAGATCTTCACTGTCACAATTGATAATGCAAGCTCCAATGATGTGACAGTAAAAGAATTGTCTAAGCAATTAACAAAAATGGGAACTAATTTAATGAACGGTAATCACCTTCACGTGAGATGTATGGCTCACATCATGAATCTTGTGGTCCAGGATGGTTTAAAAGAATCTTCAGTGTCTATTGAACGTGTTAGGCATGCAGTGAGATATGTTAGGCAGTCTCCTGCGAGGTTAAAGAGGTTTCAAGAATGTTTTGATAATGAACAACTCAATTGTAAAAAAACTTTGTGCTTGGATGTTCCAACTAGGTGGAATTCCACCTACTTGATGTTGCGTAGGGCTGTTGAATTTGAAAGTGTATTTTCACATTATGCATCTAGTGAAATTGGCCTAAGACATTATCTTGAGCATTCTTATATTGAAGTTGGAATTCCTACAGGTGAACTTTTGAGTAGTGATTGGTAGAATGTAAAAAGAATTACAAAGTTTCTTGAAATCTTCTATCTTCTTACTTTGAAAATATCTGGATTACGTTATGTTACATCGAATATTCATTTTCTTGAAATTTGGGCGGTTGCTGTTTATTTGAAGCAATTGATAGCAAATGAAGATACAGTTTTAAGTGAAATGGCAAAGAAGATGAAGGAAAAGTTTAATACGTATTGGGGTGATCCAGGAAAAATGAACAAGATAATTTTCATCTCATGTATTTTGGATCCACGTTACAAGCTCGAATCAGTTGGTTATGCACTTGTAAAGATGTTTGGTAAAGATCCGGGGGAAACTATACAAGCAGAAGTGAAGAAGTACATGACTTCATTATTTTGTGAGTATGTAAAGAAGTCCAGCTCAAAAGGTATCGTGCTTGCTTCATCTTCAGATTATTCTTCATTGGACACTTCTACTTCCGGGCTTTCTGACAGTCAAGTAAGCACCCAAAATACGGACTTTTGGAATCACTAATGCAAGATATAAAAAAATATAAAAGTGGGAGTGGAGGTGTGGATACTAAAACAAAGTTAGATAAATATTTTGGTGAAAAAACTGAGGATGACACTAAAGAATTTGATGTTCTTCTCTGGTGAAAATTGAACTCAGCTAGATTTCCTGTTCTTGCGGAGATGGCTCGTGATGTATTAGCGGTTCCGGTTTCAAGCGTGGCATCCGAATATGCGTTTAGTACGGGAGAGCGCCTTCTTGATTCATTTAGGAGTTCATTAACTCCTAAATTGGTGCAAGCTCTAGTGTGTCTTCAAGATTGGCTTCGAAATGAAAAATTAAAACAACCTGTTAGTGTTGAGGAAGATATTGATAAAATCGAGCAACTTGAACAAGGTAATAATATTGTTACTATATTTGTTGTATATAAGTGTTGTGGATATGCTTATATTTATCACACGACTCATTATTTTAATTTGTTTTCTTCAGATTTAGCCAGCGATGGAAAAGACCCTTCCGTAATTGACGTGTAGTGTTAATATATCTGGTAAGAATTCGAATTGTAATACAATGTTAATTAATATGTTAATATAATAACAAACATGAATTTTTAGATCAACAGTTTATATAATAATACTAATTATCTCAAATTTTAAGGTGTATCTGCAAACTCATTGATCTCATTTTGTAAAGTCTTGTGCCCTCAAGCTGTCATATTTCAAGCCTGCTACCATCTGAGTTATATAGTGCTAGGTTGTTGGATGTTAGCAGTTTGTTATTTCTTGAATGCTATTAATAATGCAAATGGTTCTACCATTGCAGAGTGATTCCAAAGACTCTTAGGTTGTTGTTTGAACTTTGAAACTGCAGAAATTGAAGCATTGTAAGGCGTTAGTTGCAGCAGTTGTATTTTGTGGATGTCTCCAATTGTTATAGATTTTTTGTCTAAATTTTCATTTTATCTCTAGTTGTATTCTGGACTCATTTTGACAGGTGTAATTGGCTAATTGCCATGTTAGGAAGTGTTAAGTGTTAATAGAATCTTCATTCATCATTATTATAAAACAGTTAAGATTTCAAGTGGTTACTATATATGGATAGTAAATTAGTGATTAATAAGCATGCGTAAATATGTGTATAAAGTTTTGTACTCTTTATTATTTCTGTGTATGGATTAATCAAGTACTAGCAAATAGTGATTTAAGCATGTGTAAATTAAATATCTTTACAGCTTTGCCTTTAGATATTTTTTATCTAGATCTTTACATATTAAATTAGTATTGATGTGATCTTTATGAAAATGGTATGTGCGTCATGTGCAATTGCATCCATTGCTCCAATATATGTAGTGAACTGAAAGCAGCGTCAGTGGGCACTAGCAGATTTCTCTAGTGTTTAGAGGTGTCGATTTTGGTGTAACAACTAATAGGCTATAACATGAAGGACCAAAATAGTCCTCTGTAATACAAATTGAATTAGGCAGATAAACCGCCCGATAATAGCTAAACCGATACCAATCCGCCCGATATCTTATCGGGTGGCTAACGAATTAATACATTTAAAAGTCATAACCGATAAGCCGAACCGTTAAGAGTATATAACCGCCCGATCCGCCCGATAAGCAGCCCTATCGGTTGATAATGGTCCTTCGTGTGTACAGTCAAATATTTCTGTAACAATATTGTTCGTTCCAATACTTTTAGGCTTTTATAGTTAATGGTTGTTATACAGATATAGCATTTGATGTTTAAACATTTTCTCGGTGTTATAGACAAAGGTTATCAAACAATGACTTTTCTTCTCTTTTTTAATGTTACATATAAAAGATAAAAAATTATTCAAATTTAAAATCTCAAAGATATGCGTATTTCACTAATTAAATATTAAAAAAAGCTAACACATTATTAATAAATTCATAACTAAATATATAAAGATTTAAACTGTAAGGCACACATTTTAAAGTTACTAGAAAATTAAATTTTTTCAAGATTCACTCTGGAAAATATACGTGCAAATCTTCGATTGTATGAGCAGATCTTCAAATACTAGACATTGTACATAATAAAATCTTTTGTGCAATGGAATAAAAATATACAAGTATATCTTTAATTGAATTAAATAAACTCTTTCATCATGGAAATATGTACTAACATAATATTTTTTATTATAAGTAGTGCATTAAAATTTTAAAAATCTTATCAAATTAAAATCCCTAGGCTTATTATTGAAATAAAAAGAAAATAGGTTCACATACCTCAACTAAAAAGAAAATAGGTTCACATAAATTGAAACAAAGGAAGTATGTGATTAAGCTTCACTCCGGTAAACTCCGAGGAGTCAACGGAACTTGCTCCATTAACACCCAAAAAATTTGCTGAATCTCCCAAGGTGTTAATCTCTTTCAATTGACCTTTGACTACATCTAGTTCATATACTTCAAATTCAAAAGGCTTTGGACCATCTCCTCGATTCTCCCGATGAGGTTCATTTCGAGTTCGTCTACGATGGGCAAATCGGTTAACAACTAAAAGTTTATTGCATACCTCAACTAGGTAGAAGTTGATTGAATACGTACGCTGGCGAAACAGATTCAAATTATCGTCAAGCCAAAACAAGCGTGATTCTACAATTGGTTGAGGAATACTAGGCCCTGGAACATCAAAAACACAAACTTCCCTCTGATGGAAAACACTCTTTAACACGATAATTGTAATGACCGAACATGTCTTTTCGATCTTGGATCTCTGTTTTTCTTTATAACCTTTTGAGAAAACGACCCCGGAATCGGGTTTTTGACGGTTCCAATAGGTTCATATGATGATTTCGTACATGGGCGTATGTTCGAATCGGGTTTTTGATAACCCGGGAGCATTTTAACGCTTAATAGTGAAAATCAACTATTTGAATGTTTAAAATTCTTTAAATTTGGGTTGGAGTAGGTTTTGGAGTAATCGAGGTCCGTTTGAAATTCCTAGTATAAGTATGTTTCCGCGCGATCGGAGTAAGTTCAGAGTGTTCGAGCAAGTTCGTTTTCTGATTTCAAACTTGTTGGTATGTTCGGGCCGAGTGTTAACCGAACGAGGCTCGGACCAATTTTGAAATTTGCTGGAAGAACTGAAGTTTTCTGCTTCTAGTACGTTCGCACATGTGCTTGAACAGCGGCAGGTGCGATCCTCGCAGATGCGAGTTTTGTTCGCAGAAGCGGAGAGGGAAGGGGAGGCCATCGACCGCGGATGCGGAATTTTGGCTCACCTGCGAACGCGCAAGTGTGAGGCAGCGCACGCAGATGCGAAGTTGGTCCAGGCGAGTGAAACTCGCACATGCTAGGAACTTCCGCAGGTGCGAAGTCACAGTGCGGTCACTGCTTCGCAGATGCGACCCCTGTCCTTCTCCTTTGTTTCTAAACTAGCAGAGCTTTTTCCTACTAATGAGTACAGATATGCGGCCGTTAAAACGGACGAAGCTTAGTCCATTTTTGTCCGTTTTTCTTCCATGTTTGGGCGATTTTAGAGCTTTTTGAGAGGGGATTTCAACTAACAACTTGGAGGTAAGTTAATTCTACACGAAAATAGTTATGGAATTGTATAGAAATTATATATTTGAGTTCTTGAGATTATGGGTAACGTTTTCATCCGAATATTTTTGGAATCCGGGCACGTGGGCCCATGTTGAATTTTAGAAATTTTACCATTTTGGATAGGGTAATTTATTTAATAAATATATTTCGAATTATTGAACATGTATTAATTATTTTATGTAACTTTTGGATAGATTCGGATTTTTCGACACCGAATTGAGGCTTATATGCGACATTTTGACCGGAAAGCGGACTTTGAGACAAGATAAGTCTCTTGTCTAATCTTGTGAGGGGGAAATTACCCCATATGTGATTAAACTAATAATTGTTACTAATTCTGGGGACTACGTATGCACGAGATGACGAGAGTCCGTACGTACCTACTATCTATGCTAAAGTCCGGATAGTTTAGGACTCAAAGCATGAATTATGTATGTAAATTGTATCCTTTATTTAATTAAATTATTTGAAATAGTTTGTGAATTGTTAAGAAAAGATAGTAAAAGATGAAAATCTTGTATACTTAATTTTCTGCTTAAATTAATTAATTGTTAAAAGAAATTATCCATCCTCTCGAATTAATCTATAATAAATATACTCTTCTTCCGGAGATACATAAGAAAATATCCTCATTTCTTGTGGAGCGAGCCGAACGCCTCGACAATATAGATACATCTATGGATCGCGCCGCACGTCCCTCGGCAGTGTACACGACACTCTGGATCGGGTCGTACAACCTCGGCAGAAATCGTGCTTAATATTAATAATTACACGATACCTTGATAATGTAATTACAGCTTGTGAATTTAATTAATAGATTGGGAATTGTTGCATTTGAAGGAATTTAATTATTTCTGTTAGTTAAATAAAATTATTGTTAACTCTGTGAATCATGTTGATTTAAATATTTCTATTTTTATTTTATTTATTATTATTAATGACCTTAGTGAGTGTCAAAGTCGACCATCTCGTCACTACCTCTTTGAGATTAGGCTTGATACTTACTGGGTACACGTTATTTACGTACTCATGCTACACTTGCTGCACTTTTTGTGCAGGACCTGATACATGTGCTATAGTTGGACCTATCGGCGCGCACTCTCGATATCCAGAGGCTTAGTGGTGAGCTTCCCTTCTGAGCCATTCTGCAGCAACAAGTGCCTCTTCCTAAATTTTTATTCTATCTATTCTATTTCAGACAATATTTGAATTTTTGTATAATCTACTAGATGCTCATACACTTGTGACATTAGGTCTTGGCACACACACTAGTAGAATGTTTGGATTTAAATTTTGCTCTTGGTTATTTTAATTTACTAAATTCCTGCAAGTAAGAAGAGTTTAATTACTCGGTTAATTTTAAAAAGAATTGAATATGGGTTTAAATTACTAGTTGGCTTGCCTAGCTGTAGTATTGGACGCTATCATGACCTATAGGTGAAATGGGATCGTGACAACATGGTATCAGAGCACTAGGTTCACGTAGGTCTCACAAGTTATGAGCATGCCTAATAGATTCTTGCGGATCCGTACAGAGACGTCTGTACTCATCTTCGAGAGGCTATATGGTGTTAGGCAACTACCTTTCTTCATCTTCCATCGTGCAATTGATGTAGCACTAAATATCTTTCTCTTATTCTCTCACAGATGGTGAGAACGCGCTCTAATAAGGTTCTAGACCAGGGAAGAGCTACTTCCCAAGATGCTAGAGGCCGAGGCAGAGGCAGAGGCCGAGGGAGGGCTCCAACACGAGGTAGGGGGCGAGGACGTCTCAGGACTGTTCCAGTTATGCCGCCAGTGGGTCCAGCAGAGAATCCTATTATTGAGGAACAAGGTGAGGTACCTGCGGCAGAGCCAGCTGCGGTGGATTTCACATCTGCACCGGGATTTCAGGATGTCATAGGTCGGATGTTGCGGTTCATGGACACTATGACCCATGCCGGTTTATTTCCGGTAGACCCAGCAACATCTCAGGCGGGCGGGGGAGCACAGACTCAGACCGCACAGGCTCATGGGCAAGAAGCTGCTATATATCAAACCCAGGGTGCACTACCTGTGGGTGGAGCCCAGCCAGTGGCAGCAGCTACACCTGAGCCCAGGCCAGCTGTAGCCGATGATCCGCAAAAACTATTGGACAGATAGACTATACTACATCCTCCTGTCTTTGGGGGTGAGCGACATGAGGATCCCCGGGATTTCATTGATCGGTGCAGGGATAGACTGTACAACATGAGGATATTGGATTCTCATGGGGTTGACTTTGCTACTTTTCAGCTAGAAGGCAGAGCCCGTAAATGGTGGAAGGGGTTGACTTTGCTACTTTTCAGCTAGAAGGCAGAGCCCGTAAATGGTGGAAGTCTTATCTTCTTGGCAGACCAGCAGATTCTCCTCCCATGACTTGGGACAGGTTCACCTGTATCTTCCTGGACAGGTATATTCCATCCTCCCAGAGGGAAGAGTTGCGGTTTCAGTTTCAGCATCTCCAGCAGGGTCAGATGTCAGTGACCGATTATGAGGCGAGGTTCTCTGAGTTATCTCGCCATGCACTTATCATACTCCCTACTGAGGCGGAGAGAGTGCAAAGGTTTGTTGCGGGTTTACATACTGGCATTCAGGCCACTATGGCTCGAGAGGTTAAGATGGATACTTCTTATGAGCTAGTCGAGCTAGTCGTGGAGATAGCCCAGAGGATTGAGGGTGTACGTCAGCGGAGCCGAGAGCAGGTTATGAGAGATAAGCGGTTTAGATATTTTGGAGAGTTTAGAGGTGCTCCGTCTAGGGGTAGAAGTCAGTTCGTGAGAGGGCAATCCAGCAGGCCCCCATATCCAGCACCACCGCCTCCTCGGAGTGCTCCAGTGCGACCTTATTTCAGTGCTATACCCGAGAGTTCTTATCGCCCAGCAGCTATTCAGGATTCTTCCAGTGGGTATTCAGGTCACCGGGGACAGATTCTTAGTCAGCAACCCATTGTACATAAGAGTTGTTACGAGTGATGGGATCCCAGTCACATACGGAGATTCTGCCCCAGCTTCGGGGTAGACCATTGCAGAAGGGTCAGCAGCCTATGATTACCGCACCAGTTGCTCCACCAGTCGTCCGACCACCAAGAGGTGGAGGACAGGTGGGTATGGGTTGTCCTAGAGGTGGAGGCCAGCCAGTTGGCGCTCCAGCTCAGTTCTATGCTTTTCCGGCCAAACTAGATGCAGTGGCCTCAGATGCCGTGATTACTGGTATTATTTCTGTTTGCGGCAAGGATGCCTCCGTATTATTTGATCCAGGATCTACATATTCCTATGTGTCATCTCTATGTGCTCAATTTCTGGGTGTTTCTCGTAAGTCCTTTAGTACTTCTGTTTATGTGTCCACTCCTGTGGGCGATTCTGTTGTTGTGAATCGGATCTACCGGTCCTGTATTATTACATTTTGTGGTTATGAAACTAGAGCAGATCTCTTATTGCTTGAGATGACCGATTTTGAAATTATCCTGGGCATGGACTGCTTATCTCCATATCATGCCATCCTAGATTGCCATGCCAAGACTGTTACCTTGGCTATTCCAGAATTTCCTAGGTTGGAATGGAAGGGTTCGTCTGTTAGTGCATCTAATCGGGTTATTTCTTCTATGAAGGCTCAACACATAGTTGAGAGGGATTTTTTAGCTTATCTAGCCTATGTTCGGGATACTACTGCAGAGACTCCGACTATTGATTTAGTGCCTATAGTTCGGGAGTTCTCCGATGTATTTCCTTCAGATCTTCCAGGCATGCCACTTGATCGTGATATTGATTTATGTATTGATTTGGCTCGAGATACCCAGCCTATATCTATCCCACTGTATCGCATGGATCCGAAAGAATTGAAAGAACAGCTTGAGGAGTTACTAGCCAAAGGGTTCGTCAGACCGAGTGTATCGCCTTGGGGTGCACCAGTATTATTTGTGAAAAAGGATGGAACGATGCGAATGTGTATTGATTATCGTCAATTGAACAAAATCACTATTAAGAACAAGTACCTGTTTCCGCGTATTGATGATCTATTTGACTAGTTGTAGGGTACTAGGGTGTTCACTAATATCGACTTGAGGTCGGGGTACCATCAGTTGAAGATTCGGGATTCGGATGTTCCGAAGACTGCTTTCCGGACTAGATATGATCATTATGAGTTTCTGGTAATGTCCTTCGGTTTAACTCACTCCCCGGCTGTGTTTATGGATTTGATGAACAGGGTATTCAGGTCATATATTGATTCGTTTGTCATTGTCTTCATTGATGATATTTTGATTTACTCGCACAATAAGGAAGAGCACGAGCAGCATATGAGAGGGGTGCTTCAGACGTTGCGGGAACAAAAGTCATATGCTAAGTTCTCTAAATGTGAGTTTTGGCTAGAGTCCGTAGTATTTTTGGGGCATATTGTATCAGGCGAGGGCATTAAGGTTGATCCCAAAAAGATTGAGGCAGTTCAGAATTGGCATCGTCCCACTTCGGCAACTGAGATCAGAAGTTTCCCAAGTTTAGCAGGTTATTATCGTCAGTTCGTGGAAGGTTTTTCATCTATTGCAGCACCTTTGACCAAATTAACCAAGAAGGGTGCTCCGTTCCGATGGTCCGATGATTGTGAGGTGAGCTTTCAGAAGCTCAAGACAGCATTGACTACATCACCAGTGTTAGTGTTGTCTTCCGGTTCGGGGATGTATACAGTGTATTGTGACGCTTCACACATTGGCTTAGGTTGTGTATTAATGCAGGAAGGGTGAGTTATTGCATATGCTTCACGTCAGCTGAAGCCCCACGAGAAGAATTATCTGGTGCATGATTTGGAGTTAGCTGCGATTGTTCACGCTCATAAGATTTGGAGGCATTATCTTTATGGGGTGTCTTGTGAAGTTTACACCGATCATCGCAGTTTGCAGCATTTGTTCAAGCAGGGGTACCTAAATTTGAGGCAGCGCAGATGGCTGGAGTTACTAAAAGATTATGATATTACTATCATATATCATCCGGACAAAGCAAATGTGGTTGCAGACGCCTTGAGTAAAAAGGAGGAGAGTATGGGTAGTTTGGCTTTCATTTCAGCAGAGGAGAGGCCATTAGCTTTGGATATTCTATCCTTGGCCAACAGACTTGTACGACTGGATATTTCAGAGCCCAGCTGAGTTCTTGCATATGTTGTAGCTCAGTCTTCACTATTGGAATAGATCAAGGCTAGCCAGTATGATAATCCACACTTAATGGTACTTCGAGAAACGGTACTACGGGGTGATTCCAAGGAAGTTACTATTGGCGCGGATGGTGTTCTACGACTCCAGGATCGTCTATGTGTTACTAATATGGATGGACCGAGGAAAAAGATCCTAGAGAAGGCACACAGTTCTCGGTATTCTATTCATCCAGGTGCTACGAAGATGTATCGTGACTTGAGGCGGCATTATTGGTGGAGACGAATGAAAAAGGACATAGTTGAGTATGTAGCTAGGTGTCTAAATTGCAAGCAAGTTAAATATAAGTACTAGAGGCCAGGTGGCCTACTTCAGCAGATGACTATACCGGAGTGGAAATGGTAACACATCACTATCGACTTTGTAGTTGGGTTGTCGCGGACCTTGCGGAAGTTTGATGCAGTTTGGGTCATTGTCGACAGGTTGACCAAGTCGGCACACTTTATTCCTGTAGTGACTACGTATACTTCAGAGAGGTTGGCCCATATATATATTCAGGAGATAGTTCGGTTGCACGATGTGCCAATTTCTATCATATCAGTTAAAGGCCCTCAATTTAATTCACACTTCTGGAGAGCAGTATAAAGTGAGTTGTATAACCCGGTAGCATTAAATACATAGATTATGGGTAGATTATAACCGGTAAATCTTAGAAATCAAGGGTTTAGATGAAAAACCTAGATTTGTATAAAAATGAGATTTTAACCACGAAAATGGTTATGGAATTTGATAGAAATTATATATTTGATTTCTTGAGATTATGAGTAACGTTTTCATCCAAAAATTTTCGGAATCCGGGTACGTGGGCCCGGGGTGAATTTTAGGAATTTTACCATTTTGGATAGGGTAATTTATTTAATAGATGAATTTTGAATTATTGAACATTATTAATTATTTTATATAACTTTTAGATAGTTTCGAATTTTTCGACACCGATTTGAGATTTTTACGCGACATTTTGACCGAAAAGCGGACTTTGAGACAAGATAAGTCTCTTGTCTAATCTTGTAAGGGAAAAATTACCCCATAGGTGATTAAACTAATAATTGTTGCTAAATGTGGGAGGTACGTACGCACGAGATGACGAGAGTCCGTACGTAGCTACAATCTATGCTAAAGTCCGGATAGTTTAGGACTCAAAACATGAATTATGTGTGTAAATTGTATCCTTCATTTAATTAAATTATTTGAAATATATTGTGAATTGTTAAGGAAAGATAGTAAAAGATGGAAATCTTATATACTTAATTTTCTGATTAAATTAATTAATTGTTAAAAGAAATTGTTCATCTTCTCGATTTAATCTATAATAAATATACTCTCCTTCCGGAGGTACATAAGAAAATGTCTTCCTTTCTAGTGGAGCGGACCGAACGCCTCGACAGTATAGATGCATCTATGGATCGTGTCGCACATCCCTCAGCAGTGTACACAACACTCTAGATCAGGCCGTACAACCTCGGCAGAAATCGTGCCTAGTAATAAAAATTACACGATACATTGATAATTTAATTACAACTTTTGAATTTAATTAATAGATTGGGAATTATTGCATTGGAAGGAATATAATTATTTCTGTTGGTTAAATAAAATTATTGTTTACACTGTGAATCATGTTGATTTAAATATTTCTATTTTTATTTTTTATTAATGGCCTTAGTGAGTGGCAAAGTCGACCATCTCGTCTCTACCTCTTCGAGATACTTACTGGGTACACGTTGTTTACGTACTCATGCTACACTTGCTGCACTTTGTGTGCAGGACCTGATACAGGTGCTATAGTTGGACCTATCAGCGCGCACCCTCGATAACCAGAGTATTAGTGGTGAGTTGCCCTTCTGAGCCATTCTGCTGCAACCAGTGCCTCTTCCTGAATTTTATTCTGTCTATTCTATTTCAGACAGTATTTGAAGTTTTGTATAATCTCACTACAAGAAAACAACCTTATTGCGGTGACCAAGGTCGCTACAAAATATCTTAAAGTCGCTGTTATATGTTATAAGTGGTGACGTTTGTGTTGCTACAAGCAAAACTAAAAGGTGGCCACTATAAATGACTCTTAGTCGCTACAATATAATAAACCATGAAAGACACAATAACTTTTTGTAGCGACTAAAGTCGTTGCAATCATTGTGCATTGTAATCGTACGCATATACATATCCCAAAAAAGACAAAATATTAAGTGCCTTGTAATTGCTCTTTGGTAGACATCATCCTTGAACGATACCATTGTTTAAGTGCCTTGTCCCTACTAAAAACTATATATATATATATATATATATATATATATATATATATATATATATATATATATATATATATATATATTTTTATATCAAAAAATATGCATAGAAAAACTTCAAGGATAACAAAATGGGGTCTACTAAAAATGATGTGGGTTTATATCAAAAAACATGCCCAAAGAACATATGGAAGCTGATATTTAACTAGAACTTGCCAATTTGGTTTTAAGATGTTAAAAGGATAAATAAAACAAAACGGACATTATTTTAAATAAATGAGTGTTGAAATTCTTACACGCTGCATGCCCATAATAAATAATAATGAGGTAGAATGAACAACTAACTTTTGCATTATTGAAGCACTAGAATAAAATCAAATCTTCCTTTTATATAAACAGACTACTCAAACTTTCAACCAAACATATCAAATACAAAGAAGAAGTTAGAATAAACAACTTTTGCATTATTGAAACACTGGAATAGACTCTTTATTTTATATTAATGGACTACTGAAACAAACCTATAAAATCAAATAAATTCAAGTATATCACTAGAAGAACAGGTCAAAACATTAAAGAACAAAGAGAATTGAATAAATGAACCAAATTGGCCATTGAAGCAAGTTAAGCATAAATGAGCCCAATTAGGATCCCACAGTTAGTGCAAGATTACATCAAATCTCTAAGAACCAAATCTGAACATGCAGATTGCTACATACAAGAATTTGGCTCAAAAAAGCAAACTTCAGCAGCAAGCAAAGCACAGAACCCACAACTATTCCACCTTACCACGATACTTGTCTCCAGTCAACTATATTGCTTTCATTAAGTCCAACTATTATCAAATTTCATATAATGACTTCAAAAGAAAGTTCGGTAATACTGTTTTTATTAAGTCCAACTATTATCAGATTTCATATTACAAAAATATTGTCCTAGTAAGATTACCACACAACTAGTTCAGATTTCATATTGCAAAAATTCAGATTCCACACAGCAGTAGCAGCAGCCGCAGCAAAAAACAGCAGCAACAGTCTATTACCACACAACTAGTTCAGATTTCATATTGCAAAAATTCAGATTCCACACAGCAGCAGCAGCAAAAAACAACAGCAGCAGTCTGTTACCACACAACTAGTTCAGATTTTATATTGCAAAAATTCAGATTCCACACAGCAGCAGCAACAGTAAAAAAATTCTAGTTGTAGCATGAAGTGTCAAGAAGCAGCGGAGAAGGAAAGAAGAAACAAAAGAATTGTCCAGAAAGAAGGAAGAAGAAATGCTGAGAAGGAAGAAGAAGTGTTAAGAAGCAGCGGAGCAAGTACCTGTTGTAGCATTCTGGTCATCAAACTAGCAAATTGTTCATGCATCCTCTTGTCCACTTCTAGATGGATCCTCTTGTCTACTTATGTTTTTGCGTGTTCACGCTCCTCTTCCAACTTCCTTTGCAACTCAAGTTCCATATTTCTTTGCAACTGAGCAGCCATTTGTTCACGTTCATCTTTGTAACTTCCTATCCATCTCGGCTTGCATCTCCTGACGCATAATTTCCATAGCGGAAGACACGCTGGACTCTATATTTGCCTGCTGCATGTTACTCTTTTTAGGAGGCTTCTTTCTGTATCCTTTTCCGCGAACATAGCATGTTCTCTCACCAAGAACGGTGGATAAAATCTCATCTCTAGTCATTGGATGCTCGATCTCTTCAGATTGTTGTTGAGCGACAACTTCTTGGAGTTGACCCTGCATTTATGCATAATCATTTACATCAAAACATAATAAAACACACTGAATGTAACTTACAGAAACAGAAAGATAATAAGTCTATGATTTTAGATAATTACATGAATTTGTTGGGATTGTGAATCCACCCACACCAGTTCTCCTCTATCATCCTTGCGTGTATGTTGGATCTCCCAAACTTTATTTGGTGTGTCTATTTCTCCAGTAATAGGGGATTTATCTGCAATATAATTTCAGAGAAAAAATATATATGAAAATATATAAATATGTAAATAACAAAGAAGCATATGTGATAGTAGGGGACTAAATATATTTTTACCGTAGATTCCTCTACTTCTACAAAAGACCTTGTACCACAAGTATGCTTAGTTATTTGCTTTTCTCTGTTTCGTTTGTTCCTCTCACTTACAACCTGTAAGTAAATAGATTAGTAAACAGATTAATAAGTAACCTTTCAAAGATGTGAATGGTTCCCTTTGGTTGGCAAGAGGATATGTTTACTCCATCTGCCACCAGATTGATTATCCATTGCCTTTAGTAATTTGGAATATGTTGTAGCATCTAGATAAGAACTGAGATCTTTAGCCTGCCTTTAGCGGGCAATTAAAAGCTGGTAAAAGAGGGAAACCAATTTTAAAATGGAGAGGAAGAAACGGGACAACTCTCACAAGAATCAAAACCAGATTTTTCAATAATATAATATGCCGAAGCATTAAATCCTATATTACACACAAGATAAAAGAGTATTTATTCTTAGAACTTTGAAGAACAGATCAAGTATCATCTTCAACATTCATGTATCATCACTAACTACAACACTAGAAGTTTCAACTCTATCTGACACTTCTCCATGCAAGTCCCACACTTTATAAGAATCCCAAAAACCCTTCTTCAATAAGTCTCCTCTTACACCAAACCGTAGCTTGAACTCGGTATTCATACACCCTTTACAAGGGCACCGAATCATAGTGCTCACCGTTGGTTGACTGAATGCCCAATTAAGAAAGTTGTCTACTCCATCTCTATACCTTCGGTCGACTCTATTCCTAAAATTCAACCAACTTTTATCCATCCTTTCTATTTTTTTTAAAAAGTTAATTAAATAAAAGTGCAGCGGTGATAATAATCAAAACATATATAATAACTAACATACAAGAGAAATGAACAAATCAAATCACCTCTAAATAAAATGAAAAATATTGCAGCAAGTTTCTACTCTTACACATCTTTTGGTTACAAGGAAATAAATCAGTTTCATAAAAAAAATGTACAGTGCCACATCTATAAATACCTTATTGATAAATAGGAAGATTGGTAAAGGCAGTAATCAATTCCAAACATATGATCAAGAATAAGTAATCAGCTACTTCCGGTGCATGATCTTATTACAATCAGTTCCTAATTTGAAACTATCAATAAGGAGGTTGGCTTAGGATACACTTATTATAGACACTCCTAATTAGAAGTTGTAATTCTCTTAAAGCTTCATATTGATACTAAAAATGTCACCACAATCAAGTTTGCTTCTTCACCGTTGTATGTGCTTCGGAAAAATAACATAACATATGACTAATGTTTAAGAATGATTTTCCAAGTTTAGCACATAAACTGGCATTTCATTTAGGAAGAAACAGGTACACAGAAGAGCAAAAAGCATTGTTTAATGTAGAAGCAAAGATATAGCAGTGGCATCACAGCATCTGAAGGATAATTCTACAGAATTTATTAAAGAATTACTTAGTTGTGAAGGATCCAGGTAAACAAATTAGGAAGTAGGTGTTTATGGGATTGGTTGGAAATGATATTTAATAGGGTTTGCTAAAATCGCGCGCGCGCGTGTATATATATATATATATATAAGTTTCATGTTTTATAATAGTTTAGATAAGATAAATATCAACAATCAAGTCGATCCATTAAAATTCTGGATTCTTTATTTACAATACAAGAGAAGATTGGTGCTAGACAAGCAGAACTTGTCTTGAAAGCAAAGATCTTAGTTCTGGAAAAATAAACATGCGTCTAATAAGAGAAGTAAAGCATCAAATTAAATATATCAGCACTTGAAGATATAGAGCTTCATCTTCACCCTATTTATAGTTACGAATTAGTTCCATATATAGTATCAAAAGGCTTAAACTGCAGAGGATGAAACAATGAGCTCTTCTATCTACTGATTTAGGCATATAGCCATACAAGAAAAAATATATATATTTTCTTATAACCTTACAGTAACATATATATGCCTTATAAAATTTAAAAGTATCTATCTACTGATTTAGGCATATAGCCATAAAAGGAAAAAAAAATTAGAATGAAATACCAACATGCAATAGGTCTCTGAACAAGAAGCTTTTAACTTACCCAAACTAAGATAGTCGAGTTCTGTCAAGACTGAAAATCAACAACACCAAATAGGCCTCAAATGAGTCTTTCTGTGCAGGTGTTTTTTGTATTCCTGTAGATTATCAAATGGTTCAGAGAAATTCGAGATGAAATCTAAGAATGAAAATGTAAAATCACTGAAATAACAATAATCCCTAACTGCATGTTGAAAATTTTGCCATATTCTTTCTTTTTTTATGCTCCCCCCCCCCCCCCCCCAATACAAGTAGTGACCTAAGTCGAAAATTTAGTTCCCAAATCGTTGCAATATTTTACTCGAAAACTGTTTTTTTCCTTTTGCGAAGCAGTGGAGGCATACCGAGAAGTTCATGTTCAATTTCCCGCGGCCAAAAACCCAAAATCGATATAGATTTGAACAACAACTTTATGATATTTTTGTTCCTAAAAGAAAAAGGGAAATATTAGGGATTTGAACACTTACAGAGGAGGGGGAAAAAACCTGTCAAGCGTCGATCTGTTATATGAATGGTTAAGTAATTCTATGAATGGTTAGGATGGATGAAGCTTGTTATCTCCTCCATTAAGCAGCGAAATCGTTATTGGGCAAGAAATAGAAACCGATTGAGATTCACATTTTGGGGAAATTTTAGCAGAGAGTGATTTTAGAGAGAGGGGGAGGGATTTCTAGAGAGAGGAGGGTTTGGTTGTCTTCTGATTTCGGTTCTTTTAATTAATTAGTATATGTGAGGATTTTTTAATTTTGTTTTTTATTTTAAATTAAAATTTCTAGGGTATAGTAGCGACTCAGTTGCTCCAAATTATCTTTAGCGGCCACAAGTTAAAAGTCACCACAAATAATATGGAGCCAAATATTTTTTTAGCGGGATCGAAAATTTCAACGACATCAAAGGCATCAAAGGCAACCTCTCAAAAAAGTCGCTGCTAAATATTTATCTTATGTAGCGACCTTTAATGTCGCTGCTAATGCTATAAATATTGTAGCAACTTATAGGGTCGTCGCTATATGTTGCCACTAAAAATCTAAATTCTTGTAGTGTTTACTAGATACTCATACACTTGTGACATCAGGTCTTGGCACACACTAGTAGAATATTTAGATTTAAATTTTGGTCTTGGTTATTTTAATTTACTAAATTCCTGCAAGTAAGAAGAGTTTAATTACTCGGTTAATTTTAAAAAGAATTGAATATGGATTTAAATTACTAGTTGGATTGTCTAGCTATAGTGTTTGGCGTAATCATGACCTATATGTAAAATGTGTCGTAACAATAATCATCACCTTTATCCTTGGGTGCAGCAGTTCGCCATGAAATCTTCCATCACTTTAACACGCTTTGCAATCATAGTGATTTGTTCAGCGGCAATTCTGCCCAGTTTGCCATAGCAGAAGTGGGTGGAAGATGAGGATGTAAGGCGGCTTCTAGGGCACGAATTTGTAAGGCTTAAAAAAAAACAATTCGAGGCATTTATAACAACTAACCAGGACAGTACATTCCTATATTGACAAGGAACATGTACACTTTTTAGTACATATTCACAAAAATATGTAGTCAAATTGACTTCAAACAACACTAAAATAACGCATTAAACATCAACTAAATTATTGAATATACTTCTCATATTAATATTTAATTTACATCAATTAGTAGTTTACATTAACAATCCGACGATTATCATCTTCCTGGGTTTTCTCGGTCAAAGTCTAGCGCACATCTAATCAGCATGAATGCTATACTAACTCAGCTACTACAAATTCCGCCAGTAATTTTCGGCCAAAAATAGATTAAGTAAAAGTTAGAAGGCCAAGAAAGTATAACAAATTATACTAAATGTCAAATGACTTGACACACTTAACGTATAAACAAAATACATAAAATTTAAACGGAATTTCTCCAATAACTAGATGTAACTCCACCCCACATACACATCTTATTACTACACGAAGACACATCCAACAACAAGATTCACATAAGATAATAGTACTTATACTGCCCTTAATGATCTCATTGATGATTCTTCTTACAATTAAGGCAAAATAAAATACAAATAAAAAGTTACTTTTAATAAAACAGTCAGGCTAAAAAAATCATATATGTAATATAATCACACCCCAACTCTTGTCCTAAAAATGATAAGCGGTCGATGGAAATATAACCTAGCTTACGAGTCCAGGGTCGAATCACACAGAGAACTAAGGCTTAGTTATAGCTATTTAATATCCCTAAGAAAACAAGTTCAAAATATTTTCGAATGATAAAGATTAAGATTTTTGTTTTAAATTACTTGACTAAAAAAATACTAAAGTAATAAGATTATTAACTAAAGAGAAATATGTGAATTGAAGGGGAAAAAAGCCTAGGATTATGATTTCCTCAATTATCAGGATGAATGCTTAACGTGTTCAATATAATCACGTCGATTATTCTCAATTGATCGTAAGTTCTCCTATTACCACAATTATCTTTCTATCAAAAGCAGTAATTTTCTAGAATTACTCTCTCGAACTAACCCTAGCTAGCAATTCAAGCGACTCACAAAGATCATGCCAAAGCTTCATTATCTCTAATCCCACTTTTAAATCCAACTAATTAATCTCTTAACTTACTCAGAAGTGACATTGATCAACAACAACCTAATCAAGTATTCTTTTTCAAGCAACACATGATAAATAGCCACAGTTAATCGATGGCCATTCAATTAACAACAAGAGAAACATAGTTGAACAAATAGATTATAAAAATGGCTAATTATAAATAACATGGTCAATAATTCACCCAATAATTAATTCAATCAAAACGCTAGAAGAAAGGTTTAGCTACTCATACTATTACTCAAAAACACATAAACCATTGTCAGACCAAAATCCATAGAAATAAAGTTAGAAAAGTAGAGAAAAACTCTTCGATTCGTCTTGTGGAATGGACTTGAGGATCTTCCGGACTCAATTTTACTTCAACAATGGTGTTCATTGCCTTCTCATGCTAAGAATGCGGCTGAAATAAGGGTTAGAAGCTTTTATATCACGTCCCTAAGTCAAATGACTAAGTTGCCCCTCAAGATAAAACGCAGGCAAATTTGCACTTGTGCTATAGCTGTGCTTCACATAGGGTTTCGTTGAGTTTTTTAGATTTTTCTGTGCCTTTCCTGTACTTTCGAAGTTACTTCACTGCCTGAATCCGATTTTCCTTTCCTTAGAAATTGCCTTTTAGCTTCATTAATGCTCAAATCACCTTTAATCTTCACTATATGCTTCCTATATACTAACAAACTTCAATAATTAAGCTCAATTGGTCATCTTTAAACCTTCAAAATACATAAAAACACATCAAAGTAGGGGTCAAACATATTCTATTACATATAAATCTCACATATTATTATAATACATCTTGGCCCAACTCATTTTGACCTTGACAAGTCAGATCGTCATGATTGGTTCATTGACTCATCTATTTTCATCTAGTATCTTGATTTGTTCACTTGACCTGTTTATTTCTTTTATCATATATATATACGCACAATGTAACATATGACCAGGGCCAGCTTTAATTTTATTCCAAGTAAGGCTCTTGCCTTAGGCCCCCAAATTTTGGGAACCCATTTTTAAAAAATAATAAGTTTATAAGGTATTTAAAAAATAATATTTAGTATCTTTCATAAAAAAAAAATTTCTATAACAGTTGCCTCAGATTAACAATGTCTCAAAATAAATTAAATGGATTGTCTATATTATCAATTGAAAATGAATTATTAGAGGAAATCGATTATAAAAAAAATTATTAACAACTTTGCATCTCGAAGAAAAATAGAAAAATAGACTTCAAATAAAAATATATATCATAACTTTCTTTTAAGAATTTAGGTCTCACATTAAACTTTGGCTTTAGGTCACTATATACGGTTAAAACCGAGCCCACCCAATTTTTTTATCTGACCGGGACCAGGGAGTTGCATAGAAGGTCGGCCCCATAGTGGATCAGACCAAGGTACGAGAAAAAAGTACCAAGTTCGGGATTTAAGATACCTGTCGAGATCGAGGCCAGCAGCAATCGAGACCGAATAAGACATGCATCGAGCAAGATCAAAGATAACATAATAACGGAAAGGCAAAATATCCATGACTGATCGAAGATCATGGCGAAAATCTCGGAACGGATCAAATTAGGAACGGTTAATTAGCTAATCATGGGATTTTCTTTTGTAATTAGAGTTATACCATAAGTAGAATTCTTCTATTATATAAAGGGGAGTATTAACCATTTGTAGGGACAGATTGTTCACAGATATAAAAGCAATATAATTCTCTTTCTCGTTTATACTATTGTTCATCAGCTTGTTATATTGTTCTTGCATCAACCAGTTCGAAGGTATCCAAACTCGAGGGCTGAGTTCCATTCAACACTGGTTTGCTTTACTTTATAGTTCATTTCTGTTATTGATCTTCATATTTATCAATTGGTATTAAGTGAAATCACGTAGCCTTAGAATCTTATTATAAGTTTAATTGTTATCCAATTTTAAGGGTAAACAGTTTGGCGCCCACCGAGGGGATAAGGATAATAGTAATTGCTTAATACTGATTCTGATAACACACACTGCTTTACACTTGTTCTCGTAAGAATCTTTGTTTTCAGGATAAACATGTCAAACTCACAAGCAGCGCCTACACACGGTGACAACGACCTCGGATTTCACGGGGAAAATGATAATATAGCCGCCCCAGGGATCGAGGCGCCTCAGGATGACCTCGAGGGAGGAGCACCAATTGCAAATCCCGTCGATGTCAGTTCACATGTCGCCCTAAATGTAAATTTGGGCGTTGATCCCGAAGGTAGCATACGCAGGGAAGTTCGATCAGGTGGTCGAGGTACGCAGGGCGGAGAAGATGGTGGACTTAGCCTCCAATTGATATTCGAAATATTACAGGCTCAACAAGCCGCTATAGCACAACTACAAAATAAGCACCGAACACCGAGTAGGATCGAACCAGAAGTCATCTACAGGACCGAGCCTGTGCCGGAAAGGTCAAACGCCAAAGAATCAGGGACTGACCCCGCCATTATAAAAATGCTCGAAGAGCTCACTAAACGGATTGAATCGGGAGAAAAGAAAATCGAGGCAAATGACAAGAAAGTAGAGACATAAAACTCTCGGGTTGACCAATTATCGGGGGCACCACCAATTCTAAAGGGTATGGATTCAAAGAAATTTGTACAGAAGCCTTTCCCTCCAAGTGCGGCTCCGAAACCCATTCCGACAAAATTCCGAATGCCAGAAATTCCTAAGTATAATGGGACCACCGACCCTAATGAGCATGTCACTTCTTATACATGCGCAATAAAAAGGAATGACTTGGAAGACGATGAGATTGAATCTGTTTTACTGAAGAAATTTGGAGAAATCTTGTCAAAAGGAACAATGATATTGTACCACAATTTGCCACCTAATTCTATCGATTCCTTCGCCATGCTTGCAGACTCCTTTGTAAAGGCACATACCGGAGCAATAAAGGTTGCAACTAGGAAGTCGGATCTCTTCAAGGTGAAACATAAAGACAACGAAATATTGATGGAATTCATATCTCGGTTCCAGATGGAACGCATGGAACTACCATCGGTCACAGACGATTGGTGTTTAAGCCTTTACTCAGGGTTTGAACGAATGAAGTTCGGTGGCATCACTACAGATAAAACAAAATTTAATTGAATATCCAGTGGTAACCTGGGCCGATGTACATAATTGGTACCAGTCAAAGATCAGGGTGGAGGATGATCAATTGGGGACCCCTTCCGGTTCCGTTTATCCAAACAGGCCCGTCGGCAGAACTCAAAGGGATATCGACAGAGAACCCCGGTCGAACAGAGATCGGTATCAACCATCCAACGCAGATAGTAGAAACAGCGGCCCAGGATGCAATCCCATCCGAAATGATCAAAGTAATGATTGAGGATAGAGCTCTCGAGGGCTCATGAGCAAAAGTGGCTTCGATAAACATGTTGATCCCACAGAAGCACCACGGTTATCAGAATACAACTTCAGCATCGATGCATCAGGTATTGTGTCAGCCATTGGGAAAATCAAAGATACTAGATGGCCCAGACCCCTACAAACCGATCCATCCCAAAGAAACCCCAATCAAATATGAAAATACCATGGTACACATGGTCATAGAACCGAAGACTATAGATAACTACGGGAGAATGTGGCCCGTCTATTCAACGAGGGTCACCTTTGAGAATTCTTTAGCGACCGAGCTAAGAACCATTTCAAAGATAGGGATGCGAACAGGAAAAACGAGCAGGAAGAACCACATCATGTGATTCACATGATCGTTGGTGGGGTCGATATTCCACAAGGGCCCGTGTTCAAATGCACTAAAGTATCAATCACCAGGGAAAAATGAACTCGAGACTATGTGCCAGAAGGCACTTTATCATTCAATGATGATGAAGCAGAAGGGATCTCACAACCCCACAATGATGCTTTGGTAATATTTATCCTTATGAATAAAATTCAGGTTAAACGTGTTTTAATTGATCCAGGAAGCTCGGCCAATATTATTCGATCGAGGGTCCTGGAGCAGCTCGGCCTACAAGATCAGATCGTACCCGCAGCTCAGATTCTCAATGGCTTCAACATGGCGAGTGAAATAACTAAAGGCGTAATCATCCTACCAGTAAATATAGCCGGAACTATTCAAGAAACAAAGTTCCATGTGATCGAGGGCGATATGAGATACAACGCACTGCTGGAAGACCCTGGATTCACAACATGAGGGCGGCCCCCTCAACCTTTCACCAAATACTAAAGTGCCCAACACCGGATGGAGTACAAACGGTGTATGGGGAACAGCATGCTGCCAAAGAGATGTTCGCGGTCGACAAAGTAATGCCGGTATCATCGCTTACATCAATAAAGGGATCGGAGTCCAAAGGAAAACAAAAAGCTAAATAGCAACCACAGCCACCAGCCTCAACGTCGGAGAAGCAGGGAATGGACGACGACAATGACTACTAGATCCCTTGATCCTTCATAATCCCCGAGGATTCCGACGCCACCAAATCGACAATCGAAGAGCTGGAGTAAGTCATACTGATCGAGCATCTACCCGATCGAAAGGTATACTTGGGTACGGGGTTAACCCTCGAGGTCAAGGAAAAACTCATTAAATTTCTTATCAATAATATGGATTGTTTTGCTTGGTCCCACCTAGATATGACAGGGATCCCGCCAGAGATCACTACACATCGACTAAGCTTGGACCCGAAGTTCTGCCCGGTAAAACAAAAGAGAAGGCCCCAGTCCGAAGTAAAACATGCATTCATCAAGGACGAGGTAGCCAAACTTCTCAAAATAGGATCCATTCGGGAAGTAAAATATCCCAAATGGTTAGCAAACATAGTCGTAGCCCCTAAAAAAGGAAACAAACTTAGAATGTGCGCAGACTATAAAGATTTAAACAAAGCATGTCCTAAAGACTCTTTTCCTCTGCCGAATATCGATCGTATGATCGATGCCACGGCCAGCCACGAGATCCTTAGTTTTCTCGATGCCTACTCCGGGTACAATCAAATATAAATGATATCGGAGGATCAGGAAAAGACTTCGTTCATCACTAAGTACGCCACCTATTATTATAATGTAATGTTGTTTGGACTAAAATAATGCTTGTTCCACTTATCAAGGCTTAGTAAATCGAATGTTCGAAGAACAAATAAGTAAATCAATGGAGGTTTATATTGATGATATGCTAGTTAAGTCCCTGCGAGCAGGGGACCATTTGACACATTTGCAGGAGACCTTCGATATACTAAGGAAACACTGCATGAAACTCAATCCGGAGAAATGTGCATTCGGGGTCGGCTCGGGCAAGTTCCTCGGCTTTATGGTATCAAATCGGGGGATCAAAATCAACCCCGATAAGATCAAGGCAATCGAAGACATCACAGTCGTGGACAATGTTAAGGTCGTACAAAGATTAACAGGGCGCATAGCCGCCCTAGGTCATTTCATCTCGAGGTCTTCAGATATAAGTCACAGGTTCTTCTCACTACTCAAAAAGAAGAACAATTTTGCATGGACCCCGAAATGCCAACAAGCATTGGAAGAATTAAAGCGGTGCCTCTCGAGACCGCCACTTCTTCATACTCCAAAAACGGACGAGCAACTCTACTTGTACTTAGCAGTCTCGGAAATCGCTGTAAGTAGGGTCCTAGTTCGAGAAGATCAAGGTACGTAATTTCCTGTTTACTATGTTAGTCGAACTTTAGGTGACATCGAGACCCGGTACCCACACTTAGAAAAATTAGTGCTTGCCCTAATAAGCGCCTCTAGGAAATTAAAACCATATTTTCAGTGACACCCGATCTGTGTGGTGACTACTTATCCCGTTCGCAATATTTTGCATAAGCCCGAACTTTCGGGCCGGTTGGCCAAATAGGCCATCGAGATTAGTGGGTACGATATCGAGTATAGACCCCGAACGGCCATCAAGTCTCAAATCTTAGCGGACTTCGTGGCCGACTTTATGCCGTCCCTCGTACTCGAGGTCGAAAAGGAACTATTATTAAAGTAGGGTACATCATCGGGGGTGTGGACCCTCTTCACAGACGGCGCATCAAACATGAAGGGGTCCGGGCTAGGCATCGTTTTGAAGTCGCCCACGGGTAATACAATTAGACAAGCTATCAAAACTTCCAAGTTAACTAACAATGAGGCCGACTATGAGGCCATGATTGCAGGGTCTCGATATAGATAAAGGTTTGGGAGCAGAGTCATCGAGGCCAAATGTGACTCCCTGCTTGTGGTAAACCAAGTCAATAGAACCTTCGAGGTTCGAGAAGATCGAATGCAGAGGTACTTGGACAAATTACAGGTGACTCTACATCGGTTTAAAGAATGGATCCTACAGCATGTGCCTCGAGAACAAAACAGCTAGGTCGATGCCCTTACAAATTTGGGGTCATCAGTCGAAGACGACTACATTATCTCGGGGACTGTTGTACAACTTTCAAGGTCAATAATCAAAGAAGGCCACACGGAAATCAACTCCACAAGTCTGACCTGGGATTGGAGGAACAAATATATCGAGTACCTAAAGAATGCGAAGCTTCCATCGGATCCTAAGGAATCGAGGACTCTACGTACGAAGGCCGCATGATTCACATTGGGTGAAGATGGAATACTATATAGAAGGATGTTCGATGGATGATTGGCAATATGTTTGGGACCAGGAGATACCGACTACGTCCTACGAGAAATCTACGAGGGCACCTGCGGAAATCATTCCGGTGCCGAATCATTGGTTCACAAAGTCATCAGAGTAGGATACTATTGGGCCGATATGGAAAAGGATACAAAAGAGTTTGTTCGAAAGTGCGACAAATGTTAAAGTTATGCGCCGATGATTCACCAACCCGAAGAGCAACTCCACTCAGTCTTATCCTCATGGCCATTCATGAAATGAGGAATGGATATCGTCGACCCTCTACCATCGGCCCCAGGTAAAGCTAAATTTATTTTGTTTAGGACTGACTATTTCTCTAAGTGGGTTGAAGCACAGGATTTCAAGAAAATTAGAGAGAAAGAAGTCGTAGACTTTATCTAGGACCACATTATATGCCGATTCGGGATGCCTGTCGAGATTGTATGCGACAATGGAAAGCAATTCGTCGGTAGCAAAGTGACCAAGTTTTTCGAATATCACAAAATAAAAAGGATCCTGTCAATGTTTATCATCATAGTGGGAACGGACAGGCCGAATCGACAAACAAGACTATCATTCAAAATCTAAAAAAAAAGATTGAACGACGCTAAGGGAAAATGGAGAGAAATATTGCCCGAAGTCCTTTGGGCGTATCGAACAACACCAAAATCCAGTACGGTCGTACGGGGGCAACATCGTTCTCTTTAGTATATGGCGACGAAGCTCTGATCCCGGTTGAAGTCGGGGAACCTAGCGTCAGGTTTTAATATGCAATGGAAGAGTCAAATCACGAGGCTATGAATACAAGCCTCGAATTGCTAGATGAAAAACGGGAAGCCTCCCTAGTTCGAATGGCCGCACATAAATAGCGGATCGAAAGGTACTACAATTGAAGAACCAATCTTCGACACTTTAAAATCGGGGACTTGGTTATGAGGAAGGTCATCCTCAATACTCGAGACCCAAATGAAGGAAAACTTGGCCCGAACTGGGAGGGACCGTATAAGGTCCTCGATATCATCGGAAAGGGATCCTATAAACTTGGTACGATGAACGGTGAACAATTGCCAAACAATTGGAACATATCACTCCTCAAATGATATTACTGCTAAGGTACGACCTTCTCCACTTTTGTTTATATTTTATACTAACTATTTGCATGTGTTTAATCGAATACATCAAAGGATTCTTCAAATACAAAGTCCTTAGGTCTGAAAGCACGCGTTGTACTCTTTTTCCCTTAGACCAGTTTTTGTCCCAAATAGATTTTTCCGGTGAGGTTTTTAACGAGGTAACCATTATTCGTGCTAAACTTAGACCAATTCAATAGTATCCGAGATTCCTTTACAATCAAACCTCAAATACTGGGGGGCATCACCCTCGGATAGTTACAAGGAAACTACTTCGTGCCGACAGGGTCTCGATAGGTAAATTTTGTAAGGGTCAAACGGTAGAACAAACCATGCCCATGTAGATTACTCGAGCCCTAATGGCAAACATGTACGCATGTTAATCTATTAAAAAAAGTATTTTTCCTTGCCAGATATTTCATGCCTTAGAGAAATTTTTACTTTACAATGTCGTGCTTGTGATCTATTGTGGAAACTTGCTTAAGGGTCGGTCACAACTAAAGTTCAAACAATTGATCCCGCACTCGGGGACTGCCATCCGAAAAATCGACATGATCGAATTACTAAAACCTCGAGATCGTAAGACCTTAAAAAGGCAACCCTCGATTTTATAGGCCACGGCCACCCCACTCGGGGACTGATACTTCGAACAAGTTTGAAGTATAATAGTGGAACAAGCCCAAAAGGCGTATCCCAAGCTAAAGGCTATGGCTAAATTAACACGGTTCGGAGACGTCCGATTTTCGTTATAAAACAGGCCTTCAAATATTTTCATAAACCGGTTAAAAAGGGTACCCTCGGCTGAATTACTAAGGGTCTCAATAATATCGACGCTCGAAAACTCTAATGGGTACAAAGTCGTTCGAACTCTCAAACAAATTCTTTATTTTATACGTAGGCATTACGAAACAAAGGGTCTCGATAATATCGACCCTCGAAAACCCTAATGGGTACAAAGTCATTCTAACTCTCGAACAAATTCTTTATTTTATGCTAAGGCATTACGAAATAAAGGGTCTCGATAATATCGACCCTCAAAAATCCTAATGGGTACAAAGTCGTTCGAACTCTCAAACAAATTCTTTATTTTATGCTAAAGGCATTACGAAATAAAGGGTCTCGATAATATCGACCCTTGAAAATCCTAAATGGGTACGGAATCGTTCGAACTCTCGAGCAAATCCCTTATTTCATGCTAAGGTACAACAGATTTTATATGATTAAACAATAAACTTTTCAAGCCGAAAAGGGGGAGAAAGCTATTCTTTTTACTATGGCCGTATCGGCCTAATTCAAGAGCCTAAAGGGCCATTTTATTTCTGAGTTCGAGAAATAATCCTCACTCAATTAAAACCTAAGGGTCACCCTACTCCGAGTTCAAGCAAGTACTCACTCGATTAAGACTACACTAGTCCGACTTCGGTCTAGTTTCCTAAAGTCCCAAACGTATGAGCCAAATCTCCATAAGACATGAATGAAATAGAATTTTCACGAGACAGGAAATAGAATAAAGACAAGTCAAAAAGAAAAAAGATCTTTTATATATATACGAAGATATTTACAAGGACCAATCAGGGTAGCTTCTTCTCCATCGAGGTCCTCCCCATTCTCGGACCCACTCTTGCTGCCATCATCATCATCATCATCATCATTGGAAAAGGCCAGCACTCCAGCATCGGCTTCATGCTTTCTAGCCTTTATTATCTTGTCGGTAAGATCGAAACCTCGAGCGTGGATCTCCTAGAGGGTTTTCCTCCGAGATTGGCATTTGGCGAGTTCAGCAATCCAATGTGCTCGAGCTTGAGCAGTCTCGGCTGTCTCTCTCGCTTGGACTTGAGCGGCTTCAGCATCAGCCCGGTAGACGGCCATGATCGCCTCTGCCTAGGCCTTTGCCTTTTTGGCATCAGATTTGGCCTTTGCAAGTTCGGAAGCCAACCGAGCCTCGAGATCCTCTATTTTATTTGCCTAAGCTGAGCTCTTCTCCTACTTGCCTCGAAGATGACTTTCGACCGATGACAATTGGGCTTGAGCAGCCTCTTTTTCAGCAGCAAAGCGGTTCATACTTTCTTTCCACCCCAAGGTTTCCTCCTTCATTATGTCGACCTCCTCGTGGAATTGCTCGATCCTCTCGACCTTCTGTTGGAGCTGTGAGATTGAAATATTAGCCACCGTTCCCGAATCGAGCCCATGAGCTTTTAAGATTTTCATTACTTGCTTAAGCAGGTCGGTCTAATCTTTGTGAGCCGTGGCCAACTCGGCTCGGAGGTCCTTGATCTTTTCTTCTTTTTGCCCACCGAGAAGGTTGAGGGCATTTCTCTCATCGGTAAGCCTTTGAATGTCGGCCTCGTACCGACTCATCTCAACTCGAGACCGAGAAAATGCTTCCCGATGAAGCGCTGAGGCTTACGCAGAAAGAAGAAAAAAGCTAGACAGGAAGAGAAAAATGAACATGAGGGTAATACCAACAAAGGGAGTTAAGGCTTACCCGATTCAGAGCTTGGTGCGCTTCGTTGAAAAGGCTCGATGCCTCGCCCGAGTCCTTCCTCGAGACCTCCAAGTCGCTCAGGCCGGTAGCATCTTCGACCCCAGTAAAGTAATCACGGAACGGGTCCTCCCTTCCGTGGGCTCCTTCGATGGAGGGGGTCTTCAAGGCTCGAGCCTCTTGCATCATCTCCTCAGAAAATGAGAGGAGTAGCCGGGAGCCTCCAATGTTATCTCCATATCGAGGGGCCTTGAGACTAGACCCTACAGCCGTACCCATCGTTGGCTCATTATGGTGGGAGGCATCTTCAATCCTCGATGACTCAAGGACTTCGCCAAAGTCTCTTTCTGAGACCCCCTCATCTCGAGATGGAGTCTCTGCAGCCTTCACCGATTCAGTGGCCTTTGGGGCCTCGGTGCTCATTCCCACTCGGGCCACCAGTCCGGAGTCGTCGTCTTCCTCTTCTTCGTCTTCCTCCCTTAGACGTCGAACAGAGTCTTCAGTCAGAAGGATGATGTTCTTATTCGGCTTACGAGCCGCCTTCTTCTAAGGTTTTGGATCCTCGGAGGTTGAGGTCTTTTTCCTTTTTTTGTCCTTCGCCGGTTTTGGTGTCAGGGATCGAAGTCTCCTCCTCACCAGATAGGGGCCTCATGACCTCATCCTTGCTCAGGCCTGTACACGAGAAAAATTGAATAAGTAGAAGAAAGGCATCTTAATCGAATCATCAAATACACAAAAAGTGGGCTTACCATGAGTCTTGGCCTCCCATCGGCCCTTTGATAAATCGTGCCATGAGCGCTCGGCGTATGTAGAGGTCGAGGCCAAGTTCCGAACCCAACTCTCGAGGTCGGGAATCGCATGGGGCATCCAAGCGACCGCTACATCATGGAAAAAGACATCGATGAGAAAAGACAAAGGAACAAATAATACGTGGAAGCTAACAGTGAGACGGTACTTATGATTCATGTTTCATTTCTCAGAAAATGGCATCTCCTCGGCTAGAATTAGGTCGGAAGTCCTCACTTGAACGAACTGGCCCATCCAGCCTTTATCCTTGTCCTCGTATATGCTCGAGAACAGCACTTTGGTAGCCCGACGTGGAGTATTATTAACTCGCCTCGATAGAGGCAGGCGCTATACAATCTGATAAGGTGATCGAGGGTGAAAAGGAGCCCCTCGAATTTGCTCACGAAGAATCAAAGCCGAATAACAATTCGCCAAAAGGAAGGATGGATTTGGCCTAGGGTTATTCGATATTGACGGCAAAAATCAATGATGACGGGGTCAAGGGGGCCCAGTATGAAAGGGTAAGTGTACACACTTAGAAACCCTTCCACATGGGTGGTGATGTCTTCTTCGGGGGTCGGGATCACCACATCTCTGCCCTCCCAATTGCAATCTTTCTTTACCTGCTTAAGGTATCCCTCAGTTATCGAGCATATATACCTCGACACTGGCTCGCATCGACCAGGAATCAATGAGGCTTTATCGATCTTGAAATCGGAGTTTAGCGTGCACCCCCCAGGAATGCATTCCTTAAGACGGGTTCCACCGGCGTTTTTCCGCCGGCCGGTTGAGAAGATGAAGCAGCTTCTTTTTGTGGTATCGTTTTCGATGTTTTTGCCATTTTTGTGTAAGTTTAAAGGAGAGGAAGATAATAGGACTTGGCATTTGAGAAAGGATTAACAGCAAAACCTGAAGATTTGTAAAAGGGAAGAACTTAAGAGATGTAAAAGCTTTAGAGATTAGAAGGAAGTGAAAGTAAAGTTTGAATCAATGAGGAAGGGGTCTATTTATTGGATTCACGGCGACGGTTCAAAGGCACTAGTGGCCGACCACCAACTGACACTCATTAATGACTTGGGGGAACTGTACCGACAGGACGTTTTTGGTCACTTCTGTCGCTTATGTCACGACGGTGACGTCATGGCAGGTCGAGGTAAAAATCGAAGGCTCAATTCGTTTCTTGTCATTACACTCCAAAAAATGAGGGGACTATCTGTATACGGTTAAAACTAAGCCCACCCAATTTTTCTATCTGACCGGGACCAGGGAGCTGCATCGAAGGTCGGCCCCGTAGTGGATTAGACTAAGGTACAAGGATAAAGTACCAAGTTCGGGATTCGAGGTACCTGTCGAGATCGAGGCCAGCAACGATCGAGACCGAATAAGACATGCATCGAGCAAGATCGAAGATAACATAATAACGGAAAGGCGAAATATCCGTGACTGGTCGAAAATTATGGCGGAAATCTCGTAACTGATCAAATTAGGAATTATTAATTAGCTAATCATGGGATTTCCTTCTGTAATTAGAGTTATACCATAAGTAGAATTCCTCTACTATATAAAGGGGAGTATTAACCATTTGTAGGGACAGATTGTTCAAAGATATAAAAGCAATATAATTCTCTTTTGCGTTTATACTATTGTTCATCAGCTTGTTGTATTGTTCTTGCATCAACCAGTTCGAAGGTATCCAAACTCGAGGGCTGAGTTCCATTCTAACACTGGTTTGCTTTACTTTATAGTTCATTTCTGTTATTAATCTTCATATTTATCAATTGGTATTAAGTGAAATCACGTGTTTTTAAAACCCCATTATAAATTTAATTGTTATCCAATTTTAAGGGTAAACAGTAACATATGTGTTTGAGCTATCCCTCCGTACAACTTTCTTGTAAGCTAACGAATTGTGTTAAAACCACATTAATCTCTTCTTCTTCTGCTTTTTTTTTAGCTTGGAAACACGTGAATAAGATGCTCCTTGATCATATTGAAGTCTCTATCAAGCAAATGAAAAAATAATATGGCACTATATAAGGAATTTAACTAAGCCACAACAAAGTGTCATTTAATTAAGAAAGTTGTTTTTCTTATGTTTAACTTCAGGATTTCACCTTTAAAAAAAAGTTTCACCAAATTTCCTTTACTATATTGGTAAACAAAAAGAAAATAATTTTCTACAGTTTTCTTTACTATCATGTGCATTGCATATTCATGCGAATAAATAGTTATTCACATAAAGATTTGGCACAAAATGCAGATAATGAGTTAATTGCCCGCCTCTCCATACACTTCACAGTACCATATTTTGACTCTTTCTATTTATGTAGATTTCATCTTTCCATTTTGAAATTAAATCTGTGACAACAGAAAATAACTCGTCAAAAAGTAACTAAGGGGGTGAGTTGCGTGATCCCCCAATCGCCGGGGGCTCAAGAACAAATTTACTGTTTTATGTGTTCTAAAGCTATCAAAAATAAATTCAAAATATACAGGGGTATTATTATTTTTAGCCCGCGTCAGAAACTATTTATATCTGGTTGCCGAAAAGTGTATAAAAATTATATAATTTTTGTGTTAGTCCCGCCAATATTGCTGTATTTGTAAATAATAATTCTGCAAAATATAAGTTATCGTAATGAAACAGTAATTAATTCGAGCCCACTGAATTCACAGTGTTTCCTTAAGGAATTTAATCCCCTCCTAGTACCCAAGGTAATAGATTATTTCCTCCCAGGATAGAACGAATCACACACTGGTGTAGCGGTACTTCAAACCCCCGTGTTTCAGCGAACACAAAGTTCGGTAGCAAATCACACTTACAGTTACTTTGTTTGAAGTTAAAACAATGCAGAACAAAGGAGTAGAAACTCAAAAAATAGTATGGAAATGCTGAGAGGAAGGAGTGCAATGTATAGCCAAATCTGTTGAGCGATTTTCAGTTTATTGTTCTTGTGTGTTGTGTGTTGAGTGTCTTTCTTCAACAGCTGCTGCACATATATATAGCAGCCAGTGTTGAAAAGAATAATCGTCCACCCTCCATGGTGGAGCAAGCATTAGCTTGTTTGTGGAGCAAGCACAATCATAGTGGGAAAAGCATTAGGCGGCTGCCTTGTGGTCAATACACGGATTGAAAAATATCCGTTACAAATGCGGATAATCTTACGTTAATATTTACTATTAACAAATAAATTTGGTCCAAAAAATTAATCAATCAATCATTTGACCAAATCCAAATCCAAATCCGAAGCCGAAGCCGAAGCCGAAGACGTAGCCGTAGCCGAAGCCGAGCCGAGCGAGCGACGACGACGACGGCGCGAGGCTTGCTTTCTTCTTAACTCTTTAAGAGCTACAAGAAGAGCAATTATATATATACCCACCAAAAATCTCTTCCTCTTCCAATATGGGACAATGTCTCATTGTCAAGAGGGGAACTTAAAATTTTACTCAAAAATTTTATTTTTCCTCCATTTCCCATTCACCCTCATTTTAAGACTATTTCATCTTAAAACAAAAACTTCAACAATCCCCCACATGAATGGGGAATGGCTATATCACGGAAGTATGCATGAAAAAACTGTGTGATTTACAAGCAAGGATTAATCGCATCTGGATAAGTAGGTTTCCCTTTGAACTTTCCGTAGTAAACTTATGTCGGATATACTCGGTCAATCGGTAGATTTGATATCTTTGAACCGTCGATCTTTGGTGTATACCTAGACAACCATAAGTCACACAATCAACCCTTAACCGTCTTTGGTTCTCATTGTTGTGTTCGTTTCAGCCATGAACACCGCCTGGTTTCATAAGTGCGTAGAGAACTGGCCTTACAAAGTTCTCCTTGAAGCGGCTAACACTTCACACTTACATAGGTGATTTCTAAACGTGTCATCCTGTAGATACACTATTTGATATACCCCGTATCAAATTTAGAAATTATTAAAAAGCCTTAATGCTTTATCCTTGGTACTGAACATTGTCTCATCACGAGAACGGACTAAAATTTTATTTGACAATGTTGAACCGTCATTAATGACTTTGTTTGATCTCCTTGAACCTAGATCTTGGGATCTCCAGTCTTCTAGGTAGAGTTACCGCCACAATGACTTGTTCTCGGCCATAGCCCCATTCCCCTTGATGATTTCTCAACTACCTCTCTAGTTAGGCCTTTTGTAAGTGGATCCGACACATTATCACTTGACTTTACATAGTCAATCATGATAATTCCTCTAGAGAGTAATTGCCTAACAGTTTTATGTCTTTGTCGTATATGACGAGATTTACCGTTATACATAACGCTCCCAGCCCTTCCAATTGCCGCTTGACTATCACAATGTATGCATATTGGTGCCAACGGTTTGGGCCAAAATGGAATGTCTTCCAAGAAATTCCGGAGCCATTCAGCTTCTTCACCGGCTTTATCTAAGGCTATGAATTCAGCCTCCATTGTAGAGCGGGCAATACATGTTTGTTTGGACGACTTCCAAGATACCGCTCCTCCACCAATAGTGAATACATATCCACTCGTGGACTTAGAATCAGTTGAACCGGTGATCCAATTTGCATCACAGTATCCCTCAATCACCGCAGGGAAATTACTGTAGTGCAATTCAAAATTCTGGGTATGTTCTAAATATCCCAAAACTCGTTTCATTGCCATCCAATGAGATTGGCCTGGATTGCTCGTATATCGACTCAGTTTACTTATAGCACAAGCTATATCTGGTCGTGTATAATTCATGATATACATTAAGCATCCCAACACACGAGCATAATCCAATTGTGATATGCTTTGGCCTTTATTCTTTGCTAATGCAAGATTCACGTCAATTGGAGTCTTTGCAACTTTAAAGCCCAAGTGCTTGAATTTTTCAAGTACTGTCTTAATATAATGAGATTGTGATAACGCCAGACCTTGAGGAGTCTTATGGATCTTAATTCTCAGAATTAAATCAGCAACTCCCAAGACTTTCATATCAAACTTGCTATTGAGCATACACTTAGTAGCATTTATGTTGGCAATGTCATTACTCATTATCAGCATATCATCCACATATAGGCAAACAATGACTATGTGATTTGGAACATTTTTAATGTACACACATTTATCACATTCATTTATCTTAAAACCATTTGACAACATTGTTTGGTCAAATTTCGCATGCCATTGTTTGGGTGCTTGTTTTAGTCCGTAAAGAGACTTAACAAGTCTACATACCTTCTTTTCTTTACCTGGAACCACAAACCCTTCAGGTTGTTCCATGTAAATTTCTTCCTCCAACTCTCCATTTAAGAAGGCCGTCTTAACATCCATTTGATGAATTTCAAGACCATACACTGCAGCTAATGCTACTAACATCCGTATGGACGTAATTCTTGTAACTGGAGAGTATGTATCAAAGTAGTCTAGACCTTCTCGTTGTCTATACCCTTTGACTACGAGTCTTGCCTTGAATTTATCAATAGTGCCATCATCTTTGATTTTTCTCTTAAAAATCCATTTAGAACCCAAAGGTTTATTTCCAGGAGGAAGATCAACCAATTCCCATGTATGGTTGTTCAATATGGATTCTATTTCACTATTGACTGCCTCTTTCCAAAACAATGATTCCGAAGAAGTCATAGCTTCTTTAAATGTTTGAGGCTCATTCTCCAATAAGAAAGTCACAAAATCTGGTCCAAATGAAGTAGACGTTCTTTCACGTTTACTACATCTTGGATCCTCCTGATTACATGTACTTTCTTTTGTTTCTTCCCGAGGTCGTTTAGATCCTTCACCAAACGACTCACATTCCTTTTTATACGGATATATATTTTCAAAAAACTCAGCATTATCTGATTCTATAACCATATTATTATGAATGTCGGAATTTTCTGATTTATGAACCAGAAATCGATATGCTTTACTATTTGTCGCATATCCTATGAAAACACAATCAACGGTTTTCGGTCCTATCTTTACCCTTTTGGGTTTAGGAACTTGCACTTTTGCCAAACACCCCCACACTTTAAAATAATTCAAGTTGGGCTTCCTTCCTTTCCATTTTTCATATGGAATGGATTGTGTTTTGCTATGGGGCACTCGATTTAATATTCGATTAGCCGTAAGAATGGCTTCCCCCCACAAGTTCTGTGGCAAACCAGAACTTATCAACAACGCATTCATCATCTCCTTTAATGTGCGATTCTTTCTTTCCGCAATCCCATTAGATTGGGGCGTGTAAGGGGCTGTTGTTTGATGAATAATTCCATATTCTAAACATATTTCTTCAAAAGGAGATTCATATTCACCACCCCTATCACTTCTTATCATTTTTACTTTCTTGTTAAGTTGCGTTTCAACTTCATTTTTGTATTGCCTGAATGCGTCTATTGCTTCATCTTTACTATTCAGTAAGTAAACATAGCAATATCGAGTACCATCGTCAATAAAAGTTATGAAATACTTCTTTCCACCGCGAGATGGTATTGACTTCATGTCACAAATATCTGTGTGAATTAAGTCTAAAGGATTTGAATTCCTTTCAACTGACTTATAAGGATGTTTAACATACTTAGATTCTACACATGTTTGACATTTTGATTTTTCGCATTCAAACTTAGGTAGTACTTCCAAGTTAATCATTTTCCGCAAGGTTTTATAATTGACATGACCCAAACGTACATGCCATAAATCATTTGACTCAAGTAAGTAAGAAGAAGCTGAAATATTATTATTGTTTTCCACAACCATTACATTCAGATTGAAAAGGCCCTCGGTGAGGTAACATTTTCCTATAAATATTTTATTCTTACTAATGACAACCTTGTTGGACACAAAAACGCACTTAAAATCGTGCTTAACAAGAAGTCCAGTAGAGACTAAATTCTTTCTCATTTCGGGAACATGAAGGACATTGTTCAAAGTCATGACCTTGCCAGAAGTCATTTTCAGAAATATCTTCCCATATCCTTCAACTTTTGTTATTGAAGCATTTCCCATATAAACTGTCTCTCCGGGTCCAGCAGGAGCATAAGTAGCAAAAGCTTCTCTAACTGCACAAACATGGCGAGTGGTTCCTGAATCAAACCACCATAGTTTAGGATTTTCCACCAAGTTACATTCAGAAAGTATGGCACACAAGTTATCAACATCATCATGGTTTATTACCATGTTTGCTTGACCCCTTTTCTTGTCTTTCTTCGGAGCACGACACTCCGTAGATTTGTGTCCGGTTTTCCCACAGTTGTAGCAGTTTCCACTGAACCGCTTCTTGCTTGGGTTGTATTTCGGACCAGAAGCCTTCTTCCTCTTTTTGTTAGCTTCAACAATATTTGCTCCCATTATTGTTGAATTTCCACGGCCTCTCCTTTCAGCAGCTTTATTGTCCTCTTCGATTCTCAACCGAACAATGAGATCTTCAAGGGACATTTCCTTTCGTTTGTGTTTCAAATAATTTTTGAAGTCCTTCCACAACGGAGGCAACTTCTCAATCATTGCTGCTACTTGGAATGCTTCGTTGATGACAAGACCTTCAGCAAGTAGATCATGAATAATCACTTGCAATTCCTGGACTTGGGTAATAACAGACTTGCTATCTACCATTTTGTAGTCCAAAAATTTTGCGGCAACGAATTTCTTCATCCCGGCATCTTCAGTTTTATATTTCTTTTCAAGCGCATTCCACAATTCTTTTGACGTCTCCACGCTACTGTATACATTATACAGATTATCATCCAGTCCGCTAAGAATATAATTCTTGCATAAAAAATCAGAATACTTCCACGCTTCAATCACGAGAAAGCGTTCATTCTCTGGAGTTTTATCTGGCAGATCAGGAACATCTTCCTTGATGAACTTCTGTAGACATAACGTAGTTAAGTAGAAGAACATCTTCTGCTGCCAGCGCTTGAAATCAATCCCGGAAAACTTTTCGAGTTTTTCTGTCGGTGCCAACGCCGGTGTTCGGCTTGTCTATGCGTTGGCAGTCACCATCGGAACAGCTTGGTTTTCGCTTTCAGTCGTCATTTTTTCTGTAAAAGAATGACACAAACAAACGTTTAATAAACGTTTTCAAACTGGAGTAAAAATCACGTAGATTTTAATCTTCCAACAAAACGCCACGAAGGCTTTACTCTCCAAAACGAGAGTACACAAAACCACAAAGATTTTAGTTTGCAGAATAATAAGAATAACACAAATACAGAAATAAATATTAAATTCCTTAAGATTGTTAGTCCCGCCAATATTGCTATATTTGTAAATAATAATTCTGCAAAATATAAGTTATCGTAATGAAACAGTAATTAATTCGAGCCCACTGAATTCACAGTGTTTTCTTAAGGAATTTAATCCCCTCCTAGTACCCAAGGTAATGGATTATTTCCTCCCAGGATAGAACGAATCACACACTGGTGTAGCGGTACTTCAAACCCCAGTGTTTCAGCGAACACAAAGTTCGGTAGCAAATCACACTTACAGTTGCTTTGTTTGAAGTTAAAACAATGCAGAACAAAGGAGTAGAAACTCAGAAAATCGTATGGAAATGCTGAGAGGAAGGAGTGCAATGTATAGCCAAATCTGTTGAGCGATTTTCAGTTTGTTGTTCTTATGTGTTGTGTGTTGTGTGTCTTTCTTCAACAGCTGCTGCACATATATATAGCAGCCAGTGTTGAAGAAGAACAATCGTCCACCCTCCATGGTGGAGCAAGCATTAGCCGAGCGAGCGACGACGACGACGGCGCGAGGCTTGCTTTCTTCTGAACTCTTTAAGAGCTACAAGAAGAGCAATTATATATATACCCACCAAAAATCTCTTCCTCTTCCAATATGGGACAATGTCTCATTGTCAAGATGGGAAAACTTAAAATTTTACTCAAAAATTTCATTTTCCCTCCATTTCCCATTCACCCTCATTTTAAGACTATTTCATCTTAAAACAAAAACCTCAACATTTTGTATATAACATAGAGAATGTGTATATATATATATATATATATATATATATATATATATATATATACAGAAAATATACAAATTTTATATATTTTTGAACTATTATTTTTACAACGCCTATACAGTGTCATTTTTTCAAATATATAAGCAGAACAAAGAAAGGGAAAATTACTTAGACCTCCCTAAAGATCTGGTCTTGTGACAATAACATCTCCTGTGGTTGAGAATATTGTGGCTACCTCCCCTGTTTTTGTTTTTTTTTTTCCATAACAATAGTTTAAGCCTGATTTTCATTAATGCAAAAATAAAAAAAACAAATAAAATCTAACTAATTTTCCTGTTTTATAATGTTTTTTTAATTATACTCATAAAACTAATTAATTCTATGAAGACCTCCTTACAGTAAATTTCTTCTCTAATTGTCTAACGGACTAATGGAGTATGAAATATTTTTAGTATGACCGAGTCCTCATATTTTTATTTATTCGACCATCAAATTTAACGCTCGACAATTAATGAGACTATTTTCTTATTCATGTGTAAGATAAAGATAATTTTGAGGGGAGATTAGTTTTACAAATTTAACATTCAACAATTAGGCCATAAAAAGGACTATTTGGGGGGGGGGGGATGGGGGGGGGGGGGATTCAGAAATTACAAGGTTGGCAAGTTAAAAAAATTAAAGTAAAGGAGGTAAGTAAAATATTTTAATCACAAAAAATGTCAGTGTTGTGGTACCAAACGTAAAGAGAGTTTCTAAAATTTTGTCAAAAGAAATTTTACCAGAAAAGAAAATAAAGTACAAAGAAAAAAGTGGAAGATAAAAAACACAAGGAAGATGGAATTGGAACAAACCGACATATTTCCAGCTGTTTCAGAACAAACTATCACGTGCACTCTTTAGTCCCTCCTTTAATTAAGAGCTGGAGTCCTTATGATACAATTGATTGAAATCAAAGTGGGGAAAAGTTGCATTTTAAATGTTTTACTTAATTTTATTATTTGGTTATGTGTGTATCCTGAGTTAAAACTTATTCGTACTTTGTGGTTTGCGTCAATCTAAGTATTTTGCACATTACCATTTAACTATAGTTATCAAGCAATATTTATTTCATTTTAATTTATAATTTGTACGGTTTAAATTATTTAATTTAATTAAACATTGAATGCGAGTAAATATTTTTTTTTAATGTAACCTAATGTTACAGTATAATTTGTTTTCATGCATAAGCCAATGTCATTATCAAAATAAATTCGACTAGACTCCTTAATTTGTAAGTTTATAGGGCGATAACATCAAAATCTACCTCAATCATTATATTCTAATCATATTTAAGTTAATGATTAATTAACTATAATTTTTTCTAACCTCTACATCACTTTATTTCTCAAGAGCTCCTCCGTTTGTGGGGCTCATGGTCGACTAAAAAATTATATGAAAGTTAAAAAGTAGTATTACCTTTATTTAGTGAAGGCAAAATGGAGAAAAAAACAACTATTTATCTATATTATCCACTAAAAAATAATAATTTTTTTAAAAACAAGTTAAATATGAATAAGAACTATACTATCCACTTAGAAAATTGATAATCAATGGATAACTAATGAATTTAATTTTTACATTTGTAAATACTCAAATTAGGGATTCCTCAAGTTTTGAAAACTCAGAATTATTCCAAAAGTAGTTATTCAAGAAGCCTTGAAAAATATGAATATCCATATTATCCAACGGTTAATCTATTTTCTATCCGTATTAAATATAAGTCGGGTCGGATAATATATCCGTTTTTCATTACCATTTTCGATATGTCCATATCCGACCTGGCTCGCCCATTTGACATCCCTAGCTCTATTTCGCTTTATACAATGGTATTTGGATATAGATAAAGAAAATATTAGTAGAGTTTAAAAAAGATTTTTGATAAATACTAAAGGTATCATCAGAACTTCTATTTTTAATATGCCATCACATTTGAATGATTATACGGACATGACATTGAGGGTAAATAATATAAAATTTAAAATTAAAGAGTTTCTAAATATATAGTTATGACATTCTTTTGAGAAATACTGAAAAACGTCGTATAAAATGAAACAAATAGAGTATATTCCTTGACCGAGAGAAACATTCAATAGTTGTACATTTGTAATGTTTGTCACATGAATATACTCAACAAATAGAAGCAAATTCAATATTTAGAGTTAAGTTTCACACGAAATCAATGACTATAGATTGAGTATCTTGTATATATGCATTTAGCACTTAGCTGTGGTTAAACGATAAGTTTTTCACTTTTAATTCTCAATTGCATAGTTTGGGTAAAAACCCGGGGCGGGTATTATTTAGCCGTGAACTTGTGTTTAGCATTTAGAACATAGGGAACCTAATTTGCCAACTCAATTAAATCTAATTTTCTTGTAGTGTATTACTTCCTGCCACAATCTCTACATAAAATTTCAATTCGTTGTTGGCAGATGCTTTTCTGAATCCGATACATGCACTACAGGAATGAGTATTTATTCCTTAATTATAATTGAGAAATATTTTTAATTTATCTCAATTTTGTCACTTTATTAAATGTAATATCCATATCTTATATTGTTCTTACCGCAAATTACAGCACTGCTTTTCGTTTTAGGTACGTAATTTTTCTATTAATTTAATCATTCGATATCTAATTACATGCGGACTATTTTTGGTTCGCATAAAATAAGTTTTAATCATTACGCAACTTTATCCTGCATTTATGCGAGAAACTATTTTTACGGCTCGAACCGTGACCTCGTCAAATGAGGTCAACTTTACCTGATTAATAGTGAAATAATCTTTGTATCATCTCAATCCATCATCTTACCACATGATGACTTTAGTACTTCGAAATTACAGTGCCTCTTGCAACTAGTTGCGTGCGCAGAGGCAGAGGTATAGTAGCATTATTTTAAACATTGGCATCGAATTTAGCACATTAGCAGCTGACTACTGTACCTCTCCATTTTCATATTCAAATCTTCCCACCGATAATTAAACTCTTCTTAATGACCCCATGTCAACTTCATATTACTATATTCCCCAAAATGCAGATTTTCCCACTGCGATCCCTCAGAAAACGTTTCTTTTCCATTGCAGATGTCCCCTTTCTGGTGCTTCTTCCCCATCTTGTTCTTTTTTTTTTCTTTTTTCTTTTTTTTTGCATAAGATCCTCATCTTGTTCTATTCCTACTTAGTTGATATCTTAAAAAAAAAAAACGAGAAAATTGAGTCGTTTATATGGGAAAAAGCAGAGGAATTGTGACAGTATTTCATTGAAAAAAAATTTGAAATGAAAGTACCAAGAAATTGCTAAGTTGTGATTGAGATCTTCAATGAATTTAAGTCTGACTACAATTAACTTAAACGCATAGTTATGAGGAGAAAAAAATACTAATTGAAAACTCTATAATTCCAACCCCTCCCTTTTAATGTCTTCACAATTCTAGGGGAAAAAAAAACTCAATTAACTTTGGCATTCTTCCTAGTCTTCAGTTTACAAACAAATCGCCAAACCCCCCAAATGAAAAAAAAAACCAGAGGAGTAATTTGAACCCCAAAAGAAATTATAATTATACTTGACCAAAAAAAAAAGGAAAGAAAGTCAAACCAAATTGAGCTGAAATTAGAAGGTCCATTTCAAGATCTTGACTCTGAGATCAACCTTACACTTAGCATTACTTGTTGAAGCCACAGCTGGAGCTTTCCCCTTTGGAGTTGGTCCATGAATTCCTTCACACGTTACTCTGATCCCTACCCTTTTGCTTTTCAATTTGTCCATTTTCACTACAACCATTGTATCTATCAATAATGTTACCGGTAACCCAGCTTTTCTCTTCAGATCTGATCTCAAAGACGAAACGGAATCAGCATCAAGAACTTGAGATACCATTGACAGAGTAGAGTGTATAATAGTGATATTATTTGGACTGCTAGTGAACTCTGGAAACGACCCATTTGCTAAAACAACTTGATTTGATAGCGCAGTTATAGAGATGGGGTTATAGTTATATATCAGTTTCTTGTTTGGGTTTTTTGTTGAGAGTGTGAGGTTGAGTTTTGCAGTGAGGTGGGTGGTGTCATCGGCGGTAGTAGTAAGGTTGAACTGTGAGATTTTGAGTGAGGAGATTGAAAATGCGGGGCGTTGAGGATGGTAAAGGACGTAGAAAATAGCACCGGCAATGGCGGCAAGGAGAAGGATAATGAGAATGCTGAGAATGAACCAGAAACAGCACATGCAGAAACAACGTCGGCAGTTGCAACGGCGGTGGTTGTGTCGGTGGTAGGCAGTTGGTGTCGGTCGGTAAGGGATGCGATTTGGATTGTACATCTGGTTCTTGACGGTGGCGACAGCTGGATTTGCGGCGGTGGCTGTGGCATTGGGAGCGGTGGCTGTGCCATTAGGCTTGGCTGATGGGTAGACTCTGTCAGTCATTTTTTGGGGGGGAGAAAATGAATTGAGGTTAGATTTGGTAAGAGAATGGAAATAAGATAAATATAGTAAACTTGCGAGTAGATGCAAAGAATAAAGAATTATAGAAGAACTAAAGAAACAGAACAAGATAATGCATATGAAAGAGGTTAGAAAACCTTAACTTGTTCGAGGAAGAAAATGAAAAATTGTGAAGTAAAGGCAAAGCAAAGTGTCAAAGTTTTTTGTGTTGTGGTTTTTTTTTCTTTCTTGATTTGGTTCAAAGTCCTTTTGGGGTGTAGACTATAACCACAAGGGGAGAAATTGGAATCTCTTGGCTGGCTTGGGCCTTAAATTGTTTGTTTTGCTTTCTTTTTTATATTTTTTGATTTATCTCTCTGCTATACCCACTTGGTTTTGTCTTTTTTTCCCTCTCCCTTTTTCCTTTCTTTTTATATGTCAAGTTGTATTCTAATATGTTTTGAAATGAAAAAATGAGTTATATTCTATGAAACTTCTAAATGCAACAAAATTTATTGAATGTATGCGAATATACAGTTTACAAATGTGTAATCCATTCGTTCACTTTTACTTATTCAGTATTCTAAAAATAAATTTTCTCTTTTACTTGTCACTTTTAGGATATCAAGAGAAGACAATTTCATTTTTCCTGTTATACTCACAACATTAATTAATCATTTCAAATCATTTTCTCAAAATATTAAAAATATGCATCAATTAATATGAGTATCATGGTAAATTATATTTCATTTATTATTTTTTAAGGGGCATGAAAAGTCAAAACGTGACAAATAAAAGTTAACGGAGAGAGTATAAACGTAGGGATGTGGGGATTGGAATTTGTAGTCTTAATCTACCCTTTTGATAACAACATGAAGAAGATAGATGCAATAAATGTGAATTCAATTTAAGTTATATACCCTATTGATGTAGTCATGTACCTTAATATGATATGCATAGTAATTATTATTTTTATTAAATTACTAATTAAGAGTTATTAATATTTATTTATTAATAGTTATCTTATAAATACTTTAATTATCTAATATTTTTTTATTATTAATACATAAAAATTAAACTCAATTGAGTGATGATAAGATAGAAGAAAATATATGACCTTAAACGTAACTATTCTCAAAAAGTAAGCGTCCAAATATGCAAAATACTTGAGATTTTATTGCTTTTGACCTTATTTGACCTCAAGAATATATTTACATAATTTATGGGTGATTTATTCATATACCATCTATGACATTTATTTATTCTTTTCCTCATACTGTTTTCTACCTTTCTTTCCTTCATTTATTTATTTCTGATTATAAGGTGGTGCAGCATACCTTTCATGAAATCTAGGTGTGGGGATTCAGGCGTTATACTTCCTCCTGTATACGTTTTGACTTTTCACGTCTCTTAAAAAATAATAAATGAAGTGCATAATTTACCATGATATTCATATTAATTGATGCATATTTTATTGGATTTGAAAAAATGGTTTGAAATATGTAATAAATATTGTGGATATAATAGGAAAAAAAATTGTCTTCTCTTATTATGCGTAAAGTGACAAGTAAAAGTGAACAAAGGAAGTATATATAGTAAATAATTATAAAAACAAACAATGGGTGAGTCCACCCTATTTGACTGTATGCCTTGCACATTGATATATGCATTGATGATCCAAATCCTACTTTTAGAACTTTATCTTCAGGCTGCTTCTCTCTTGAGTTAATGTCCCAAACTCGCTAATCATAATACTAACAATTCCTCAATGTTCACGTATGTATTGTGTGCTTTTTATTACACCCCATATTTATTATGGAAATATATGTTTGATAGCCCTAATTTATGATGCAAAAGCTCCCTTTATATGAAAACAATATCTCACTTCCTCTACCTAAATGTAATAAATACATTCCACTTGATATGTTACTATCAAATATCTAAACAAGTAAATAATATAATAGGGGTAACACATTTTGGTTAGCTGAAAGTGAATATCCTTACCATGTCCTTTTCTTTAGATCCTAATAAAGACCAGACATTTATTAAGTTAAATTACATGAATAGGAGAAAGCAATGGGGTAATATAATTTGGAGATTTATCTCTTTGTGTGTTATTTGTACTTTTATCTCGACGAATTTTCTTAAACTCATTTTCACAAAATCAATGACAACAATTTAGAATTCGAAAATATGTCTTTATAATCACATGTCATCGACTAATTAAACGAAGGGTTGGGTATAACCAATCAGTGAGTGGATACAATTATTTATGACTCGCTATTGCTTTTAACTTTCCAAAAATTAAGAAATTGAGGAGCTTACTTTCAGAATTGGTATAACACACAACACAATTTACTTTATACGCCTAGTGTGACATCTTATACGACCTAGTAACTATTTTAAAAATTAATATTACCTTTTTTAAAAATTATCTTAACTAATAAAAGTTGTATGATTTTTACCCTTTTATGTAGAATTTAAATTTATAACTTTATTTTCTAAAAATTTAAAACTCAATATCCATATGCTTATCCAACGTTAGATATTTTGACTCACATATTCCATTCTTTTTGAGACAGATTAAGTAAGGGGTCGTTTGGTTTGAAAACAAGTTATTTTGTGAATAGTTATGATGAGATTAGTTATCCTGTATTATTTCTTATTGACTGTTTAGTATGTTGTATTAATTCTGTGATTGTCAATTTTACTGTTTTGTTCTGAGATAACTTATTATGTGATTAGTGATTACTATTCCACCGTCTAGCTAGCAGGTATAAGTTACCTTGGTACTATTTTAAAATCTGTGATAAATTACCTAGGATTAGTAATCAAATAAGGAATAAGTCGATACTAAATTTTTATTTCAAAAATATTTTTGCTTATCAATCATACCAAACAACCCTAATAGAGTTTGCTAGCTAACAATTAGTTAAAGATATTGTAAAGCAACAAAAAAACAAACGTTTCTCTTAAGCACATAAAGGTTTCACTTTGAATTACCTTTTCTAACAAGATTAAAAACGTTTGGTCAACGTATCTTCCAAATTAGTGTCGCCAGAATGGTAATTATGGAAAACTTGCAAGTTTAGCTTATAAAAAAAAAAAGGCAGAGCACACCGACAAATTCGTCCCCTTCTAGCATCTGTCATGTACTTTATTGGAATAACAAAGTAATTAGTGGGACTAATCTCTTCATTATTATTCTTAACTGAAAAGTCAAATGAAAATAATACCTTTTTCTGAAAGTTAAAAAAGGACAGTATTTCAATAATTAATCTATTCGAGGTTTGCGTAATACTAATATGAAAATTATTACTTCTAGTCCTTGTTCTATATTTTAAAGATTTTTACACAACTTTTAAAAAAAAAATATTTACCAACTTTAATCATAAAATATTTATTTAAAATACAATGTATCTCTCTTTAAATCTTTACTAAAGGAAAAATTCTACTAATTGAAATAGTAAACTTATTTTGAAAAAAGGACTCCAATAAGCACCCTGTATATTTCTGAAATGAAAATATTAGGAAATACTAATATTTAGAATCGTCAAAGTAATTTATCGTGATGTTAAGATAATTGGCTATAAAATTATGATAACAAAAGACAGTAATTATATTACGTGTCACTATTATCTCAGTTAATGGTTCGATTCGATCGATATTTTATAAAATATGTACCATACCAATTTTTCAATTACTCTAGTATGTATAACTAAAATTAGACTTTTCAAAACCGTCTCAATCATGTCTGTTTCTCTGCGGTATCGGTTCGGTTAATTTTCGATAATTTTTATAAATGTTATGTAAAAGTCACTAGTAGAAGTAGAATGCAATAACATACGTACTTTTATAGGATTTAGTAAAACTCTCTATACATTTTTACAGTTTAAAAGGTGATGAATTAAGAAAATATGAAAGATGGCTAGAGTATAAATCCATCAACTATTCTACAACATTGTAAAAGAAATAAAGCAAATACAAAAAAATATATATAAATCACACGAGTTGAAAGATATTAAGCAAGTTGTGATTTACGAATAAAGTCTGTACAAAATTAGACATTCAAAAATCTAAATCATACGAAAGGAAATATATTCAATACATTGCAGTTCGCTACACATAATCTCTACAATACCTTGTGTCTTGTTAGTGAATATGGTGAAAATAATTTAATTTCAATAGAAGTAGCATAATAGGTTTGGAAATTAAGATTTTGATTTTAATTACTTGTTGATTATAACTGTTTCGTAATTCCAAGGCCTAAGAACAAATTTAATACTTTATTATTTTTAAACTTAACATATAAATATATTTTTCACATTTTAAATTTATTCGATACGATTTGATATTTTTTTAGTTTATTTTTATAAAATAAAAAATTTAGCCTAATTATCAGTATAATTATAAATTTATATAAAAATTTATGATTTTATTAAAAGAAAATTAAAAGTCGGCTCGTACGGTGTCATTCGATTTGGTGGGTTTGGCGGGAATCTCAATACCTGAGCCACCGACACATGGGGACTTGATTAAACAAAACAAATAGTACTACGTTGAAAAAGGTGAATCCAAATTTCCCTTTTGGAACTATTTTTTGTTTATTCCAATTGATGTCTATTTAGTAATTACACAAAATCTCCTTAAAGTTTCTCCTAATTACAAGTCCTCCTAATTATCCATATATTACATAACCCTCTGCATTTTAAGTTTCTGCAAAAATTACTTGAATTATTTTTTCAAAATAATATTAGTCATTATAAAGATTTCTTATTAGCCATATATTACAACACTTCAATATTAAACACTGTAATATAGTGTACATGTATGGTATGGATTATAAAATAAGTTTAGGCTTAGCTAGCATTTGGACATAGATTTTGTTGAAACCTCAAAAGGAGTTTTTAAAGTTGCGTTGAAAAATAATTTTTGAAAGTTGAAGTTATGTTTGGACATGTATTTTATTTGAAAATTTAAAATTTTGTGAGTGAAAGAAAAATTTCACTCAAAAACTACCTTAAACCAATTTTTGTCAACTTGAAAAGTTTTCCATTTTTTTTTTTTGAAAATGGATCATATTCCATGAACAAAAACCTTAATTTTACTTTGATTTCGAAGTTGCAGAATATCCTTACAAGGTCAACATTTGTTGCCTGGACTTTTTACTAGGAGTACAAACTAATCCAACTTTACACGGGCGATTCGTTGAATTTAATAAGGGATAATATATAATTACCCAATTGGAGTTATAACACATTACCTAGGACTCCCTCCTTATTTTTATTTTTAGTAAAATTATTACCTCCTTTGAGCTTACGTGGCACTTGTTGTGTAATGTACTTAATGCCTGTGCGTGAAAACTTCCAAAATTGCATTATTTTTCTTTTTCTTTTCGTTTTCTCTCTCTCTCTCTCTCTTATTTTCTTTTCCCTATTACTTTATACCCATTTAGCCATCATCTTCATACATCTCTCTGCAACTTCCACAAAACTCCTCCCCACTTTTCTTTTCTTTACCTTTTCAATTTTGTCTTGTTTTCTCTCTACCTTTGCAACAAGAAATATTTGGATTTTCTTTTGGTCACACGAATTTATCGATGAGATTGGAGTCACCAAATCAATTGTTGTCCTCGGAATCTACACAAATTTTTGGGCCTTCAACTTCTTGGCAAATTTCATGGCCTCTTTCTGGACTTCTTTTGCCAAATGCTTGGAGATCTAGAATGAAAGTTTATATATAAAAATTAAATAAATAAAGATATATAAAGAAGCAAGGAAGGAAAAAGAAAAATTATTTTCGTTTTCACATACTTAAGGGTTTTGAGGATACTGGGCTTTGGATAAAAGGTGGCCGGAAAATGACGGAACGATACTGGTAGTGGTGCTGATTTTTGAATTTTTGGATTTTGTGGCGGCTATTGTAATCTTCAGAATTTGATTTAGTTATTAGTTTTATGATGATTTTACTTTTTAAATTCTAATCTGGTGGGGATTTAATGATGTTTGGTATGGCTACAATAAAGGTGCTAACTATGGCAATGGTGGTGGTGGCTACAGCGAAGGGGACACTGGTGGTGAAAAAAGCAATCGATGATGGAGAAAAGGTAAAAGGGAACATCAAAAAATAGAAAAAAGGAAAATTAAAATAAAATTGATGTTACATCACATGTGTCGCGACCCAAAATCCAACTAGTCGTGATGACACCTAAACCAACCCGCTAGGTAAGTCAATTACCAACTATCCAATTTTAATGAAATTAATAAGGAATTAATTAAAATATATATATATATATATATATATATATATATATATATATATATATATATAAAAAACTAATACATTTCTCCAAAAACTGGTAGTACAAATCATGAGTTTCTAAGAATAAAGTATACAAAACTGTTATGAAGTAAATGCATGATCTGTTCGAATAGTGCATAAACAGAATTTTATGAATCTAAGGCTATCATGAACAAGAGTCAGCTACAACCGGAATGCAGTACATCTCCAGATCCAGCTCCCAACGAACACAACAACATCAGCAGCCAACATCTGCACACAAGGTGCAGAAGTGTAGTATGAGTACAACTGACCTCATGTACTCAATAACTAACAAACCTAACCTTAGGTTGAAAGTAGTGACGAGCTTGTACCAAGGTCGGGTCCAAAACCCATAGTCCATAACAACGTAAAGCAAGTAATACAAGAAGTAACTCAGAAATAAAATGCTCAGCAAAATCATGATTTCTGAAATTAGTTCTGCCTTTCAAGTATATCAGTGAAAACTCAAATCGTTTACCGAAGTTGCCAAAAATATAAATAAGTTTGGAAACAGTAATTTTCCCAAAAATCCTTTCAATGATAATTAAGATGTCTCATTTTCTTTCCGGATAGCCAGTGTAAAACAAATGCATCACTATGCCCATAAGCTAATATGTGTGAGAAATCATGAATGACGTGATACCGTACAACATGAGGAAAATACATCTCTATGCATATATGTCATGTGTGCATGTCAATGCAATGTTGTATGTGATGCACCATGCTGATAGCCTCATGTGCTCACACTCTCAAATACTCAACCACTCGGTACTGTATATGGCCCATACGGCACAGGGAAGATCCATCCCGGAACATATATATCACTGACTATAAGTCACCAAGTACTAAGGAAGGTCAATCCAGCCCTGTGGAGAAGATCCATCTCCAGGTTCACACTCTCAAATACTCAACCACTCGGTACTGTATATGGCCCATACGGCCCAGGGAAGATCCATCCCAAAATATATTCATCACTGATTATAAGTCACCCAGTACAGAGGAAGGCCAATCAAGCCATGTGGAGAAGATCCATCTCCATATAATATCAACCGCGCTCACTGGGGGTGTTTGCAGACTCCGGAGGGGCTCCTTCAGCCAAAGCGCTATCATAAATCAATATCAATATCAGAATCAATCAGGACATCGGCCTCGCTGAGTCATCAATCTCTCTAATCTCTCTCGCATAGGCTCACAATGTCATGAAAATAGCTCGAAAATGATGATAAGATGTATCACTAAATAACAATAGAGACTGAGATATGATATGCATATGGACGCGTATGACCGAGTGTGTAATGCAATGAAAGTAGATAACTTAACAGTAGAAATGACCTCGGTGGGTCCCAACAGGATAAACATGTAGTCTAAACATAGTTTATAGCATGACTCACATTTTGATAACTCTAGTACGTAGAGATTTCATGATTTCATACAAATTCAAATAACTATATAGTACCATAGAAATAACTGTCACGGTTCACACGGTGCACGCCCGTCACCAAGCATGTGCGTCACCTCAACACCAAACACATAACACGTATATTCAGGGTTCATACCCTCAGCTCTAAGATTAGAAGAGTTACTTGACTCGAACAAGACGAATCCAAAGTCGACCAAGCTAAAAAATGCTCCAAAATTCCCATTCTGCGCGTATTAATTTATGAACTGCTCGAATCTAGCCACAATAAATTTGATTTAGTCCACACAATTATATAAATTAATTCCATATCAAAATACTAATATTTTCCCATAAAATCCGAAATTATATTCCAAAAATTATCTGTGGGGCCCACGTCTCGGAATCCGACGAAACTTACAAAATCCTACAAACCATCCAATTACAAATTTAACCATACTAATTTCACTCAATTCTGACTCCAAATCGATGTTCAAAATTCAAAAATTCGTTTTATGAAATTATAGGAATTTCCTTCGATTTCTCTTGAATATTCGATAATCTTACACCAAAAATGAAGATTAATTCATGAAATATAATCACAAGGGAGTCAAGAACACTTACCCTAAGTTGTGTGGAAAAATTTCTCTCCAAAATCACCCAATCCGAGCTCCAAAATTCGAAAATGGGTGAAAATATCGAATCCTTGAACTTAAAGGGTTCTGCCCAGGCTTTTCGCACCTGCGGAGCCTGGGCTCGCACCTGCTTCTGCGGAAAAATGTCGCACCTGCGCTGCCCGATTTTCTCACCATTTTTCGCTTCTGCGAATCCCTGCCCGCTTCTACGCAATCGCAGGTGCGTAAATCTCATCGCACATGCGACCTCTGCTGACACCCTCCAACTCCGCACCTGCATTCGAGCTGCCGCACCTGCGGCCAAGACTCTCGCATATGCGATCACACCAGAAGGGCTACAGCTTCACCAACCTCACAACTCTAATTTTTAATCCGTTAATCATCCGGAACTAGTCCGAGGCCCTCGAGACCTCAACCAAATACACCAACAAGTCCTAAAACATACCATGGACCTACTCGAGGCCTCAAATCACATCAAACAACATCAAAACGACGAATCATACCCCAATTCAAAATCTATGAACTTTGAACTTTCAAATTCTATATCTTGTGTCAAAACACATCAAATCAGTCTGGAATGACTTCAAATTTTACACACAAGTCATAAATGACATAACGAAACTATTCCCATTTCCAGAATCGGATTCCGACCCTAATATCAAAAGGTCAACCATCGGTCAAACTTCCCAAAAATTCATCTTTCGCAATTTCAAACCTAATTCCACTACGGACCTTCAAATAATTTTTCGGACACGCTCCTAAGTCCAAAATTATCATACAGAGCTATTGAAAAAATCAGAATTCAAATCAGAGGTCGTTTACACATAAATCAACATCCGGTCGACTTTTTCAACTTAAACTTTCCATTATGAGACTAAGTATCTCATTTCACCCCGAAATCCTTCCGGACCCGAATCAATTACCCCGACAAGTCATATAACAATTGTAAAGCATAAATTGAGCAGTAAATGAGAGAACCAGCTGTAATACTCAAAACGACTGGTCGGGTCGTTACAACATAATTGGTGCGTGTGTTCACATATATTTTGTGAAACTGGTGCTTGTGAGAAAAGGGGGTATTACACCACTTAAAACGAGCGCATTAGATAATACGCTACAACTTAATGGGTTAATTATGTATCATTCCATTTAATAAAGCAACTAGTTTGTTTCACATCAGATTAAAAAGCTAATATTTGTAGTGTTAGGAGTTAGGACAAACACATTGAAGAATTTATGTAATTATCACTATGGCCGGTGCAATATAATCTCTTGACTCTTAATAAGAAGTTTTGTTGAATTCGATTTTTCAGAATGAAGAATTTCTTGCCGAAAACTTTGTATCTCATAACAGTCTTACCCGACACCACGAATTCAAATTAGTTAGATTAGTAAATTCTAAAAACCCAAAGGCTCAAGAAAGAAGGGTTTAAACTGTCATTTTTTATGTAATCATCTGCTAGAAGATGAGGTGGGGACTAGCAAGTTTTTACTATTTTGGGTGTACATTCAGTGCATTTGGTAAGAATGAGTATTGAGTAGTGGGCAGAACAGTACTATATTATCCACCTTTCATTTCGTGCCCATGTCGTCTTCTGTTTGTGTCTCTTTGATTAGGAAATTTGCACATACTACAAGGCCTACGGGACCGTAAAAGTTTGAAAATGTCCTGTGCTAACCACAGAAAATAAAAATAAAAATTTAACTTATAAGAGCAATATATATTGACATTAATGTAAATAATCTTTACATAGTTAGTACATTTTAACTTCTTATAGTAGGCCATTTATTTTTATTTTTTATTTGTTTGGGGGAATGAACATAATTGGGTGCAAATATGCCAAAACTACAAGGATACACATTTAGGATGAGATTAAGAATAAAGCCAAAGAGATACACGTGAAAGGAATGTATATATTTTGTCGTAAACCCTAACGCTACTGAAAACGTAACACCATAGAAGTGTCTTTATCGCGACTTGCTCTACTCGGCATTTTCTCAGAAAATACTCTGCATATAATATTCATATTCTTTTTATTTTTTCAAAAAAGATTCCATAAATAATTGATTATCGCCACCTACAAGACGGTAGATGTTTTTTAAAAGGACAGAAATAATTTAACCAGCAATGGTAAGTACTCCAGTCCTTGCATCCGAAAGAATAGTAGAGTTTGTAAATAAAAAAAAAATTGGACTATGATTTTTCAAATTAGTAAAATTAATGTAATATTCTAAACCGTTTCTATAATTATTTGTAATACAAGTTAATGACTTTGAAGCGTTACATGTGGTAATAAATTGATCTTTGCTTTGTGTATTATGCTTGAATGTATGTATAAGTTGTTAAAATGCATAAATTGTTGACCACTATTATATTAAGTTAAAAGATAAAATGATAAGTTTAAAATTAAATTATTATTAAATATAAAAAGATGTTATTCTTTTTTCAAAACAGAATAAAGAGTAAAAATACATGGAAATTGAAACAGAGAGACTATTAAATTTAAAGAACCTAGAAGGGATATGGCAGTGAACTTTATTGCTAACCACAAAACTTATTGCAGTATTAATGGGCCAGTAAAGACCGAAGAATGTAGGAGAAATTTTTCAGAAACCGCTATTGTTTAGTGATTATTAATTTCCTATAACTATCATATATATAATTATTTTTTATATCTACTATTTAGTTATTACGGTAGTGTATTCGCTGTATTCGCGCAAAAAAAAGGGCTAAAATCAGGGCAGTCCAGTTATATGCGCATGTATTCGCGCCATGTATTCATGAATATAGCAACAGTAATCACCTTAAAAATAGGTATGTCCAACTGTCTAATAACGGAAACAATATCAATTAATGTGATACACTCCTAATATAAACAAAATCAATTCTAACATGCCTCATTTTCAACCCAATTAATTAGAATGATTTTTCAGTTGTATTTAACTTTTGTATTTAGTTCGTTTCAATATTTCTTTTACTATTGCATTCATTGGATTCAATGTTTCTATTTACTGTATTCGCTATTTTATATTCAGTGTATTCAAATATATTTATATCAATATTATTTTAGTTATTCCTAATACATGTTATTACTACTGTATTCAGTATATTTTATTGGTTGTACTCACTGTATTTCTATTTGTATTTAGTGTATTTTACTGTAAGTCACTGTATTTTAAAATTAAATGTATTCACTCCTTATATTCTGTTCTATTTTAATGTTTGTATTCATTGTATTACAATATTTATATATCCTGTATTCATGCATACTGTATGTACAATATGCATGAATACAAGTGTATTCAACTGTATTAAAAAATACATATCTTCGAAATACATAAATACATACAAAAAAAAGTATTTATATAAAAATACAGTGTGTTTGAGTGAATTTGTACATAATACAATGTATTTGTATCATTATACGTGACTAAATAGCAAAGAAGAGAAGAAAGTTCGTCGGAGATGGCGTTTTCCGGCCAAGAAAAGAAAAAAGTTTGTAGGATCCGTACAACAAATTTATGATAAGAGTTCATCACATTGCTCCTTTTCGTTCGAAAAATTTACTCTTTTCTGTTTCCTGGCTGCCTTCTAATCTATTCTAATGTCTCGTCGGCCATCAATACTAGGGCGTGTATCTTGAGTTGCTCAAAGAGAGAGAGAGAGATTCTTCTTTCTCGTCGGCCATCAATAGTTGGGCTTTTGTTGCTCGAAGAGAAAGAAGGAAGAGAGAGAAAGAAGAAAAATTCTGAGAGAGAATCTTGTGTTAATTGAAAGAAAGAGAGAGGAAAAATATAAATAGCGTATTTCATGCCTCAATGGTAATATATACCATATATACCTATTTTGCTATAAATATAAAAGGTAGTTATAGAAACTAATAATTTAAAATAATTTTGATTTATAATAAATAAGGTGTATACTTCGCTATAAGAGGTAAACTTTCCAAGAATCTAAGTGCAATTCTTTTACTATGGACTTGTTTTGTGAAAGATCTCCAATAAATGCGGATAAAATATTCACCAATATTGGCTATTACATACCGAATTTTATTTTTTTGCTATTATTTTAAGAGTGGCTATACAATATCATATTGATGAGTTGATCCATCACCAATTGATCTTAAGTGCATTTGCCAACCAATTTAGGCCATCATTAAATTCTTTTAATGAAAAAATAAATTTGGATTAACAAGAAAGCACATGTAATCTCTCAGCTTTTGGATTTAATAATCTCTGCACCATATCTTTTGACAGATTCATAAAGACAAGTGTCTTTCTAGTGTTCCTCTCACTTAAATTTTACTAACGAAATTTTCCTCTTGAAAAATAGAACCTAAAGACATATGGATATGTCCAACTAAATACACCTTCACATGCAACCTGCATCTGATCATTTACAAACACATGTAGGCTCAGGTATCCACACTTGAGTCGTAGAATCCAAAAAAAATCAAAAGATTCAATGTTTATACCCACTGATAATGTGCTTTAAAGTGAACATGTCAAAATTAAAAAGTTAAGTGTCAAATTTGAGAATTTGTTCTAACCAATAACCTTTTTTTTAGACGCAAATCCCTTGATAATTAATTCCAATATTAGAAGAAAATGTTTTCAAAAACCCGCCCAAGGTCCCAACTGACTATAGGTGAATCCATTGTTAATCACAATACTTGATATATACATCAAATAGTTGGGAGGCACGCCTCTTTATACATAACAGAGAGCAGAATACCATTACAAACAAAGAATCCTTTGCCTTAAGTAATGAAGGCATCTCTAATTTATCTTGATTTAAAGATACTCAAGCAGCGACAAGTAATTAAGATAAGAAAATATAAGAGGTAATTAAGATAAGAAATATAAGAGGTATATAAGGGGTAAATTTCACAAATGATCATATAACTATGATTTTTTTTCACCAAAATCATATAACTTTGTTTTCTCACACAAAAATCATATAACTATGATTATTTTTCACAAAAGTCATATAACTTTGTTTTCTCACACAAAAATCATAAATCTTTCACTAACTAACATAAAAATTATAGAGTTCGAAAAATAAATTTTTCCCGGTACTATTTTCTTACTTTATTTTTTTTTATTTTTTATTTTCAGTCTAATTAATAATTATTCAATTAAAATAGGAAAAAATATGAATATATTTTTAGCCCTCCCAAAAATAATAGCCGATAAAATAATTTTTATATATGTGTATATTATATACATATAACATACATATTCTCTATATATATTTTGGCTAACAAATGCAATTAGTTTCGACCGGTCAGTTAATTTTATATTTTTTTCTTAAAATAGAAATGACCCAACCTGTCCCAATAACCATATACGCAAGTTAAAATAATACGAAAAGTTAACTCTTCCTCCACTTAGTTCAGAATGCATGAGATTCAAACACAAAAATAAAGAAATAAAAGGTATTATTAGAGAGCACTTGGAATAAAAATGCTATCAATTTGAATAAAAATCTTGAAAAAAGAAGAAGATAGAAGTATCATGTTTTGAAGAATTTGCTATTCACTTTAGTATTATTTTAATTTTTATATATGAGTATTGTGTCGGGTGGGCTAGGTCGAGTTGGGTCATCCCTATTTTAATTGGATTATTATTTATTAGACTGAAAATAAAAAATAAAAACCACAAAATAAGAAATACTAGTGAAAAATTATATTTTTCGATCACTATGATTTTTGTGTGAGTTAATAAAAGTTTTATGATATTTGTGTGAGAAAACATAGTTATATGACTTTGGGAAAAAAAAGTTATAGTTATATGATTTTTATGTGAAAACAAAGTTATAAGACTTTGATAAAAAAAATCATAGTTATATGACCATTTATAAAATTTACCCGTATATAAGGGCCAATTCAAGATTCAACTAACAATACTATGGAAGTTGGGCTTGGGTAATTACATTTTCCCCAATAACGTGACATAGAAGCAATTAATGTAATTCCATGATCACCTTTGTGAAACCATGACTCAAGAACCATTTCAAACCAATTACCGTATCGTAAGCTTCAACAAATATATATTTTGCACCTGCATAGACTAATCTCCATACGAGTCCCTTACCACAAAAGCTACTCTACTCAATCCCAGATTTCCTTTTGAAGCTCCATTCTTTAATTCAACACAGTTGTTGGACTTTATAGGTAATATGTACTTCTCCATAAATTTCACCAATCTGGACAAGATAACATAACATTATATTGTTCAGCTTATATTGTTCTAGAATAGAGTAAATGCACTTGCTTACCTGCTCAGTAAACCTTGCAGTTGGAACCGTGTTGAAGCTCAGCAATTTTCAATTTAAGTACAACGTAACCATGTTGCGCGCTTAATTGGTTAATGGACTGTCCAAAAATATAGTATATTGTAGTGACTCAATCTTTGGGTTTAGGCAGCACTAGCCACTAGTGATATTCCCTCCAGGCTCTTAGCAATTCTGCGCCAAGACTAGTTAGAGCAAGGTCTTAACTCTGTAAATTATATTCCAGCACATTTCCTTTAGGTTATAAATTTTCTCAATGACAAAGATTTGAGAAAGAAAACGGGCTGTGCCTGCGCAGGTAATAAAGTTGCTGCAAACATGAGAATCTTACTTCCTAAACTACTCCTGTAGCGTTATCTGTTTTTTTTGGTGTTCCTTTTTGTCGTAATTTTGTGTGTGCAGGCTGCAGCTACTTTAATTTCAAGATTATTTGCATTTGGAAATTAAAGCTTATTTTAGTAGAGTATTGAATTGCCTAACAACTTCATCGATCTATGCAACATTGTATACGATCGAAACTGATTTCGGTCTTCGTACGACTGATCGAGATGAGAACATAATGGACCGAAGATTGTCTTCATAATATCGAGATAGGATTCGAAGAGGGCACAAATGAGCTTCGAGTTTCAGGGACAGGTCAAATACCGAGCTCGAAGTCATTATTGAGCTCGGGTCCAAATCGAACTATGATGAGAAATGGTGGAATCGAGCTTAAGGGTCAAAGGCCAACCAATACCGGCCTAATACTAGGCCCCGAGTCAACATCGAGCTCGAACCCACATCGAGCTCTAAACCTGGAAACCGACAGATACGGAGTCCGGTCAGGATCGAGCTCGTAGACAAAAGCCGTTACAAACTGCACTAAGGGAAAGAATCTCAGCGGGAATTAAAGAAAAACTGATTTGAGTTTCCCACTATGTATTTTTAATTATATCTAAAGTAGGACCCCCTACTATAAGAGGAATGACTATCTTTCTGTAAAGGAGGAAGTTTTGCATATATTGTAACTCAGATATCATAAACTCCGATATTGAAGAAATATCATTTTTTAGCTTCATAAGATTGATTAATCTTGTTTAATCCATAAATCATCGTCTTTTTAACTTTGCTTATTTTTCATCCTTACAGTCAATATTCGATATTCTTATTTACTCTTACGATTTGTGTCGAGTTATATCATATACCCTTAGAACTACGTACAAATTCAACTCTATCCGTTTTTCGAGCAAACAGTTTGGCGCCCACCGTGGGGCTAAGGATAATAGTGGTTATTTGATACGAATCTGCAAAAACACACCATTTTAAGCTTGTTTTCGGAAGTATATTTGATTACGGATTAGCAACGACGAGTTCTCAATTAAATGGCCTTACCTATCAACAACGAAGCTGGCCTTTAAGGTGATAACAACAACTTGACGCCAAGGGCCGGAATTCCACTTGTCGACGCCGTTGGAGCTCGAGTCGAAGTACTATTAGACTTTAATTCGCATGTGGACATTGAGGCAAACCTACGTTCTGAACCATAAAATATCATTCATGGTGGTACTCGATTTTCAGCTCGAGAAACCCATAACGTTGAGGAAAACAGAATCAGCTTACATATGATTTTCGAAATATTGCAAGCTCAACAGGTAGCGATAGCTCAGTTGCAGAGTCAAACCCAGGTACCGAGCAGACCGGAGCCCAGTCCACCCCGAGAAATCACCCACAGAACAGAGCCAGCTATAGTAAGGTCAAATGAGCAAGAATCGGGGACTAATCCCGAAATTGCTAAGATACTCGAAGAACTCACAAAACGGATTGAAGCAAACGATAAAAAAATGGAAACAAATAACTCAAGGATTGATCAGATCCAGGGGGCACCACCAGTGTTGAAAGGGTTGGATTTCAAAAAATTATTGCAAAAGTCTTTTCCCCCGAGTGCAGCTCCAAAATCGATCCCCAAAAAATTTCGCATGCCCGAGATTCCTAAATATAATGGGACGACCGACCCTAACGAATACGTCACCTCTTACACGTGTGCCATAAAGGGTAACGATTTAGAAGATGACGAAATCGAATATGTGTTGTTGAAAAAATTCGAAGAGACCCTTTCGAAGGGATATCATAACTTGCCACCAAATTCCATCGACTCATTCGCTATGTTAGCACATTCTTTTGTAAAGGCACACGCAGGGGCCATAAAGGTCGCAACGAGGAAATCATACCCTTTTAAGGTAAGACAAAGGGATAATGAAATGCTGAGGGAGTTCGTATCCCGATTTCAAATAGAACGCATGAAATTGCCACCGGTCACAGATGATTGGGCCATTCAAGCTTTCACCCAAGGGTTGAACGAGCAGAGTTCGATAGCATCACATCAGTTGAAACAAAGTTTGATCGAGTATCCGGCCGTGACCTGAGCAGATGTGCACAATCGATATCAGTCGAAGATCAAGGTCGAGGACGATCAACTAAGAGCCCCCTCCGATTCAGTACATCCAAACAGGTCGGTAGTTAAGAACCAAAGGGACATTGACAGGGAGTGAAGGTCGAATAGAGACCGATATCAACCATATACCGTAGATAGAAAGAACAATGGTTCAGGACACTATTCTGCCCGGAACAATCGAAGAAGTGATCAAGGACAGAGTTCTCGGGGACTTATGAGCAAAAGTGGTTTTGACAAGTATGCTGATCCCACAGAGGCACCTCGATTATCGGAATATAACTTTAGCATCGATGCATCGGGCATTGTATTGGCAATCAGAAGGATCAAAGATACTAGGTGGCCCAGACCCATACAGACCGATCCTTCCCAAAGAAACCCAAATTTGATGTGCAAGTATCATGGCACGCATGGTCACAAGACCGGGGATTGCAGACAATTAATAGAGGAGGTAGCCCGTCTATTCAACGAGGGCCACCCTCGAGAGTTCCTTAGCGATCAAGCCAAGAATCCTTTTAGAGAAAGAGATGCCAATAGGAAAAATAAACAGGAGGAACCCCAACATGTCATTCATATGATCGTCGGTGGGATCGACGTTCCACAGGGACCCACGTTCAAACACACTAAAGTATCAACCACTAAGGAAAAACTAACCTGAGACTTTGTTATTCAACAACGAAGAAGTAGAAGGTATTTCTCAGCCCTACAACGACGCTCTGGTAATTTCTATCTTATTAAGTAAAGTTCAAGTTAAGCGTGGAACATGTTATATTGATCGAGTACCGACCCGAGTGAAAGGTATACCTGGGAACGAGATTAACCCCCGAACTGAGGAATCGGCTTATTCAATTCCTTATTGATAATATAGATTATTTTGCTTGGTCCCATTTAGACATGACATGGATCCCATCGGAGATAACGATGCATCGGCTGAGCCTGGACCCTAGGTTCAAATCGGTGAAGCAAAAGAGGAGACCCCAGTCCGAGATAAAGCACGCATTCATAAAGGATGAGGTAACTAAACTTTTCAAAATAGGGTCTATTCGGGAGGTGAAATATCCCGAATGGTTAGCCAATGTAGTCGTAATTCCTAAAAAAGGGAACAAACTTAGAATGTGTGTAGATTATAAGGATTTAAACAAGGCGTGCCCCAAAGATTCTTTTCCATTGCCATCGATCGCATGATCGATGCCACGGCCGGCCACGAGATCCTTACTTTTCTCGATGCCTATTCTGGGTACAATCAAATCCAAATAAACCCAGAGGACCGAGAAAAGACTTCATTTATCACCAAGTATGGAACCTATTATTATAATATAATGCCCTTCGGGCTAAAAAATACAGGAGCTACTTATCAACGTCTAGTAAATAAAATATTCGAAGAACAAATAGGTAAATCAATGGAAGTTTATATTGACGACATGCTAGTTAAGTCTGTGCAAGCAGAGGACCATTTGATTCATTTGCAGGAAACGTTCGATATTTTAAGGAAATACAACATGAAGCTCAACCCCGAGAAATGTAATTTCGGGGTCGGTTTGGGCAAGTTTCTTGGCTTCATGGTATCGAATAAGTGGATCAAGATCAACCCCAATAAAATCAAGGTCATCGAAGACATTACCATCGTGGATAGTGTAAAAGCCGTACAGAAGCTAACTGGACGAATAGCTGCATTAGGCCGATTCATCTCGAGGTCGTTGGATCGAAGCCACCAATTTTTCTCTCTACTCAAAAAGAAGAATGATTTTGCCTGGACCCTGGAATGCCAACATGCATTGGAAGAATTGAAGCAATACCTATCAAGCCCACCGCTGCTTCACACTCCGAAGGCAGATGAGAAATATTACTTGTACTTGGCAGTATCGGAAATAGCGGTAAGTGGTGTCCTAGTTCGAGAAGATCAAGGTATGCAATTTTCCGTTATTACATAAGTCGAACCTTAGGGGAAATAGAAACTAGGTATCCGCACTCAGAGAAATGGGCACTTGCACTGATAAGCGCCTCTAGAAAGTTAAGACTATACTTTCAATGTCATCTCATATATGTGTTAACCACTTACCCACTTCGGAATATTTTGTACAAGCCCGAACTATCGGGCTGATTGGCCAAATGGGCCGTCAAACTCAGTGGGTACGATATCGAATATCAATCCCGGACGGCCGTCAAGTCTCAAATTTTAGCGGACTTCGTAGCCGATTTCGTGCCAACCCTCGTACCCGAAATGGAAAAGGAACTCTTGTTAAAATCGGGTACATCATCAGGGGTATGGACCCTCTTCACATACGATGCTTCGAATGTGAAAGGGTCCGGGCTAGGCATCGTTTTAAAGCTGCCCACAGGTAGTACTATTAGGAAATCTATCAAAACTTCTAGGTTGACTAACAATGAGGCTGAGTACGAGGCCATGATTACAGGTCTCGAACTAGCCAAAATCTAGAGAGCAGAAGTCATTGAAGCCAAGTGTGACTCTTTACTAGTGGTAAACCAAGTAAGCAAAACCTTTGAAGTTCGAGAGGATAGAATGCAAAGGTATTTGGACAAAATGCAGGTAACTTTACACCGTTTCAAAGAATGGACTTTACTGCATATACCTCGAGAACAAAACAATGAGGCTGATGCACTTGCAAATTTTAGGTTGTCGGTCGAGGAAGATAAGATCAACTCGGGGATTGTCGTTCAACTCTCGAAATATGTGATCGAGGAAGGTCATGTCGAGATAAATCCTACAAGCTTAACCTGGGATTGGAGGAATAAATATATTGAATACTTGAAGAACGGAAAGCTCCCATCGGACCCTAAAAATTCGAGGACCCTACGAACCAAAGCTGCTCGATTCACATTGACTGCAAATGGAACATTATACCGAAGGACATTCGATGGACCATTTGCAGTATGTTAAGGACCAGGAGACACCGACTACATCCTACTTGAGATTCACGAAGGCACTTGTGGAAATCATTCCGGTGTCGATTCATTGGTCCGAAAAATAATTAGAGTAGGATATTATTGGATCGATATGGACAATGATGCAAAAGAGTTTGTTCAAAAATGTGATAAATGTCAAAGGTTTGCATCATTGATCCATCAGCCAGGAGATCAACTTCACTCAGTCTTATCCCCATGGTCGTTCATGAAATGGGGAATGGATATCGTCGACCCTCTGCCATCGGCCCCAGGTAAAGCTAAGTTCATTTTATTTATGATTGACTATTTCTCTAAATGGGTTGAAGCACATGCATTCGAGAAAGTAAGAGAAAAAGAGGTTATAGACTTCATCTGGGATCATATCGTATGTCGATTTGGGGTACCCGCCGATATAGTGTGTGACAATGAAAAATAATTTATCGGCAACAAAGTGATGAAATTCTTCGAAGACCACAAAATAAAAAGGATATTATCAACACCGTATCACCCTAGTGGGAACGGACAAGCTGAATCGACGAACAAGACTATCATTCAAAACTTAAAGAAAAGGTTGAACGACGCTAAGGGAAAATGGAGAGAAATTCTACCCAAAGTTCTTTGGGCATATCGAACAACATCAAAACCCAGTACGGGGGCAACCTCGTTCTCCTTAGTATATGGCTCTGAAGCCTTGATTCCAATCGAAGTCGGGGAACCCAGTGCCTGGTTTCGATATACAACAAAAGAGTCAAATCACGAGGCTATGAATACTAACCTCGAATTATTGGATGAAAAACGAGAAGCCGCTCTCGGCCAATTAGCCGCCCAAAAGTAACAGATCGAAAGATACTATAATCAAAGAACCAATCTTCGCCATTTTAAAATCGAGGACTTAGTGCTAAGTAAAGTCACTCTCAGCACCCGAAATCTGAATGAAGAAAAACGGGGTCAAAACTGGGAGGGACCGTATCAGGTACTCGAAAACGTCGGTAAAGGATCCTACAAGCTCGGTATTATAAACGGCAAATAACTACCAAGGAATTGGAACGTGTCACACCTTAAACGATACTACTGCTAAGGTACGACCCTCCCATGTTCGTTTATATTTCAAAACTAACCCTTACAGGGGTTCGATCAGGAATAAGGATGGATTATTCAATACGAAGCTTTAGGTCTGAAAGCACGCGTTGCACTCTTTTTCCCTTAGACCAGTTTTATCCCAAATGGGTTTTTTGGAAAGGTTTTTAATGAGGCAACCATTGATCGTGCCAGCTTAGAACAATTCAACAGTATCCGAGGCTTCTTTACAATCGGCCTCGAATATTGGGGGCGTTACCCTCAAATATATCAAGTTCATATATCAAGTTCAATGCAAGGAAGTTACTTCATAACATCGGGGTTTTGATAGGAAAAATTATAAGAGCCAAATGGTCAAATCGAACCATGCTCGTGTAGTTTCTCAATCCCTGGTATAAAACATGAACACATGTATACCGAAATAAAAAGAAACTTCTTTGCCGATATCCCATGTCTCAAAACCCATCCTCTATTTCATGATCTATTATGCAAACAGGCTCGAGGATCGACCATTAAGCCTACGAGCTACCGTACTTTGAGTTCGAGCAATCACTCACTCGACTATTAAGCCTACGGGCTACGTTACTTCGAGTTCAAGCAATCAACTCACTCGACCATTAAGCCTACGGGCTACATTGCTTCGAGTTCGAGCAATCAACTCACTCGATCATTAAGCATACGGGCTACCTTACTTCGAGTTCGAGCAATCAGCTAACTCGACTATTAAGCCTATGGGCTACATTACTTCGAGTTCGAGCAATCAAATCACTCGACTATTAATCCTACGGGCTACCTTACTTCGAGTTCGACCAATCAACTCACTCGACCATTAAGCCTATGGGCTACCTTACTTCGAGTTCGAGCAATCAACTCACTCGACCATTAAGCCTACGGGCTACATTACTTCGAGATCGAGTAATCAACTCACTCGACCATTAAGCCTGCGGGCTACATTACTTTGAGTTCGAGCAATCAACTCACTCGACCATTAAGCCTACGGGATACCTTACTTCGAGTTTGAGTAATCACTCACTCGACCATTAAGCCTACAAGCTACATTACTTCGAGTTCGAGTAATCAACTCACTCAACCATTAAGCCTACGGGCTACATTACTTCGAGTTCGAGCAATCAACTCACTCGACCATTAAGCCTACGGGCTACCTTACTTCGAGTTCGAGCAATCACTCACTCGACCATTAAGCATACGGGCTGTATTACTTCGAGTTCGAGCAATCAACTCACTCGACCATTTAAGCCTACGGGCTACCTTACTTCGAGTTCGAGCAATCACTCACTCGACCATTAAGCCTACGGGTTACACTACTTCGAGTTTGAACAATCAACTCACTCGACCATTAAGCCTACGGGATACATTACTTCAAGTTCGAGCAATCAGCTCACTCGACCATTAAGCCTACGAGCTACCTTACTTCGAGTTCGAGCAATCACTCACTCGACCATTAAGCCTACGGGCTACATTACTTCGAGTTCGAGCAATCAACTCACTCGACCATTAAGCCTACGGGCTACATTACTTTGAGTTCAAGCAATCAACTCACTCGACCATTAAGCCTACGGGCAATATTACTTCGAGTTCGAGCAAGCACTCACTCGGTTATAAAGACTACAAAGTCCGAATTTGATCAAATTGCCTAAAGCCTCGAACTTATGAAAACTTTCATAGGGTATTAATGAAACAAGACCTTCACAAGGCAGAAAATAAGACAGAGTCAAATCAGGAAAGTCAAAGATCTTTATATATACAAAAATGTTTACAACGTCCGAACAGGACCCTACACAAAAAATAGAGAAAACTCTAAGGCTTCTGGTTATCTCCGAGGGAGGTCTCTTCTCCATCGGGCTCCTCCTCCCCTCTCAGACCCACTCTTGCTCATATCATCATCATCGTTATCATCGAAAGCCAATGCTTCAGCATCGGCTTTGAGCTCTTTGGCCTTTTTTAGCTCTTCGGTAAGATCGAAGCCTCGAGAATGGATTTCCTCGAGGGTCTCCCTCCGAGTTCGGCATTTGACAAGTTCAGCAACCCAATGTGCTCAAACTTCATCGGTCTCGGATGCCTCTCTTACTTGTACCTGAGCGGCTTCAGCATCGGCCCGATAGACGGCCACAAATGCATCCGCATTGGCCTTTGCTTTTTCAGTGTCAGATTTGGCCTTAGCAAGTTCGGAGGCCAACCGAGCCTCAAGCTCCTCTATTTTTCTTGCTTGGACCGAGCTCTTCCCCTTCATGCCTCGAAGTTGGTTTTCGGCCGATGATAATTGGGCTCGATAAATTTCTTTTTCTACGGCGAGACGGTCCATACCATCTTTCCATCCCAAGCTCTCCGCTCCTTATCATATCAACCTCCTCACGAAGCTTGCCGATCACCTCAAGCTTCTGCTGTAGCTTTGAGATCAAAATATTAGCCACAGTTCTAGGATCGAGCCCATGGGTTTTTAAGATTATCATTACCTGCTCGGTCAGGTCAGCCTGGTCTTGATGCGCCTTGGCCAATTCAACTCGGAGGTCCTTGATTTCTTCTTCCCTTTGCCCGAAGAGGAGTCTAAGGGCATTCCTCTCCTCAGTGACCCATCGAAGGTCGGCCTCATACCGACGCAGCTCAGCTCGAGATAGGGAACATGATTCTCGATGAACCGCTGCGGCCTACGAAGAAAGAAGAAAAGAAGTTAGAAAAGAATAGCAAACAAAAAAGTGGTATCAACGAAGGGAGTTAGAGCTTACCCGATTCAGAGCTTTTTGCACTACACAGAAAAGGACCGACACATCACTAGGGCCAGCAACATCCTCGACACCAGTAAACAAATCACAGAAGGGGTCCTTCCTTTCATGAGACTGGTTTATCTCGAGGGCCCCTAAAGCTTGGGCTTCCCGAATCGCCCCTTCAGAAAAGGAAGAGAGGGTGGGCGAGTCTCCGATTTCTATTGCCCCAAGAGACTCGCTTGGGGCATCCTCCTTAGTTCGGAAAACTTGAGGATCGGCCCCTTAAGATATATCCACCGATTGTCGACTTCGGTGGGAAGCATCCTCGATCTTTAACAATTCGGGGACTCGGTCCGAATCTTTCTCCGATACCACCTCAGTTAGAGGCAGAGACACACAAACCACCATTGATCCAATTGCCTTTGAGGCATCAATGGTTTTTTTCTCTCGGGCTACCAGTACGGACCCGTCATCTTCTTCTTCCTCGTCTTCATCCCTTAGACGACGAACCGATTCTTAGGTCAAAGGGATGGTATTCTTTCTCGGCTTACGAGCCGTTCTTCTCTTCGTTTTTGGATATTCGGAAGTAGAGGCCCTTTTCTCTTATTATCCTTCATGGATTTTGGAATAAAGGCCGAAGCCTCTTCCTCGCCGGACGGGGGCCTCAAAGCCACATCTTTGCCCAGGCCTACACACAAAACAATTGATTAAGTATATGGAAAATGCTTCGTTCGAACTATCAAAGACACGAGGAAGAAGCTTACCATGATTTTTAGCTTCCCATCGGCCCTTTGACAAATCATGCCATGAGCGCTTGGCGTATGAGGAGGTCGAAGCCAGGTTCCGTACCCAGTTCTTGAGGTCAGGAACTGCACCGGGCATCCAAAGAACTGCTGCATCACAAAAGGGGATATCAGTGAGAAAGAAACGAAGGAAGAAAATAATAGGATATAACAACAGAGGTACACTTACGCTTCATGTTCCACTCCTCGGGAAATGGCATCTTCTCGGCCGGTATTAGGTCTGAAGTCTTCACTCGAACGAATCTACCCATCCAACCTTGATCCTTGTCCTTGTCTATACTCGAGAACAGAACCTTGGTGGCCCGGTGCTGAAGTTTTATTAACCCGCCTCGGAAGAGGCAGGGGCTGTACAATCGAATAAGGTGGTCGAGGGTGAAAGGCATCCCCTCAATTTTGTTCACAAAGAAACAGATCAAAATAACGATCCGCCAAGAAGAAAGATGGATTTGGTCTAGGGTTATTTGGTATTGAAGGCACAAGTGAATGATAACAGGGTCGAGAGGACCTAACACGAAAAGGGTAAGTATACACACCTAAAAACCCTTTCACGTGAGTAGTAATATCTTCTTCGGGAGATGGGATTACCACTTCTTTGTTCTCCCAGTTGCAATCTTTCCTTATATGTTCGAGATGCCCTTCGTTTCTCGAACACATATACCTCGATACTGGCTCGCATAGGCTGGGAACCGACGAGCCTTTATCGACCTTAAAATCGGAGGTAAGAATACATGCCCCGGAAACACATACCTCAGGCCGTGGCTCTACCGGTGTTTTATCGACGACAGGATGTGAAGAAGAAGCTTTTTCTTTTAGAGGAGCAATTTTAGATGTTTTCGCCATTTTTGATTTAAAGATGGAAAATAAAAGGAGATGACAAAGGTAGTGTTTTGAAGAAAGATTTTGCAGTGAAAATCACAGAAGAAGATATTTGCAGAAAAATCACAGATGAACTCACAAGATGCGAGAAAGAACTTGGAAAATTTGGAGATTTAAGATTGAAGATGTAAAAGTGATAAATGGTAAAATGAGGGGCTATTTATAGATTGAGCAATGACGGTTCAATATCAGCGGTGGCCGACCACCGTCTGACAGGTATTAAATACTTTGGTAAACTAAACCGACGGGACAACTATCACGTACGTCATGGTCGGGCTCGATGCAAACGTCATTGTACATCCAATCGGGCCATTGGGGAATCATATCGTTTCTCGCTACATCCTTCCCAGAAACGAGGGGACTATCTGTATATGGTCAAAACTGATTTCGGCCTTCGTACGAACGATCGAGATGGGAACATAATTTTATGGACCGAAGATTGTCTTCATAATATCGAGATAGGATCCGAAGAGGGAACAAACGAGCTACGAGTTTTAGGGACATGTCAAATACCGAACTCGAAGTCATTATCGAGCTCGGGTCCAAATCGAACTATGATGAGAAACAGTGGAATCGAGCTTAAGGGTCAAAGGCTAACCAATATCAGACTAATACTGGGCCCCGAGTCAACATCGAGCTTGAACCCACATCGAGCTCTAAACTTGGAAACCAACAGATACCGAGTCCGGTCAGGATCGAGCTCGTAGACAAGAGCCGTTACAACCTTACTAAGGGAAAGAATCTCAGCGGAAATTAAGGAAAAACTGATTTATCATGGGTTCCCCACTATGTATTTTTAATTATATTTAAAGTAGGATCCCCCCACTATAAGAGGAATGACTATATTTCTGTAAAGGAGGAAGTTTTTCATATATTGTAACTCAGATATCATACACTATGATAGTGAAAAAATATCTTTTTTTAGCTTCATAAGATTGAATCATCTTGCTTAATGCATCAATCATCCTCTTTTTAGCTTTGCTTATTTTTCATCCTTACAGTCGATGTTCGATATTCTTATTTACTTTTACGATTTGTGTCAATTTATATCACATACCCTTAAAACTACGTACAAATTCAACTCTATCCGTTTTTCGGGTAAACAAACATAGCCCCTCACGTCTAGGTCTGCCAAGCATTTTGATGGTCGCCGTAGAATTTGAATCCACTTTAATACTATGCTGGTTATGTAGTTGTTTCTCTAAAACTTTAAAACTGATATGAGTAACATCTATTTATCATTTGGTTTGTAACACCTTGCACCAACTTTAGATAAGTCAGATCCCTTATTTGCTGAGTTTATATCTTCTTTTATTTTGTCTTACATGCTGCTTTCTAAAGGGATTCTTCTAACAGAAAATGCAACATGAAAATGCCTGATTTTTTTACAAGCTAAGATAAGAGAACAAGTTGAGCTGAATTTTGTAATGTATAATGAATACTCAGATTTCTAGTCTGAATATTAATAATCCTCTTTGGGGATTTATCTGTAAAGCTTTGGAAACTAACTGAACAAAGCTACTTAGTAAGCTTATTAAATGGATAATGCCATCTGTAGGTAGTGTAAAGTTGAACATCGAAATTCTGTGACAGGTAATTCTAGTGCAGATGAGGTCAGAGACGAATTCAGGATTTCAGGTTTGTAGGTTCCTATAACATTAATGTGGTTCAATAGATATTGTGAACCCATATAGTATACTATGGTCCACCCCTAGGTGAGGTGGTGAGACATAAGTATGGCACTTTGACCATCGAATTTGCTATCCCATTGAATTAGGGGACAAACAACAGAGCTGAGACATTTGCTTTATGCTATGGACTGAAATGGTGTCAAAACAGTGGGCTGACTAAAATTTGGACTGAACCTGATTCTTTACTTATCATGAGTGTTATCATTTGTCAATAACCTATGGAAGTCATCCTGGAACTATGCAGCTCTCATTGATGAGATTAAGGAGCTGATAACCACTAGCGGAGTCGGGAATTTCAGCAACGAGGTAGACAGAAGTAAACGCACGAAGAAGTTAACGAAATTTAATATCTATTTCATATAAATAACCTTATATGTATAATATAATTTTCCCCGCCTGATTCCAAGTGGTGAAATTCAAGTAACACAATACTTTAGAGAAGCAAATTCTGTGGCTGATTTTTTAGCTTCTGCCAAAAACTTGCTACAAATTGACACTTATATACATTCAATGATCTCCCAAGGGAAGTAAGAGGATAAGTGGAAAATCCCTCCTTTAAGAGTCAGGAGGAGATCTTTAACTCTACTGGAATTCAGAGTTTCAAGGGGATAATACATTAGTTAAAGTTTCACACTATCACGACCCAAAATCCTACCATAGGCGTCATGATGGCATCTAGTCTCTAATACTAGGTAAGCCGATTTCAATTATATTTTGAAAGCCATTTTTAAAAATTAAATAAGTAATCAAAACTAACAGCGAAACAAATATGAATATACAACCTCTCAAGACTGGTAGTACTGAGTCACGAATTCTAACTGAATACATGGAATGATCACGAGTACCGAATATACAATACTGTTTGATTAAAAATTAAAAGTACAATGAAATGAAAAGACTCCAAGGGACTGCGATGACCAAACAGCTCTACCTTGAATCCTTACAATCCCGCTTTAATTCTGCTCAGGTCCGATATCTCCAATACCTGGCTCTGCAAAAAAATGTACAGAAGTGTAGTATGAGTACACCACGATCGGTACCCAGTAAGTATCAAGACTAACCTCAGTGGAGTAGAGACGAGGTACAGTCAAGACACTCACTAGTCTAATAGCCTGTGCAATATAATATACAAAATAATAGGAAGCAGATAACAATAAGGGCAACATAAAACAACCAGTGATATGCACATCAAGACAACAAGAACACCATTAATAAATACAATTACACCCAATTAAATCAAGTCCTTCAAGTAAATGTCTTTCACATATAATTCTTCCAAATCACTCTCTTTCAAATATAATTTTCTCAAATAATTATCTTTCAAATATAATTCTTTCGATAAATCTCTTCAAATATAATTTTCTCAAATAAATATCTTTCAAATATAATTCTTTCATGTAATACTTTCTAAATAAAAATCATTCCAAATAAATATTTTGCATATAATTATTTCAATTAAAAAGTCACCATGTGACACCTCATTTCATAATCATAAAAATACGGGTCTCAGCCTATTTTCATACTTTTCGTAAATACGGGTCTCAGCTAATTTTTCATATTTTCACGGCACCTCGTGCCCCTAATTAAATCATCATATTTTTCCGATACCTCGTGCCCTCATTTCATATCACAACTGCACGGACAATTCACGTGCCAAATATCATCATCATTTAATCACAGCATCTCGTGCCCACATTTCATATCACAACTGCACGGACAATTCACGTGCCAATACCCTCATTATTTACTCACGACACCTCATGCCCACATTTCATTTTATAATCCGCCTAACAATAGCCACAGGCTCCCAATTTCAACATAAATCAGATTGTTATCAATTTACCAACAACAAAACAAATTGCACAAGGTATAAAAATAAACATAAGAAAAATCACAACATCACATGAAAATCACCAACACCACAACTCCATATCATCACATATCATCCCTGATAATAGCCACCCTTATCTCTCCTATAGCCACCCTTATCACTCCTATAATAGCCTCCCTTATCCCTACGCCCTGACAATATCAATAGACATCCTTATCTCTCCTATTGCCACCCTTATCTCTCCTATAACCACTCTTATTGCTCCGCCCAGATAATATTCCAACAAACACAACAAAAGTAAAATGCCACCTTTATACCCACATAATAGCAATGGTAAAATGCCACCCTTATATCCTCAAAATAATAACTTACACAACACAACAATTTACACGGAAAATTATCATAGCAACATAACAAAATCAGTTCATATCACAATTTGCCCAATGGCCACAACCAAAATTCCAAAGATACGACCAAATCAATTAATTTCACAACAAATAGCCGAAGGCTCCACACAATGTGTATAACACCCAAAAAAATAATCAACAAAGATAGAAATTACTTAGCATAAAGCAAAGCCTTCATTAATCTAAATTTAGATAATTATATTAACATTTCTTTTTAAACTTGCTTAATTAATTATTTGCATATGGAAAATTCATATTGAAATTTAATTCCAAGAAATATCAAACCAACAATACTCACAAAATTATATAAGTTTTCAAGTAACAATCACAACAAATTGTCATATAAAAACAAATTCAACAACAAGGATTTAGGCATGGCAAATAGATGATTTAATAAATACTAACAATTATCCAAATTACTACACAATATGCCCAAGACTTTAACTCAATGAATTTTGCACATGTAAGCCCGAGTATGTACTCGTCACCTCGCGTACACGGCTTTTCACATTTCACAATGGCACATAAGATTCGATGCCTAAGGTGTAATTCCCCCACTCGAGGTTAAGCAAGACACTTACCTTATTGAAGTTATGCCGATATTCCAAAATCGCCTTCTTGCTTGAATTGACCTTCGAACAGCTCAAATCTATCCAATTCAATTGTATAACTTCATTAAAATTCATCGGAAATAATTCAGGATAATAAAACGTCGACTTAAAAATTTATTCCAAAAAGTCAACAAAATTCAACGTGGGGACCGCCTCTCGGAACTCGTCATAATGTTCACGAAATTCGAACACCCATTCCGATAGGAGTTCAACCATACCAATTTTATCGAATTCCAATAACAACTCGACTTCCAAATCTTAAATTTTTGTTTTAGGAAGATTTTGCAAAAATCTTGATTTCCTCCATTTAAATCCGAATTAAACGATGAATATAACCATGGATTCATGAAATATAATCACTTTTGGATGTAGAAAACTTACCCCAGTCGAAGTCATGAAGAAACCCTCAAAATCGCCCCAGAACCGAGCTCCAAAATCAATTTTTGTGTTATGAACTCAAACCCCCATTTTGGGACTTTTAATTATGCCCAGGTATTTTTCTTCTTCTTCGCGAATGCGGCCACTGCCTCACGTTCGCGAAGCACATTTTTCGTCCTGCCCAAATTCCTCCTCCGCGAACGCGGCATCTACCTCGCGTTCGTGAAGAACAATTGCTTCTGTTCCAAAATCCTTCTACATGAACGTGATACACCACTCGCGAACACGGACCTTTACTGACCCCTCTCATCGCGAACGCGACCTCACCTCCGCGAACACGTAGAACAAATGTAGGGGGTCCCCAGTTGCCTCTTCTCTTCTTCGCGAACGCGTAACACCTCCCGCGTTCGTGATGCACACCCTGTCCACCCTTCGTGAACACGTCTTTATCTTCGCGAATGCGAGGAACAAATATTGCCAGCCTCTCAGTTCCTCTTCACGAATGCGAGGCTCCACTCGCGAACGCGATGAAGGAAACCAGATGGGGCATCAGAAAAATTCCTGCAAAATTCCAAGTCCAAAATCCAACTCGTTAACCATCCGAAACTTACTCGAAGCCCCCGGGACATCAACCAAATATACCAACATGTCCTAAAATATCATACGAATTTAGTCGAATTCTCAAATCACTTCAAACAACATCAAAACGACGAATCGTACCTCAAATCAAAATTTATGAACTTTGAACTTTCAAATTCTATATTTTGCACCGAAATACATCAAATCAATCCGGAATGACATCAAATTTTACACACAAGTCATAATTGACATAACGAAACTATTCAAATTTCCAGAATCAGATTACGACCCTGATATCAACACTCAACCCCCCGGTCAAACTTTACAAAAATTCATCTTTCGCCATTACAAGCCAAATTCCTCTACAGACCTCCGAATAATTTTCCGTACACGATCCTAAGTCCATAATCACCATACGGAGCTATTGACATAATCAAAATTCCATTTCGGAATCGTTTGCTCAAAAGTCAACTCTCCGATCAACTATTTCTCCGCGGGTCATAATACATATTGCGAAGCTACTCGAGACCTTAAGTCACTGAACGAGACGTTAATTCTTAAAATAACAAGTCGGTTCGTTATATTCTCCACCTCTTAAACAAACGTTTGTCCTCGAACGTGCTAAGAATTATTCTGAGGTTACCAAATCGATGATTTTACTTTTACACATATACTCACGGTTGATCCCCCATTACCGCATTTGAGATAAGCCCGACAACACCAATATTTTTAAAAGGCCTGATTTTTTACAACAACGTACGATATTAGTCTCAACTGACTATAGCAACTCGTTCCTACACACACATCAACTTTTTTGATAGTGTTGAAGTACTTCAAAATTTTCCTAGGGTGTTACATTCTTCCCCGCTTAGGATCATTCGCCCTCAAACATATAACATAATTTATCTCTTCTTTTGCACATATCAATCTCCGAAATATTTCTAACTCCCAAATTTTTCAGAAATTTCGGCAGAGTCTCCCCTATAATTGGGCCTAACCACCTGCTAGAGTAACACCAAAATAACTCCTAATAACACATCTACAACCCAACAAAATACCATAATATATATATATCAATAACACTAATCTCAACATTACAAGCACTACATTATCACAATGATATCAAGACATGAAGCACATCACATGTATGCTCATCACCACATCTCCGGTCTTAAAAGCCGTTCATAATTAATTCCAGTATCATCAATTAATCTCATATTAACCACCACCTCATTTCGAATTTTCACAATACTGACAACAGAATGTGAGGCATGAAGACCTCATAATTACTTACTCGGATTAATGAGTCACATTTAACACCACCTGGGCACTCATCTCATAGGCTAAAACTAGGGGTGGGTATAATACCGGCCGAACCGAAAAAACCGGCCGAACCGTAAATTTTAATTTTTTGATTTCGGTTTAAACGGTTATTCGTTCGGTGTGCGATTTTAAAAATATTAAATTTCGATTTTTTGGTGCGGTTTACGGTTTTGGTATTTCGGTTTTCGGTTAAACCAAAAAACCAAAATTTTGGACTCATACCCAAAATTTCCGGCCTACAGACTTACGCTACCCATACCCATCTGAAGCCCAAGTTAGCCAAACCCATCTGTACCTTAGCCTATTAGCCTATTAGTCTTACTAAGCCCAAATGCTCAAATTAGGTGTTAGTCTTTGGTTCTTTGAAATGGGAAGCTGCATTTGCAGAATGCTCTACTGTTCGAGATTTTGCAGTCTTTTCTGCAATCTTTTTTCTGTTCTTTTTCATGCATTGCCAAGGCTTAAAATCTAGTGATATAACTGGTGTTTCGAGGATGTCGGACTGCCAACTAAAAACAGTGAAAGAATTTACTACAATTAAAGATCCATAGTCTACATCGGATATAAAAATCTTGAACCGTTAATAACCGAAAAACTAAACCGGAAATAACCGAACCGAACCTTGAAAAAACTGCACCGAACCGTAAATACTTTGGTTTGATTTGGTTATTAATATTACAAAACCGAAAATCGATAAACCGAATCATACTTTCATAATAACCGACCAAACCGACCGACGCCCAACCCTAGCTAAAACTCAATGTTTACAACACGAAAATGGCTAAATATGCGTAGAAAATATATAAGAATTATCAAATAAGCCTAACAAGCATGACTCCCTATTAATATTATTGTACAAATTAAATTTCACACAGGGAGAATTTTAAACTCATAAATATTTTACCACAAGGACCTCGTCCTTATATAACTTCCACCGTGGCTTGTAGCCCGGTTTAAATATTTCACATCATATAAAAATATAAGAATCTCGTCCTCAACTCCAAATCACAAGTATTTTGCACATTGTGCCAACTGAAATTTCAATTTCCTTTCTTTCTTCTTTTTAATATATTTCATAAACAGTTTTCACAACACATAATGAACCCTCATACCGGTATGGCATATAATTCATAAAAAATAGAATCAATTATTCCGAAACACATTAAACCCACTGTAATGAATAATAAAAATTACTTTTGGACTTATAGCCCTCAATGGTGTACAAAAATAAAATGACAGACACGAGCTCATATCTTCAAATCTCCCCACAGGGATAAACATATAAGTGGATCAAAAAAATTACGAAGCTCACCCATAAATGGCGCATAATAGGAGGACTCGCCTCAATATTTAGAACCGAAGCAAATTAAAGGAAAATGACCTTTTATAATAGAATCAGGATCGTACCTGTAATGATACCATCTAGTGTATCGGCCTCAGCCAAATCATAGCGATCATATCAACGGGTCGAGCCTCCACCTCTTAGGCGACCTCTACCCGCCTATCCTCCACATGTAACTAACTGTGTACGTGGAGTATTAACTGGAATAAAACCTGTAGCTTGAGTGCTCTGATGAAATCCACCCCTCCCAAGTATAGGACAATTTCTCATGATGTGCCTAATATCACCACATTCATAACAACCCCTCTGAGATCGCGGTTGCTCGTACTGAGTCTGTGCCGGATAACTGGAATAACCATTATAGGAATCCTGTGCCGGTGGTGCATCGTAAGAACTTACTGGAGTACTCCGAGTAATCTGATGTGCGGACTGAGCTGGCCGACTGCTCGAGCCTCCGCTATAATGGGTCCTAGCTGAAGAGTAAAATCTACTGAACCCTCCAGATCTTCGAGACCTTTTGGCCTTCTTAGACTCCCTTTCCTCGCCTAAAACACCCTCAATCTTCCTTTGCAATCTCCACTACTTGTTGAAATAGAGTATCAGTTTGCAACTCTCGAGCCATGCATATTTTAATATCATAATCGAGCCCCTCAATGAATCTGCGGATACGTTCTCTAACTGTAAGAACCAAGATAGATGATGACGGGCTAACTCACTGAACCTGTTAGCATATTCTGACACTGTCATAGTGTCCTTACGCAACTGTTCAAACTCTGAGCACCACGCATCTCGGAAAGTCTGGGGAACAAACTCTTTCAACAATATTTCCGAAAATTGAGCCCAAGTTGGTGGTGTTGCATTGGCTGGTCTACCTTTTTCATAGATTTTCCACCACCGATACGATGCGCCTGACAGTTAAAATGTAGTAAAGGCAACTCCGCTACGGTGATAATTTTCTAGAAATCCTTGGGCATCCTCTGTAGTTGTGCCACTAAAAGTAGGTGGACTATACTTCTTAAACCTTTCAAGTCTCTTTTGTTCTTCTTCTGATGCCTCTGGCCTGACCTTAGGACTAATGGAATAATAGCTTGTACCGGTATTGCACCCGAAACCTGACCAACGTGAACCTGCTAATATGGAGTTGTGGTAGGAGTCTGAGCTACTCCCCCAATCAGCGAAATATTTGGTGCAACAGAGATCAATCCCGCTTGAGTTAATGTACCAAACATACTTAGGAACTGTGCTAAAGTCTCTTGAAGTCCGGGGGTAACAACAGGTGCTTCTGGTACCTGTCCCCCAACTGGAGCTACTGGCGGCTCCTCAACTTTTGTTACCTTGTTACGACCCAAAATCCAACTAGTCGTGATGACACCTAACCCAACCCGGTAGGTAAGCCAACTATTCACTATCCAATTCCAATGTAATTTAACAAGACAATTAAGTAAAATAAAATAACTAAATCTTATATATTTTTCAAGAACTGGTAGTATAAATCATGAGCTTCTAAGAATAGAGTTTACGAATCTGGTATGAAATAAATACATCATCTGTTTGAAAAGTACATAAAAAGAGTTTTATGAATCTAAGGCTACCATGAACAAGAGGCAGCTACAACCAAAACGCAGATATATTTTCAAATCCCGCTCCCATCGAACACAACAATATCAGCAGCCAATATCTGCACGCAAGGTGCAGAAGTGTAGTATCAGTACAATCGACCCCGTGTACTGATTAAGTCACAAACCTAACCTTAGGTTGAAAGCAGTGACGAGCTTGTACCAAGGTCGGGTCCAAAACCAATAGTCCACAACAGTCTATAACCACGTAAAGTAAATAATACAAGAAGTAACTCAGAGATAAAATGCTCAGCTAAATCATGATTTCAAAAATAATAATTCTTCCTTTCAAGTACATCAGTGAAAACCCAAATCGTTTACCGAAACTGCCAAAAATATGAATAAGTTTGAAAACAATAATTTTCCCAAAATCCTTTCTGTAATAAATGAGATGTTTCATTTTCTTTCCAGATAACCCGTGTAAAAACAAATTCATCACTATGCCCATCTGTCGACATGTGTGAGAAATCATAAATGATGTAATATCGTACAACATGAGGAAAAATGCATCTCTATGCCTGTATGTCATGTGTGCATGTCAATGCAATGTATCTCAGAGATGAACTCATATGCATATTCTCAGAATATCTATTCACTCAGTCCTCACAGTGACTCAGTCCTCACAGTCACTCAGTTCTCACAGTCACTCAATCCTCCCAATCGCTCGATACTCGCACTTGGCACTCACACTCAGTAAGTACCTGCGCTCACTGGGGGTGTGTACAGACTCCGGAGGGGCTCCTTCAGCTCAAGCACTATAATCTGCACGGACAGCTCACGTGTTGCACGGACAACTCATGTGCTATAATATCAATATCTGGATCCTTACGGACAACTCAAGTACTGCATGGATATCTCACGTGCTATAATAATATCTGGATCCGCACGGATAACTCACATGCTATAATAATATCTGGATCCGCACGGACAACTCACGTGCTATAATAATATCTTGAATATCAGTAGTCTAACAACCAGGACAGTGCCGCAATACCTATGAAATATCCATGATTCAAAACATAGTGCGTCTTCTGAAATGTACACTCTACTCACGCAATACCAATTAGTTATTGCATTCATCTAAACATTGAAAACCGTTCATGACCTCTAAGAATGCATGACCTCCCTTTCAAAACTAAACTGTGACCTTGCACACGCCAACCTTAATCCCACACAACACACCGCATATTGTCCATGACAATAGCCACCCTTATCTCTCCTATAACCACCCATATCACTCCTATAATAGTCTCCCTTATCCCTCTGCCCCGACAATATCAATAGCCACCCTTATCTCTCCTATTGCCACTCTTATCTCTCCTATAGCTACCCTTATCGCTCCGCCCAGATAATATTCTAACAAACACAATAATAGTGAAATATCACCCTTATACCCACATAATAGCAACGGTAAAATGTCACCTTTATATCCTCAAAATAATAACTCACACAACACAATAATTTACACGAAAAATTATCACGGCAACATAACAAAATCAGTTCATATCATAATTTGCCCAATGGCCATAACCAAAATTCCAAAGATACGACCAAATCAATTAATTTCACAACAAATAGCCGAAGGCTCCACACAATGTGTATAACACCCAAAACAAACAATCAACAGAGATAGAAATTACTCACCATAAAGCAAAGCCTTCATTAATCCAAATTTAGATAATTATATTAACACCTTTTTTAAACTTGCTTAATTAATTATTTGCATAGGAAAAATTTATATTGAAATTTAATTTCAAGAAATATCAAACCAACAATACTCACAAAATTACATAAGTTTTCAAGTAACAATCACATCAAATTGTCATATAAAAATAAATTCAACAACAAAGATTTAGGCATGGCAAATAGATGATTTAATAAATACTAACAAATATCCAAATTACTATAAAATATGCCCAAGACTTTAACTCAATGAATTTTGCATATATAAGCCCGAGTACGTACTCGTCACCTCGCGTACACGGCTTTTCACATTTCACAAATGGCACATAAGACTCGATGCCTAAGGGATGATTCTCCCACTCGAGGTTAAGCAAGACACTTACCTTATTGAAGTTATGCCGATATTACAAAATCGCCTTCTTGCTTGAATTGACCTCCGGGGAGCTCAAATCTATCCAATTCAATTGTATAACTTCATTAAAATTCATCGAAAATAATTCCGGATAATAAAACGTCGACTTAAAAATTTATTCCAAAATATCAACAAAAGTCAAAATGGGGCTGCCCTCTCGGAACCCGATATAAGTTTCACAAAATACGAACACCCATTCCGATATGAGTTCAACCAAACCAATTTTATCAAATTCCAATAACAACTCGACTTCCAAATCTTAAATTTTTGATTTTGGAAGATTTTGCAAAAATCTTGATTTCCTCCATTTAAATTTGAAATAAATGATGAATATAACCATGGATTCATGAAATATAATCACTTTTGGATGTAGAAAACTTACCCTAGTCGAACTCATGAAGAAACCCTCAAAATCACCCCAGAATCGAGCTCAAAAATTAATTTTTGTGTTATGAACTCAAACCCCCGTTTTGGGACTTTTAATTCTGCCCAGGTATTTTTTTCTTCTTCGCGAACACGGCCACTGCCTCGCGTTCGCGAAGCACATTTTTCGTCCTGCCCAAATTCCTCCTTCGCGAACGCGACATCTACCTCGCGTTCGCGAAGCACAATTGCTTCTATCCCAAAATCCTTCTACGCGAACGCGATCCACCACCCGCGAACGTGGACCTTTACTGACCCCTCTCATCGCGAACGCGACCTCACCTCCGCGAACGCGTAGAACAAATGTAAGGGGTCCCAGTTGTCTCTTCTCTACTTCGCGAATGCGTAACACCTCTCGCGTTCGTGATGCACACCCTGTCCACCCTTCGCGAACGCGTCCTTATCTTCGCGATTCGCGAAGAACAAATATTTCCAGCCTCTCAGTTCCTCTTCGCGAACGCGAGGCTCCACTCGCGAACGCGATGAAGGAAACCAGATTGGGCATCAGAAAAATTCCAGTAGAGTTCCAAGTCTAAAATCCAATCCGTTAATCATCCGAAACTTACCCGAGGCTCTCGGGACTTCAACCAAATATATCAACAGGTCCTTAAACATCATACGAACTTAGTCGAATTCTCAAATCACGTCAAACAACATTAAAACGATGAATCGCACCTCAAATCAAAATCTATGAAATTTAAACTTTCAAATTCTATATTTTGCGCCGAAACACATCAAATCAATCCGGAATGGCTTTAAATTTTGCACACAAGACATAATTGACATAACGAAGCTATTCAAATTTCTAGAATCATATTCCGACCCCGTTATCAAAAGTCAACCCCCCGGTCAAATTTCCAAAAAATTCATCTTTCGCCATTTAAAGCCAAATTCCTCTACAGACCTCCGAATAATTTTCCGGATACGCTCCTAAATCCATAATCACCTTACGGAGCTATTGACATCATCAAAATTCCATTCCGGAGTTGTTTGTTCAAAAGTCAACTCTCTGGTCAGCTATTTCCATTTAAACTTCTAAATAAGGATTGTTCTTTTTCTTAAATCCGAATCTTCAGTAAATCAAACTCGACCACACCCGTGGGTCATAATACATATTGCGAAACTACTCGAGACCTTAAGTCACTGAACGGGACATTAATTCTTAAAATGACAAGTCGGGTCGTTACATATACATCTTGCATTGAGACTTCTCTCAACAATTTAAATCTCCTCTTCTTATATTGTACCTTTGTTGCAAGGAGTGATTGAATCTAACTTTTGTACATTAGAATCAGAGGAGTCCTCCAATGCTTAGGTAAAAAGTTGATTTATTTTTGGGAGGTAAGGCTCAGAGTCCCCCCTCCAATGTGCTTCTCGTTTGATAATCAATAAAATACACTTGAGTTTCAAGCTTGAAACTCCTAAGTCCTAACAACAATTTCATTATTGGAATTCAGTACCCTAATTTATAGAGCAGCATACACCAATTGAACACTTGCTGCAGTGATTAGCCCTTGAAGGTGACACCGTATAATGGTGGGGACGGTTTTCCTAAAATTGGTTCACTTTTCATTTTGGAAAAAGACCGAATTTAAGTGCAATTTTTTTGTCTTTCGAATTTAAACCCCATATTCTTTGATTAGGATCCTTCTTTTAGATATAGTGCCAATTTAATGCACAAAGAAAATCCTTAGGACAAGTGGATAACGAAAGTTGCATTTAATTTTCCCCAAGATATGTATAACATGTCTAGGCAATCAATTTTCTTTTCTTCATTTTCTTGCCCCGACTCGAGTAGGTTCGGTTTAAGATCGTCGGAACTGGCCCAAATTATGTAGTTCATCCAAAATGCCAAAGTTTGGGAGAGTTAGATTAGTAATATAATGGGATCTTTACACAAATAACCATCCATATTCATTATTTACCTTTTCTAGCCATATACATAGATTATACATTGATTATACACAGTTATACACATATAATCCATATATTCTACATTCACTGGTTATTTTTAGTTTAATCGGTTGGATGAACGGTTATTTGGGTTAATATTTCTAATATTAATCAAGGACGGGTCGTAATGACTAATGAGTCGAATAAAGTATACCTTGAAAATTTGGGCTAAGAAAGTAATACAATAGATTGAATCAAATACTTAATTCGTTAAGTAAATAGTATCAAAAAAGAAAGGGAAATAAATGGATATACAAAAGGTCTTTGACCCAATTGTAACTAAAAACTAGTTGTGTAGTGGTTTTTACTCAGAAGAAGAGTTTGATTATGACTCATTATTTAACGAGGTATTTGCATAAATAGTCTTTTTTTAGGTTACTATTTAAATTCTATCCCAGTTAGTTCAATGGACTAAATTTGTCTGCCAAAACACAAAAAAATTAGCTAACTTCTTTTTAAAGGTGAAACTTAGTTCACTAGGTTAACACGGACAAAATTTAAAGAGTGACCAAGAAAAAAACCATACGATGCAAACAATCATGTTTAACACTTACATGGATCAAAACAAACCTTAGGCTTATTGGATTACTAATTTCTGGACACGTGTCTTGCACGTGTATCCCATACTAAATAGTACAAATATTTCAAGATGGGATAAATTGCCATTGTAAATCACAAACGTATAACTATATATATACAAAAAACATAGAAAGCCAGAGAAGAACACTCTTATCAATAAAGTATAACAAATATTGGTAAACCAGAATGTATATATTGGCACAAATAATAACTTTAAATTTCTATATGACCAACATGAATCTACAAGAAACATTATCAGACAATAACATTACGGTTTCATTTCTCCCCGCAAGGGCCATATCTACCTAGAAGTAAATTACATTGGAAAAAAAAATAACTCTTCCCCTAATTTTAGTATCAAGAAAACATGAGGGAATATCTTTGTAGAATTTCTTCAAGAATCTACAAGAAAAAAAATAATGATAAATAGAAAGAAGCAGTAAATAGCTTTAAAAAAAAGAGATATACCGTTACTTACCGAAATAAAAAAACTGGCCATAAAATGTATATTCATCCATCTATAGCTGCGTCTAAAGAGAAATATGATTTTAGTAATGGTCATGATCCCATGCAAAAGAATTTGTCAAAAGGACATCTCAAGATGCACTTTGAACCTAAAATTTACACCTCATCCCTTGCACTCAAGAGACAAAGTTGCACAGATGAAGTAACTGCAAGAGGAAACATTTTTACCAAATAACAAAAGCAAGAAAAACAGCAATAACAATAGCAAAAACCAAAAACAAATTTTCCAGTGGGAAGGAAGAAAAAAGAAAATTAAAATAAAAGGCTAATATGAAACGCCCCAAAAAATTAAATAAAAATAAAAGTAAAATATAAGACTAATATTAAACGCCCCATAAAACTGACCATCTGGCGATAGCTTCATGCTAAATAGAGTGAATGTTCTAGCAATATCATTGTATACGATCAAAATCGAGCTCGTGGTGTATCCTAACCTCGGACATGGTAAGCCAAGTTCGAGGCATGGCAATAAAGGACCGAAAATCGACCCCTAGTCCCACTAGGCTGGAACTCGGGGACAAGACGTCTGCCTTCGAGACTATCGAGGCCATGATCCTGGAATCGGCCCTAACCTCGAACGACTTCGAAGAAACATTGTCAGCATAGCCAACAGAAGACCGAAATATCTGTGACCGGCCGGATTTTATGGCGGGGATCTTGGCATGTATCAATAAAGAACCGCCAATCAGTAAATCAAAGATTTTGTTTTTACCTTTTATAGAATTGTACCTAAAGTAGGAATCCTCTACTATATAAAACGGGTCTAATAACTCATAAAGGACGTTGTAATACGCACTTAAAAGCAATACATTATTATTATTATCTCTTTAAGCTCTTGTTCTTTTGTATCTCGATACTAATCGTGGTAAATCCGGCTCGAGGGTGATTGTTCCTTCAAGACTCAAATTACCCAATTCGTGTGGTTTGAATTTACTTTGTCATTATTTATTCAATTGTAACTTAATTTATCGCTTTGTGTCAAGTTAATCCGTGTATCTTTAAAACTATTTACAAATTTAATTGTTATTCAAGTTTGAGGGTAAATAATTTGGCGCCCATCATGGGGCTGAGGATAATAGCGGCAATTTGATACAAATTCCCGTAACTCACCCTATTTTATACTTGTTCTTTGAAGTGTTTATGATTCCAGGTTAAAATCGAAATGTCAAACCCACAGTCTGCCCCTTTAAACACGGACACGGATTCCAGCCACCATGGCGAAAACAACAATGCAGCACCCAGTAACGAGGTGCCCCTAGTCGATCTTGGCAGAGTCCTGGTGGCGGACCCCATCAACGCTAGTTCGCATGTGGCCATTGACACAAATTTGCCTACCGATCCCGAGAATAACGTACCCAGAGAAATCCGATCAATTGCCTCGAATACGCACAACGGTGAAAATGATGGGATCAACCTACGAGTGATCTTCGAAATGTTACAGGCTCAACAGGCGGCGATAGCTCACTTGCAGAACCAAAGCCGAGCACCGAGCAGGGTTGAGCCCGAGCCATCCCGGGAAGTCACCCGCAGAAATGAATCGATCAAGGAAAGGACGAATGATAATGAATCAGGGACTAACCCCGAGATTATAAAAATACTCGGAGAGTTGAAAGAACGGATAGAATCGAGGGAGAAGAAAATCGAAGCCAATGACAAAAAGGTGGAAACCTATAACTCCAGGGTCGACCAAATCCCTGGATCGCCTCCGATATCGAAGGGTCTAGATTTCAAGAAGTTTGTTCAAAACCCTTTTCCTCCGAGTGCGACTCCGAAGCCGATCCCGAAAAAGTTCTGCATGCCCGAAACTCCTAAGTACAATGGAACAACCGATCCGAATGAGCATGTGACTTCCTACACATGCGCCATCAAAGGAAACGACTTGGAGGATGACGAGATCGAGTCTGCCCTGCTAAAAAAGTTTGGGGAAACTTTATCCAAGGGATGTATAATATGGTATCACAACCTACCTCCTAATTCTATTACCTCGTTTGCCATGATTGCAGATTCATTCGTAAAAGTGCACGCCGGGGCTATCAAGGTCGAGACTAGAAAGTTAGACCTTTTCAAAGTAAAGCAAATGGATAATGATCGGGGGCCCATCAGGGTCTGTTTATCCCATAAGAACAGTTGACAGAGTCAGGAGAGACACTGATCGTGAACCACAGTCAAATAGGGATCGGTATCTGCTATACAATGGAGACCGAAGAGGTAGTGGATATGGATAAAACCCCGTAAAAATGAAAGAAGAGATGACCGAGGTCAAAAAATCGGGGACTCATGAGCAAAAACAGATTCGACAGGCATGTCGGGCCGAAGGAAACACCAAGATTATCAGAGTACAACTTTAATGTCGCCGTTGCGGCCATCGTATCCGCCATCGTATTCGCCATCGAAGGTATAAGAGACACCAAATGGCCTCGGCCTTTATAGTCCAATTCAGCCCAAAGGGATCCTAACCTAATGTGCAAATATCATGGCACTCAAGGTCACAAGACAGAAGATTTCCCACAATTGAGAGAGGAAGTAGCCCGGCTATTCAATAACGGACATCTTCGAGAGTTCTTGAGTGATATCGAGCCAAGAACCACTTTAGGAACAGAGATTCTCATAAATAGACCGAACAGGAGGAGCCTCAACACGTCATCAACATGATCATCGGTGGGGTCGATATTCCCTAGGGGCCGATGCTGAAGCGCACCAAAGTATCTATCACAAGGGAAAAATAAACTCGGGATTATGTGCCGGAGGGAACCTTGTCCTTTAATAACGAAGACGTTGAAGGTATCACGCAACCCCCCACAATGATGCACTGGTAATATCGGTACTTATAAATAAATCTCGAATTAAGTGTGTTTTAATTTATCCAGGTAGCTCGGCCAACATCGTCAGATCGAGGGTCGTGGAACAGCTCGGCCTACAAGATCAGATTGTGCCCGCTATCCGAGTCTTAAACGAGTTTAACATGGCGTGTGACATCACTAAAAAGAGATAACATTACCGGTGAATACTGCTGGGACCATTCAGGAAGCAAAGTTATATGTGATCGAATGGGACATGAGGTACAATGCTTTGTTCGGGAGACCTTGGTTTCACAACATGAGGGCGGTCCCCTCTACTCTGCACCAGGTGTTGAAGTTCCCGGCGCCGGAAGGAATAAAGAATAGTTTACGAATAACAACAAACAGTAAAAGAGATGTTTGCAGTCGACGAGATGGTCCCGATATCCACACTATCGACACCGAAGGGGATGGGTCCGGTTATCGAGGGAGAGACCAAATAAAAATTACCAATGCCAACTCCGTCCCGGCTGGAGAGGTAGGAGATGGGGTTCCTAGGTCTTTCGTAGCCCCCGGTGATTCCGATGCTACTAAATCAACGGTTGATGAACTGAAGCAAGTCGTATTGATCGAACGCTTGCCTGATCGAAAGGTATATCTGGGCACGGGGTTAAACCCCGAGCTCAGAAAAAAACTAATTCAATTTCTTATAGCTAACGAAGATTTTTTCGCCTGGTCCCACCTTGATATGACAAGGATCCCAACAGAAATAACAATTCACAGGCTGAGCTTGGACCCGAAGTTCCACCTGATCAAGCAGAAGAAGAGGCCCTAGTCCGAGGTCAAACATGCTTTCATCTAGGACGAGGTATCTAAACTCCTTCAAATAGGGGTTCATCCAGGAGGTAAAATACCCAGACTAATTATCAAACGTAGTAGTAATCTCCCAAAAGGGGAACAAATTAAGAATGTGTATGGATTATAAAGATCTAAATAAGGCGTGTCCCAAGGACTCATTCCCTTTACCTAACATCGATCGCATGATCGATGCAATGGCCAACCACAAGATTCTCAGTTTTCTCGACGCTTATTCCGGGTATAATCAAATTCGGATGGACACGGGTGATCACGAAAAAACTTCCTTCATCACCAAGTACGGAACCTACTACTATAACGTAATGTCGTTCAGATTAAAAATGTTGGCGTCACTTACCAATGCCTAATAAATCGGATGTTCGAAGAACAAATAGGAAAATCAATGGAGGTTTACATTGACGATATGTTGGTTAAGTCCCTGCGATCAGAGGACCATTTGAAACATTTGCAGGAAACCTTCTGCATACTGAAGAAATACAATATGAAGCTGAACTTGGAGAAATGTGCATTTGGAGTCAGGTCCGGTAAATTCCTCGGATTCATGGTGTCTCATTGGGGGATCGAGATCAATCCCGATAAGATCATGGCCATCGAGGATATCACTGTTGTGGATAACGTGAAGGCCGTACAAAGGTTAACCGGACGCATAGACGCCTTGGGACGATTTATCTCGAGGTCGTTTGACAAGAGCCACCGTTTCTTCTCATTGTTGAAGAAAAAGAATAACTTCTCATTAACCCCGGAATGCCAACAGGACTTGGAGGAGCTCAAGTGATATCTATCGAGCTTGCCGCTGTTCCACACGCCAAAGACAGACGAACAACTATACCTATACTTGGCAGTATCAGAGATAGCGGTAAGTGGAGCCCTAGTCTGAGAGAAGAAAGGTACGCAATTTTGAATTTACTATGTCAGTAGGACCCTCGGCGAGGCTGAAACTAGTTACCCCCACATAGAAAAGCTGGCGCTCGCTTTGCTAAGCGCCTCTAGGAAGCTAAAATCATACTTCCAATGTCATCCCATATGTGTCTTAACCACTTACCCCTTGAGAAATGTAATGTATAAACCCGAGCTCTCGGGACAGTTGGCTAAATGGGTCGTAGAGATCAGTGGGTAAGACATCGAATATCGTCCTCGGACAACCATTAAGTCCCAAATTTTGGCAGACTTTGTGGCCGAGTTCACACCGGCCCTAATACCCGATGTCAAAAAAGAGTTGTTATTGAACTTGGGGACCTCTTCGGGAATCTGGACCCTCTTTACGGACGCCGCCTAAAATGCGAAGGGGTCCGGACTTGGAATTGTATTGAAACCGCTCGTAGGTAATATAGTTAGACAATCTATCCAGACAGTAAAATTGACTAACAACGATGTCGAGTATGAAGCCATGATTACAGGTCTCGAACTGGCCAAAAGCTTGGGGCAGAGGTGATCGAAGCTAAGTACGACTCATTCCTTGTGGTGAACCAAGTTAATGGGACCTTAGAGGTCAACAAAGAACGAATGCAAAGATACTTGGATAAATTGCAGGTAACATTACACCGGTTCAAAGAATGGACTCTACAACACGTGCCTCGAGAACAAAACAGCGAGGCCGATGCCCTTGCTAGCTTAGGGTCGTCGATCAAAGACGATGAGTTCAACTCGGGGGCGGTTGTGTAGCTCATGAGATCGGTAGTGAAAGAAGGTCACACCGAGATAAACTCAACAAGCCTAACTTGGGACTGGAGAAACAAATATATAGAATATCTTAGGACCGAAAAAATGCCGTCGGACCCTAAGCAATCGAGGACTCTACGTACGAAGGTAGCTAGTTCAGCCTGTCCGAAGATGGTACATTGTTTCAGAGAACGTTTGATGGCCCACTCGTAATATGTCTAGGACCCGGGGACACCGAGTACATTCTAAGGGAAATCCACGAAGGCACCTGCGAAAACCATTCGGGCGCCAAATCATTAGTTCAAAAAATAATCAGAGTCGGCTATTATTGGATCGACATAGAAAAGGACGCAAAGGAGTTTGTACGAAAATGTGATGGATGTCAAAGGCATGCTCCGATGATTCATCAGCACAGGGAACTATTACATTCGGTCTTGTCACCCATGCCATTCATGAAATGGGGGATGGACATCGTCGGCCCCCTTCCATGGGCACGCGGTAAGGCTCAATTTATATTGTTTATGACTGACTATTTTTCTAGACGGGTGGAAGCCATGTGTTTGAAAAAGTCATGGAGAAAGAAGTCATTGATTTCATCTGGGACCATATAATATGTCGGTTCAGAATGCCGGCCGAGATCGTGTGTGACAACGGGAAACAATTCGTCGGCAACAAAGTACGCAAGTTTCTCGAAGATCATAAAATCAAAAGAATCTTGTCGACTCCCTATCACCCTAATAGGAACGGGAAAGCGTAATCCACGAACAAAACTATACTACAGAACCTCAAAAAGAGATTCACTGACGTCAAAGGGAAGTGGAAAGAAATCTTTCCCGAAGTCCTGTGGGCATACCGTATGACCTCGAAGTCCAGTACCGGGCCACCCCATTCTCATTAGTCTACGGTGCTGAATCCCTAATACCAGTCGAAGTCAGAGAACCAAGTCTCAGTTCCCGGTATGCAACTGAAGAATCAAAAACCGAGACCATGAACACGAACCTGAAACTGTTAGACGAAAGGCGTGAAGCTGCCCTCGTCTGAATGGCCGCCCAAAAATAACGGATCGAGAGGTATTACAATCGAAGAGCCAACCTTCGACACTTCAATGTCAGGGACTTAGTATTGAGGAAGGTCACATTAAACACTCGAAACCCGAACGAGGGAAAGCTGGGACCGAACTAGGAAGGTCCGTATCAAATTATCGAGATCATCGAAAAAGGGTCGTACAAAAATCGGAACAATGAACGGTGAACAACTACTGAACAACTGGAACGTAACTCACTTGAAATAATATTACTGCTAAGGTACGACCCCAATCACTTTTTTTATTTATCTACATTTTGGAATAACACTTGCAGGTAGCCATCAAAGTACGTCATAGTTTTCTAGGCCTAAAAGCAAGCGTTGCACTCTTTTTCTCTTAAACCGATTTTGTCCCAAATGGGTTTTCCGGCAAGGTTTTTAATGAGGCAACAATGGATCGTGCTAACTTAGAATTGTCAACAGTATTCGAGGCTTTTCTACAATCAACCCCAAATACTGGGGGGCATTAGTCTTATAAAACCAATTTATGATTTTGGCAAGGAAAGAAACTTTGTGCTAGTCTAGGCTCGATCAATAGGATTTACTGTAAGGGCCAAAGTCTAGGGGTGTTCGTCGGTCGGTACGGTACGGTACAGTATTTAGATATTTTGGTTCGGTATTTTTGGTATTCGTTTTCTTAAAATGTTATACCAATACCGTACCTAATTAAATTCGGTATGGTTCGGTTTTTCTCTTTTCGGTTTCGGTTTATTCGGTTCGGTAACTTCGGTTTATTCGGTTTGAATACTAACAAGTACATAGAGTCATAGACTATAATATTCTTAATTAATGTACTCAAAAGTACAAAACATAAAATGTTTGTTGACAAAATATTTGTCCAAAACCAGGAAATATCAACCTAGAGAGAGAAAACTGCACATAAAGGAATAAATTTGATCATTAGAAATGTCTTCTTACTTGCTTAGAGTTAATTGATGAATTTAGAGAATAAAGGAAAGTAAAATTTCGATTTTTTATATTTACGTTATAATTAAAAATATGTGTTTTGTGTAATATAATATATATTTTGGTACGGTATCGGTATTTCGGTATTTCATATAAAAATACCAAATACCATACCTAATACCATTTTTATTTTAAAACTTAAACCAAATATCATATCGAATACCAAAATATCGAATACCAAATACCAAAATTTTTGATTTCGGTAAGGTAATTCGGTATTTATCAAATTATAAACAGCCCTAGGCCAAACGGTCGAATGAACCGTGCCCACATAGATCACCCGAGCCCGGACACAAAATATGAACATATGTGTAACTTTGTATATTACGCACAAAATTGAAAGGAAGTTTTTACCTTGCGGATAAATATTTTCCCTTTAAATTTTCCTTATTACATTTGATTCCCCGAAGATATCGAGCCCACGGGCCACTTCACTCGGGAACCGCAGCCCAAGGAAGGTTCGGACATCTCGGGATAATAAACTTCGAGGGCACAAAGCTTATTTGATAGTACCCGAACGTTAAAGGCTATGGCCAACACCCGAACTAGAAAAGCTACGGACGCACTAAAACAGCTCGGAGACGTCCAAAACCCGTAACAAAAAATTAGGCCTTCAAAAATTTCTAAACCAGTTCAAAAGGCTACCCTCGGCAAATTATAATCTAAAAAATTCTAAGTACTTTGGGGAAAGCTCCCGGTCATACCGAGCCCCCACAAAGTCATAAATAAAAAAATATCAAATACGAGGCATGTTCGAACCTCCGAACATGACCTTAATTATTACATACTAAGGCATTTCGATCTTTGCAAACATAAAGAATAAAGCAAAGGAAAACAAACTTAAAAACCGTCGAAGGGAAAAAAGAAAGCCTTATATATATTATATATGAAAAAGATCTTTACAAAGGTAAAACGGCCTTGACAAAAACAAAGGGGTACAAAAATACAAAAGTACGAAAACAAAGGAAAATATACAAGGCACTTAAATGACCTGGTCTTCGCCGGATCTCGCCTCATCGTCGGGGTCTTCGGAGTCCCTTCCACCCCCGGATAAGCTCAAACCCTCGAATTCTTCTTCATCCTCAGGATACGCTAATTTCTTGGCCTCGACTTCTAGTCCCTTAGTACTCTCGATCTCAGCCGATAAATCGAATCCCCGAGCATGAATTTCCTTGAGGGCCTCCCTTCGGGACTGCCGCTTTGCGTGTTCGACGATATCTTTCAGTCAGTCCGGGGCCACCTCGGCATCAACCTTATACTGGGCCACCATCTCATCGGCATCAGCTTTGGTCACTGCAACCACCAACTTAGCTGCTTCAAGCTCCTTGGCAAGAGTTTCCCGATAGGCGACGACCGAGCTTAGCTGAGACTGGAGCTCCTCAATTTTTTGGGCCAGCGCATCGATCTTATCCTTTGTCGCCCAAAGCTGGACCTCTGTTGAGGTCAACTGTGCCCGAGCAGTCCCCTTTTCCGAGGCCAGGCGGTCCATTCTGCCTCTCCATTCTTCGGCATCGGCCTTGACTGCATCCATATCGGGTCGATTCAATCGATATTCTGTTGGACCTGCGGATTTTGACCATTAGTCACTATGTCTATCTCATCATCACTAACTTCAAATATTTTTACGTGTTTAACCAGGTCGGCATGTTCCTTCCGAGCCACCTCCAACTCAGCTTAGAGGCTCTTAGCCTCTCCTTCACGCTGCTCACTGAGGAGTTTGAAAGTATCTCTCTTCTCAGTGAGCCCTCGGACTTCGGCTTCAAGTTGGTTCAGCTTGTCTCGATACCGAAGAAAGGTTTTATGGTGAAGCACCGAGGCCTACAAAAACAAAGAAAAATTTTAGGGTTTAATCTATGAATTTGTTTGAGTACAAATTGAAGTCATCAAGAGATATCTGAAGTTACCCGATTTAGCGCCTGTTGTGCTTCATTGAACAAGCAGGGCGTGTCTACCTCGTTCATATTGGCTTGGTCCTCCTCGATTACCAAACACCGAAGGTAACGGGCCACCCCTACGGGGGCGGAGAGGACCCAGGCATCCTCTGGAATGGAGATGATGATGGATCGCTTCCGGTCAGGATCCACACTCAGAGCTGGGAACCGGTTGATTAGTTTCGGGCTCAAGGAAGGCCCGCTTGCTCCCGAAGATGGACTCTTCTTCGGCACAACTAAGTCACCCGATCCGGAGACGTTCTCCGTGGCGGTGGAATCCACGCCATCGAAAAAGTCGCGGAAAGGGTCGCCCGCCCCATGAGACCCCTCGTTGGGATATTTTTTCACCATTTGAGTCTCGTTATACATGGACTCAGTGAACGAGGGTGATTCGGTGATGTCTATCACACCGAGTACTTCTTTCGGGGCACTGCCCGCTTCCCGGCAAGCCTCGGCCCGGCCTCTTTAGATTGAGGCACATCGGTCTCGAGTCTCTCTTGTTCGGAGGCCCTTTGCCCTTCGAGCTACGAAGGCACATGAGCCATCAAGACAAAAGTATCTTCTTCTTCTTCTTCTTCAGATTCAGCTCTTAGCCGGAAGAGCAAATTCGAAGCCGGTACTCAGGCACTGGTGCTTTCTTTGGATTTGCGCACCAATCTTCTCCTAATTTTCTTTTTCTACGATCTTGGAGAACTCTGAGCCCTCTTACTTTACTTCTCTTCAGCTTGTCTCGGAGTAGGGTACTCGACAAGGAAGTTCTCGCCACCGTATGGAGGCCTCAGTTCCACATCCTTGGATAAACCTGCAAAAAGAAGTAAGGTGAGTGAGGACTTAACAAGGAATCCGAATAGTACTTACTCAGGGAAGGAGTCTCACTATGGGAACGGGCCTCCTAACGGCCCTTCGAGATCTTTCTCCACGAGCGCTCGGAATGGCATTTGTGATACGATACACGACCCACTCCTTGAGTCGAGGGACAACATTCCATACACGAGCGGCGGTTGCAATACCCCAAAGCACTAATAAGGAAGAAGGAAAAAAGCACAAAATCGACTTTTGAATGTAAAATTGTACTTATATGATGTATTTCACTTCTCAAGGAATGACATACGCTCAGCCGGGATCAAGTCCGAAGTCCTCACTTGGATAAAATGGTCTTGCCAGCCCCGATCCCGATCTTCATCAATACTCGAGAACGGGGCTTTACTGGCCCGACACACAAGCTTTATCAGTCCTCCCTCCCCCCGGGGAAGATTCGGGGACTGTATAAGCGGATAAGATGGTCGATGGTGAACAAACAACCATCAATCTTGCTCACGAAGAACCGAAGGAGGATCACAATCCTTATCGGCCCAATTGCAGTCCTATCGGACCATAGGGAGGACATCTTCAGTGATCGAGAAGATGTACCTCGATACCTCCTCACACTGACCTTGTACGGAGGAAGGTTTTTCAACCTTAAAATCAACATTGACCGAGCATCCCCCGGGGATGAACATTTTTAAAGGGGGTTCCGGTACTGGTTCATTGACGGCAGTATGCGAAACAATCTCATCGGCCTCAGTAGCCAGTTGCGAAGTAGAAGGGGATTTTTTCTGGGGAATGGTTTTGGAAGTCTTTACCATTTCTTTAAAAATGGAGGAAAAGAGAGAAATAAAGGAAGTTGAAGGATTGTACTTGTTGGCTTAAGATGAAGATGGACAAGAGTTCTTGAAAAGGATCTCGAATAACCGGAGTAAGAGTGATAGAAAGTATTGAAATCTTAAAGGTACGAGGGTAGAAGGTTTGGATGTAAAGTTAAAATGAACAAAGGAAGAGGTATTTATAGTATTTCAGTGGCGGTTCGCATCCAGGAATGGTCGACCGACGACTGACATGCATTTAATGCCATTAAGACTTGACTAACAAAACGTTTCTATTGTTTTGTCATTTCTATTACGGGGCATCGAAATAAGAATCGGAAGCTCAAGCCGTTTCTCGTCGTCTACTCTCCGAAAAATGAGGGGACTATCTGTATACGATCGAAATCGAGCTCATGTTGCATCCTATCCTCCGACATGGTAAGCCAAGCTCGAGGCATGACAATACAGGACCGAAGTTCAACCCCTAGTCCCACCAGGCTATAACCCGGGGGCAGGACGTCTGCCTTCGAGAGTATTGAGATCATGATCCCGGAATCGGCCCTAGCCTCGAACGTTTTCGAAGAAACATTGTCAGCATAGCCAACAGAAGACCGAAATATCCGTGACCGGCCCGATGTTACGGTGGGGATCTCGGCACGTATCAATAAAGAACCGGCAATCAATAAATCAAAAGATTTTGTTTTACCTTTTATAGAATTGTGTCTAAAGTATGACTCCTCTGCTATATAAAGCGGGTCTGATAACTCATAAAGAACATTGTAATACGCACTCAAAAGCAATACATTATTATTATCTCTTTAAGCTCTTGTTCTTATGTATCTCGATACCTATCGTGGTAAATCCGGCTCGAGGGTGATTGTTTCTTCAAGACTCAAATTGCCCAATTCGTATGGTTTGAATTTACTTTGTCATTACTTATTCAATTGTAACTTAATTTATCATTTTGTGTCAAGTTAATCCGGTCTGATAACTCATAAAGGACATTGTAATACGCACTCAAAAGCAATACATTATTATTATCTCTTTAAGCTCTTGTTCTTATGTATCTCGATACCTATCGTGGTAAATCCGGCTCGAGGGTGATTGTTTCTTCAAGACTCAAATTGCCCAATTCGTATGGTTTGAATTTACTTTGTCATTACTTATTCAATTGTAACTTAATTTATCGTTTTGTGTCAAGTTAATCCGTGTATCCTTAAAAATCACTTATAAATTTAATTGTTATCCGAATTTGAGGGTAAATAATCATGTGTCCAACTAACAACGAGCATGCTTGATCATAGTTATTTGATTGTCCTTTATACCAACACACAGAACTAATGGCTCTCTCATAAAAAATTAATCAATAATAATAAGAATACACAATAATAAGAATACATATATAATTTAATTTAAAATTCAAATGATAAGGCATGTTACCATTCTGTTGTTTTGCTGTGATGACGATTAGGTTTAGCAAAAGACTTCATGGGTACATAGTGTGGAGCAGTGGAGGTGAAGAAAAGGAAATAGATTAAGAGTAGTGGAACAGACTTTACAACTTTTAATTAAGAGTAGTAAACGGATGGTTTTAGTGGTGAAAGTTAGAAGGGCAAGAATTAACAGTCAATAAATAGTATAAGATGTAAAAATTCTTAATTACCCTGTATTCTATATTAGTGTAACTGTACTTATTCATTTAATAGAAGTTTTTTTTAAGAAGGCCAAAATAGTCAATCAAAATTTTATTGGTATTTTCCTAAATCAACTTCACACACTAAGGAGCTTCCACTTATAACATAGTATGATAATATGTACCTTTATTTAAGGGGAAAACATAACTATACTACCCAGAAGAGTCCTTAACACAATTTATGATATTGCATATACTGCTTCCGCAAAATTTATAAGGTGGTATTTGACCGGGCATGAGTTTGAAAAAGAAAGATTTTTTTTTTGAAATTTGTAGTCTAAAATAAGACAGAGATATTGTGGTGACTATATATCATCTCAATGAAGGATAAAATGAACATTTTGAGTTAAATTATTGTTAAATATAAAAATGTGCTCGGATCGACATGAGAGTCCAACTAAATTGCCGTAATTCATGTTGTATATTTGAAAGAGGCTGACCTCCTTACTTCTCTCATGGTACACTCCTCTTCCCGCTGAGCCCTTTTTCATCGGTCCACAAGGATAAAATGAAGGACTATTTTTTCTGGACCGACAAAAAAGAAAAGAATATTACATAAATTGAGACGAAAGAGTAATATTCATCAACTATTTACCTTATATATATATATATATATATATATATATATATATATATATATATATATATATCTGGTCGAAGGACAATACCTACCAAATAAACTTGCCCCTAAAATAAAGGTGTATACGGTTAAAACCGATCCTCGGTCGTAAAGATCGATCGAGGATGACATTTCAATCGAGGGGTGCCTTCATGGAAACCCCGAGCGTATTCCGAGATGGGGGCGTCGAGCCCGGGCGCTCGAATCGAACGAGGTAACATCGGTCGATACAGGTCCCGAGCATCAATGCCCGAAAGTGATCACCTAGCTCGAAATCAAGACCGAGGTTCCGATTCGGTATCGAGCTTGAAGCGGTATCGAGTTCACAGACAAAAGCTGTTACAACCGCACCAAAGGAGAGAATCTCTGCGGGAATTAAGGAGGAGACATACCATTATGGGTCCTCCACTAGTAATATTTATTCTATTATGTTTCTATAGATAAAGTAGCAATCCTTGGCTATAAAGGCCAGGAGAGTTTGTAATAGAAGATACCTTTTCAATGGGATCAAGGATTCATTGTGTTTATCTTTCTAAAGTTCACCTAATATCTTTGTTCATCATCTCCTATTTTCGCAACATAAATACGTGCATTGTTATTTTCATATCATAAGAATCTACTTGCCCTTAGAACCATATATAAATTCAACTTTATCCGATTTTTCGGGTAAACAGTTTGGCGCCCACCGTGGGGCTAAGGATAACAAGTGATTATTTGATACAAATATACAGTACACTCCAGCTTACAACTTCATGCCAGCAATGGCTCTCCCAATCGACCTCGAAGCCGGCCTTCAGGATGAAACCAACAACATGATGCCCGTGGCCGAAAGGCTACCCAACAACGTCAACGAGGCTCGAATTGAGGAACCCGAAATTCGAGCCGAAGTACAAGTAGATATCAATTCACGAATAGCTCTAGAAGCGAATCAACGTTCCGAGTAGGAAAGAAGCGTTCAGGGTGGCACTCGACCCATAGCCCGAGACACCCACAACACGAGGGAAATCGGGGTCAGCTTGCGCATGATTTTCGAAATGCTACAAGCCCAACAAGTAGCGATAGCTCAGTTGCAGTGCCAAACTCATATGCGGAGTAATCCAAACTCCAATCCGCTTCTTTGAGAAGCAACCCTCAGAACGGAAACCGACATAGTGAAACCGAACGAGCGAAAATCAGGAATCGCTCCTGAAATTGCTCAACTGCTCGAGGAGCTAACAAAGCGAGTCGAAGCCAACGACAAAAAATTCGAGACATATGATGCTAGGATCGATCAAATCCCGGGGGCTCCGCCCATGATGAAAGGGCTGGATTCGAAGAAATTCATACAAAAGCCTTTTCCATCGAGCGCGGCCCCGAAACCGATCCCAAAAAAGTTCCGTATGCCCGTAATTCCCAAATATAACGGCACAACCAATCCTAACGAACATCTCACCTCCTACATGTGCCATCAAAGGCAACGATTTGGAAGACGATGAGATCGAGTCCGTATTATTGAAAAAGTTCGGAGAGACCCTCGCTAAAGGAGCAATGATCTGGTATCACAACTTGCCACTGAATTCTATCGATTCTTTTGCCATGTTAGCAGATTCGTTCGTAAAAGCACATACTGGTGCCGTGAAGGTCGCAACGAGGAAATCGGATCTATTCAAAGTAACACAAAGGGGTGACAAAATACTGAGGGAATTCGTATCCCGGTTTCAAATGGAATGCATGGATTTGCCACCAGTCACATACGACTGGGCCGTACAAGCTTTCACCCAAGGGTTGAACGAACTGAGTTCGACAGCATCACGTCGGCCGAAACAAAGCTTGATCGAATACCCTGCAATAACTTGGGAGGATATACACAATCGGTACCAATCGAAAATCAGGGTCGAAGATGATCAATTGAGGTTTTCATATGAACCCACACGTCAGAACCGCACAACCACTAAAATTCTGAAGGAAACCAACAAAGAACAAAGGTCAAACAAAGACCGATATCAACCGTACGTCACGGATCGGGTGAACCACAGTTCGGCGCATGAGACAGTTAGGAATAACCACAGATATGATCGGGGGCAAATTTCTCGGGGACTTATGAGAAAGAGAGGTTTTGACAAACATGCTGATCCTGTAGAAGTTCCTCGATTATCGGAATATAATTTCAACATCGACGCGTCCGCCATCGTATCGGCCATCGGATGCATCAAAGATACCCGATGGCCTCGACCCATGCAGACCGATCCGGCCCAAAGGAATCCCAATCAAATATGCGAATATCATGGCACCCATGGTCACAGAACGGAAGAATGCAGACAATTAAGAGAGGAAGTAGCCCGCTTGTTTAACAAAGGGCACCTCAGGGAATTTTTGAGTGATAGGGCGAAGAACCATTTTAAAAACAGGGACTTCGGCAAACGAAACGAAGAAGAAGAGCCACAGCACATCATTCACATGATCATCGGCGGCGTCGATACCCCTCAGGGACCTATACTCAAACGCGCTAAAATGTCGATTGTGAGGGAAAAGCGACCTCGAATTCAAGATTACACTCCCCCAGGGACTTTATCGTTCAATGATGAAGATGCAGAGGGAATCATCCAACCCCATAACTATGCACTGGTAATATCCGTACTCATGAATAAAATTAAGATTAAGCGTGTGTTAATTGATTTAGGTAGCTCGGCGAATATCATCAGATCGAAGGTCGTAAAACAGCTCGGCCTACAAAACCGGGTCATATCTGCAACTTTGGTTTTAAACGGATTCAATATGGCATGTGAAACCACCAAAGGCGAGATAACCCTACCGATAAACGTCGCCGGAACAATTCAGGAAACAAAGTTTCACGTGATCGAAGGCGATATGAGATATAACGCCCTTTTCGGAAGGCCGTGGATCCACAACATGAGAGTTGTACCTTCGACCCTACACCAGGTCCTCAAATTCCCAACACCAACAGGCGTCAAAGTAGTGTACGGAGAACAACCAGCCGCAAAAGAAATGTTCTCCATCAAAGAAGCAAAACCAACATCTTCGTCTTCGCCAGTGAGTGGATCGGGTTCAAAAGGAGGCACAGTCGAAGACCGGAACGCCAAATAGCAACCAAAGACATCGGCCCCGACCCAGCCAGATAAGCAGACCATCGATGAATATAGTGATCAGTGGATCCCTCGATCCTTCGTGACCCCCGATGACTCCGATGCCACCAAATCAACTATTGAGGAATTGGAGAAGATCATTTTGATCGATCACTGGCCCAAACGAAAGGTATACCTGGGAAGGGGTTTGAGACCCGAACTCAGGAAGAAAATTATTCAATTTCTTATCGATAATATTGATTGCTTTCCTTGGTCCCATTTAGATATAACAGGAATCCCGACGGACATAACGACACGTCGACTAAGTGTGTCCCCTAGATTCAGGCCGGTGAAGCAAAAAAGAAGACCCCAATCGGAGGTGAAGCATGCATTCATAAAAGATGAGGTAACTAAATTGCTCAAAATAGGATCCATTAGAGAGGTAAAATACCCCGAATGGTTGTCCAATGTGGTCGTAGTGCCTAAAAAGGGAAACAAACTTAGAATGTGTATAGATTATAAGGACTTGAACAAAGCATGCCCCAAAGATTCTTATCCACTGCCCAACATCGATCACTTGATCGATGCCACGGCCGGCCACGAGATCCTTACTTTTCTCGATGCTTATTCCGGGTATAACCAAATCCAGATAAACCCGGAAGACCAGGAAAAGACTTCGTTTGTGACCAGATGCGGAACATATTGTTATAACGTAATGCCCTTCGGGCTAAAAAATGCAGGAGCTACTTATCAATGCCTAGTAAATAGAATGTTCGAAGAACAAATAGGTAAATCAATGGAAGTCTATATTGATGACATGCTAGTCAAGTCCCTGCGCGCAGAGGACCATTTGACCCATTTGCAGGAAACGTTCGATATTCTGAGGAAATACAACATGAGGCTCAACCCCAAAAAATATACTTTCGGAGTTGGCTCGGGTAAGTTCCTCGGCTTCATAGTGTCAAATCGGGGAATCGAGATTAACCCTGACAAAATCAAGGCCATTGAAGACAACACCATCGTGAACAGCGTGAAAGCTGTACAAAGATTAACAGGAAGAATAGCAGCCTTAGGCCGATTCATTTCGAGATCATCAGATCGAAGCCACAAATTTTTCTCTCTACTCAAAAAGAAGAACAACTTCACTTGGTCCTATCACCGTGGCCGTTCATGAAATAGGGAATGGACATCATCGGCCCCCTGCCATCAACCCCAGGTAAAGCCAGATTTATTTTGTTTGTGACTGACTATTTTTCTAAATGGGTTGAAGCGCAGGCGTTCGAGAAAGTAGGAGAAAAAGAGGTTATCAACTTTCTGTGGGATCATATCAAATGCCGATTCGGAATACCATCCGAAATAGTATGTGATAATGGGAAGCAATTCATTGGCAGCAAAATCACAAAATTTTTCGAAGATCACAAAATAAGAAGGATACTAGCAACCCCATACCACCCCAGTGGAAACGGACAAGCCGAATCCACAAACAAAACTATTCTTCAAAATCTGAAAAAGAGATTAAACGACGCTAAGGGAAAATGGAGAGAAATCCTGCCCAAAGTCCTTTGGGGGTACCGAACAACATCGAAATCCAGTACAGGAGCGACCCCATTCTCCTTAGTATATGGCTCCGAAGCATTGATACCAGTCGAAGTCGGAGAACCTAGCCCCAGGTTTCGATTAATGACGGAAGAATCAAATAACGAGGTTATGAACACCAGCCTTGAATTATTGGACAAAGGACGAGAATCTGCCCTCATCTGGTTGGCCGCACAAAAGCAACGAATCGAAAGGTATTATAATTGAAGAACCAAACTTCGCCACTTCAAGCCAGGAGACTTGGTGTTAAGAAAAGTCACTATCAATACTCGGAATCCAAATGAAGGAAAACTAGGACCAAATTGGGAAGGACCGTACCAGGTGCTCGAGCACTTTGGGAAAGGATCGTACAAGATCGGCATCATAAACGGCAAACAGCTATAAAGCAGTTGGAATGTATTACATCTAAAATGGTACTACTGCTAAGGTCCGACCTTATTCATCTGTCCCGTACAGAAGTTCGAACAAAGAACAGAAGTATTCTTTTGCTCAAAAGCACATGTTGCACTCTTTTTTCCTTAGACCGGTCTTTTCCCAAATGGGTTTTTTGCGGCAAGGTTTTTAACGAGGCAACCATCAATCGTGCTGCACTGACAAAATAGTATCCGAGACTTTCGACCCTTAGCCCGAATGACCTCGAATACCGGGGGGCACCAGGCCCTCAAATACATCGAGTTCAGATGCAACAAAATCTTCTCACAACAATAGAGAAAAAATTGTAAGAGCCAAAATGGTCAAAATAAACCATGCTCATATTTGACTGCCCCAAAACATATGTACAATGGCTTGAGATTTATTATGCAACCAGAATTAACAATAACTCGAATATTAAGCCTACGGGCTTCCATATTATCTCGAGTTCGAAATAAACACTCGAATATTAAGCCTACGGGCTTCCACATTACCTCGAGTTCGAAATATTCACTCGAACATTAAGCCTACGGGCTACTCCTATATCATGTTCGATATACTCGGCCGACCATTGAGCCTACGGGTTACTTCAGCATCGAGTTCGAAATAATCACTCGAATATTGAGCCTACGGGTTACTTCAACATCGAGTTCGAAATAATCACTCGAATATTAAGTCTACGGGCTACTACATAATCTCGAGTTCGAAATAATCACTCGAATATTAAGCCTACGGGCTTCCACATAATCTCGAGTTCGAAATAATCACTCGAATATTAAGCCTACAGGCTTCCACATTATCTCGAGTTCGGAATAATCACTCGAACATTAAGCCTATGGGCTACTCCTATATCATATTCGAAATACTCAATCGACCGTTGAGCCTACGGGCTGCCAAGTTCGAACAAAGACCCAATCGAATTTGAAATATTGGAAAAGCTACGAGTTTACGTTAATATTCGAATCACCATAAACTCTACAAGCAAAATCAACCTTGTCATATATATACAAAATTACCTACGTAATTAATTTACAGGTAATGAGAATTAGACTCTAAGCTTTTGGGTCGAGGTCTTCCCCACCCTCGGACCCGCTTTTGCTACCATCATCGTCATCATCATCAGAAGCCAAGGCTTCAACTTCCGCTTCGAGCTCATTTGCCTTTCTTACCTCTTCAGTAAGATCGAAACCGCGAGCATGAATCTCCTCGAGGGTCTCCCTCCGAGATCTACACTTAACAAGTTCGGCAACCCAATGAGCTCGAGCATCGGCAATCTTCGCCGCTTCCAGGGCCTCCACCTGAGCGGCCTCAGCATCAGCTCGGTACACAGCGATAGACTTATCCGCCAAAACTTTCGACAACTCGACCTCCGCCTTAGCCTCAGCAAGTCGCATCTCAAGCTCATCGATTTTCTTAGTCTGAGCCAACACCTTTTGCTTGACGTTTCGAAGCTGAACGTCGGCTGATAGTAACTTTGTTAAGATGGTTTATTTCTCCGCTGCCAGGCGGTCAATAGTCTCCTTCCACTGGTTGCATTCGGCCCGGATTTGATTGACCTCCTCTCGAAGTAGCCCGATCTTCTCTATCATTTGCTGCAACTGAGACAACGGATGGTTAACTTCCACAGTCGAGTCGAATCCATACTTTTACAGAACAAGGCTCACCTGCTGATCGAGCTCGACCCTTTCTTCACGGACTTTAGCCAAATCCGCTTGAAGGTCCTTGATAGCCTGCTCCTTCTTGCTACAAAGAAGCCGAAGGTCATCCCTCTCACCTAGGACCTTCCGGAGTTCGGCCTCACACTGGCTAAGATCAACTCAAAACCTACTGATGGCCTGCACAGTTAGAAACTATCATCAAAATGAGCAGCTTCCTCTAACAAAAGCTGTATGGAAAAGTACAAAAGAATTATTACCCGAGTAATAAAACTCTGAGCTTCCTCTAACAAAAGAGAGGCATCACCGATATCAGAACTATCATCAACACCGGTAAAACAATCCTTAAAAGGATCCGTTGCACCTGAGCCAGCACCAATTTCGGGATCCTTCAGCTCTCGAGCCTCCTTCAACGCCTCCTCAGAAAAAGACGGAAGGGAAGGTGAATGGCCCATTTCCATTACCTCGAGAAAATCACTCGGAGTACTTCGATCGAGATCTAGGTCTTTCGAACCAACCCCGATGGGCACGGCCGCCGTCAGCTCAGCGGCTCTAACAACCTCGACCGCCTCCGCGGGTCGGACTACCAAAGCCGAGGAGCTATCTTTTTCTTCTTCTTCCTCCCTCAGTCGATGGACCGAGTCTTTCGAAAGGGCAATGATATTTCTCCTCACCGTTCGCGTTTTGGGCTTAGGGTCCTCCGGCCGAGAAGAGGCCCTTCGTTTCTTTCCTTTCCCCTGTTCCGGGACCGGGGCTTGTTGCCTTCATCAACGCTCAAAGGCCGCAGAACGGCATCCCTAGTTACACCTATACACAAGGAAAAAATCAATAACAAAATGAACGCAGAATATACCTCGAGAGAAACAGGAACCGAACCTCACCATGATTCTTGGCCTCCCATCTACCTTTAGCCAAATCACGCCAAGCGCGCTCGGCATAGGATGAAGTCGAGGCTAACTTTTGAACCCAATCCTCGAGATCAGGCATAACTTGTGGCATCTAAGGTGCAGCTGAACATCAGAAAAATAATATTAGCAAACACAAAAAAGGACACGAAAAGCAAACACAGATCACTTACGGTCAAAATTTCATATTTCAGGAAACGACATATTTTCCTCCGGGATAAGATCACGAGTCCTCACCCGAACGTATCAACCCATCCAGCCTCGATCCTTATCTTCATCGATTCTCGACATCAAAGCCTTCGATGCCCAACGATATAGCCTAATAAGACCACGATAAATCTGAGGCCGATACAGTCGTATAAGGTGGCTTAGAGAAAAATCCAACCCTCCGGCTTTGATAGAGAAGAAACGCAATACGATGACTATACGCCATAAGGAAGGATGAATTTGGCCGAGGGTGACCTGATATCTCCTGCAGAAATCAAAAATCACAGGATCGACAGCTCCCAACATAAAGGGGTAGGTATAAACACTAAGAAATCCCTCCACATAGGTAGTGACGCTCTCATCGGAGGAGGGGATTTGTATCACAACCTCAGAACCCCAGCCGCAATATTTCCTGACGGCCTCGAAGTTAACCTCTGCTATAGAGCACATATACATCGATACGTGCTCACACCGACCCGGAACAGACGAAGGATTCTCCACTTTAAAATCAGCCTTTAAAATATACGGGCCGGGAATATAATCTTGAACGGAGGAGGAAGCTTTCTCCTTGTGAGGTACGATTTTTGAAGTTTTTGCCATTAATACGAAAAGAAAAAGTCACAAAGACAGGTGAAAGAGGGGGCGACACCAAAACTCTGCTACAAGCGGCACTAAAACGACGAAATAAGAGAAACTAATCAGAGAGAATTTGGGAAAAGAGAAAGCACAAAAGTAGAAAACATTGTATGCGAAAATCATTTATAAGGCACGACGATTCGTCTAGCAGTGGCCGACCACCGACTGACGCGCATTAAATGCCTCGATAAAATAAAATCGATGGGACAACTATCACGCACGTCATAGTCAAAGCCGATAGAAACGTCATTGTCGATTCGGTCGAACCTTAAGGAAATCACATCGTTCCTCGTCATCTCCTTTTCGAGAAACGAGGGGGCTATCTGTATACGGTTAAAACTGATCCTCGGTCGTGAAGATCGATCGAGGATGGCATTTCAATCGAGGGGTGCCTTCATGAAAACCCCGAGCATATTCCGAGATGGGGGCGTCGAGCCCGGGCGCTCGAATCGAACGAGGTAACATCGGTCGATACAGGTCCCAAGCATCGATGCCCGAAAGTGATCACCTAGCTCGAAATCAAGACCGAGGTTCCGATTCGGTATCGAGCTTGAAGCGGTATCGAGTTCATAGACAAAAGCTGTTACGACCGCACCAAAGGAGAGAATCTCTGCGGGAATTAAGGAGGAGACATACCATCATGGGTCCTCCACTAGTAATATTTATTCCATTATGTTGCTATAGATAAAGTAGCAATCCTTGGCTATAAAGGCCAGGAGAGTTTGTAATAGAAGACACCTTTTCACTAGGATCAAGGATTCATTGTGTTTATCTTTCTAAAGTTCACCTAATATCTTTGTTCATCATCTCCTATTTTCGCAACATAAATACGTGCATTATTATTTTCATATCAGAAGAATCTACTTGCCCTTAGAACCATATATAAATTCAACTTTATCTGATTTTTCGGGTAAACAAAAGAAAATTATTCCCTAAATTAAAGCATGAATGACGTATTGTGGACCAAATATTGATTACTTCATAGTTCGAAAAATTGTTAACATCAAAAACATTAGACAGAAGTAAGGGACGAGATTCGGTTTTAGTATTTAAAAATTTTGATTCGGTATTTCAGTATTCGATTTATTAATTGTGTATATCAAATATTATACCAAAGTAGTTTGATACGGTTCAATATTTCTTATTTTAGTTCGGTACGATTTCGGTTTGATACGGATTAGATGATATAAATGGAGTGGACAATGAACTGGATGACGATTTCGGTGTGCTAATTATATAGATAATATCCCACATATTACTTTGGTAAATATATTTATCGTGGAGGCATCAAAACATACAATGATAAAATATTTTAGGAGCCACTTTCTTTGGCCAATTCGCCAGAAAAGCCTCAAATTGAAAGAAGTATCATAATAAAGCACCGATGAGCATGAATTTCACTAGTGCAATAGAAAAACTCAAAACCATGCTTTTACTGAAACTTACTCCACTTGAATCTTTATCATCCCGTCATAACCGACAAAACTAGTATTCTTCGCATAAAAGGGGTGTTGGGCTTAGGCTAGTTATTGGGCTGAAAAATAAAAATATAATTGGGCTTGAACTTAAAAATTACGGTATTTCAGTATACCGAAATATCAAAAACTCAATACCGTATACCGTACCGAAATTCCGCAATTTTTGTATCGAAATATATCGAAATACCGAAAAAACTAAAACCGAAATATCAAATTAATTTGGTTCGATTCGGAATTCAATTTTTCGGATTTTATGCCCAGCCCTAGACGGAAGTGCTAAAATATTTACAGTAAAGTGCACTATTAGTTCTTCAACTTTGGTCTGTTAAATAAGAGCATAATAGATGAATCTAGTCTGTTATTCCTTTTTCCTTAATGCAGGAGCTAGTAGTTAAGAGTTGGAGATGTAGTTCTATGGGTTAAAAAAGTATTTTAAAAAAAATTGAAAGTAGTCAAAACAATTATTTGCTCAGTCGAATTTAAGCTTGACCTTTCGAGTGCTGCCAGATATTTTAATTTTTCCTTTCAGTGAAAATGACACTGAATTAAAAGCATAATTCAATTTCTCAAATTTCAATCAAATAAATTGACCAACAGCTAAAGTACAAGTCTTAATCAGAAAAAAACGTGGCTCATTCTTATTTAAGATTTCACAGATAATTTGTTTAATACAGGCACCCTCCATTTGACCCTTTCAATACATAACAATGGAGCTTTTCTTTATTCCAACATCTTAGGCATAATAACTCAGGCCCTTTGAATTTGATACTATTTAATCGTTGCATACTTGAATTATTTTTTATCCTTTTTTTTTTTTTTTTTTTTTTTACTTTTCGTAATTCCCCGGACGTTGATATTATAAAATGCGTTGATACACTCTCTTTTAAGTATGATGGCCAAAACATATTAAAAAATTATCTATCAAGTGAGGTATTGTTCTGATAATCATATAAATTGATTGTTTTGTTCTAATTAGATATTTTATTTTACCTCAACTTTATATTTTTTAATATTGTTTTTAGGTGTAATGACTATTTGTTTTAACTGTATTTCTTCTATTTCGACTCAAATATATAAAAAATACTTGACTAAAACTCTACTAATTTTAGTCAAATAAATTTTTTAGTCACGATAACAAAGTTTCAATCGTGCTTTTCCTTTTATTTCATCCTTAGATGCAATGACGATTTGGTTCAATTGTATTTTTCTTTTCTTTTTTCAATAAAATCTATAAAATAATTATTTTTAGTGAACTCCATTATGTTTAGCCAAATTTTAAAAGTTCGACCTTGTAATGGAATTCTAGACATGTTTTTATAAATTTGGCCGAAAATATGATCCGACAAAATTAATAAATTTTAAAAAATAAAAGAATATGTATTATTGTTTAAATATCCCACATGGACAAAAAGTATTCATGTGGCAATGAGACCATCACATATACCCACTTTGTAAAAAAATTACAAGTCTGGGTCCGAAGTTAAAAAAAATTAGTTTGAAGTAAAAAAATTACACTTTAGATGCACTTAAAGCCAAATATGTCTGAAGTGCAACCAATGGTTTTATGCACTTAAAATCAATAAGTCTGAAGTGAAAAATTACACTTTAGATGCACTTAAGACCATAAGGTCGGAATTGCAACAAATATTTTTCTACACTTAAGGCTAATAAGTCTGAAGTAAAAAATTGAGCTTCAGATGCACTTAAGGCCAAATAGGTCTGCAGTGCAACCAATGGTTTCACGCACTTAAGGCCAATAAGTCTGAAGTGAAAATTTACACTTTAGATGCACTTAAGGCCAAAATGTCCGAAGTGCAACAAACGTTTTCCTACACCTAAAGCCGATAAGTCTGAAGTGAAAAACAATTGCACTTCGGAAGCACTTAAGGCCAAAAGGTCTGAAGTGCAACCAAGGCTTTCATGTACTTAAGGCCAAATAGGCCTGAAGTGCAAATTACCGAGAAATAGAAATTTGTTCTTCGAATTTTAACAATCGAATATCCGATTTAATATCTAAATCTACTCCAAATGAGCTCAAATTTGAAATATAACCTCCAAATATTATCAAGAACAAACCCCAATCATCAATTTGTCAAAACAACAATAAATCTAACAAACCCAGTTTACAATTAAGAAAAAGAAAAAGAAGAAACCCTAAGCAATAGTAAAACATAAAGTTTCACAACTGCTTACAAGTGTAAAATATCATAAATTGCCTTAAAATATATTCACAAACACCATATAAAATCTCTTTTACCGAAGAAGAAGGAGGAGGAGAAAAAGCTCTAAAGTTGTTTAAAGAGTGGGTACAAATTAAAAATAATTTAAAAAGTGAGGACGACCAGATAGGCACCGTGCAATTTTTACGGTTGAATTGAGGTCATTCACGGGGCTAAAGGCTACTTAATAACCAAATATAAAGGGATAATTAGGACCAAAAAGAATTTGAATGCGCATCTAATAAGGTTACATTTATATTTCTACTAGGGAAAATATCCGGGCTTCGCGCGGTTATTAAAAACTTTCATAGTAATAATAAAATTAATATTTTAATATTTGAACACTATAAATAGCCAAAAGTTCAATTATATATTTTTAATGTACTTAATTATTTATAAAGAAAATTCTTTTTGAGCCCTTGATTTGTCAATTTACCGTTGAATTTTGTTTTGTTTGAAAAGGAAAAAGTGTTCCTTTGCTTCCAAACTTTGACATAATTTTTGGAACTCTATCTTTATTTTATAAATATTTGATTATATTTTTAATATTTATATAAGTGTAATTGTGGACATATATTTACATAGATAATATTTTTTGATATAAATAGGCATATAACTTATTACTTTTTTCTTGAAAGTTTTTAAAAATATTTAATTTAATTAAGTGTGTCTTATCTAGCCAATTCGATCTATCGATACTTTTGCTATGCTTGTAGATTCTTTTGTAAAAGCACACGCCGGAGCCATAAAGGTCGAGACCAGGAAGTCGGACCTTTTCAAGGTAAAGCAAAAAGATAACGAGATGCTAAAAGAGTTCGTATCTCATTTCCAAACGGAACGAATGGATATATCACCGGTCACAGACGATTGGGTTGTACAAGCTTTCACTCAAGGAATGAACGAACGAAGCTCGATGGCTTCACTACAGTTGAAGCAGAATTTGGTCGAGTACCTGGCTGTTACCTGAGCCGATGTGCACAATCGATATCAATCGAAGATCATAGTTGAAGACGACCAGTTGGGTTCTGGGTCCGTTATTAAAAGGGATATCGACCGAGAACCAAGGTCGAACAAGGATCGATATCGGCCATATAATGAATATCGTAGGGGTAGCGAACCTACACGCCACTCCGTACGAGGCGAAAGGATAAGTGATCGAAGCCAAGGGTCTCGGGGGCTGATGAACAAGAATGGGTTCGACAAGCATATCGGACCTAAAGTAGCACCACGATTATCAGAATATAACTTTAACATCGATGCATCCGCCATCATGTCGGCTATCAGACGCATCAAAGATATTAAGTGGCCTCGACCTCTGCAGTCCGATCCAGCCCAGAGAAATCCCAATCAAATGTGCAAATATCATGGCACCCATGGCCACAGAACCAAAGACTGCAGGCAGTTGAGAGAGGAGGTAGCCCGTTTATTCAATGAAGGGCAGCTTCGAGAATTTTTAAGTGACCGGGCCAAAAACCATTTCAAAAACAGAGATTTCAATAGACAAAACGAACAAGAAGAGCCACAATACATTCTCCACATGATCATCGGAGGGATCGATGTCCCCAGGGACCGGTGCTTAAACGCACTAAGATGTCTATTGTAAGAGAGAAGCGATCTCGGACTCAGGATTACACACCTAAAGGAACCTTGTCCTTTAGTGACGAAGACGCGGAAGGAATCATGCAAGCCCACAACGACGCACTGGTAATATATGTACTTATGAATAAAACTCAAGTTAAGCGTTTGTTAATTGATCCAGGTAGTTCGGCTAACATCATTCGGTCAAGGGTCGTAGAGCAACTCGGTCTACAGGACCAGGTCGTACCCACTACCCTGGTACTGAACGGATTTAATATGGCATGAGTAACTACTAAGGGCGAGATAATCTTGCCAGTAAACGTGGCCGGGATCATCCAAGAAACAAAGTTTCATGTAAACAAGGGAGATATGAGATATAATGCCTTGTTCGGGAGGCCACGGATCCATAACATGAGAGCAGTGCCCTCGACCCTTCACCAGGTTCTAAAATTTCCAACATCGGAGGGAATCAAAACGTTCTACAGGGAGCAACCAGCCGCAAAAGAAATGTTTGTCGTCGATGAAGTGATTCTGATATCTTCACTATCATCGACAAAGGGATCAGATTCGAAGGAAGAACGGGATGCTAAATAGCAATCATAAACATCAGCCTCGGCCCAACTAAAGAATCGGAAGACTGACGAAGATGATGACTATGGGGTCCCTCGATCCTTTGTGGTCCCCGATGATTCCAACGCTACCCAATCAACGGTCGAAGAACTGGAGCAAATCACGCAAATCGAATATTTGCTCGGGCGAAAGGGATCCCACCGGAAACAACCACTCATAAACTAAGCTTGGATTCAAAATTCCATCCGGTAAAGCAAAAAAGAAGGCCCTAGTCCGAGGTCAAACATGCCTTCACCAAGGACGAGATAACCAAACTTCTTAAAATAGGATCCATTCGAGAAGTAAGATACCCCAAATGGCTAGCAAATATGGTGGTGGTCCCTAAGAAGGGAAACAAACTTAGAATGTGTATAGATTATAAAGACCTGAATAAAGAATGCCCTAAGGATTGTTTTCCTTTGCCTAATATCGATCATATGATCGATGCCACAACCGGCCATGAGAGACTCAGTTTTCTTGATGCATACTCTGGGTACAACCAGATATAGATAAACCCGGAGGATCAGGAAAAGACCTCGTTTATCACTAAGTACGGTACCTACTGTTATAACGTACTGCCATTCGGTTTAAAAATTGCTGGTGCAACTTATCAACGCCTAGTAAATCGAATTTTCAGAAAACAAATAGGAAAATCAATGGAAGTTTATATTAATGACATGTTAGTTAAGTCCCTGCGAGCAGAGGACCATTTAAAGCATTTGCAGGAAACTTTCAACGTATTAAAGAAGTACAATATGAAGCTCAACCCCAAAAAATGTGCATTCGGGGTTGGCTCGGGCAAGTTTCTTGGTTTCATGGTGTCTAACCAAGGAATCGAGATCAACCCTAATAAAATCAAAGCTATCGAGGACATCATAGTAGTAGATAATGTGAAGGTCGTGCAAAGGTTAGCATGGAGGATAACCGCCCTGGGACGATTCATTTCGAGATCCTCATATAGGAGCCACCGATTTTTCTCACTGCTTAAAAAGAAAATCAACTTTGCATGGATTTCGGAATGCCAGCAAGCTTTGGAAGAACTAAAGAGGTATTTATCGAGCCCACCTCTGCTTCATACCCCGAAAGTGGACGAACAACTTTACTTGTACTTAGCTGACTCGGAGTTAGCGGTAAATGGAGTCCTGGTTCGAGAAGAATGAGGTACGCAATTCCCTATTTATTATGTCAGTCGGACCTTAGGCGATACCGAAACTAGATATCCCCACTTAGAAAAATTAGCACTTGCTTTAATAACCACCTCTAGGAAACTAAAATCATATGTCCAATGTCATTCAATACATGTTGTAACAACTTATCATCTTCGAAACATTTTGCACAAGCCCGAGCTTTCGGGTCGATTGGCCAAATGGGCCATAGAAATTGGTGGATACGATATTGAGTATCGACCCCGAACCACTATCAAATCTCAAATCCTGGCGGACTTCGTGGCTGACTTTTCGCCGGCCCTCGTACCCAAGATTGAAAAAGAGCTACTGATAAAATCGGGTACCTCTTCGGGAGTCTGGACCCTTTTCACTGACGGTGCCTCGAACGCGAAGGGGTCCGGATTAGGCATGGTACTAAAATTACCCACAGGTAATGTAGTTAGAGAGTCTATCAGAACTATAAAATTGACTAACAATGAGGCCGAGTATGAGGCCACGATTGCAGGTCTCGAACTAGCTAGAAGCTTGGGAGCGGAGGTCATAGAGGCTAAGTGTGAATCCCTCCTCGTGGTAAACCAAGTTAACAGGACTTTTAAAGTCTGAGAAAATCGAATGCAGAGGTACTTGGATAAATTAAAGGTGACTCTACATCAATTTAAATAATGGGATTTGCAACATCTACCCCGAGAACAGAACAGCAAGGCTGACACTCTTGCAAACTTAGGTTCATCGGTCGAAGATGCCGAACTCAACTCGGGGGCTGTCGTACAACTCATAAGATCGGTGGTCGAAGAAGATCACGCCGAGATAAACTCCATAAGTCTAACCTGAGATTGGAGAAACAAATATATAGAGTACTTCAAGAACGGGAAGCTTCCATCAGAACCAAAGGAATCGAGAGCTTTGCGTATAAAGGCAGCATGGTTCAACCTGTCCGAAGACGGAACGCAGTATAGAAGGACGTTCGATGGACCATTAGCAATATGTTTGGGACCAGGAGATACCGATTACATCCTACGGGAAATTCACGAAGGCACTTGTGGAAACCATTCTGGTGCCGATTTGCTGGTCCACAAAGCAATCAGAGCAGGGTATTATTGGACCGATATGTGCAAAGATGCGAGGGAGTTCGTTCGAAAATGCGACAAATGCCAAAGACATGCCCCATGATTCATCAACCCGGGGAGCTACTCCACTCAGTCCTATCTCCTTGGCCTTTCATGAAATGGGGAATGGACATCGTCGGCCCCCTCCCATCGGCCCCAGGTAAAGCTCAGTTTATTTTGTTTATGGCTGATTATTTCTCTAAATAAGTTGAAGCATAGGCTTTCGAGAAATTCAGAGAAAAAGAAGTGATAGACTTCATTTGGGACCACATCATATGTCGATTCGGGGTGCCAGCTGAGATTGTATGTGATAATGGAAAATAATTCATCGGCAGCAAAGTAACTAAATTTCTCGAGGATCACAAGATCAAAAGGATCCTATCAACACCGTATCATCCCAGCGGGAATGGACAAGTCAAATCGACCAACAAAACCACCATCCAAAATCTTAAGAAGAGATTGACCGACGCCAAAGGAAAGTGGAGAGAGATACTACCCGAGGTCCTATGGGCATATCGCACAACATTAAAATCCAGTACCGGAGCAACGCCATTCTCGTTGGTCTATGGCACCGAAGCTCTGATCCCGGTTGAGGTCGGAGAACCTAGCATCAGGTTTCGATATGCAAAAAAGGAGTTGAATAAAGAGACCATGAACACGAGCCTAAAATTATTGGACGAAAGACGAGAGGCCGCTCTTGTCCGATTGGCCGCCCAAAAACAGCGGATTGAAAGATACTACAATCAAAGAACCAATCTTCGGCATTTTAAAATTAGGGACTTGGTACTAAGGAAAGTCACCCTCAACACCCAAAATCCGAATGAAGGGAAACTGGGTTCGAACTGGGAAAGACCATATCAGGTTCTCGAAATTGTCGGAAAAGGATCCTAGAAGCTCGGTGTGATAAACGGCAAACAACTACCGAGCAATTGGAATATGTCGCACCTAAAATGATACTACTACTAAGGTACGACCCTCCCATGTGCATTTGTATTTCGAAATTAACCCTTGCAGGTGTTCGACCAGAAACAGGGATGGATTATTCAACTCGAAGCCTTTAGGTCTGAAAGCACGCGTTGCACTCTTTTTCCCTTAGACCGATTTTGTCCCAAATGGGTTTTTCGGCAAGGTTTTTAATGAGGCAACTATTGATCGTGCTAACTTAGAACAATTCAACAGTATCCGAGGCCTCTTTTCAATCAACCTCAAATACTGGGGGGCATTGCCCTTGAATACATAGAGTTCGATGCAAGAACGTTACTTCATGGCAACAGGGTCTCGATAGGAAAATTTGTAAGGGCCAAATGGTCAAATGAACCATGCACGCGTAGTTTGCTCGAGCCCCGGCACAAAACATGAATACATGTATAGTGACTTATAAAGAGAAATTTCTTCTTTACCGATATCTCATATCTCAGAAAGATTCTTCTACTTCATGTTCCTAATCTATTATGTAAACAGGCTTAAAGGCCAACCATGATCGAAGTTTGAATAATTACCCCATAAATCGGGGACTGCCAACCAAAAAATAAACGAGATCGAGCTCCATATAGCCTAAGGGCTACTCTTTCTTTGAGTTCAAGAAAACACTCACTCGACCATTAAGCCTAAGGGCTATTCTTAATTCGAGTTCGAGCAAACACTCACTCGACCATTAAGCCTAAGGGTTACTCTTTCTTCGAGTTCGAGCAAACACTCACTCGACCATTAAGCCTAAGGGCTACTCTTTCTTCGAGTTCGAGCGAACACTCACTCGACCATTGAGCCTAAGGGTTACTCTTTCTTCGAGTTCGAGCAAACACTCACTTGACCATTAAGCCTAAGGGCTACTCTTTCTTCGAGTTTGAGCATACACTCACTCGACCATAAAGCCTAAGGGCTACATTAGTTCGAGTTCGAGCAAACACTCACTCGACCATTAAGACTAAGGGCTACTCTTTCTTCGAGTTCGAGCAAACACTCACTCGACCATTAAGCCTAAGGTCTACTCTTTCTTCGAGTTCGAGCAAACACTCACTCGACCATTAAGCCTAAGGGCTACTCTTTCTTCGAGTTCGAGCAAATACTCACTCGACCATTAAGTCTAAGGGCTACTCTTTCTTCGAGTTCGAAAAAACACTCACTTGACCATTAAGCCTAAGGGTTATTGTTAATTCGAGTTCGAGCAAACACTCACTTGACCATTAAGCCTAAGGGCTACTCTTTCTTCGAGTTCGAGCAAACACTCACTCAACCATTAAGCCTAAGGGCTACTCTTTCTTCGAGTTTGAGCAAACACTCAATTGACCATTAAGCCTAAGGGATACTCTTTCTTCAAGTTCGAGCAAACACTCACTCGACCATAAAGCTTAAGGACTACACTAGTTCGAGTTCGAGCAAACACTCACTCGACCATAAAAGCTTAACGGATGTTTTCATTTCGAGTTCGAGCAAACACTCACTCGACCATTAAGACTAAAGGCTACTCTTACTTCGAGTTCGAGCAAACACTCACTCGACCATAAAGCCTAAGGGTTGTTTTTCACTTCGAGTCCGAGAAATCATTCTCACACAACAACAAAGCCCAAAAGCCACATTGATTCAAGTTCGAATTATTACCCCAAACCGAGGACTACGTGTCAAGCTTAAAAAGGCTACTCTGCTTCAAGTTTGAGCAAATCATTTCACTTGACATCTATCTAACAAGCCTAAGGGCCACCTCAGTTCGCGTTCGAACATTCACTCGGGGACTACATATAAGAAACGATCGAATGCAGTACTTACGATCGGTCCTTACTATCTCAATCTTGGACCTCCGAATAATTATTCAATGCTAAGGCACTTTTGACCTTTGTACAAGTTAACAAAAGGCAAAATATTCAGAAGATATGAAAGGAAGAAAGTTTTTATATTCATGTCAAAATCATTTACAAGGGCAAGACGGCCCGATAAAATTTATTTACAAAAGACCAAAACGGTTTTATAAGAAACACAAAAAATATTTAAAAAAAATTTATTCCTCTCCGGGAGCAGCATCTTCGCCCTCGAGGCCCCCTTAACTTTCAGATCTGCTCGCGCCCGGTATCATCATCATCGGGAAAGGCCAATACCATGGCTTCGGCTTCAAACTCCTTAGCTTTTTCGATCTCGGTTGTTAGATCGAAGCCATGGGCATGAATCTCTTCAAGAGTCTCCTTTCGAGACTGGCATTTAGCATGCTCGACAACCTAGTTTGCTCGAGCATGAGCAGCCTCAACAACCTCCTTTTGCTCAAACTTGAGCAGCTTTGGCATCAGATCGATAAATGGCCACCATTGCATCAGCATTGTCCATCATTTTCTCGACCTTTGTTTTGACCGCTGCAAGTTCTGTGGCCAATCTCTCTCGATCAGAATTTGCTGAGCTCAACTAAGACTGGAACTCCTCGATTTTCTTGGCTTTCACCAAGGCTTTCTATTTTAAGCTTCGAAGTTGGCCCTCGGCCAAAGCCAGTTGAGTTCGGGCAGTCTCTTTTTCTGAAGCGAGGCGATCCATGTTCTTCTTCCACTCCTCGGCCTCCGATTTCACTACATCCACTTCAGCATGAAGCTGCCTAATCACATCGAACTTTTGCTCGACCTGCGGGACCGAATTATTAGCCATCAATCCCGAGTCAATATCATTAAATTCAAAGATTCTTTGTACCTGCTAGGCCAGCTCAGCTTGTTCTTTCTGAGATGCTTCCAGCTCAGCCCGAAGTCCTTTTACTTCTCCTTCTCTCTGCTCACAGAGAAGCTTTAAGGCATTTCTCTCCTCAATAAGCTTTCGAACTTTCGGTCTCGTACCGGCTCAGCTCCCCTCGGGATTGTAAAAATGCCTCGTGATGAAGCACAGGAGCCTACAAAAATAAGAAAGGATTATACAAGGAAAGTAAAACACAAGTATGAAAATTGGCAAAGAAAGTATGAACTTACCCGATTCAGGGCTTGTTGGGCTTCATTAAATAGGCAAGGCGCTCCCACCTCGCTCGAGCTCTTCTTCGAAGCCTCCAAGTCACTCGGACCGGTAACATCTTCTACCCCGATAAAATAATCACGGAAAGGATCCTCCCCTCCGCGGGCCCCTTCCCTGTGACAAGTCTCCACATCTTGAGCATCACATATCATTGATTGGGAAAAGGAAGGGAAAGAGGGGGAATCCCCGATGTCTATCACCCTGAGTAGGTCTTTTGGGGCACCGCCTCCGTCTTCGGGAGCCCCAAGCTCAGTTTGTGCATTGATATTCACCGCCTCTTCGACGGTTTCTTTACCCCGAGGTAAAACATCCTCGGTCTACCTCGGCTCGGGAACTTGGGTCGAAGTCCCCTCCTCGACCTCATCAAGCCTGGTTGGAGCAGTATCAACTCCCACCAATACCGAATGATTCTGAGTATCGGTGCTATCCCGGGCACGGGCCAAGAGCCAGGAATCACTTTCTTCTTCTTCTTTTTCTTCTTCATCCCTTAGACTCAGGACCGACTCCATAGTCAAAGGGATAACGTTCACCTTGGGTTTACGAGCCGCTCTCTTTTTGGGTTTTTGACCATCGGGGTCCGAGGCCCTTTTTCTCTTAACCACCTTCTCCGGTTTTGAGATAGGCGGTAGAATTTCTTCATCACCTGATGGAGGTCTCATAACTGCATATTTTCCAAGACCTACAAAGAAAGGAAATTAAGTAAAACTTATGCCTGAAAAAATACTTGAACAGATCGGTGAGCCAAGATGAAAGCTTACCATGAGTACGAGCCTCCCACCAGCCCTTCGACAAATCACGCCATGCACGCTCAACATATGTTGACGTCGAAACCAGACTCATGACCCAGTTCTCGAGATGGGGAACCGCGTCCGGCATCTAAGCATTGACTGTATCAAGAAATGCACTGATAAGAAAAGGTGAAGAAGTAAAAACAACAAAAGCTAAAAACGAAATCACACTTACGGTTCATATTCCATTTCTCGGGAAATGGCATACTCTCAGTCGGGATTAAGTCTGAGGTCTTCATTCGAACAAACCGGCTCATCCAACCCCGATCTTTGTCTTCATCTATGCTCGAGGTGAACACCTTGGTGGCCCGGCGTTGAAGATTTATCAGCCCACTTCGGTAAAGACGGGGGTCATATAATCTTACAAGGTGGTCGAGGGTGAAGGGAAGCCCGTCGATTTTGCTCACAAAGAAACGAAGCAGTATTACAATCCTCCGGAAAAAGGATGTATTTGGCCGAGGGTCACTTGGAACCTTTTGCAGAAGTTGATGATGACTTAATCGAGGGGACCTAGCGTGAAAGGATAAGTGTAAATACTCAAGTATCCTTCCACGTGGTAGTGATCGCTTCCTCCGGTGCCGGTATCACGACCTATTTGATTTCCCAATCACAATCTTTCTTCACCAAATCAATAAGGCTTTGGGTTATCGAGCATATGTATCTCGATATCGGCTCACATCGACCAGCAACCGATGAGGGTTTATCGACCTTAAATTCAGAATCGATAACACATCCCCCGGGAACGAGTTCTTCGAGGCATGGCACCACCACCGGTTTCTCACCGGCCGGCCGAGATGAGGAAGCAACCTCTTTCTGAGGAACGGTTATAGATATCTTAGCCATCTAAATTTTCAAGAACAAAGAATATGGGAAATTGAAATATTTTGGTGTTTGTCAAAGAACAAGCAAAGAAATTCTTAAAGCTGGAAATAGAGAACTTTGGAGAAGGCGAAGAACTATGGAGGTTGGAATGAGAAGAGTTGAAGGTAAAAGGTTTAAAATAATGAAGAAGGGGGGCTATTTAAAGATTTCGCAATGACGGTTCAAAATCGGCAGAGGCCGACCATCGTCTGGCGCGTATTTAATGCCTTGATAACTGGACCGACGGGACATTTATCACATACGTCATAATCGGGCCCGATGCAGACGCCAGTGTGTATCTAGTCAAAAGTTGAAAAATCATATCGTTTCTCATCACATTCTTTCCGAGAAACGAGGGAACTATCTGTATATGGTCAAAACCGAGTTTGCCCTTCGTATAATCAGTCAAGATTGGAACATAATGGACCGAGGGTCGTCATTATAATATCAAGATATGATGTGAAGCCGGGTTATCGAGCTCAAGACCCAGACCGATCAATATCGAACTCAAGTCAATACTGAGCTTGAGTCAATACCGAACTATGATGTGAAGTGGTATTATCAAGCTCGAGATCCAGCGACCGACCAATACCAAGACCGACCAAGATAAAGCTAAGAGACAAAAAGTCGTTGTAGCCGCACTAGGGAAGAGAATCTTGGCGGGAATTAAGGAAAAACTATTTAACTAATCTATCATGGGATCTCCACTATGTATTTTTAATAATATCCAAAGTAGGATTCTTCTACTATATTAAGAGTGGCTATCATTTCTGTAAGGTGAGAATACATTGAACATTCAGATATCAATACACTCTTACATTTAAGAGATTATAGAGATTTACACACATATAGTAAATATTATCCTTTTTGGGGACTTTTTTACATTGGTTCATTTTGTTCATTTATAAATCATTCTCTACTCAATTTGGGTTTGTATTTCATTCCTTTTTTTACAGTCAATATTCGATATATTTCTACTTATTTCTCCATTTTGTACCAAGTTATACCACGTATCTTTAGAACTACGTATACATTCAACTCTATCTGTTTTTCGGGTAAACAACAATCTTATTACTGATAACATGTAACAGCACCAAGAATATTGTGAGGAGAATACACCGCTGTTAAATCTCCGCAATGATTTTATCATTTTGAGATCTCTCCTCCTTTACCTCAAATTTGATTTGTCGCAATTGTTAAGCTCTCGTCCAGATCTTGTCCATCTTGGTTGTGAGATCAATTTTTGCATCAATAATTTCAAGAAGAATATTGTCATTTCCTAATGAGAGCTATGGCTTATGAGAAAATATTGATAGAATAGTTATGAATGTTCATAATTACCATTCTTTCCCGAGTTAATACCTACCATGAAAATTGTTGTTACAAAAGCACAAGGTTCTTTAGGTAATAAATATTAGTAGAATTTTTGAGTGTTAGAAACTTTTGAGCTTCTTCAGCGTCTATTTGGGCTTTTATTAGACAAAGCAAACATCTATTTACTCATTAGGGATTTATTTATTGGCTATTTTGGGGTAACACTATTCAGTATTCTTTAATAATTAATAGGAAGAGTGAAGGAAAAATGCCAAAAAAAAGGCGGTAGTAGATAAATACAATTGTTGGGCATTGGAAAGTGTCATATCACTTTGCCAACTCCAAACTAATAAAAAATCTAGATAACATATAAGGTTATCTGGATAAAAATTATTACAAATAAAAATTAATGGCGTTTAATATTTCTTAGTAAAATATATATTTTACGTATAGTAAATAAATAGTAAATAGATAAATTATAAATAAATTCTATTTATATTTACTATTTACTATCTAGATAAATCTGTCATCTTTATTTCTTTCGATAAACAAGAAAATAAATGGAACATATATTTTGTCAGATCTTAGATTTCTGTTAAAAATTAAAATATGTTTAGTGTTATGATTAAAAGTGCACCACTTTGTTAAAGTAAATAAACTATTAGTGATCCATGTAAAAGAATATGTATGACTTTGAGTCTAAAGCCAAAGATAATGTATGTTTTTGAGCTTTTTCTCAGTGCTATTACTAAAAGTGCATCATTTTATTAAAGTAAATGGATTATTAGTACTCCATGTGAAAGAATATATATGAACTTGCGTCTAAAATCAAAGATAATGTATGATTTTAAATTTTTTTTTGCATTTTAGTCATATAAAGAATTTCACACTTTTTTAAGTAAACACATTAATATTTTATCATCGGATTCAACAGTTGTATCCAATTACAAGACTGTTTAGTTATGAAAGCAGTTTAAGCTAATGATTATTAGTACTTTTAATCATTTAACCCAAAGGGACAGCCCTTTGAGAGATTTATCAAATAGTTTCTTGTGCTTCAGCATCTATATTAAATTATGATTTAATAAAAGCTAACAAAATTCAAGATATTATAATAAGTTCGTCAGGCAACAGCAACAGTAACAGCAATTCCTAAAATATGCATAGTTCCAAAAGATGAAGTCAGAATGGATTGAATTCCAGAGTTTCAGAGTTCAGACTTCAGTCATACATATCCACAACTCCGCAATTTGTGTTTTTTGGAGATTGGACAAGTTTTGTTCCCTCCAACCTTTGCTGCCTCCCCAACTAAATCCTAACCTTTTTGGTATTTGTGATATGTTTCTGGTTTTCTTCTTTCCTTTTTTGTACTACTATACTACCTTTTGTATTTCTTTAGATAATATGATTAGCTTTTCAAAACAACAATAACAATAACAACCCAGTAAAATTTCACTAATGGGGTCTGTAGAAGGTAATGTGTACGCAGACCTTACCCCTACCCTGAAGGAGTAGAGAGACTGTTTCCGAAAGACCCTCGGATCAAAAAAACAAAAAGACAAAAGGACAAAAAGAAAAATATTAGTATCACAACAACAATCATAGGAAAAATAGGAACACCATAAAATCCAGAAGAAAGATGTAAAGTAAAGGGAGACAATATTAGTATCGCCACAATAATCATAAGAAAAATAGGAACACCATGAAATCTAGAAGAAAGATGCAAAGTAAAAGCGATAGCTAGTAAATAGGACCTGCACTGAAAAATAAAATAGTAAGACACAATACTGCCACTAGCTATCTTAGACACAACATGGTACGAAGTAAGACACGACTCAACTACCTCCTAATCTACAAACCTAATATTCGACCTTCACATCTTGCTATCAAGTGTCATATCCTCGGAAATCTGGAGTCTCGCCATATCCTGCCTGATCACCTCTCCCCAATACTTCTTAGGACGCCTACTACCTCTTCTCGTGCCCTCCACAACCAGCCGCTCACACCTCCGTACCAGAGCATCTGGGCTTCTCCTCTGAACATGTCTGAACCATCTAAGCCTCGTTTCCCGTATTTTGTCATCAATGGGAGCCACGTGCACCTTCTCCCGAATATCATCATTTCTAATCTTATCTATCCTAGTGTGCCCGCACATCCACCGCAACATCCTCATTTCTGCTACTTTCATCTTCTGGATATATGAGTTCTTAACATGCCAACACTCAGCCCCATACAACATGACCGGTCTAACCACCGCTTTATAGAACTTACCTTTGAGTATCGGTGGCACTCTCTCGTCACACAGGACTCTAGACGCTAACCTCCACTTTATCCATCCTACCCCAATACGGTGTGTGACATCCTCGTCGATCCCCCCTCCCCCTAGACAACCGAACCAAGGTACTTGAAGCTGCCTCTACTCGGGATGACCTGCGAATCAAGCCTCACATCCACGCCCACTTCCCCTGGCTCAGCGCTGAACTTATACTCCAGGTATTCCGTCTTCGTCTTACTCAACTTGAAACCCTTAGACTCAAGAGCATGTCTCCAAACCTCCAGCCTCTCGTTAACACCGGCTCGCGACTCATCAATCAGAACTATGTCATCGGCAAATAGCATGCACCATGGCACATCCCCTTGAATATGGTGTGTTAACACATCCATCACCAGAGCGAATAAGAATGGACTGAGCGCAGAACCTTGGTGTAACCCCATTACAACCGAAAAATGCTCAGAGTCGCCTCTTATTGTCCTAACCCGAGTCTTAGCCCCATCATACATGTCCTTAATCGCCATAATGTAGGGAATCGACACACCTTTTGCTTCCAGGCATCTCCAGAGAACTTCTCTAGGAACCTTGTCATACGCTTTCTCTAGGTCAATAAACACCATGTGCATATCCTTCTTCCTCTCTCTGTACAGTTCCACCAACCTTCTAACAAGGTGTATAGCTTCTATAGTCGAACAACCTGGCATGAACCCGAATTGGTTGTCGGATACAGACATTATTATTCTCACCCTCGCTTCAACCACCCTCTCCCACACTTTCATGGTATGACTCAGTAATTTGATACCCCTATAATTGTTACAACTCTGGATATCACCTTTGTTCTTATACAATGGAACCACCGTACTCCACCTCCACTCATCTGGCATCCTCTTCGCCTTAAAAATAACATTAAACAACCTAGTCAACCACTCCAAACCTGCTCTCTCCATACACTTCCAAAATTTTACCGGAATCTCATCTGGCCCGGTCGCTCTGTCCCTACTCATCTTACGCATAGCACCCATGACCTCTTCAACCTCGATACGCCTGCATTACCCAAAGTCACAGTGACTCGGAATGCTCCAATTCGCCTAGCACAATATCCTGATCCCCTTCTTCGTTCAGAAGTTTATGAAAGTAAGTCTGTCATCTTCTCTTAATCTGGGCATCTTCCATCAATACTCTACCATCTTCGTCCTTGATGCATCTCACTTGGTCCAAATCCCGAGCCTTCCTCTCTCTCAACTTGGTCCAAATACTCTACTCTCAGAATGATTAGCTTTTCAAACGAAACCAAATTTGAGTAGTAATAAGCCGATGATATTTTGGATGGAAATTGTAGAAGTGTTGAGTTTCTATAGAAATGAGAATCATGTAGCGCTGCGACGCTCGGTAAAACGGCTCCTCGCTAAATAAAATCAAATTATCAATACAACCAAAAAAAGAGATAGATCACATCTTGGCCAAATGCCAATCCTCCCAGTTTAAAAGAGAAAAGAGCGGAGATGTGCGAAAAAAGATCCCTCCCAACTAACCAAAAAGAGCCTGTGTTTCCTCACGTAAAGGACTTCTTTTGTATCGGCTCTCTCTCGGAAGTAAGTTTTCTCGTTATCTCAGTGAGACTAATCTAAAAAAACTTTTATTTACTCATTTTCTGCGAGAAGACCCTTCTAAAATTACGTTTAACTTGGAGTTGGACAACCTTAACTAATTGCTACAAAACCAAAATCAAGCCAAGTTGGAACCAGTGTTACAAAGTGAACAATTATTAAACAGCAACTTCAATTTGGACGTTTCAGTTTACTACTACAATGATTGTATAAACTTTTTTTTATGTAAAACTCAAATTTTCCAAAGGCAAATTTTTTCCTGGTCACGAACTTAAAATGTCAAAATATTTGAAATCGCTAGATTACGGATTCAGAACCCCGTTCTATAAACTGTAATCCAAATTCAGTCCTACCCAAAATGGATAAAATTGTAGGATAAATCTTTCGTTGGAATTAGATTTATTACGTACCAGTCCGTCTAATACAATTATTTTCTTTTAGTAAAAGCGAAAACAACCTCTCTACTCCCTCGGGTAAGAGTAAGATATAGTAGAATTTTACTGGATCATCGTCGTCGTAATAAAAGAGAATCCAAATAACTTTTCATTTTTAGGCAAACAATAGCGAGGTGTTTGCTTTCTTGTTTGTCATATAGTCGAGTAGGGGAGGAACAATTGTTTTCTCCTTTTGTCCATTCCAAACCCCATGTGCTAACTCGAAAATTGTTGTCTTTTTATCACTAATTTAATAATTTAATAGTATTAAAATAGTCAGTGAGCTGTCTCTTTAGAATTAAATGTTAGTGTAATCACTTTGCCGACAGGAAGATGAACTAAATAATTTAACGAAAACAAACAAATTAACACAAGAAGATGCTCCAACTGAGTAATTGATAGTGTAATTGATTAATATATATATCCTTAGCAGAAATATGCTTAAATAATATTGTTATGATTGATTACACTACTACGCACTTACAAAGAATCTTATAGCACTATTTGTTTAATATTTTCCGCAACAAAAAGTGAAACTTCGAGTCTAGTCTAACTAGAAGATGCTCTAACCAGTAGTGACCAAGGAAAAAGGCCTAACTTTGGATCATATGGTCGCACATCAGTTGTTGTGATTGGAACCTATCAACAAAATTCTCATAAATTAAAAATTTGTGAAAGGTGTTTGTTATTAGCTGTCACCATTTAAATATGGCCCCATCAACCACCATAATATCATATGATTGCCCCTAAAAAAAGGGAAAATAGTAGTGCAAACCATTAAATTCTCTTTAAAAATCCATTCAATAATTCCCAGCCCTTGCTCCCATTATTAATGATTAATAATATTTTTACTTTAAGTTTCAGTATATCATATATATGGATAGAATTAAAAGTCTAAGTAAGAGGGTGTTTGTTCTTCGGTTTTGTTTTAATCATGTTGTTATTCCAATGACTTTTTCACTAGTATTTCTTTTCAGCACTATTGTGACTATGTTTCAAGGAGGGTGTCGAAAATAATTTCTCTATTTTCGTAGAGTAGAGGTAAGGCTGACCTCTTGGATTACACTAGTTTGTTGTTATTATGTTGTAATAAGAGAGTTTTGCATTATTAATGTAATTTCACCAACAAATTATCCACATTCTCTCTAGTTCATCTACCCTTAATAGACACTTATCTTTTTTGGTAAGTGGCTGACAGTTAATATTTTTTTGACACAATAAAACTTAACTCCTTAAAAATATATTCATTGTGAAAAGAACTGAGAAGGGTAACGTGTGTGATATGGAATATGGATAGATATGCATTGAACATTTGAACTCCAACCTATTTCAACTGAAAAACACGAAATATATATGATACTAATAAACTTGTAGAACCTACCTTTTCTTCACATAAACAGTCATGAGGAACAATAAAATTCCCAAAAGTACATAAAAACAGAAAAAATGGAGATTCTTTGGGGACATTTGTTGAAGGAAAGTTTTAAAAAAATGACCTATTTGAACAGAAAGTTTTAAATTGAGGACTAAATTCACATTAAACCGAAATTAGCTCTAACAACATAATGAGCCCTCCCAACATTAGCAAATCTATAGTTTGCCACCTATAGAAAAATCTTTCTCCACATTTTCAGACACTGCAAACCATAAATTTGCAATGCAGCAGTAAAATTACTAATATGCCCATCCACAAAACCCATGATTTATCAAATGTCAAAAGACAAGACATTGACCAAAATGTTGCAACATTTGGATTTGCATTAGATCCCATCACCATCTTACTTTTTCCAATTTCTACAACAGCCCCGAAACTAACCAGAAATTGCAAATTAACCCCAATAAAATCAGAAATCTTTACCTTTTAGCTCCCTCTACCAATCATCTCCTTGTACCTGAGAATTGAATCCAACCTCTGTAACTTCAACTGTTGCTTGAACTTGTTGATGAAATCATCTGCTTTAGCATCTACTTCATTAATGTCTCCGTCGCTTGTCTTGACATTTCTCTCCCTTGTAGTGGCCGGCCGGCGAGCTTCAACAATAGCCTCCTCTTCAAAATGCGCAAATGGCGATTTCATGCTTGCTGATTTCTTCATCTTCGTCGGCAACTTTATCGGAGCTTCACCGGCCGATGGATTTGTATCTGATCTGCTCCTGCTCACGTGACGTTCCTTTAACTGATTGTATACTTCATCCAAGCTCTTTAGCTCACCTTCTTCTTCCTCTTCTTCTACCTCATTTTCTTCATGGGTTTGCTGAAAATCGAAATGGGTATCTGTATTATCAAGTTTTTGTTCATGGATGTGTTGAATAATGTAACGGGCCGATTTTTCTTGAATATTTTCTTGATGGGTTTGCTGAAAGTGGAAATCTTGATCCATATTTTTGAGTTCTTGGTCGGGGGTGTGTTGAAAAAGGTACTGGGTTTGTGTATCTGGGAGATTTTCTAGATGGGTTTGCTGGAAATCGTACTGGGTTTGTGTTTTTTGAGCATTTTCTTGATGGGATTGATTGAAAATATACTGGGTAGATTCTGGTACTACGGTAGTATGTTCTGGAGCTGGTTCGAAAATGTAATGTGTTTGTGGTTCAAAGGTGGTTTCTTGATTATGGGTATCGTCAAAGTTGTAATCTTTAACAGGTTCTTGAGATCTATTGTTGTAGAAATTTAAAGATTTGATGCGTTGAAGAATAGAAGGAGATCTAATGAGTTTAGAGGGTTGTTGTGGGTGATTTTGTGAGTATTCTTGTTCTTCTTGTTGTTGTTCTTGTTTGGGAGGGTGATTTGGCTTTTGGTTAGCTAAGGAAGAAGTAAAAGCAATGGTACCAATCATGAGATTGAGAAGAACAAAAAGGACAGTGGGAGTGAACCAGCTATTCATGGATGTCCATATTGAAGAATAAACAGTAGATACAGAGTCATCAAACATGGTGAATGACTTGTGATATTCTAGAGAGAGAGAGAAGTGAAAAATGACTTTAGTTTAGAGAGAGAGTGGAAGTGAAAGTGGAGAACAAGGATTGGAGTGTAGTGTAGAGTTTGGGAGATTAGTAATTAGTAAAGCAAAGGAGAGATGGGGAGCTGGAAGATGGGAAGTGGTGGGTGGGGATCATTCAGGGCATGGGGATGAATGGTAGTGGGGTACGTTGGTTTTTATTTCCCGCATGGTTTTTTTTATACTCATATTGTTTTTTTTTTTAGAATAATATTTTGCGTAAAATTACAAGAAATAATAGATACGAATACATAATTTTAAAAATACAATAGATTCAGTGATAAAAATCTTGAAAACTAGAGTCACAGAGTTTAAATTCTGGATCTTTCTCTGGTACACATCATCCTTAATGTGATTTAGTATGCAAAGAAAAATAGTAAGTAATCGTTAGCGTACAATTATGTTTGAATCTTAATTTACAAACAACGTGAAAGAATCAAATGCAAAGCTAATGCTGAAACGAAAGTTAATCTGGTTGCAAATTAACAAGAATGTATTAAACACTGTAATATGTAGTAATATTTTTAACCAAACATAGAATATAAAAGTAAGTATTTTGATTTTTATATTACCTCATACTATCTCGTTGTTGTATATATCAAGAAGCAACCCCTATGATAAACAATTTTTTGAGCAAATTAGTCGTTCTCTTTCTTTTTAGGGCTTTTTCGTTTTGTTTTGTTCATGGGAAATTTGAAAATGAGGGATGGGGCAGGGGAATAATGCGACTGAATTTGCGATCTATATGGTTCACTTCGACTAGCACCATTTAGTGTAAGATTTTTCTTTGGTATGACCAATAGAAGAAAAGATAAACTAAACAAAAAGAAGATTATTAAAAAAAACAATAGGTGTAGGGACGGTTTTGGTTGATATGAGTTGTTTTATTCAATAATCAAACAAGCTAGTGTTAATTATGTTTGTTTTTTTAAATCTACACATCAAATCAATTCAGAGCAAATTAAATCAATTTTCAGATTTTATGTTTCTGTTTTTCATTTATTTTAATTTCTTTCTTTCCTCTATGCTACAAAATATCAATTATACTAGATTTTCATAGGAAGGTATCACACATGTCACTACCCAAATTGGGTCCTTGACTGGATTCATAATCGTTTTTTTTTATTATTTCACACAAGTTAATCTATAAATCAAGCATAACTTAAACTCAGCCGTTTAAGCTTTCATTTGGTCATAGATTTTGGCTACTTTTTTTCAAAAAAAAAATTGAAAACAATATTTCTTTCGTGGAATATGGTCGGTTTTTGAAAAAGAAAAGTTGAAAAAAAAATTCAAATTCCCAAAAACTGGTTTAGGGCAGTTTTTAGGTGAAAATTTTCTTCCAAATAAAATACATGTCCAAATACAATTTCAACTTCCAAAAATTATTTTTTAACACTACTTCAAAAAAAAAATTCAAGTTTCAACCAAATCTATGTTCAAACGCTAGCTCAATTTTAAGTGCACATATATTCAGCCTTGATCTAGAAATTTTACAGTGTGTCTTTTAACTGACACAAGTTATGTGAGAGTTGTTTATATATATGTGATCCAAAATCTTATACTGTATTAGTCAATATTTTGAGTTCACAATTTTCACTTGTCAAACAAATACAATCCCTAAATACCTTGTATCCGTTGTACGAAGTACAAAAGTGAAGTTTCTCCATCTAGCCTGATAATGAAGGAAGAAAGAGGGGAAAGATGGGATTGGGGGGAGGGAGGAAAAGAAAAGATTTCGAATATTCATGGACCAATGTATAAAGAAAAGCATATAATGCAAAGAGAACTTATAGATCTACTCTCGCTACTTATAGGCAACTTTATAGTTAGACAAATATATCAGACTTTTGACATAATTGATATCACTTGCAATAGATCCTATGGTTGTTGCAAATTATTAGGGGAACTTTAATTTTTTGTATTGTTCCAATATCTCTCATGAGGTTATTTTAAATTAAAGAGGTAAAATGACATGCCCACCATTCGAAATTTGTTAATAAAACATGTTAATTATTTTTTTATCTTGTTGTTCAGCCTTTTTATTTGATTTAGTTTTTCAATTTATCTTGAACGCCGATGAATAAGGGACTCTAAAACCACTAAATAGAGAGGAGGGGGAGAGATGGGAGGATGAAATTGTATAGTATTGTATTTCTTAATTGGTAATATATGTACGTATATTTAGTAGATGAAATTTGGTTTGAAGACAAGTTATGCTAGGATTAGTTATAATGAGATTAATTATTCTAGTATTATTTTTATTGACTATTTGGTATGTTGTATTAATCTTATGATCGTCAATTTTGATGTTTTATTCTAGATAACTTATCCTGAGATTACTATTCCACCCTCCGGCAGATATAAATTATCTTGGTATTATTTTTAATCCTAGAATAATTTATCCTAAGATTAGTAACTAAATAAGGAATAAGGCGATACAAAAATTTTATGCCAAAATTATTTTTGCTTATCTATCATACCAAACAACATCTCAATATGAAATTAAGTGAATGTAAGTGAAAAACTAGTAATATGAAAATACAATACCTAAAATCTATACTATATTAAAAGCACGAAGACCCTTAGCGAAATGTCGTTCGCCTTTTTTACCCATAAAAATCGACTTTATACTAAATAAAATTGTAATTTAAGTTGCCTTCCTAATATTTAGGAATAAACATTCAATTTCATTTATGCTAATTTCCTAAAGTTAGAACTTTAAAATCAAGTAGAATTTTATTTGTTAATCTTTCCTTATTAGATTGTATTACAATTTTATTTGTAATAGGAAGACGTGATTTTAATACATTAAGGACTTGTGTTTCAAAAGGAAAAACAATACTAGCTTTTTATCGCGTCTAATCTCCATATCATTTGTAGGATTTCAAATTAAAACGCTAAAAAAAGAGAAGATTAATCAAGCACACTACTAAATTGATTATTTTCTATAATACAGAATAACTTACATATCTATCTATCTATCTATCTATCTAAAAGCACGAATGCCCTTAATGAAATATCGTTCGTCTTTTTTATCATTTAAAATTAAACTTCACATTAGACAAAATCGTAATTTAGTTATTATCGTAATATATAGTACTTTGAAATCAACTAATTTGGCTATAAAGTCTTTCTTGTGTTGAAGTATGTAGGAAGCCCTAATATTTAGGACTTTAATATAAATATTAAAGGAAGCTCGGTGCACTAAACTTCCCATATGTGCGGGGTCCGGGTAAGGGTCGAACCACAAAGTCTATTATCTTTTACTTATATTGTTTGGGAGAAATAACAGTATTACATTGTCTTAACATAAATATTGTTTGGGAGAAATAACAATATTACATTATCTTTTGCTTATATTTATTTACGCCAATTTCTATATGAAATATGTTTGAACTTATAATTCTAATGGGAGGATACTATATATTCTTACTATTAAATTAAAATGTATGTACTTAATTAACTATTTTCTAATAATTAAATATAATTTTTAAATATTATGCGAATACATTGATGAAGAGAAAAAGATGCTATTCGAGTAAGAAGGAGTTTAAAAAATATCTCTATTTTCTATATCATTGTAAAGGCACAAATCCCGAATGCAAAAATAAATAAATTATTTTTTAATTTTTTATTCAATAACTCAAATATATTATTTAATAATATTTATGTAATTTTTTTAAATTATATACTCATTGATATAGGTATACGCGCAAAGCGCGTACCCTAACACTAGTACAATTAAAAACACATATTTCCTTAATACATAAAGTACACTAAACAATTCTATTTCCCAGACCTCCTCTTAATTGTTATCCTTAGTTCCTTACAAAGTCAAAGTAAGACACTCAACTGGAAATAGTGAGAGTAACTTTTCTAATCTTATTGTTCTCTCTTGATTTCCCTCTTTTTAAATAACTAGTTTTAGAGTACGCGCGTGCACGTGTTCTTCTTATCAATGAATATAAAATTTGAAAAAATTACACAAATTATTAAACTATGTGATGAATTATAAAATAAAATTTAAAAGCTTAATAAGAACTATTGTTCCTATTAGCCAACTTAATAAAGAAAAAAATTATATCATGCAAAAGTATTCTAATGCCTTACATAACTTCCATATATGAGTTGCACATTTGCTTTAATAGCGCAAATAGTGTAGAATAATAGGCTGACTTGTCAAAAATCATGTAACTATACCATGTTCTCATAGCCTTAAGAAAATAATTTCTATTTGCTCAAAGTACCTAATATACATTTTATATTATTCCTATTGAACTCAAGTTGAAGAATACGAATAATAATAAAAATACTCCATATATTGTTAGATATAATTAATCATAGAAAGAATTTTATTAGATTAGAAATATTTAATCCAACAATATTTATTTCTAGAAAGAAAATGATATAAATTAAATCATTATATCATTATGATATGAGTTAAAATTTGCTTAAACATTATTTATATTGTTAATGCACTCAAAATAAGTTAAATTATTTACATTGTTGGAGTATTATTTAGCTGCTAAATCATAATGTAGGATCTGGTATTGGAGCGCAAACCCATAATCAGTCATTCGTAGACAACTCTTAAATAGAAATTTATAATTTGAGATTTTAACTAATATAAAAAATATGTTTGTACACTTTTTATTTCGGTTACATATACAAAATTTATAAAATGTGTGCTTTTGCACGTCACACTTATAAAAGTTCTCAAAAAGAAGTTTAGATATTTCAATGCTTGTTAGTAATCTTCCCTAAACATGTACACGCTTGCACACCTATATAAGTACTAAATTTTAGTTTCTTAAAGTCCTAAATATTAGGACTTTTTACATTGTTTATATAAGAAAATAATTAATAACAATAATTTTAGTTGTCTTTAGAATCCTAAATTTTAGGAAAAATAATCAAATGACTATTTTGTCTAGTTTGAACTCTATATTTAAAGGGTAAAAAAGGCGAATGACATTTCGCCAAGAGTTTTCGTACTTTTAATATAGTATAGATAGTCGATTGGTTCCAATTCGTATGACGCTCTTTTTATCTTGAGACATTTTAGAATATTGATACCATTCTATTTTTATATTTTCAAAAATTTCAAGAATTTAAATTCTTTAAACTATTTGCAATTAAAATTTGTTGTGTGCTTTCTTCTAAACTACTATATTAATATTCTCTTTCATCATTGTTAATATGTTACATATATAAGTCAACTAGTTTTTGGACACGTGCAGTATGCTAATTAGTATAAATATTTTAAAAATTATAATTGTCGTGCCCCATTTTCTCGCGAAAGCAGGTTTCGACGTTGTGACAACTCTTTTGGATGGGAGATAGAATGCTAAAAGAAGAAGAGACGCCACCTAACGGTTTTTGAGGTGCGTTAGGGCACCTATTATGTAGATAACTTTGTTTGGCTAGTCAATGCCACCAAAGATCGGGTAAGGGCTCAAATTACCTCAAAGAGAAGGTGTTAGGAATTCTTCGAGGTCCATAACTGTGGGTACCGACCGAACTTAAGATTATGTTGATTATAATTAGGCAAGATAAACAAAGAGAGTAAGGGTCAAAACACAATGAGAAATAAGGATTACAAGGATATAACTATAACGGTCTATATTAGACGGCTAAAAGTATAAAAAAGAGGGGGGTCCTAAGTTTTTTAGCTTAAAGAATTACCCCGTGCAATATAAATAATACTTCGCAACTCTCTTGAGGTAGGAAATTACTCATATTATTCAGCGGGCACAGACTATCATCTCATGCTACCCAATTACTATGTTAAAAAGTTATTTACTTAAGCGCTCTAATTCAATTCTAAGTCGTGCCCTATGCATGCACTGCTCGTCTCGTACCTATGGTCCAGGATGCATTGGACCTCTATTTAAGGTTGGTTCTAGACTTTACTTAGGCTGCTCAAAATGATAAAACTAGGCGACATACCAAACAAGTTGGACTTCATGTAAGGAGAGTTAGGGGGCTCAAGTTAGCCTCCATACTTAAACAACAAATGCACGCAAAACAGGTTCTCATATTAGGCGTTAGACAGTTTCAGAACTGAGGCAAATTAAAGCCATTTAAGCCCTATAGACATGATTTCTATATGACCTTAGATTCAAACGTGCAGATAGTTTCAGATGCTAGACGCCACTTTAAGCTTATATACAAGATCTCTAAGTGATTTATGCAGTAGGGGCAGTGAGAACCATTGAAAATATTCAGAATTGCTCGTGTTTGATCCTACGTGCATGCTCTCTAATAATAGCATGTCTAAGCAATGAAACAGTGTTTGAAAGTTCAGTATTGACACTTTAAAGCGAGTGGTAATACCCCATAGGCAGGATTTTTAACGATTAACGATTAAAACTGATTTTTTTATAGTTAACCCCTATAGGCATGTTTTCTAGGTGAGAAGTATGATAACAATAGCAAATTAACCAATTAAAGTTCTATAGGCATGATTTCTGGATGAAGATCAATAGAACATAAGCTAGTATAATCCTATAGGCATGGTATCTAATGAATATGCTGCAGTTATTGAAGGAATGGTTATTGACATTTATTTCTTATAGGCATACTGTCTAGTAACACATGGCAGTAGACATAGGAATAAATAATGCACTTATGCCTTGATAGTAGATAAGTTGTGTGAGTGTGTGATTCTCCTAATGGCATGATTTCTACCAATGTACATAGAAATTGAATAGCATATATGACAGGTTGGATAAAATAACAAGTAGATCATACGAACCCTATAGGCATGTTTTCTACCCTTTCATCCAAACATTAGAGTATGCCTATTTCCCCGATTTCACTAACACCCCAATAGTTTATTACAAAATTATTACAGACCCAATGATGAATGTAATTACAAAATATTATACAAGCAATAACAGTAGGCCTATAGCATGCCCAAAAGGAGACCCTCAGTATTTCCTGGGCCTTCGACAAATACTTTCTTCACAAATAGCATACCCAGATCCTAACAGGGGACTATATTCATTAGCACAACCTAGAAACCATAAAGGAACTCAAACCAAACCAAACAACTATAGATTGATCATACGACCCAAACATTGAATCACACAGAAATCATGTAAACAAACCAGTTTGCACATTCAATAGATAGAATGAGGAAAGAACTGAGTGCTAGAGACAGCTTAGGTCTCAGTAGTAAAGAGAGTGGCCAATAAATCCCAAATCCTAGTATGTCAGAGTTCACAAGGGTCTCAAATGGATCCCGAGCAGTGCTCACACTAGGGAGGTCGATAGAGAGAGTCTTAGTGGCCTTGGCTTTCAGCCGGCCAAGAGTGATAGATTCAGAATAGTGTAGGTAACCAATGAGAGTGAGAGAACAGTGATTAAGGGACAGAATTTGGAGAGATGCACTTGTATTTTAGAAAGCAGACATAACAAAGTTTCTTAAAATACAGAACATGCTAGTTAAGAGGGTCAACAAGACTTAGAGGCAGGTTGCTATTACAGGTTTAACACTTAGCAGAAAATAACATATTGGAAGAAAACACATTGAGAGAGTTAGAGGAGAATTATGTTTCGTGAGATTACAAGATTAACATACAAATGTGCATAATACCAAATAAGTCTAAGTAGGGAATTAACTTAGAAGGTTTAAAGCTTAAGGGTCCAAATTATGCTAAATATCCATCCCAAATCAAAAGACAGATATGTTAACTTACATCATGAAGCAAAATAGAGTCAAACATAGTAGGGAAACACAAATTAAGATAGCCATTCCAAAGGTCCCAAATAATCACTGAGGCTACAGAATCATGCAAACTAAAGACATGCCGAGGGACACATTAACAGGGGAAGCAAGTCATAGTTGATAGTGAAGGTCTTAACATAGATTAGAACGCATTACAAATGCGAGTCAGCTATTACAGGAATTCAGAATAGAGTAGGAATGAAACTCATGTCAAATAGTAAATGTAAACATTCAGGTGCCAAAACATTAGGCTAAATGAACTTAAGAGGGTCTAAACTATTCAAGGGAGGCATATTCAAATAACATCTCTCAAAAACTGAAAATTTTAGGTAAAAATCAAATGCTAAAGAGTTTCAGATCATAAGACAAGTTTAATGCTAACAAAGTTACACACAGAGATGGTCTAAGAACAAATTAGGTCATGAAATTCAGAGGCGTGAATATGCAAGACATAAACACAGAAGAATAAAATCATAAAGCCAGGAGACTTACCAGTTATCAGTTAAATAAACAGACAACAAGAAAGAACAAATTCCACAGTGCTCTGAATGTCAACAAAGAGCAAGAACCCAAATTCTTAGTACGTCAGAGTTCCCAAGGGCTTCAAATGAATCCCGGGCAGTGCTCGCACCAAGAAAAGTTGAAAATCGAATTCTGGTGGCCTTGGCTTTCAGCCGGCCAAGAACCAGAGTATAGAACAAGAGATTAAGAGAACAATAGAGTAATAGCTTCGATTTGTTTTGTGAATCCAGGTAATTAAAAAGTCTCTTTCAAATGGGAAAGGAGATGAGTTTATATAGTAGTAGAAATCAAACAAACAAATAAAAAAAATACTGTAAAATCAACATAAATAAGGAAATAATAACATGCAAAATCAGTAAAAGTTAGATTAAAGAAAAGTTAGGTAAACCCTATTTGACATAAATCGAAAATTGGCCGGATATCTTGGCTAATCGGGCCCATATAGCCTTGATATAAATGTATCTAGACGAAATATTTTCTGAATCCCAACGATTAGAACTGATTCCCTTTGATTTGAAGATTTGTACTTTGCCAAAAATAGAGCAAGTACTATGTAATACTAGAAAGAGGTAACCAGTAGAGAAGGAACATGGATATGGTAAGTAAATAACAGGTGAATCCCATGTCTAACGGGATTAGAAGAGGTATTGGTGAAGGGCGACGATTAGGGTTCTTCAGAGAGAGGCGAGACAGAGAGAGTTTAGAGGCGGCGAGTAGTGGAATTTGTCTCTAGGGTTTGGGGTATTGAGAGTATAAGGAAAATAAAGGGAGTATTGTGAGCCGTTAATCAACGGCTGAGATTTAAACAAGCTGGGCCGGGTTTTGGACTGGGTAGGTTCATTAGGTTGCTTGGGCTGCTGGGGTTATTGGGCCAAGGGTCTATTGGTCCGAAATTAATCCTAATTTTGGGTCAGATTTTAAAAATAGAAAATTAAGGGAAAATAATTTAATAATAAATTATAAAAAATATTATTTATGCAAAGTAATATTTTTAAATAATAGTAGAAGATTATATAAATGTAAGATATTATTTTGACCTTAAATAAAATGACAAATGCAAAAAATGAATTATAAAATACAGGCTATTATTGCAAGATTGTGCAAATGGCCTAAAAATACTAATGTAATTATAAAAAATAGAGTAAAATATCTGAAGCAAGTATAATAGATGCAAAATAATAATTTTAGGTAATTAAGTCATCATAAAATAATTTAAAGGAGTAATTAAAAAATATTCAAGTAATTTAAATGCAGAAAAATTAATTTTAAAGCTCTGAAAATTATGAAAAATTATAAAAAAAATGCTTGTATAGATTTGTAACTAAATAATAATGCCAACTGATGTTTTGAAAGTATATATACTATTCGAGAAAATATGAGGGCAAAATTGGGTATCAACAATAATAAATGTGCGATGAGTTGTAAAAAGTTGAAAAGAAAAAATGCTAGCTCAAATTGATGAACGATGAGCCTATTCAATCGATATTTATTAGTATTGAGGCACAATTCATACTAAAACATTGCTATCAAATGAATTTCAATAATAATATTCGACGACTTCAATTATGCAACTTTTTAAAAAATCAAATAACCGGCTGAATAGTAATTTCTTTTCTTAAATATATCAATAAAGTTTTTGCCTTCTTCAAGAAGTTGTTATTGAATGAGAGTAAGTATTTAGCGGAAGCTATATATACATAAATTCGATGAATACACCTTCATTCGGATGGCTAGTAGATCATTATCAATTTCATGGTGTACACCTATACATGAGTAGTACTTTATTTGTGATAGAGATGATAGTTGTTAAAATATTTTATCAATGTCTATAAATCACAATTACACATTCATGTCGATAGTAATATTCGATAACTTCATGAATTATGCCATTTTCTTATAAAATATCAAATAATCAGCTGGATAATGATTTCTTTTCTTGAATATGTCAATAAAGTTTTTGCCTTCTTCAAGAAGTTATTGTCGAATGAGAGTAGTATTTCGTATAAGCTATATATACATAAATTCGATGAATACACCTTCCTTCGGATGGCTAGTAGATCATTATCAACTTTATAGTGTACACCTACACACGAGTAGTACTTTATTTGTGATAGAGATGATAGTTAAAATATTTTATCTATGTATTTAAATTATAGTTACATGTTCGTGTACCCTTTGTCTCTTCGTTTGATTCAAAAATATAAGTCCTTTCATCTGTGAATTTGACCCAAAAATATATAGGTATTGTATAAATATAATTGTATTATGAAATTTAACACAATCATGTGTCAGATGATGACAATTTGATGTTTTAGTACATCATAAAAAATAATACACTCTATGAAAGCAGATTGGATTGAAGTAAGGATATTACTATCAAAAAAACATTATAGTGAGTTTTGGACCAATAACACATGTTGAAGCTTGATAAAATGAAAAAGAAGAAGAAAAAGAACAAAGATAGATTCTAGAAAGTGTTAAGTCACAAAGCGAAATGACTTTTGTAGAAATTTAACATGTATATATTAAACCATACATAAAACATATCAAACCCCAAAATGGAACATGAACTAGATATCATAAAGGCTCCTATCATAAATGAAGAAAAGTAGAAGAAAGCGAAAATGAAATAAAATTGTAGACCTACGAGTTGCAGGGAAAATGAAATAAAATCCAATGGACTTCTCGGGGAAAAGAAAAGTTTTAACTGAAACAAGAGAAATGTATTATAGTGATTAGAAAATTTGATGTAAACTTTTATAGAGTGAAATAAAGAATGTAAAAAAACTGCAAAAATATTCTTACACGGAGGAAGCTAAAAGAAATTTGTTACAATTTGTTGAGACTTTCAGTTTCAGCAGTTTCTGAAATAATTAAGACTATCCAATTATTACATCTACTTAATAGAGCAAATAAAAAGTTCAAAACAGTTTCAGTTTATGGCCATCTGAATGGCCACATTTTTATTTCTTTCGATTTTACTCTCATTTTGTTTGATCCTTTTTTATTCTCTTTATTAATTATATATTTATATTTTTGCATAAAAACATTCTTGAAATAATACTTGCTTGAAGGACAAAATAGTCGTTTAGCTTTTGATGTTTATTTTGATCTTTCAACTTTTAAATCTGTAGCTCACACTTATAATATATTATAATTAGCACCTCAAACTTCGTTTTAAATGCTATCACATAAAGTGAAATAAAGAAAATAGTACTCCATATATTAATTGTATATGATATTCTTTTCTTTTTAAAATTTTCCAAAAAAAGCATCTTTTAAAATTTTCATCTTGCCAACATATTCTTGTTATCTTAGAAATGTTATGACATACAGAGTAAAAAATATCGCGGTACTTCTGAATATGACAAGAAAATCTTTTTGTCTAAATTTTGTATTTATTATCTGATCAAACATCGCTATACAGAATAAAGTAGAAAAAAAAAAAAAGATTTTACAAATATAATTTGTTTATTGTTGTTTCCTGGGATCTAGCTAATGGAACATGTGGAAGAAAGAGGGAGGAAATGGACAAAAGAGAAGAGGTGGTAAGACTGCAAAAGGCAGAGAGTGTTAATGTGAGGTTCAACTTTATTTTATTTATTATATAATTCTTTATAAGTAAAGGTGTGAGTTAGAGTGATGCAGACAACACACTAACACATTACTGTATACTACAACGAGGGAGGGGACAGCCCTACAAAGAGTTGATCCCACGGCGTTTCGTCGTTCTTTTCTTGTTAAATTAATGGATTAAATTGGGTGACATTTTTCGTTTATGGAAAGTTAATTTAACTTGAGGGTACACTTTTTTCACCACTATACACTAACAGTTTAGAGTTGAATCTATTTCTCCAACATTAAGTACATTCTATTTTTCGCGTAAACTATTATAGTTGAGAATCTTTTAAAATATGATTTTGTTTATTAATACACGTCTATTGTCAGAAATAGAGTGCAATAACACACATAAAATTTTGAATATTAAAATTAGATATAAGAAGTGAAACTCTAGCAAATAGTTTGCAGTTGGGTTGTTGGAAGAACTTTAAAGAGGTATGCACTTCCATTTCGAAAAATGAAGGAAAATCTAGAGTAACTTTGAATGCTCATTGACTAGTGGATGTTAAGTTCTTAGCTTTTGGTGGTCATTGCAATGACCATATCTTAACTGCAAGAGTTGGCCCATCTTTTATTGAATGCTTCGAACGAGGATACAGCAATTTGAGATGTGCACTGCATCTAAGATTACTGCCTTCTATAGAGTTTTGTCAAATCAGACTTCTTTTCTTTACTATTTTATTTGTTAGGGTGGGGGAGGAGGGGAATGTGTAGGTAATTTCAAAAATGGAATTGTTTGTTCTTTTCCCCTTTTTATTTTGTAGGGGGGGTTCATTACTGTAGAGGATATGAGTTAAGAAAATTAGAAAGAAAGTTATAGAGGTTGCTATGTACAATGTTAATCTATGTTTAGTTAACAAATTAGGAAACAATATTGTATGGTCAAATTTAATAATCTGTCCAATTTAAGACCACATCTCAAAAATGATTTTTTTGGTAACTAATTTAATTTTATTAATAATCAAAGCAAATATTTACAACGCCATAGCTAAGCCAAGGTACATTGCACAAAGAAATGATCTCGTGTCTCCTCCTATGATTGGCATAATACACATTGTGTATTTACATTTATCCCCCATTTGTACAACCTATTAGCATTAAGAATTTTGTCATGCATCATCAGCCACATTATAAATTTTGCTTTTGGACGTGTTGCATTATGGAACATTAGGCTCTTCCATTCAACTCTTGGGTAGTCCCCAAGCGGGTCAAAGTATATTTGCCTTATCAGGATCTTCTTGGACATCTAATCATGTTGCAAGTTCCCTATGGACCCTCTAGCTTCAAATAGTTTACTCACCATCAAGCATGCTTGCTGGGGTCTTGGTACATTAGTAAACTGTTGTCTTTCGATGTAGTATGTGTGAATCCACCTAATCCAAAGTTTATCTTGTTTGTGAGCTAGGTCCCAGCATGTCTTGGCTATGGCTACCCTATTCCATATTTGCATATTGGTGAGGTTTAAACCCCCCTCCCTCCATGATAGTATCCTAGGAAGCTCAAATCTATTCAAAGACAAGGATGAAGCTTTGGAATCTCAAATAGTGACTTTTACAAGATGTCAAGCTAAAGAGTTGCAAAACAAGGTCATTAGACTTCAAGTGCAAATAATGAAGTTGTTTATTGGGAGCAAGGGCTCAAGGATTAAGGATGTGAAATTGGCTAGGTGTTACAATTATTTTATAGCATAAATTTATGTCCAAGAAGAAGAATATTGGATCCCAAGAGACATCATTTGAAGAAGGTCCTAATCAATCCACTTTTGGACCATTTTGGCATCTAAAATGTGCCCAAACTTGCAACACAATTAGTCCTACATGAAGTCACATTTTTATAATATAAAAAAGACTTACTTGATGTCAAAGAAGGGTACAATAGTCGTGATAGAAGTTGTGTGCAAGTTGGTGCCAAGTTGTTTGCAAATTTCCTTCAAGATTTTCAAGATTTTCAAAATTTCCAAGATTCTATCCAAGATTGCTTTTGGACTTTCAAAATCATATCATAAGGTACTTGGACTTTTTGTCCAAAGTAGTTAGGACTTTTTTTCTTTTTCAAGATTTCTAAAATTTTCAAGATTGATTTTGGACTTTCAAGATCTTATCTTAAGGTAGTTGAACTTTTGTCCAAAGTAGTTAGGACTTTTTTTCTTTATTTTTGTGGTAGAACTTCATGACTCCCTTTGTATATAAAGGGACGTCTTCTTTATTTTTAGGGGAGATTGTGATAAACAATATCAACAAAAATTGTGAAGATTTTTCTTGTACTCTTGTGTGTGGATACTCTTGGATTTATTCTTCAACCTTCAAGAATCAACTTAAGGTGGTAAGATTAAATCCTTTTCGAAATCTTAGATCACTTCTAGGTATTCAAGAAAGGTGATAAGTTTAGGCTTATTGTTGTTCTTGTTACTCTAAAGGGTCGGGTTTCACAATCTATCTCTTGTTTTTAATTCTCTACCAAAGGCGATTAGTTCTTCGTTAGCTGATTGTTATTGCTAGGATTCAACTTTAAGAATAGACTTCTTGAATTTAAAGTCGGTGCGCGCGGGATGCCATTTTTGGAACATCGTTTGGCTTGCTCGGTATTGGATTTGGCTTGTTATCTTTCTTGAATTCAATCTATCTTTAATTTCTGTCTTCTTTTTCGTTTCCCTATTTTCTTTTAGCTTCCGCACGTTTCTTGATTTACTTGTTTTTCTTTAGTAATTCTTGAATCCCCTATCGTATTGTTATCAAGTGGTATCAGAGCATAGGCTAATCAGGATTTTAATTTTGATAATTTTGGGTGGTTCTTGAGCAAAAAAAAAGATTAAAAAAACAAAAAAAAATAATAATCAGCCCAAAAAGTGTTATTGCTCATTATTATTTTTAGATTCAAGTATAATTTGGTTTTCAAGTCAAGAAAGAAACAAGAAGAGGGGATCCTAGTTCTTGAAGATTAAGGTAACTTCTTTCCTTATTCTTGTGGGTTTTAGGTTTCTTAAATTCTTTCCTTTTTCTTTTCTTAATAACCAATTCCTATTCTTCTTAGGTTTGGTTTTCTTTTACTTCTGTCTAACTCCACATTCTTATCACTAAGGTTTTGACTAGTAAGGTTTATTAATAAATCTAAAGATTAACGACCAAGAGTTGCTTTGAGAAAAAAAGGCAAGATAGGTGAGAACATTAGAGGGAAAGAGCCAAATTTAAAAGATACATATTTCTTCTAATCTATGTCAAGATGTCTCACATAGGTAGTTATAGCGAAAGGAGGCGAGCTATGACTCAACATCTTGAAAAGTCGAACTTACAATATACCGAATGGAAGGAAGACAATGGTAAGGTTATTTTTCAAACAAGAGATAAAGTGATATCTGCGATTTATGCCCTTAGAATTGACAAAATATTTGGCTATAACTTAATTAGTAGTTATATGGTTGAAAAATTGAACTTGCCTTGTGTTGAACATATTGAACCCTATATGTTGAAAGGAGTAAAGGTAGATAAAAGAGTGTTATTGCAATTCTCTATTGGAAGGTATGAGGATGTTATTTGGTATGATGTCATTCACATGAATAGTTTTCACATATTGTTGGGAAGGCCATGGTATGTCTATATAAGTGCTTCATATAGTATGAAAAAAACAGATACTCTTTTGAGGTTAATGGGAAGAAACTCATTCTTGGGCCTTTGACTTCCTCACAAATTTGTGAAGAAGAAAAGATTGGTAAAGAGAATATGAAAAAATATGAGAGAGAAAAGAATGAGAGGAGTAAGGGAGTGTATGTTGACATTCCAAGAGAGGAAAAAGGATAGGTTGTCTTGAGTGAAAAGAGTGAGATGTCAAGTGAGGTAAAGAGTGATCTTGAGAAAAATAAAAAGAGAGAAGGCAATGAGATAACAAACGTCAGTGAGGCAAAGAGAGAAAAAAGAGGGTTTGAGTGAAGAAATAGAAAAAAAAAACTTTAGTGAGAGAAAAGAGTCTAAGGGTGAGGAAAAAGTTAGTCTTGTGATAAAAGCCAAAAAGAGTGTAAGCAAGAAAAAGTTTTCTTTACTTCCTAACCCATTAACTCTTTCTTGTATTAATTCTTGTGATTTTGTGCAACCACATATTAAAAGACCTTTTGAAAGGGGAGGTGAGGCGCAAGAGATGGTGGCAAAAAATCCAATTGGATTCCAATATGAATTTAGGAAAATAAATTCTTATTGGATGGTGGAAGATAAAAGCTTGGTTAAATTCTTTGTTATTGAACCTTTTGACTATTTTGATCCTTATTTACAAGTTTATGATGTGGAGTTGCCTAAAAGCATTGCTAAGTTGGAGCCATTGAATAAAAGAATACAAGGTGACGATGTTCTATTGGTAAATAAGTATAAGTATGGTATGTATAATTGGTTTATTCGAATTCTTGGCCTTTCTAGAACATCTAAGGTATTTTTGGAGGTAATGACCTATACTCTTATTTTTTATGTTGGTGGCTTTATAATTTTTGTTGATGGTGATATTTCGATACATATCAAGTCATTAACTGTAATATCTAAGTTCAAGTGCAAGAGTAATTTAATGTCTTTTGAAATTCAGTATGACATAGATGATTATGTATTCCAACTTGGTGCAAAGAGATATGGAATTTATGAGAAGAAGTTTGCGAATGAGTTAAATATTTTTTCTTCTCTTATTCAAGTGTCTAATGAGTTTTCATGTGATAAATTGCTAGAATATGATTTTTGTTGCGTGATGTGGAGTCATTCTTCAAGTCATGTTCATTGTGAGCTTGTAAAAGTATTTGCTACTAGTAAAGAGGATATGCATGATTGTTGTGACGCTTGTGATCAAATACTCTTTCATGTAGAGGAATCCATGAGATTTGTAATTGTAGATAGTTGGCTATAACATAAAAGTGTCTTCTTTGATATATGTGGTAGAGATACTTATATTAAATGGATGTGTGGTCAATTTTTTATAATTTCTTTGTCATGTATACCTATGGATTACCTTACCGACAAGATCTAATTGCAAGTTCCATTGCATAATGCATCTAAGAGAGGTGTTTATTGTATTAATCTAGGTAGGCATAGATTTTATTGGTATGATGATGTCCATATACTTTATAAGGGAATATTTACACCTATTAGGATTAGTTGGGTTAAATGGACACATGATCACTATCTTGTTTTATTCCTACTATTTTTTCAGATTAGTGGATGCCATTTACTAGGCCGTATTTTCTTTTTCTTGCAAGGTCGAAATTTGAGGACGAATTTTTTTCGAGAAGAGGTGAATGATAGCATCCTAGGAAGCTCAAATCTATTCAAATACAAGGATGAAACTTTGGAATCTCAAAGAGGGACTTTTACAAGATGTCAAGCTAAAGATTTACAAAACAAGGTCATTAGACTTCAAGTGCAAATAATGAAGTTGTTAATTGGGAGCAAGGGCTCAAGGATTAAGGATGTGAATTGGCTAGGTATTACAATTATTTTATGACCCAAGTTTATGTCAAAGAAGAGGAGTATTGGATCCCACGAGACATCATTTGAACAAAGTCATAATCAGTCCACTTTTAGACCATTTTGGCACCTAAAATGTGGCCAAACTTGCAGCCCAATTAGTCCTACATGAAGTCACGTTTTTATAATATAAAAAGGACTTACTTGATGTCAAAAGAAGGGTACAATAGTCGTGCTAGAAGTTGAGTGCAATTGGTGCCAAGTTGCTTGGAAATTTTCTTAAGATTTTCAATATTTCTAAAATTTTTAAGGATCTATCCAAGATTGATTTTGGACTTTCAAGATCCTATATTAAGGTAATTGGACTTTTTGTCCAAAGTAGTTAGGACTTTCTTTCTTTTTCAAGATTTTTAAGATTTTCAAGATTGGTTTTGGACTTTCAAGATCCTATACGAAGGTAGTTGGACTTTTTGTCCAAAGTAGTTAGGACTTTCTTTCATTGTTTTTGTGGTAGAGTTTCGTGATTCCCTCTCTATATAAAGGGGTGTCTTCTTTATTTTCAGGGGAGATTATGATAAATAATATCAACAAAACTTGTGAGATTTTTCTTGCACTCTTTTGTGTGGCTACTCTTAGATTTATTCTTCAACCTTCAAGAATCAACTTAAGGTGATAAGATTAAACCCTTTTCGAAATCTTAGATCACTTTTAGGTATTCAAGAAAGGTGATAAGTTTAGGCTTATTGTTGTTCTTGTTATTCTAAAGGGTCGGGTTTCACAATCTATCTCCTATTTTTAATTCTCTACCAAAGGCGATTAGTTCTTCTTAGCTAATTGTTGTTGATAGGATTCAACTTCAAGAATAGACTTCTTGAATTTAAGAAACTCTTTCTTGAATTCAATCTATTTTTAATTTCTATCTTCTTTTTCGTTTTCCTATTTTCTTTTAGCTTCCGCATGTTTCTTGATTTTCTTATTTTGCTTTAGTAATTCTTGAATCCGCTATCGTGTTGTTATCACCCCCACTCCCCTCCCGCCTTAGGTAGATAGACCATATCCCGAAGTTAATAGAGCCTTCTTTGTGATTACATTAGTTCTCTGACCAAACATAAGATCGACATATACCCTCAACTGTTTTTATCACATTAGCAAGGATGATAAACAGTTGTGCCCAGAAAGCTTGAATCCCAAATAGCACGCTTTGAACTAATTGGACCCTACCAACATGGGATAGCTTCCTTGCAGTCCATGAAAAGATTCTTGCTGTAATTTAGTCTATTTGAGTCTGCCACTGCATGATACTCATCTACTTTGTAGACAAAGGAACCCCAAGATATTTGGAAGGAATGTCTCCAGCAATGAATCCCAGATGAAGTAGAATCTTTTGTTGCTATGATGTTATGACTCCTCCAAACTACACTGCACTTTTGTTCTGATTTGCTTGCAAGTCAGATACTTAAGTGAACTGCAGGAACTTTTGGTATATTGTATTCACTGATACAATATCACCTCTAGCAAAGAGCAATAAGTCATCAACAAAATACAGGTGTGTTATCCCTAGTTTAGAACATCTAGGATGGTATTTTTACTCTTTATTGGCCTTGAGATTTTGCAAACTCCCGCTCAGCTATTCCATAACCACTACAATAGATTAATTGACAGTCTGTATGCATTCCATGACCCATGAGGTGAATAGCTGAGGAATTCCCAGCTCCTCCATGGCTTGTTTCAAATAAGGCCACTCAACAGAATCATAAGCCTTCTGGAGATCTATCTTGATTATGCATCTAGGAAAGATATGTTTTCTGGAGTAGGCTTTAACCAATTTATGTGCTAGGATGATATTATCTGCAATATTTCTATCTGGTATAAGCCCAGCCTGTGAATCACTGATAACAGTGGAGATGACAACCTGGAGTCTTGAAGCTAGGATCTTGGAGATAAGCTTATATAGAACTATGCAACATGAAATTGTTCTGAATTCATTAACTGTCTTAGGCTTGGCAGTCTTGGGCACTAGGTGATAGCTGTACAATTTATAGATCTGTAGATACTCCATGTAGTAAAGAATCTGTAATAGCTTCAGTGACTTCCTTCTTAATGACATTCCATGCTTTCTTGAAGAAGTAGGCATTAAATCCATCAACACCTGGGCTTTATCATTACCAATAGAGCATAAATCCTTATAAATCTCATGCTCAGTGACATCCCTACATAATAAGACTCTCTATTGTTGTGATAAGGTAGGGTCTTTTTTCACTATCTCCTTGTCAATTGCTAGTAAACTATGGGCAACTGATCCCATCAATCCTTTATAAAAGTTTAATATTTCATCTTTGACGACTTCATGATCATTTAGCGTATCTCTTATAAGAGAAGTTAACTCTAATATCTGATTCTTATGTTGCCTTTCCTTGATCACTGCTGCAAAATACTTGGATTTAGAATCACCTAGTTTTATCCACTTTGCTCTAGCCTTCTGCTTTAACGCACCTTCCTCCAACATGTCCCATTTCTCTAGATTTTTCATAAGATTCCTTTCTTCTATTAGTAGATCATTTGTGCATTATTTATGGATTCTTCCTTGCATAGTAATAAGGTCTACCCTAGCTCTTTCAATCTTCTGGTTGATATATTTGAACTCTTGAGTATTTAGCTTCGTGAGTAGTGGCCTAAGAGATTTCAGTTTTAGCCAGATGTTGTTCATTTTCTTGTGACTTAATTTTTGACCCCAGCTTTGTTGCACAATGTTCAGGAAGTATACATGGCCTGCTCACACATTAAAGAACTTAAAGGGTTCTTTCCCACTTCTCTATTGTAGTGTTAGTTTTAAGGTCATGGTGAAGTGATCAGAAATGTAAGGCATGCCACAAGTAGTACATATATGGCCCCATGTCATCATCCATTCATAATTCCCAAATACCTATCTATTCTACTCCATATCTTATCCGATCCAAGTTGTTTGTTGGACCAAGTATAATACTCTCCTTTTCATGCCAGTTTAGTAAGTCCTAGTACTTGTATACAATTAGTATAATCTCTGATCTCTGCTATGTTGATTGTACAACCATGTATTATATCTTGTGTGTACAAGATTGAGTTAAAATCACCACCTATCAGCTATGGTTTAGAAACTCCTTCAACTACCTCAGTCAGGTTATCCTATAGGAGTTTGATTTGTTCAATAGTATTATAACCATATACTATTGTCAGGTAACAATAAATACCCCTTGCAACTCCCTTAACTGAATAATGAAGTATTTGTGCTTCTGCTCTAATCAAGGTGACTGTATAATAATTAGAATCCCACAAAATCTAAATTCTTCCATTAAAAGCATGGCTATAATTCTGCATTGTATCCCAGCCAGGGGCAATATGACTACTTATTCTACTTGCATTGTGCTCTTTAACTCTAGTCTCAACAATACCAGCTAGTTTTATATTATTGGTTTTCAAGTAATTTTTCATCTGTTTCTGCTTGTACCATTTATTCACACCCCTGACATTCCAAAATAACCAAGTCATTATATGTTATGATTGTCTCCTCTTCTATCTAGAGGTGGGGACTGACTTACACCATGACCCCTTTTTGAAGCCACCATTTTATTTCTGCTTGTAGAAGGTGATATCATACGAAACTTTATCAAGTTCAGTGCTGGACTAACCATTTCCTTATCTTTACTTCTTTATAAGTCTGGCTTCTCTGGCTTAACTTCTTGTGGCTGCGAATTCTTTTATGCCTCTACTTGAGAATTAAGTTGGCTTTGTTGAAGTACAATGGAGATCCCATTTTAATTTCCTTGAGGCTCTGTTTCTACTACCATATGTCCCTTAGTTATCCGTTCGTAGGTAACCTTTTTTGGTTCTCTTCTTCTTCTAGGTTGCCCATCTTGTTGCATTTTAGGGCCTTGTTAGTTAGCACATTTATGCCTAATAGCTTGGCATTTATCACAGTAGATTGGTTTTTACTCATACACCAACTTTTGCTGAAATTGCTAACCTCTAGGATCCATCATAGTGACTTCTGTTGGTAAGGTTTTGGTTACATTAGTCTCTATTACCATCCTCGCATATGAGATATATGTTTGCTTGGTGGTACATTCGTCAGCAAATAGTGGCTTCCCAATTGCACTAGCAATCTTACTTAAAGATTCACTCCTGCAACAATTCATTGGGAGCTTAGGTTGGATCACCCACATTGGTATTTCTGTAAGGAATTCCTTACTCAGATCAAAATCAGGTGTCCATGGTTTCCGGATGATTGGCCTGTTGTTGATGGTGTAAGGACCAACATAGAATATTTTATGCATATCAACCATCAACTGAAACTTAATAACATAGTACCCCTCCTCAAGCAGGAATAAATCTGGTTATGCAATTTTTGACAAGAGGGGTTGCTCCGATGGTAAGCAACCTCCACTTCCAACCAAGAGGTTGTGAGTTCGAGTCACTCCAAGAGCAAGGTGGGGAGTTCTTGGAGGGAAGGATGCCGAGGGTCTATTGGAAACAACCTCTCTACCTCATGATAGGGGTAAGGTCTGCGTACACACTACACTCCCTAGACCCCACTAGTAGGATTATACTGGATTGTTATTGTTGTTGATCTACATATCTCTTCATTGTATTATACCCAGAATTGTCCCTAATTATGTACGCGATCATAACACATCTCCATTTCTCTTCCTCTTCTGCAACATCATGTAATTCCACCTGCACCATTGTTTGCCCATCCACTATTTTTGGTGGAATATATCTGAGTGCCATTCCATATGTTGCTGCCCTATTTTGTTGAAACAAGCTTGTCCAAGGCTTGGGCTTCCGACAGTAGCTTTGCATGTTTCATTGATGTGTACTTGGATTTTCTCACTCTCAATCAGGTCCATGTTAGGTCCAAGTGTATCAATTTTGCTTATATTGTCCTACTCATGTACTTTCCCCTTGTTTATATTATCACCAGTACCAATCTCCAAATTAGGGCTAGCTACAAGCACTGTTCCATTGGTTTTCGCAGGAGAGTTCTCCTTGTTTGGTTGTTCCTTCTGATTAATTGATGGAGAATCACTGAGATTTAGTTTCTTGCTTACCCCAGTGGCCCTCGATGTTGATCTGATTTCCATTGAACTCATCGTCATTCCCTGCATTTTCGGCGTCGTCATAGCTTGTTCCTATGGTGGATTCAATTTTCCAGCTTGTGTTCTAGTACTTACTGAGCTCCCGAAAGCAATTATGGGTAGTTTTTAGGATCTTCCTCGTCCACGACCTCGCCCTCTTCCCATGGCAACCGCACTAGTGCACGTTAACTAACGTGCGCTTATATATATATATAGAGAGAGAGCGCGCAATAAAGTGTTGTTTTATCGAAAAATGATTTCTTCTTACAATTGGTCAATCTTTTTTCTCTTCAAGCTAATCTTTAGCTTTTTAAATTTTTTTCCCTAAGTGAAATTCAGGCCTAAGGTGACGTTTAACATTTTTATCAAAATTTAGTGGCTAATGAATTAACCTAACTTTTTGCTTCTTCTTCTTCAGGATATAAGCCTAATAAGGTAGCCATTAAAACCTAAGTACTAAGTACTTGACAATGTGCTTGAAAGCGAAGGAGGAAACTTTCCAGGGGGACAGAGCCATCTGTGTATCACTTTGGAATCATTTGAGTCTTATATATTATAGTTGAGTTTATCATTTTCCTATCACCTATGTAAGACAACAGTTTTATTACGTATTTACGTTCTATCGCTATTATTTCAGAACAAAATTTGGTTCTCCCGTCTAAATAGAAAGATCATTCGAGAACAGTGCTCTATGTCTTATAACTAGGGGTAGTTTTGGAATAGAATTTCTTTCTGAAAGATATTGGTTAAGAAGGGAGGATTTGAAATAAGTTGAAGATAGGGAAATTGATTAAAAAATGAAAAAATAAAAAGGTATTGGAATATTTCTAACCATATAAAACATTTTGCAACGAACTGTATTGATCGTTTCCTCCTCATAAATGGCCACTTCCTTGATGCTTATTGAATTATATGCCACTTTCGCAAGTTATTCATTAACAAGTGATTGCATTCTTATCATCTTTAAATCTTAATTTGCAGAAGTTTTTCTTATCTTTGATTAAATAGTATAAGTATTCATTTTGTTAATGACTAATTTATTAGATGCTATGCCTTGTTGTATATATAATTTCACCTTCTTGTATCCTAATCACATCACATCTTTGTTCATTGTTTTCTTGCATTTATTCATGTAGAGCATACTAAGGACAATTCTCATAAAAGATGTAAATACGAGGTTGTTGAATGTTGAAGAGGGATTTTTGAATACTCTGCTTTTTCCTCGTGTTTGCTTAAGATACATACGATAAAGGTGTCAAAATTAGTTCAGATTTAGACAACTCACATATGAAGATCCAATATTGGATAACTTGAGTGAGCGACATCATTTAATGTGGGTCTAACTTGGTTTGAAACGTCAAAGTTTGAAGTAATATGGATAAAAAAGGACAGCCAACTTGGTCGATTCGTAACCTTGTAGTTTGACCAAAAATAGTTATCACTCCAGCTAAAAGATTTAATGTTCCAACCCGTTAATCAACTAGTATTTAAAACTTATTGATCCGATTAATTCGGGTTCGAGTCTGGCACGAAAAGTGGACGTACAACACTTCCTAGTAAGAAGTTCTCTATTCTTAGAACTCGAACCTAGAACTTGTAATTAATGGTAAAGAAATTTCAACTACTCACACTTTTAGTGGTAGAATAAGTCATAACATAAGTAGTATTTTACTCAATTTTGACCCGACCCAACCCGATCGTATTTGAGAACCCAAGTAATTTAAAAATTTTAACGAACAACTTTTACATTCCTTTGGTGCTCATGCTATTGCTTTACGTGTCCTAAGAAATACCCCGAACAATGAACAATATACTATTCTTTTATCAACTTATATGTGCTCTTTGTATTACGTTGTTTTCTTCTTTTTAGTTTTTATTGCATACAGCATAAATATATAACTATAACAGAAGTTCAAGTCCTAGTAATTTGCTAAGCGTAAGGTTTAGGGTTGAGATTTCTCCACCCTCATATATGAGCGATAACTGTCTATGCTAGGACAAGTAGTAACTGCAACGGAGGAGAGAAAATCCTTTCCTTAGATACGTCAACGTAAGATAGTTGAGAATTACAGCACTACTACTTCGTGCATCCTAGAGGTACAAAATTAGATTTTGAATTATCACTCTGATTTTCGTTTTTCCTTTCTTCGTAATTGGTCATCTCAACGCCAAAAAAAAATGTTAAATTTTTAACCGAAACCATTGGTCAAACTACTCATAAAAAAGCACCATCTAAACTTAAGATGCCTAACTAAGGATATTTCTCTCACATAGTCCAAAATACTTCGATGCAGAAATGGTGTTTCCAGAACACTTCAAACTACATGCCCAAGAATTCTCATTAGTCATATCAACTGCATCAACCCAGATTGAATATATCTTCGCTCTGTTGGTTACTCAACTCCAAGTCCCAAAACTAGTATACTCCTGTCTGCAATCTCGCCATACAAAGGGGAACTGATTTCTCTAGTAAGTCACCTGCGATTAAGGTAACTTTAACTGATGTCAGTATGTTAGGTGCAGTTTTAACCATATGAGAAAATAGGCTCATGCAACCATTTTCAGGTCCAGGTGAGGTGGTGGTTTTGATGAGGTCAATTTCCTCAACTGTATGGTGCATGGAATTCAGAGAAAAACTAAACAGTAATTCTAATGATCACATAAAACATTATTCAGGAATGCAATAGATGCATTAAGAAACCAGAGCAAGTCTAGTAACTTTCTTCTCCCACCCTTCCACATGTTACATCTAATAAAAACAGCAATGTCTACAATTAACCAATCCACCTTGGTTTGCACAAATTAAATCTTTTCTATTCTGGAAGTTCCACTGGTGAGGGCAGTAGAGGGGACGTTGATTATAGATAATGCAAAGTGACAACGAAGATAATCATGAAACTGATCGTGATATGCAGATCTATTACATACATTTTACATTCTAGAACAAGCTAAAATAACTTAGTAAAATATAAATTCCATCATCTAGTTAGCTGTTAAATTTCAGGCTTCACCTTCACATCTCCATTTGGTAACAGACTTTGAGCTTGAGCCAACCGTTTTGCTTCCTGCTCATACAAAAATAACATAAACTAATTGCTATGATAACCAGAAACTAGCAATAACATAGGCAAAAGTTTCAAGAGCAGCTCTATGGTCGAAGCATATCAAATAATCAAAAATTGAACAAGACAAAGCCGTCTTTCACAAAATACTTCTCAGTGATGCATCAGAGATTATATCATGAAATCTTATAAGACGAATTATTTTGATAAGCAGTGAATGTTCCATGAATTAATACTGCAATGCCGTCAAGCTGCACAAAAAGCTGTAAACTGAAATTCCAGCACTGATTTTGCGCAACTATAATTTCCAGAGCATAAATTCCTAATATTCCTCACTTAGGAACTTTGATCTAAGCATAAAATCTAACATTTATATAAAACCAGTTAATCGTTCCACAGGAAAGGAGGGTAACATACTAAGAACCACCACCACAACCTACTTTTGCAAACTTAAAAGGTAAAACAAATAAATATATCCGCAATCTAATTAAGCTTTTAGATGAAGCGGTCACACAATTTAACATGGTATTTATGCAGACAACCTAGGGTCAAGTCACATTACTACCGGAAAGAACTTAGGTGTGCTTGGCACCCTAGAATTAAAAAAAAAAAAAGAAAAAACAAAGAGAACCCTGCATGGAGGTGTGTTGCAAAAATGCATACTCTATCTAACAGCTAAAACTTTTAGATGAGAGTGTGACCAAATAACACTTTTTTAACTATCAAAAATAACAGCCTAGTTTCAGGCATTTTTCTTATTCTACATCAGAGGACCCATCAGAAAGATAATTGACATTCTTTTTTTTCCAGTACACTGTAAGGTAAAATCATCCTTAGATGGAGTCTCAAACATTCCCAAATAATCCTAAACGAGATCAGGTCTTCATTAACCCAGTCAATGAGAGGACTTTACATTTCTAGAAAAAGGTCATTTGAACTTCTTGAGCAAACAAAGTCTTTTTTGCTTCCATAAATTTTGTATTATTATGCATCTTCTTGATGCCAGCAATGAAATCTATTATTACTTCATCAATAAAAAAAGGTCATAGACATCTCCTAAATCAAGTAATTTGTGCTGAATCTATAAGATGGTCACCAAAGGAGCATAAACCTTTCAGCTATTCATAGATATACACTCGCTATATTAATTTGAAATGCAGTGTTGAACAAGCAAATGAAACTTACGGCTGCAGAAGCTGCACGAATTTCCCTATAAGCTTCCACTTCCTCAGGGAAAGCCTGTTCAAGCTCCTCCAGGAGATGCCCTCGCAAACCCTGTGACAAAAGAGAGAAGAAGTTATACATTCGAGGCTTTTCAAAATTGGACGAAAAACTCTAGTAAAACAAAGGAAATAGCCCTAGAATGAAAACCACAGTTGAAGGGATCAAACAATGGAAGCAGTGCAAAGAAGTTAAGAGTAGTAGACTAGTAGTTGCTGTCATATAATTAGCAGGAAGGTCAAGGTTAGCATTAGGAAGAGATTTTCACGAAGAGAAATATTATCATGAGCAGATAAAACAGTAAATAAGATAAATATAAATTTTCCTTAAGCAAGGGAAGAGAGGGTTTGGAGTGGGAGGTAGAGAGAAGTAGCATATCAAAAGTTATCCTCAAGTCTACGCTCTCAAGGATGAACGCCGAAGACAAAATGATAAAACCTAATGAGTGATTTCAACCTTTTTCCCTATTAAACCTGCACAGTAAAAGTTCCCGGTGCATATCAGAAGGTTCTTATAGGAATATCTTCTAACAGGCACCATCCATGCAGCACTATAGCGGAATGAAGTAAATTTTTCCAGTAGTAATATCATTTTAAATTGGATTGATTATTCTCCTCGCTTCATTAATTGTAGAAGTCTTTAGCTGTTGCAGGACTAGCTCTTTCCATTCGAGCAGTTACACCAACAACAATACGAAGTAAGCCTCAACCATAAACTAGCTGCACACGGCTATAAGAATCCCCACTATCCAAAAATTTTCCAATTAAACTCATTCCATCATTCAATAAATCTATTTAGTGAGCTTTAGATTAGCTCTAAGAGCTTCAGATTCTTTCCAACCCTAAACCATTCAAGCAGTTAATTTTTTTAATCAAGAAAATACAAAAATAACTTCAAACAGTTATTTAATTAACAAATATTTTAAATCTGAGCTTTAGATTTGGTCTAAGAGCAATAAGGAGATGCGCAAAAACTAGAACAGCACTCAAACGTATCTTTTTCCATAAAACAGATCCAGAAAGCAAGGAGTGAAAACTCGATGTTTTTTTTTATATGGGCACCATCGTCCATAAGAGTTAAGACCGTCTAGAATATAGCTACGCTAAGACAAATATATTATATCATGTTTCTCCATTGCACATGTTAGTGAAAATGACTCAAAAAGAAGGGGCATTTCATAGGTCCTTAGCATTTGAACTAGAAGTAATATAAGTTTCCACGACCATTTAGGTGAGAAGTTTCACACTTTTTGGTAAAGGCCTCTCCTTCCTTTAATTCTTCTTAAACTTTTACCTTTTCATTTCTATATAATATTTTTCTTGTTTATTTAACATACTTTTCTTTATGACTACTTTTTATCTCCAAATGACATACAACTGATCTTACTCTCTATCACCGGTCATTTTCTCCCTCAGGATCCTTAGGTAGCTCAGTGTTTAAAAAAGCGCTCGCTTCAGCGCTTTAAGCGAGAAGCGAGGCGAAGCGTGAAAGGCAGCGCTTCAGCTTGCTGAAGCGACTCAGGTCAGTAAAAGCGACCGCTTCTCTGTAAAAAGCGAGAAGCGGGGAAAGCGAAGCGAAGAGAAGAAGCGTCCGCTTCTCTGTATTAAAATACCCAACCCTATTTTATTAAAAACAAGTTTTTTGGATTAAACACTGATCTTCAACAACAGCGACTAGTATTCTTCAACTTCCAACAGCAGCGACTTCTTCTTTATCATCTACTTCTGATTTCTGAAAGAATCTCAAATCATCAACTAGGGTTGTTCTTTTTCTAGAATTTTACTGCCCAATTTTTCCAGAATTTTACTGCCCAATTTTTCCAGTTATTATCAGAGAATTCCTATGGTTTTTTATATCCTTTATAATTTATTCTTAGTTCTTATTGCCTTTCTTATGTGTTATGTAGTTGTTCTTTTAATGGCGCCAAAAGAAGATAGGAAAGATCCGGCTTGGGCTTACTCTGAAAGAGTTTGCGAGACCAACAAGATGGCAATTAGATGTCTTTTTTGTGACAAGATTTCAAATGGAGGAATCTATCGTCAAAAAGCGCATCTAATCGGCGGTGATCCAAATGTCGCATCTAGTCCTAAAGTTCCGTCGCATGTGAAGGAAGATTTGAAAGCATTCCTTCATAAAAAGAGAGAGTTAAAGACTCAACTGATTCATGAACAAGAACTGTATAATCTTGATGACGATGATGAAACAGAAGAAGGTGACGATGCTTCGTCGCTTCCACCAAAATCACAAAAGCGGGGAAGGATGCAACCAATGTCTTCTAGTTGTGGATCTACTGGCAAGACCAAAGGTCCTATGGATTGTTACTTCTCGCAAAAATCTGGAGATAAGGAAGGAAAAGGTGGTAATCCTCAAATTGATGCCAAAACGATTTTGAGGGATCGTGCAATTACAATGTTTGCGCGGTGGATGTATGATGCAGGTCTTCCTTTTAATTGTGTTAATTATACTGACACTTTTTCTACTTTTATTGAGGCCATAGGCCAATATGGTCCAGGAATGAAGCCTCCAACATATCATGAAGTTAGAGGGCCATATCTAAAAAAAGAGGTGGCAGAGGTGAACAAAATCGTGGAGGAGCACAAAGTAGAATGGAACAAGTTTGGTTGCTCCATTATGATGGATAAGTGGACGGCGAGAAATGGAAAAATGATCATCAATATCTTGGTGAATTCTCCTAAGGGAAGCCTGTTTCTTGAGTCCGTTGATGCAAGTGACTCTTCGACTGATTCAACCAAAATGTACTCTTTGTTCAAGAGTACAATAGACTCTATTGGAGCAGAAAATGTTGTTCAAGTTGTCACGGACAACGCCAGTGAAAATGTTAAAGCTGGCGATTTGATATCTGCTGGATACCCGCATATTTATTGGACTCCGTGTGCAGCACATTCCATTAATTTGATCTTTGGTGACATTTTCAAGGAAAGACCCTTTAGTTCAATCTTTAATCAGGCAATTAGAGTGTATTCCTATATTGTTCAAAGGCCTTTGTTATTGAATATGATGAAGAGATTCACTAAACAAAGAAGCTTGGTGAAACCCGCAAAGACAAGATTTGCTACTGCTTTCTTGACTTTGCATAGGATGTATGAGCAAAAAAGCAATTTGAAAAAGTTGTTTATTTCAGATGAGTACACTAACAGTGCCTATGGAAGGGAAGCTCGAGGGAGAGAATCTGCAGATATTATACTTTCTCCTTCATTCTGGAACAATGTGGTTCATGCATTGAAGATTGGTGGTCCTTTAGTTAAAGTGCTTCGTTTGGTGGATGGGGAGCAAAGGCCACCAATGGGCTACCTGTACGAAGCAATGGATAGGGCAAAAGAGGCTATTCAAGTCTCGTTTAGTGATCAAAGAAAATACAAAAGAGTCTTTGAGATCATAGATAAAAGGTGGAATAGTAAGCTTCATAGCCCTTTGCATGCAGCTGGACTTGTTTTGAACCCGGAACTATTTTATGACAATGAAGAAAGGATTCTAGGAGATGAACCTTTGTGGAATGGATACTATGAATGTATTGAGAAGTTGATACCTGAAAAATCCGTGCAAGATAAAATAACAGAGCAATTTAGTATTTATAGGAATGCTGAGCAACTTTTTGGAAAAAACATGGCGATTAGACAAAGAAAGACGAAGTCACCAGGTGAGCGAGTGCTTATATGTTGTTTTATAGTTAATAAGTTATTTCTTTATCCATATTATGTTTTGAAAATTTGTTCTACTTCTACAGTTGAATGGTGGAAGCAATATGACCATTCCACTCCGGATTTACAAAAGTTTTCCATCAAGGTTCTAAGTCTAACATGTAGCTCATCCGGGTGTGAAAGGAATTGGAGCGTGTTTGAACATGTAAGAACTAAGAAGAAAGATTTAGTATATTGAGATAATTAAATTATATCTCAATTGTCCTAAACTTACTAATTACTTATTATTTGCAGATTCATACCAAAAAAAGGAACAAACTAACCTTGAAGCGTCTCAATGATCTAGTATTCATTAAGTACAATAGAACATTGAGGCGTCGTTACAACGCTCGCAATGTAATAGATCCAATTAGTTTGGACAGCATCGATGATGCTAATGAATGGCTAACTGGAGTCCCGGAAGATCATGCAGATGAAGAAGTATTTGAGGAAACTTCTGATTTCACTTGGGGTGATGTTGCGGAGGCGCGTGGAATTGGGGAGAGGATTTATGGTTTGAGAGGGAGTACCTCAACTTCAAGTTCACAGAGGAAGGGAAAAGAGGCAGCTACTTTGTCCCTAGTTGATGAAGAAGAAGAAGTTGAAGAAGATGACGAGCAATACAATAATGATAGTGGAATACAAGAATTTGACAATCTTGTAGAAGAATAGGATGCTCATTTTGTGCTTTAATTGATGCTACTATTTAGTTTTAATATTGAAGTATTGAACATTTGCTTACAATTACATGTGTTGTCTATGCAATTTTTTTTTTTTTTTTTAAATTTCGCTTCACTTCAAAAAAGCGAGCGCTTCGCTTCTCGCTTCTCGCTTTAAGCGAAATGGGGTTTGTCGCTTTTTCTCGCTTCACGCTCTTCACAATACTGAGGTAGCTAAAACAAGCACAAAACACAATAAATTGTCCAAAATAAGGTTCAGGTCAAATTGACGCAGTGAAATACAAATCCAAATTTCTAAGACTTCCAGGAACCCATTAAGCCAAATGTACACTCTAAACAGTATTAAAGGCATTGAAGTGAAAAACAACCTTGAATGCATCTGTTTTCCCCTTAGTGACTTGGTTCTTGGCAATGCAACTATTCAACACATCCCTCGTAAATTCATCTGGATTCTTCCCATCATCAATCAAGCTATAACAGAAATTACCACGTATGAATACCAAAAATAAAAACATAATAAGAAAAATAAGTTTAGGATAAACAAGTATATTACTTCAGAACTTCCATAGGCACTTGAATATTGCATTTTTCTCCCAATTTCGCCATATTATCCAGCTCCAGCACAAGATTGTTCCTAAAAATTAAAAAAAAAAAAATTAAAGCAATAAAAAAAGGCACAAGAATTACGATTATCGAAAGTACAAAGCTAAAAAAGAATTATACGTACAGACGTTGAAGAAGGGGAAGTTGAGAGGAAACATTGTAAGAAGAGACGGTGAGATAAAGCTGGTGGAGAATTCCTAGGGTTTTGTCGATCGAATTTATGACTTGATTGAGATTTTGTTTTGACTCCTCGGCCGGTGAACCGGCGGTGGAAGCAGCGGCGGCCGTCGAATCGGCCGGTGATGCGTCGTTGGACTTAGGGTTTATTATTCCGTTGCCGCCGACAGAGTTATTCTGCGATGAGTCCATGTGCTTATGTTTGGATTTGCAAATCCGATCAGCGGATAGACGCAAAGAGAACTGCGAATTGGAGAATAGATAGATTTGCTTTGCTAGTCACTTATTGCGATGTGTTAGATATAGGTTTGGTCGGTTAATTAAGACATATATGCGTCCTATAAGCAAGATTGATTAAATAATTTATCTATATCTATATTTATATTATTATAAAAATAAAAACTCTAAAACTAAAAAATTAAATTACAAAAATATCCCTCTTAATATATTAATTGTCCTACCTAAGAAATTAAATAAAAAAAGGCGTCGGATAGCAAATAGTCACAACCATTCATATTTTTCATACGATGATACTCTATCATTCCACTTCACGAGGCAAGCCAAGATTTTCTGGACTGAAGTACATATTGTTTGAAGTTAAGTGTTTAAATTCTTTTTCACCACTCAAAGACCTTTCTTTTATTCTCTTGTAAAACTTCCACGTCCAATAAATCTCAATTACTTTCTCTTTTTCATCATAATTAAATACGTTATTTCATAACAAAGAAAAAAGTATGCTCTTGGGTTTTTCAGTGTTATTTCGCTAGCCTATACATCATTCTATGAGAAGATTTCAGGTTGATTGGTTTGCTGCTTTGATATATTATTTAGTAGATTGGAACCCTATAATTTAAAGTTAAATTACCTAAATATCTTTCTTATTTAATAAAATAAAATACCATTGTTAATAACATAAATGGTTATTTTGATTATTTGGTAAGGGATACAATATTTCATTCAAATTAAAAGTTACATGAGCCATTTGGATTACTTGGCAAAGGATGCGTACATAAGCCACCAATGGTCACGTGGATGATCATCTCACTCCATATAGATTATCTTTAACCAGATAAATTCAAACCATTTCAAGCAACCATAAGAAACAAAATCAACAACACCCACAAAGGAAACATGAATTCCTTCGATGAGGCAAAATGCACCAAAGGAGACTCTCTGGTAATTTTTTAGACTTCATTGATTAATACTTCATCAAATGTATTTTACTCCTATTTACTCAATAATTTCTTTAAAATACGCATGTATATTCTTTTAATATTCTTGACATTTAATTGAAAGTTAAGGCTTCTCCATTTTATATGTTACTCTATTAATACGGACATACTTAACGTTTACTTATGAACCAAAGGTAGTTGTAATTAGTTAACTTATTTGTTAATTTTATCATAATCATTAATTAATATAATATTTAATTATAAAATTCGGGTGTGATCATATAACCTTATTGGTGCTAGGAGAAGAAGATGGTGAAATGCTACAAAAATTGATTAATGAAGCACCTGTTGTAGCACTATATTTTGTTACGGGTACAATATACCAAAGGTAGTGTATCAAAAAAATTATATTTATAGTAAATTCTTTATCTTTTAGATTATACTTAATCTTTTTCTTTTTATATTTTAGAAAGAAATTTCGTGATACTCCACTATAGTTGTTAATAGTATACTCATAAATGTAACGTTTCAAAAAGCTATATCTCTTCAAAAATGATAATTATATGACTTGATTTTTTAATTTACGAAATTATTACTAAAATTTATTATTTATTATGTAATATTTAATTGAAATACATGCATAATATGTATAAAAGAACAAAATTAAAAAATAACTGTAATACATATATTGTTAAAAGAGGCCATAGACGTGAAGATTGGGGATATCATAATTCATTTGACCATATAGAGGTACATTCTTCCAATCACTTTAAAAAATGAATAATTAACCTAAATAGTCGCACATCCAACTGCTTAAACTAAAAATAGCCGATGAATATATAAATATATATAATTCATATATAAAAATTATATAATTATGTATAATAAGTGTATAGTTTATCTATATCGACTAGAAAAAAATTAACAGCAAAAATTCGCATGTTATTTGTGTAATGATCCCTTAAAAAATTATACGCTTTTTAGAGTGTATTCAATCTAATCATTTATAGAGAGAGAGAGATTTAATGCAAATATAAAAAAACTAATGATGACCCAAGCATTTTTTCTAGCAAGAAAGTAAATTTTGTAAATGATATTGCTGTACATCATTGTTCAAGCATTGAAAATCTTGATTACAGCCAAAGGAAAGCACTTATACTTTTCAAATCTTTTCCTACATTTTTCTATATCACTAAATAAGTCAATAGTTTATGTATGTTTGTTGATACCCTCTAAAATTTTAGGTATTTGAGGATAAAGAATGTAGAATTTCCTTTGTCCCAATTTATGTGATACTCTTTTATTTTTAGTAAGTTTCAAGATGAATGTCACGTTTCCTTATCTAGAAATAATTTATCTTTAAAATTTATGCTTTCAATTATTTAAAGCCATACAAATATTTATAATTTATTTTAGACCACAAATTTCAAAAGTTTTTCTTTCTTTCGTAAACTCAGTGTCAAGTCAAACATCACTACATAAATTAGAGCAGGGGGAGTAATATTATACTCTTTGAAGTTATACGATATTTGTTTAGTTGCGATATTAAAACGTATACAATCAATCTTTCAAAATGTTACATTACCTTTCCATTTAATATTTAATTTACAAAACATATCAAGTCATAATATTTTCCTTATCTTGTAGTGATCCTTTTAAAATAACCTACTAACTTTTTTAGTACAAAAAGAAGAATTCTAATTATATCGCAAATTGGTGTTGAGTAAGAATAAAAAAATTCACATTGCTTATAAAAGTTGAAACACAAAATCTAGAGATCAAGTTACAAGACATTTAACTGAAGAGAAGACACATGAAGTTGAAAAGGTTGGTGCAATCGAAATTGAAGATGAAGATATAAACACTAAGATAACAATCGAACACCAAAAATTTTGAAGAAGACAATGGTGATATCCAATATAATTATTATTAGGAACGATAGAAAAGAAAATACAACTAGAGTATCATATATAATGAAGTATACACTTTATTACATGATTATCACAAAATATTCAAAATGAGTAAAAAAAATCACATGCATTTAATTAAAATTTAATTGTTCATCTTTGTAGATTTAGACGATATTCAATCATTTTAACTTCGACAAATAAGTGACGATACACATTGATTATTTACACAAACTTATATTTTATTCTTTCATGTATAATTTTTTCCTCAATTGTTTTTAAAATTTTATTGATATTAATTTATAAAATCATGTATATATGACTCGGTATACACGTGCAACGCACGTGCCAAGAAACTAGTAAATATAAAAACATAAGTAAACTTATTTTCAAATTTAAGTTATATACACCTTTTACTGTAAAGTATTTTTTATATTTTTTATATTAGCAGATCATTCAAATAATGATATTAAATAAATTACGCGCTACCTATAATAGGTCAAGATAATTTGATAATGTAAAAATTATATTACACTACTTGTGTATATAACTTAAATTTCATTTTAAAATCAAATTTGAATGTGACTAAGTTCTATAATTATATGCATAAACTAAAAATTAGAGCCTACTATTTATTTAATATAAAACAAAAAATTATTTAAGCCCACCGAAAGTGTACATTTTTGGCTATTGCGATCATTTGGTGACCATGGAAATAGTGTTGTAATTTTTATGTGACAAAATAAAGTTTTATGACTTTATTATAAAATATATATATAAATATGTAACGAACTGTGAAATTTGACCCCTAACACTTTTCCCTGGAAGACTTCAATCTAGATATTAAAGACCCCTGGTTGCCGAATTCCACCAACTCTTTTCCCTGAAAGACTTCAATACGCGGAAATAATGCTAGAAGTTGATTCTAGTTGCCATTCTTTTCCTAAATCTGTTGTCTTTGAAATTATCAGTGATGGTGAAGACAAAACTGAAATACCTCATTAGAAAGTGTATTATAAAATTGTATACGAGTAAAACCGAGCCCACTGAATAGCTCGATTTCCCGGTGAGTCAAATGGAGCAGGAACGTAATCGTAATGAATCGGAGTCAGAGCGAGGAGCCCCTCGTATCGGGGCTCGAACAAAACACCTACCCTCGGGGGTATCAAGACCACGTCTTCCAGGTTCGGTTCGAGGATCAAGACTCCGGAAAGCATTACCAAACAGATGCACACGACTAACAAAGGGCAGTAATGTCTGTGCCCAACCGGATATCGCGGCGTGAATCTCGCCCCGTATCGGCAGAAAATCAGTGATTAGCGAAACAGAAGATTTTTACCTTTCATAGAATTGTACTTAGCGTAAAACTCCCCTACTATATAAAGAGGAAGCTTATTATTCATGAGGGATATTGTAACACGCATATCAAGGCAATTTGTTACAATTCTCTTTGTTGTTCAAAGTTCTTACTTTTGTTCTTAAGTTCTTCATAAGTACAAGCTTGGAATCGATGGCAGGTTCTTCGTCGAGCCATCAATCGAGCCCGGAATCACCCTTATCATTGGTTTGGTCATTTATTACGTCTTTCATTTGCTTAATCTAACGTCACTAATCACTCGTATTGAATTAATCCACATATCCTTAAAACCACATATAAATTCAATTGTTATCAGTTTTTTAGGGTAAACAGTTTGGCGCCGACCGTGGGGCTAGGGATAATAGTGGTAATTTGGTACAAATTTTCATAACGCACTCTATTTTACACTTGTTCTTTGAAATTTTAATTTCAGGTCAAATAAAAAATATCGAACTCTCAATTTGCTCATTTGAATGTTGATGTTGATTCTAGCCACCATGGCGAGAACAATAATGTAGTGCCCAGCAACGAGGTGCCTCCTGTTGACCCCAGCGGAGTTCCAGTTGTGGACCCGATCGATGCTAACTCACATGCGACTATCGACGCAAACTTGCCTACCGACCCCGAAAACAGAATTCGTGGAGGAGCCCAATCGATAGCCCAGGTTACACATGACGGCGAAGGTAATGGGATCAATTTGCGGGTGATCTTCAAAATGTTATAGGCTCAACATGCAACGATAGCCCAGTTGTAAAACCAAAGTCGCGCCCCCAGCAGAGTTGAGCCCGAACCATCCCGGAAACACACCCGCAGAAACGAACCAGCCACGAAAAGGTCGGGTGAAGTTGAACCCGGGACCAACCCCGAGATAATAAAGATGCTTGAGGAACTGACAAAGCGGGTGGAATCAGGAGAAAAGAAAATCGAAGACAACGACAAAAAATTGGAGACCTATAACTCTAGGGTTGATCAAATCCCAGAGCGCCCCCGATATTGAAGGCCTGGATTCCAAGATATTTGTCCAAAAATATTTCCTTCCAAGCGCAGCTCCGAAACCCCAAAGAAGATTTCGTATGCCCGAAATTCCAAAGTATAACGGGACCACAGATCCAAATGAACACGTGACCTCCTACACGTGTGCCATCAAGGGAAATGACTTAGAAGATGATGAAATTGATTTGGTTATGCTGAAAAAGTTTGGCTAAACTCTGTCTAAAGGAGCAATGATATGGTATCACAACCGGCCCCCTAATTCCATTAATTCATTTGCTATACTTGCAGATGCCTTCGTAAAAGTTCATGCCGCGGCCATCAAAGTCGAAACCAGAAAATCAGACCTCTTTAAAGTCAAACAAAGAGATAACGAAATGCTGAGGGAATTCGTGTTGAGGTTTCAAATGGAAAGGATGGATCTGCCCCCGGTTGCGGACGATTGGGATGTTCGAGCATTCACTCAAGGACTTAACTCCCAAAGCTCTTTGGCTTCACAACAGCTAAAACAGAATTTGATAGAGTACCCTAGGGGTGGGCATAAAATCCGAAAAACCGAATTCTGAACCGAAATAATTTAGTATTTCAGTTTCGATTTTTTCGGTATTTCGTTATATTTTGGTACAGAAATTACGGTATTTCGGTACTGTATACGGTATTAGATTTTTGATATTTCGGTATTTTGGTATACCGAAATACTAAAATATTTTAATCCCCAAGAGCCCTAATTCCCTAATCCCTTAGAGGTTTAGAGGCAGACTTACGGGCAGTATCTGCTCTTACCCCCTTTCCCTTTCTATTTTCTAACCTAGACTTCTCTAAAAAAATCAACTTTGCTTGGCTGCTGTTGATTCACGAGTCACGACTACAATAGCTTCACGACCTTGGCGACAACGACTCCTCTCTTCGGCGACTGCTTGTTTGCTCATTGTTGACCTTTATTCAGGTTCATAACTTCTTCATTCTTCATTGTTAACCTTCATTCATGTGAGCTATAATTTTTTGGATTTAAACCCAAGCTATTCTGCTAAGTGAATACTGTCCAGCTATAATTTGTTCTAGAAAGGGTTGACTTGTTTGTAAAATTAAGCATTTTCCTTGGTTTTCGAGGTATGTAGACACTGCCTAAATCCTCTCTGCTTCAATCAAATAGTAAATCTGTATAACTTAATACTCTCAATCAATGGATAGTTAAAACTTATGAGTGAACATGGTTTATCAAAAATTCAAAACGGATATGTTAAGATTTAATTATAATCTTTTGCAAAAATGATGGATAGTACTTGTGCTGTTTGATATTAATAAAATGGGGAAAATATAAATTAAAAATTTACAGAGTGTTCTATAGTGTTGCTTGTAGTGTTCTGTAGTGTTTTTCTTATAGTATTCTATTTAATGTTTTGATTATAACAATTTGTGTTTGTATTCGTTTTAATTTTGTATAAATAACGGATGAAAGTAGAGTAAGTGATGTTGGTTCAACTGAAAGCTTACCTATTACTGATGATAGCAGTGCCAACACAATTGATACTCAAGATTCTAAGAAAAGAAAATCCATAGAACCTAGATCTATTGTTTGGAAATATTTTGATAAATTTCAGGAAAATGGGGTCGGTAAAGCGAGGTGTAAATATTGTAAGTAAGCTTATACCCCTAATTCATCTAGGAATAGAATAACAGGATTGAGAAGTCATTTGAATAGATGTAAATATGTCACGACCCGAAATTCCCACCTTCGGACCGTGATGGCGCCTAACATTTCACTTGCTAGGCAAGCCAACGTTAGAATAATATTAACCAATTTTTAAATTATTAATAATCAAAGAAACAAATGCGGAAGCAAAGTTTGAAATATAGTGAATAATCCATAAAAATAATGGTGTCTAAATACCATCCCAGAATTAGTGTCAGAAGTGCACGAACTTCTAGAATAAATACAAATAAAGGTCTGAATAAAATAAAGTTGTCTGAAAATAAACACACAGCTAAAGTAAAATAGACGGGGACTTCAGAACTGCGGACGCCATGCAGTTATACCTTAAGTCTCCTCTGGTAGCTGAAATCCGAGCAAGTCTATGGTACATCGCTGAGACCAACTCCAAAATCTGCACAAGAAGTACAGAGTGTAGTATCAGTATAACCGGCCCCATGTACTGGTAAGTGCTGAGCCTAACCTCAACGAAGTAGTGACGAGGCTAAGGCGGTTCACTTACATTAACATGTACGCAATATTAATAATAACCACAAATAATAAAAATAAATCAGGTAACTCATTTATAATAATTGAAGCCAACCCAGCAGTCATAATCCATTATTATTTCAACCCAATTCTGTTGCAGCGTGCAACCCGCTCTCACAATATATTCACATTCAATTCTGTTGCAGAGTGCAACCCGCTCTCCCAATATTTTTATTTTAATCAAGTCTGTCATATTTTTATTTCAATCAAGTATATATATAGACTTTTAAATAAGTCTGTTGCGGCGTGCAATCCGATCCCCCAATATTGACTTTTCATTAAGTCTATTGCGGCATGTAATCCGATACCCCAATATTGACTTTTAATAAGTCTGTTGCGGCGTGCAACCCGATCCTCCAATATTAACTTTTTAATAAGTCTGTTGCGGCGTGCAACCCGATCCTCCAATATTAACTTTTAATAATTCTGTTGCGGCGTGTAACCCGATCCTCCAATATCTCCATTTCAATCAATTCTTATAGAAGAAATTCCCCAATAAATGCAACAATTAATATAAAATCATAAGACAACAAGCATACAACAATTATGATTTAATTATGAAACAAACAATGACAAATAACAAATTATTATAGAAATCAGGGAGAAAGTAGGCAGTTTAATATTTAATATGCTAAATGTCAAATAACAATTAAAACACATAATTCAAATAGCATGTAACAATTAATGCAGGAATTCAAGAATTAATATTTGACAAAGAATAAGAGAGAAACAATTATTATAATAATTAATTTATGATTAAAAATAATTTATGATTTTTCAAGTAAGCAGGCAAATAATTAATTTGACGACGTATAGACACTCGTCACCTCGCATATACGTCGTTTACATGCAATTCACATAACAAATAATTTAAGGGTTCTATTCCCTCAAGTAAAGGTTAACCCTGACACTTACCTCGCTTTATAAATTCCAATCAATTATTCAACCACAACTTTTCCTTTTAAATTTGCCTCCAAAAGCTTCAAATCTATTCACAAACAATTCAATATATTCAATACTAATCATAGGAATTAATTCCATATGAATTTACATATTTTTCGGATAAAAATCTGAAATTCATTAAAATATTCGACAGTGGGACCCACATTTCAAATCTCGGAAAAACTCACGAAATTCGAACACCCATTCTGAGACGAGTCCAACCATACAAAAATTATCCAATTCCAATGTTAAATGGACCTTCAAATCTTAAATTTTTGTTTTTGAAAGATTTTATAAAAATCTGATTTTTTCTTCCATAATTTCACGGACTCATGATATAAATGAGTATGAAATCGTAAAATATAATCAATATAGGATAAGGAACACTTACCTCAATATTTTTCCGTGAAAATCGCCAAAAAATCGCCTTACCCGAGCTCAAAAATGGGTTGAAACCCCATTTCCGAACTTAAGTTCTGTTTCTCGTATTTTTACTCTTCTCGTTTGTGAAGGTACTCTCGCGAACGCGAAGCACAAATTTGTGCTGTCCAATTTTTACTCCTCGCGAACGCGATGCTTGCCTGGCTTGGCCTTCGCGAATGCGAGATGCCCTTCACGAACGCGAAGGCTAATTTTTCCTGGCCAGTCTCTTTCCCTTCGCGAACGCGAGGCTTCTGTCGCGAAGGCGAAGCTTTGAACCTCAAGCCTTCGCAAACGCGGTCGCTATGTCGCGAACGCGAAGCACAAAATGTGCCAGCCCCAATTTGCTCTTTGCGTTCGCGAGAGTACCTTCGCGAACGCGAAGAAGGACACACCAGAAGCCTGAAGTCTGCAGAAAACCAGATTTCCTAAGTTCGAAATCATCTCGTAGCCTATCCGAAACTCACCCGAGCCCTCGGGGCTCCAAACCAAACATGCACACAAGTTCTAAAATATCATACGAACTTGCTCGCGCGATCAAATCGCCAAAATAACAGCTAGAACTACGAATCAGACACCAAATCAAAGGAAGTTTTCAAGAAAACTTTAAAACTTATATTTTTACAACCGGACGTCCGAATCACGTCAAATCAACTATGATTCTCACGAAATTCGGCAGACAAGTCATAAATATTATAGTGGACCTACACTGGGATTCGAAACTAAAATACAGATTGGAGGTCAATAAATCCAACATCAGTAATTTCTTAAAAATCATTAAGCTTTCAAGCTTTTAATTATTTAATCAAAATTTTACATCTCGGGCTAGGGACCTCGGAATTCGATTCCGGGTATATGTCCAAGTCCCAAATCACAATACAGAGCTACAGGAATTGTCAAAATACTGATCCAGGTCCGTTTGCTAAAAATATTGACTGAAGTTAACTGAATTGAGTTTTGAAGCTCTATTTCGCATTTTAATTAATTTTTCACATGAAAACTTTCCGAAAAATTTTACTTACTGCGCATGCAAGTCGAGGAATGATAAATGGTACTTTTCGAGGTCTTAGAACACAAAATTACTTATTAAATTTAAATATGACATTTTGGGTCATCACAAAAGAATACCCACCTAACATTGATAAAGATAATACTCAAACAAGGATAAACTTTCAATCTTGCCAAAATGATGGAGAATCGCTTTGGAAATTTGATCAAGAAGTGATTAGGAGGGCTTTAATTGAGATGATAGTTATTGATGAACTACCATTTAGTTTTGTAGAAAAGGAAGGCTTTATGAAGTTTATGAGAATAGCTCAACCACTATTTCGTCTTTATTCTCGTAGAGCAATAACAAGGGATTATTATGAAGTTTATGGTGAATTGAAGCAAAATCTAAGAAGGTCTTTTAGAGAAGCACAACCAAATATTTGCCTCACAACGGACACATGGACTTCATTATAAAGAATAAATTATATGTGTTTGACAACCCACTTCATTGATAGGGATTGGAAGTTGCATAAAAGAATACTAAATTTTTGCTCTATCACTAGTCATAAGGGTGAAGAGATGGCTAAAGCTATTTGTAATTGTTTGCTTGAATGGAAATTAGACAAGGTGTTCACTGTTACCGTGGACAATGCTTCTTCAAATGATGTCACAGTCAAAGAATTGTCTAAAAAGTTAGATATATGAAAAACTAATATGATGAGTGGTAAACATCTTCATGTGAGATGCATGGCTCATATACTTAATCTAATTGTGCAAGATGGTTTGAAAGAAATTGATGCTTCTGTCACATGTGTTAGAAATATTGTGAGGTATGTGAAATCGTCGCATGTAATGACCTTAAAGTTTAAACGATGTTATGCACATGTAAAGCTAGAATGTACCAAAACATTGTGTTTGGATGTTCCTACTAGGTAGAATTCCACCTATTTGATGTTGGATATGGCGCAAAACTTTGAAAAGGCCTTTGACAAGTTTCATCTTTTTGATGAAGGATTTTCTGCTTATCTTTGTTCTCATCTTTGTGAAGACGGTAGTAGTGCAGGTCCTCTTGAATCTGATGATTGGGTGAATGTGAGAAACGTGATAAAGTTTCTTACAAGATTTCACGAGCTTGCCAAAAAAGTTTCAAGTTCACGTTATGTCACTTGCAATGCTCATTTTGAGGATGTATCTGAACTTTATTGTCATTTGAAAATGTGTTTAATTATTGAGGATGAGAGTTTGAGAAAAATGGCTTAGAGGATGCAAGAAAAGTTCAAGAAGTATTGGGGTGAGCCTGAAAAGATGAATAAAATAATTTTTATTGCTTCCGTCTTGGATCCACGTAACAAGTTTGAATATGTTAGCCTTGCACTTGATGAAATTTTTGGGGTGGAAAAAGGGAAGAAAATAAATGATGAGGTGTATGCTTATATGAATTCTTTATTTCTAGAATATCTAAAAAAGTATTCATAGGGATCTTGTCCTCAATCTCCATCTAGATCTACTTCATCTGATAACATAAATACATCTAGTGGGAGTGTTATAACTGCATCATTAATAAGGACGAAGCTTCACTTGAAGAAACAAAAGGAAGACAATGGAAGTAGGGGTGCTAAATCGGAGTTGGATAAATATATTAGTGAAGAACAAGAGCCTTTTAGTGGAAAAATTTGATATTTTAAGTTGGTGGAAAATAAAATGCTCCTAGATTTCCTATTCTTTCAGAGATGGCTCGTGATGTGTTGGCCATTCTAATTTCTAGCGTGGCGTTGGAATGTGCGTTTAGCACCGGTGGCCGTATTCTTGATTCATTTAGGAGTTCATTGACTCCTAAATGCGTGCAAGCTCTTATTTGTGTTCAATATTGTCTTAGAGAAGAGATGAATCCTATTAGTGTTGAAGAAGAGTGGGAGTATCTTGAGAAACTCGAACTCGGTAAGCTTTAAAAGGAAGACAATGGAAGTAGGGGTGCTAAATCGGAGTTGGATAAATATATTAGTGAAGAACAAGAGCCTTTTAGTGAAGAATTTGATATTTTAAGTTGGTGGAAAACACAATGCTCCTAGATTTCCTATTCTTTCAGAGATGACTCGTGATGTGTTGGCCATTCCAATTTCTAGCGTGGCGTCGGAATGTGCGTTTAGCATCGGTGGCCGTATTCTTGATTCATTTAGGAGTTCATTGACTCCTAAATGCGTGCAAGCTCTTATTTGTATTCAAGATTGGCTTAGAGAAGAGATGAATCCTATTAGTGTTGAAGAAGAGTGGGAGTATCTTGAGAAACTCGAACTCGGTAAGCTTTAATATTTTGTGTGTGTTTTAATTCAAAATAATATATTACACTTGCTTATGTTGAATGACATATTTGGCCTACTTATCTTTAGATATGGAAAATAATGGAAGCACTACTAGCATTGTTGATGTTTAGTTGCAAGTTGAGTGGTAAGTTTAATACTCTATTTGTTTGGTAATATGCTTTTGTAGTTTTGTTCTTTTATCATCAAAAAATTATATTCTAACTTATGGCTTTATCTTCTTTTTTAGGTTCAAATTCAATCATGCCATGTGCTCCTAAAGTGCGCTCACATGTTTGGGAACACTTTGAGGTGGTCGAAGATAACAAAGAAGTTCACAAAGTAGAGTACAAGCACTGGGGTTGAGTCTATAATGTTCATCCAAAGAGGGATATCACATATAGTTTAAGGAAGCATATCAGGGGCTGTCTTGAGCGTCTATAAGAAATTCGTATTTAAGTTTATTTGAGACAATATGTTATTTTTAATTTGTTAGACTTTTTAAGCTTAATGTGTTAGACACTTAGACTTCTGGGCCAGTGTTCTCATGTTGAGGTTGCCGCTGCTTGTTAGTTACAATTGTAGCTTTATGTTTTGGCAGGTGTATGCACTCTCTGTTTTTGTTGCATCTGAATATTGTCGAATTCTGATTTCTGTTGATGCTTGTTAGATGGCAGATGTTGTTACTGTGTTGCATTCTGATGCTCGTTTAAAGAAGTGCTTGAATGGACAACTTCTCTATTCATTTGTGTTTATTATTTAATATACTTTAATTCTAATTCTTTTTGTGTTTCTGTACTTTAATTAGCCTCGTTAGTTGGCTAGTTTCTTAGTTAGCGTGACTTGAATCCATTTAGGAGATGCATGGACTGCTTGCTTGGAGCCTTGGAATGTTGGTTTTGGCGTTTTGCTGTTACTCTATTTCTTATATATCTGTACTGTCATACCAGAGTTTATGTTTTTTTTGGTTCATCTTGGCTCTATATAACTGTTGTGATCTTAAGAAATCGAGAAGTATATGGTTCAGAAAGGCTAAAAAGAACAACATTGCTTTTCTTGATTGAGAAAATTTTCTCTTGAGTTTTGTAACTGCGTCGGAATGAAAAACAGCTCTAGATGCAGGGGCTATCAACTTTTTGAACTGGAACTTGTAGATTTTCTTTTACAATCCTAAGCTTAATAAAAGATGTAGGATGACTGATGCTTGCGGTGGGTTATATCAGGGAATTTTTCTGATAAGGAACATCCTATCTAGAATGGAACATTGCTTGAAGGAATTGTGTTATTGGGCACTTCATTTTAAGTCCAACAATGGCTTTTTTCCTACTTACCCTTTGGTGACATGGTCTGAGGTTTAAGGTCCTTCGCCCTAACTCTTCCTTACTTTTACCATAGGAAGAAGGGGATTCGTAGTATTTCATCATAATTGAGGGAAGGAGATGAGGAAGATGCACTGTCTTGTATTCTATGTTTCGTACTTTTGTTAGTTGGCTGATTTTTGTTGATGCTTGTTAGGTCATAGATGACAGATGCTTGGAATGTTGGTTTTGCGCTTTTGCTATTACTCTATTTCATCCAAATATCATATCAAATATAAATTCTTTTAGCAAGCAGCAGCTAGCATAGCACATCGTGTCCAAACGTCCAGTCCACTGTCCACTCCATCTATATCATCTATTCCGTTAATGTATCAAACGAAACCATACCGAAATCGTACCGAACCAAAGAAAGAAATATTAAACCGTACCGAACTACTTGGTATAATATTTGGTAAACACAATCGGTAAACCGAATACCGAAATACCGAACTGAAGTACCGAATGCCCACCCCTAGAGTACGTAGCGGTAACTTGGGCTAACGTCCATAATAGGTATTGATGTCGCCCAATCTCATACCACAAATATAGGTAGTGAGGCGGTCGAAGCAATAATAAAACCCAACGCAAGTCGGGGTCGAATCCTCAGGGAGTTAGAATTGGGATTAGGTATATGCTTAGTGTAATTGTACGATATGCCTTAGATTACACTTCCACATTCTTCTTTATTATTTCTACTTCTACTTTAAACTATTGATTGCAATTATAATACTAGAAGACAATATTTTTGGTTTTGGTTGTTTTCTAAATGATAAAAGATCCAGGGTCGTGACTTCCACCTAGGTGGTTACCTAATGGGTTGTAAACTCTAGGATATGTTTGATTGGTCGGGGTTATAATATAGCAATCACACATAATTACCCACTCTATACCTCTTGGTAGTTTGAGTAATTTTGCTCAATTTGGCTTTCTCAAGGCCAAATGGGTATTGCACAAAACAAGTGATAAATGCTCAAGTCGGGTCTTACTATCTCTAGATTCAACCCTTTAATTGGAGCTATCAATTTTTTGAGTTCGCCCCAATTTCTTATTAGCCAAGTTTTCCTAGACTTAGTCTCTCTTTCTCAAGTAGAGACTAAGTCAATTAGGCATGAATCAATGTTTGCAACCATTAATTCTTGAATTCAAGCAAGAACTAGGCTAAATATCACTAACCCAATCACAAACAAGTCCTAAATCAAACACCCATTAAGTACCCACACTAGGGTTGGGCCACAACCCTAGCTAGAAATTTAGCTACTCATGAAAAATGAAGAAATACAAGAAGAAATTAAGATAGAATGCATAATAATTGATTAAGGAAATAAACTCTAATGTTTAGAAGCTAATCTAGTACAATATTACTCAAAACAGTAAAGAAAAACGGCTCAGGTGCTCTCCCAAAACAAAACTTACCCTAAATATGACAAAAAGTTCTATTTATACTAACCTGAAAATATCTGACAGAACTACCTCTACAGAGGTTGTGCGACCGCGTAATTCTGAGTGTGCTCTGCACTCTGAGCTTGACTGGTCAACTGGGCCTTCTGCGGTCACATAAAAGTGGGATGCGGCTGCACTTCATCTAATTGTGCGGTCCGCACATTTCTGAGTGCGGCCGCACACTTGACTTGGGCTGGGACCTGGACCTTCTTCTGCGGACCGCATAATTATGAATGCGGCCATACCTTTGAATCCCGCGGCCGCACAATAATAGTGCGGTCTGCACAGCTTCAATCAAGGCTCTCCGATTCTTGTCGTTTGTGGGCTACATAATAGTGAATGCGACCGCACTTGGCATCCTGCGACCGCACAATAATGGTGCAGTCCGCATTTCTTCAGCTTGCCCAAAATTCCAACTCTCTGAATCTCTCTTTTGCGGCTGCACCAAAATTATGCGGTCAGCATATTCTGAAGCTAATATGACAGGGCTTCTTCATTGTTTGTGGCCGCACACAGTATTGTGCGGTCCGCACTGTAAGCATTTTTGCCTTGTTTTGGTATTTGTCCAATTTTGACTCTTTTTTGAGTTGATTTTCACTTTTTTGTCTCGTCTCCCAATATTCCTGTATGAAAGCACATTTTACTAGTTTCTGGGAATACCTTTAAGCATTTTTGAGCTAAAACGCAAGTAAAAGAGAGCAACTTAGCGGTCAAAATCCCTACTTATCAACTCCCCCAAACTTAAGTTTTTGCTTGTCCTCAAGTAATTAAGGCAATTCCCACCTCCACTAGAAAAAGGAATATTTTAGCTGGCCTAAGGTGAATCAATCACACATCAATTGGGACCAACAATTACCCACAACATGTATGAATTATCAACAATGCAATGATTTGACTTTTTGAGTACAATAGTTCTAATGTGACTCTAGAGCATCAAGAGTTGACTTTATTCATCAAGGAAGCTCGCTCTTTCATGTAGATCATTGTGGATCCCAAACTCCTCCTCCTCTACTCTTCATTAGCATATCTCACTTTAGAATGTAACACTCGATGCAAGGATTGTGGAAAGCTCGCTCATTTCTCTCAAAAGAATGCCACAAGTCCAGCTCTAAGTAACATAAGCTTGCCCATTATGTAAATCACCACTAATGTAAGCTCACTCAACTTGAAATCATGTAGGGCTTTTGCGGGATGTAATGAAGGCTTTTGGACTAAGGTAGGACTTGTTGGAATAGAATGGTTTCATCTTTCCTTAAGTACTCCATTTTCTCTTTGGCTCATACTTTGTCTACTCTTTGAGTCAGTTCCTTTTTCCTCGGGGGAACTAGAGAGACGTAACGTCACTCTTTCTTGGTCATGACATTCATTTTTCTCCTTTTCTATTTACTCCATATCCTTCATCATTATTTTCTTTGAATCCCTTCAACTTTCTACCTTATTCACTTTCTTTTTGACATTTTTCTTTTTATTCTTTATTTCTTTTCTTTGCCTTCCCTTTTCTTCCTTTCTTTCTCTTCTTTGTACCTTTTTTCACTTTCAAATTCCTCGTCTCTCCCCCCAAACTTATGTATTTGCTAATTGTTTCTCAAGAATGTTAAGAAAAGATTGGGTGCCAAGAGAGGGTCATTACAAAACGGATAAAGGCTAACGTGGTTATTGAAAGAAAGAAGGCTTAGGCTCAAATGGGTTGACTAGGGATATCACATTGGTAGGATATGGAAGATTTCAAACTTCAAATCGTATCAAGGATAGCCTACAATCATTTCTCAAGCCATGCTACACTTATTTCGCTTAGAAAAATATTCGGGGCAAGTTCTAGACTATTAGCACGGGAACTTGGACTTGCAATTCAGTACCTCCCCTTTCACGCTGCTGAATTGCAAAAGAGACCGGAGTCGAGGGACCACAACAACCCTAGTTAAGATTGAGAATCACAAATGGCTCGACTGAACCACTCGATGATTGTTTAAGTCAACACAAGAGTCAAAAGGTCACAACTAGAGCTATTTTATGCCAACAACTTTGTTTTTAACCATAAGGTTGGAGGTAAATGTGTTGGTACCAAGTGAAGCATGCTTGAGACCCTTTTATTCATTACTACTATATTTTCCTAAACATAAAAGAAAACAGACTCAATCCCTTAAGAAGGTTGTCACGCCATCCATCGTTGGGAAGAGCCATCCGGTTCACACAAAATCTACCTTTGGAAAGAACCGTGGCATTAAGAAAACCAAAGGCTTATTAATCACTCAAACGTAAAAAGAAGCTAACAAATAAAAAAGAAACTACTAAAGTAAATAAAAAGTTATACTACTAAGAAAGACAAAGTAAAGAAGCTACGAAATAAACTACGGAAAGCAAGATAAATGAATATACAAACCGAAGTAAAATGAATATATACATAAGGGAGACTGAATATATACATCAAACGAATGGGAGAATATATACATACCAAAGAGAAAATAAAGATAAAGAAAAAATAGTATGAGTGTTATTACAGGATACATATCAATGTCAATCAATCAAAATAGACCACCCCCCGAATAAAAATAAGTATTATCCCCAATGCTTAACAAAAATAAGAACAAGGAAGGGTAGAGAGTTAAGATAACTCCCTATGTGGTCTCAGTCTGCATGGGATCCGCAGCACCCTCTGTCTCCTCTAGCTGTATCTCATCATCCCCTGGCTGAGGGACAACAGGATTGCTGAGCATCTGGATCATCTCCTCAGCGGTGTGGGCAGTCGCAACCGGCTCCTCAGACTGGCCGGCTGCTATATGTGATGCCTCTGGTACTGCTGGTGCTGAAGGTGCTCCCTCCATAAGTAATTCCAGTGGTAGATCTCTGGCAGATGCAATTTTGGCAACCACTTTCCTCAACTTGTCCACTGACCTCTTCGATGCCTGAGACTTCCGCATCTTCTTTGTTTGCTTTCCCAACTCCTCAATGACCTCCCCATGCGCCACTAGAGTCTCCATAATGGTATTTTGGTTGTCCAGAATCTTCTTCAATATTTCCTCCACTGACGGAGGTACCTGTGGTGCTGCTGGGGCTGATGACTATACTTAAACAACACTGGATATGTCAGATAGCTTTGAAGTAGCTGCCTGCATCCAGTTGTTGAGACTCGCCAATGTCTGGGAGACTCGCAGCGCAATCTGTGGATAAGTGGATGAAGATGGCACTGATAATGAAGCTGGTGGTCTAGAAGACGATAGTGGTGGCATGGCTGCTGTCCCAGTAGAAGGACCAAATGATGTGGAAGGCTCAGCAGTTGAATCAGTAACTACTATCGCTGGCTCCTCACACTGGCTAGCGGAGGTAGTTGCCTTACCCTTGAACTTCGTGTTGTCAGCACCCTGCAGGTGGTACCATGAGAAAGGCTTTTTGGCCTTTACTTCTGTATCATATTGCCTCGGCTCCACCTTTTGATCTTTGAAGTATTCTGTGAGAAAGTTCGGGTACGGGTATGATCTCTCATCTTTCTGGACAACTAATGTAATGTTGGTGGACATGATGGCACCAACATTAATCGGATACCTAGCCATAATTGAAGCCACCAGGACTGCACGGGGAAGTGGGGGTTGTTCTCATTTAGGCACGGATCAATGCAGCTTCACACAAATGTTTGCCACCCTTTTGCTTTAAAATTTAGGGTGGCCCGAATTATGGGAACCCCTACTGTAAGCCACAGAGGTGTTGATCCTCGAATAGTCAAAATCTCATCTAGACACGGGCAAGATGCATCACCCACAACCAACTTTGCCAAGTATTGGACTGCTTCCACTTCTTCAAATCCCACATAAGAGTTCAAAGCACAGGAGTCGAATTGGATTTTCAGATTTTGCACTTTTGTCACCTTAGTACCCTTCTTAATGTGAGCCACAGTGGCATTAAATTCTTTAACCAAGTGCTCATTTGCATCAAGGACGCTTTGGGTGAACCATTTCCATCCTTTTCTCTCCTGGAAATGTCTGAGGACATTTGGGTTGTGCTTGTCCAAATCCTTCATCAAGAATTGTCGCTCAAGAGTGAGCGATCTCTAGGGCCACCACTCTCTAAATCTGTTGAAGGCAGTCAAGCTAACAAATCTGTCTTCCCACATCTCCCTTCTCCTCGACCTCTCTAAACCCCCCACTGTAGCATCACCCTATTTACCATCGTCCGGGAGACATCATCATCATCAATATTAATTGGTGCAGCCGGGACATGTGAGGAAGGGGGCTCAGAATCTATGCTACCCTGAACCTTTAGAATAAGAACTAGCAGCTGAAGATGACTCATCTACCAAGTGGAATCTACCAAGGACTTATTGTGATTGGGCTTCCGGTTGTGCTTGCATGGAGTTACCCTCAGAATCTTCCCTAGATGGGAGATACTCACTGGTCTCGGACAGTTTAGGAACTCTGTTGGCGGTTGGTTTCTTGTCTATGGTCCTCTGAATGGCAAGTGGTAGGTTACTCTTGCCTCGGCCTCGGGATGGTTCTGCCCTCCCTTTTGATGTATATCCTCCACCATGTGATCTAACCATCGTCTGTAATTCATAACAATAAGAATCAGTTAGAGTTCAGGTTCATAGGACACAGATATATGCATGGTAGTTGCAGGCCAGTTGTGGAAAAATAGAAGAGGCAGTGCGGTCCGCACAAAAATGAGTGCGACCGCACAACCAAAAATGCGGACCGCACAAAAGTGAGTACGGTTGCACAACCAAAAGTGCAGACCATACAATTTTGAGTGCAGACGCATAACCCCAGGTTTAGAATACTGGTTCTATGATCATTCATCAGTGCGGACCGCACAATTTCACTGCAGACTGCACAATTTCACTGTGGCCGCACAACCCCAGGTAGAATACTGGGTTCTCTAATCATTCATCAGTGTGGACCGTACAATTTTGCTGCGGACCGCATAATTTCACTGCGGGCCGCATATTTTTGAGTGCGGTCCGCACAATTCAAGCACACATAAGCCCTATGTTAAAGGACTGCGGACCACACAAAAATGTGTGCTGCCGCACAATTTGAATTTTCACGGGCAGTAAACTAGGTTCATGCAATTTTTTCACAATTTAGACATGGTTTGCACAAATTGACAAGCTTAAAGGTCTACCGAGTCCCTAATTAACACATGCGAGACTACCCACATGATTTTAAATTACATATTAAGCACATTTGATATTTATAGGCCTAAAAATAACTAAACTAATCAAAGAAAATAAGAACACAAATTAAGAAGAAAGAACAAAAATTTAACATGGATTGGACATACCAGTAGTGAATGATGCAGGTGAGAATCTAACTTGATGAAATGAGAAAAGATTTAGAGCTAATGGAGTATGCACTGTGCTTGCTTAGGGTTGAGATTTCAGAGAGTGTAAAGTATGAAAAGTTTTGAAAAGCCCTATTTATAGGTTGACCCGTCGGGCCCAGGACTTACCTGAGTGCGCCCGCACAATTTTGAGTATGGTCCGCACTCCTTACTTGTACCTAGGAAGACTTTCTGCAGTATGCACAAGAATGAGTGCGGTCGCAAAATTGTGCGGACCGTACAATTTTGTGTTCGCCGCAATTTGTTAAGGAAATTTGACAGGCCAAACTTCAGAGACCATGAATTTTTGATCTTCCAGCTGTGCGACCGCACACAAAATTGTGCGGCCATAGAGTGATTGTGCGGTCCATAATTTTGGTGTGGTCCGCACTCCTATGACACTTAGCCAATTTTTCTTACACAGACCCTGCAATGCACACCCATACACTTCAAAACTAATTAGCACAAAACAAAGCTATCTAACAAAGAAGAAAAACAAGAAAAATAAAAAGATGCACCTGTTGCCTCCCAAGAAGCGCCTGATTTAACGTCGCGTCACAACACATATTACCAATCATTTGAAATGAAGAACCGCCACAATGTGGCCATCATCAACGTTGCCAAGATAATGTTTAACCCGGTGCCCATTGACTCTAAATACCTCATCATTCTTATTTTTTAAATCTAGAGCACCAAAGGGGGTTACATTCACCACTTCAAAGGGGCCACTCCATTTTGACTTCAACTTGCCCGGAAACATCCGTAACCGGGAATTGAACAATAGCACAAGATCACCCTCTTTAAATTCCTTGTTGTGGATGTACTTGTCATGGAGGTACTTCATCTTCTCCTTGTAAAGAGACGAGCTTGTGTAGGCATCATACCGGAATTCATCAAGCTCATTCAATTGTGACATCCTTAGATTTGCCGTGACATCCCATTCAAGGTTCAACTTCTTCAAAGCCCACAAGGCCTTATGCTCAAGTTCTACCGCAAGATGGCATGCCTTCCCGAACACTAGACGGTATGGAGACATCCCGATCGGTGTTTTGTAGGCCGTTCTATAAGCCCAAAGAGCATCATCAAGTTTTCTTGACCAATCCGTCCGGTTGGCATTGACTGTCTTTGACAAAATGCTCTTTATCTCCCAGATGGAGACTTCAACTTGTCCGCTTGCTTGAGGATGGTAGGGGGTTGATACTTTGTGAGTGAAACCATACTTTGTAAGGTATCAAAAGCCTTGTTGTAAAATGTGAACCCCCATTACTAATAATGGCTCTTGGGGTACCAAACCTCGTGAAGATGTTCTTTTTTAAGAATGCCACCATACTCCTTGCTTCATTGTTGGGCAAATAAATGGCCTCAACCTATTTATATACATAATCCACCACAACTAGAATGTAGGTGTTCCCACAAGAGCTAACAAACAGACCCATAAAATCAATACCCTACACATCGAAGATATCTATCTCCAAAATGGTGGTGAGAGGCATTTCATTCTTCTTTGAGATCCCACCGGCCCTTTGGCATTCATCACACTGCTTGACAAGCTCACTAGCATCCTTGTAGAGAGTAGGCCAATACAATCCACAACTCAAAATTTTTGCCGCCATTCTTGCTCCACCATGGTGACCACCATACGGTGAAGAGTGGCAAGCCTCAAGAATACCCATTTGTTCTTCCTCCGGCACACATCATCGGATCACACCATCGATACATATTCGGAAAATATACGGCTCATCCCAATAATAATCAAGGCAATCCCGTTTGACCTTCTTCCTTTTGTTTGAATAGAATTCATTCAGTACAATGCCACTCATAAGATAGTTTGCTAAGTCGGCGAACCATGGCATCCCGGTCATTGAAACGGCTAGGAGTTGCTCGTCGGGAAATGAATCATTGATCTCAAGGCCGTCATGTGGCCTCCCCTCCTCCTCCAATTGGGACAAGTGGTCTGCCACTTAATTCTCGCTACCATTGCGATCTTGAATTTCTAGATCAATCTCTTGCAATGGAAGCACCCACCGCATCAACCTTGCCTTAGAATCTTTCTTTCTCATTAAATACCGAAGTGCCGCGTGGTCGGTATGAACAATCACCTTTGTACCCATTAAGTATGGGCAGAACTTCTCCATCGCAAAGACAATAACAAGGAGCTCTTTTTCGGTCACTGTGTAGTTGACTTGGGCATCATTCATGGTCTTGCTTGCATAATATACTGGATGGAAAATTTTGTTGATACGTTGCCCCAACACCGCTCCAACTGCCACATCACTTGCGTCACACATGAGCTCAAATGGCAAGCTCCAATTCGGTGCAGTAATAATAGGAGTAGTAGTCAGCATGAACTTAAGCAACTCGAATGCCTTCATGCAATCTTCATTGAAATGGAACTTGGCATCCTTCTCCAAAAGTTTACACAAAGGGTTCACCACTTTGGAAATATCTTTGATGAATCGGCGATAGAACCCCGCATCACCCAAGAAGTTCCGCACTCCCTTCACGAATGTAGGGGGAGGGAATTTGGAGATCACTTCAATTTTGGCTTTATCAACCTCAATACCATACTTTGAAATCTCGTGACCGAGGAAAATGCCTTCCTCGACCATGAAGTGACATTTCTCCCAATTCAAAACCAAGTTAGTTTCCTCACCTCTTGCCAATACCTTGTCCAAGTTGTTCAAGCAATCATCAAAAGAATTCCCAACGATGGAGAAATCATCCATGAAGACCTCAAGAATATCTTCCACCATATCGGTGAAAATAGCCATCATACACCGTTGAAAAGTCATCGGTGCATTACATAATCCATATGGCATCCTTGAGAATGCAAAGGTACAATATGGACAAGTGAAAGTGGTCTTCTCTTGGTCCTCGAAAGCAATAAGAATCTGATTATAGCCGGAGTATCCATCCAGGAAGCAATAAAAAGCACGTCTGGCCAACCTATCCAATATTTGATCAAGAAATGGAAGCGAAAAATGATCTTTCCGAGTGACTATGTTGAGCTTCCTATAGTTCATGCACACTCTCCACCCGGTGACAGTTCTTGTGGGGATCAATTCATTATTGTCATTTGGTATCACAGTCATGCCACCTTTCTTTGGGACACATTGCACTGGAGAAGTCCATGAGCTATCGGAAATAGGGTAAACAACCCCGGCATCCAACCACTTTATGATCTCCTTCTTGACCACCTCTTGCATTGCTTCATTTAGCCTCATTTGATGTTCAACGGAGGGTTTGGAACCCTCCTCCAATATAATCTTGTGCATGCAAAAGGCGGGGCTTATTCCCCGGATATCCGCCAAGGTCCATCCGATTGCTCTTTTCCTCCTTTGTAGCACCTCCAATGTGGACTCTACCTGCATGTTAGTCAAATAAGAAGAAAGGATAATCGGTAAAGTAGAAGAAGGGCCAAGGAATTCATACCTAAGATGCGGAGGCAATGGCTTTAACTCCAAAGTGGGAGGCTCCTCGATTGAGGGCTTTGTTGGAGGAGTCTTCCAGTTTTCAAGATCCAAAGATATCTTGCGGGGCTCATAAGTGTACAACCTCATCCTTTGCAATGCATTCACACACTCCACATAGAATTCTTTCTCCTCCTTATCATCAAGGATGAGCAATACGGCTTCCAAATTATCCTCAACATTCATTGTGGCACTAGCATCATCAACAATTACTTCGGTCACTAAATCTACGAAGAACAAACTTCGCTGTTATTTGGTTGCCTCATCGATTTGCACACATGGAAAACCACATTTTCGTCACCCACTCGAAAAGTGATCTCATAGGCTTTCACATCAACAAGAGCCTTCCCTGTAGCAAGGAAAGGTCTACCTAAGATAATAGGCACCTCGTAGTCAACCTCATAATCAAGGATCATAAAGTCCGCTGGAAGGATGAACTTATCAACACAGACTAACACATCATCAATAATTCCCAATGGCCTCTTCATAGTATGATCCGCCATTTGAACCTCATAGATGTGGGTCTTGGTTGCCCAATTCCCAAAGTTTTGAATACTGAGTAGGGAATCAAGTTGATACTTGCCCCCAAATCACATAAAGCTTTGGCAAAGTCAGCGCTCCCAATAGTGCAAGGGATTATGAAAGCACCCGGATCTTCCAATTTCGGAGCCATTGAGTGCACAATAGCACTCACTTGATGTGTCATCTTGATAGTTTCACAATTTATCGACCTCTTCTTGGTAACCAAGTCCTTCATGAACTTTGCATAACTCGGCATTTGTTCCAACGCCTCAACCAATGGCACATTGATAGACAAACTCTTCATCATGTCAATAAACCTTTTGAATTGGTTCTCACTAATTTGCTTTGCAAGCCTTTGAGGGTATGGAGGAGGAGGCCTTGGCATTGGTGCCTTAGCCTTTGGCACTACCGGTTCCGGTATGTCAATCACGTGCTCCCTATACGGGTTCACCTCTTCTTGCGGCTCCTCCACATTTTCATCAATATCAATTCTCACTTCGTTATTAGCTTGAACCACATTGCTTGGAATTTCATATTCTTGAACCACAACATCATCATCCATAATTCTTCTTTGATTTGAGGTGGTTACATCTCCACCTTTTCCACTTCTCGTAGTCACGACCATAGCATGTCCCGTATTATTCCCACCCTTTGGGTTCACCACCGTATCATTTGGTAGTTCCCCCTTAGGATGAGTGTTCAATGCTTGTGAGATTTGGCCAAGTTGAACCTCTAAATTGCATATTAAAGTGTTGTGGGAGGCTAATTGAGCATCGGAGTTGGTATTTTTCTCCATCATTTATTTGAACATATTTTCAATCCGTCCCATCTCATTGTTAGAAGAGCTCGGGCATTGAGAATGATAGGGAGGTGGATTGCTCGGTAGTTGGAACATTGGGGGCCTTTGAAAACCCGACCCCCGGTTGTTGTTGTTATTCCACCCTCCTTGATTACCTCCCCAATTACTTTGATTGTTGCCACCCCAATTGCCTTGGTTTCCTTGATTATTTCAATTGCCTTGATTATTGTTATTTCCCCAATTACCTTGATTGTTGTTGCCACCACTCCAATTGCCTTGGTGGCCTTGGTTGTTCTAATTTTCTTGATTTCCTTGTGATCTCCATTGTTGTTGATTTTGAGCATTGTTTCTCTGACCTTGATAATTGTTAACGTATTGTACTTCTTCTTCTTGCTCATCATACGAATCACCTTGGTCATACCCACTATCATCTTGCATGAATTTTTCCAGACGGCTTTGCCCTTATTGACCTTTTTGCCATCTCTTTTTCATCATCATATTTACGCCTTCCATCACATTCACTTATTTCGGCCCTTGAACTTATTGCAGCTGAGCTTTTGCCAATTGGTTCATTATGGTTGTTAACTCTGCGATAGCTTGCCCATGATCATGTAGTTCCTTGTATAGGTGAATGACATTGGGGTCACCTTGCGGAACATTGGCCATACTTTGCCATGCTGATGAGGTATCCGCCATCTCATCCATAATTTCACAAGCTTCAGAATAAGGTGTGTTCATGAAGTTCCCACCGACGAGTTGATTTACCACACATTGATTTATTGTGTTGATCCCCCTGTAGAAGGTTTGTTGGATCATGGCCTCGGTCATATCATTATTCGGGCACTCTTTAACCATGGTATGATATCTTTCCCAAATCTCGTGCAATGGCTCATTGGGCTCTTGCTTGAACCCTAGAATTTCATCCCGCAGTGTAGCCATGTGCCCCGGAGAGAAGAATTTGGCAATGAAATTTTTGGCCAACTCATCCCATGTATGGATGGAATGATTGGGCAATCTCTCTAGCCAGTCCAATGCTTTTCCCCGTAAAGAAAAGGGAAACCTCAACCTCAGTGCGTCCTCAGAAACATTGGTTTTCTTGCTCCCCCAACAAGTATCGACGAACCCCTTGAGATGCTTGTAAGCATTTTGATTTGGAGCCCCGGTGAAGAATCCCCGTTGCTCAAGTAGTGTAAGCATAACGTTGGTGATTTGGAAGTTGCCCTCCCTAATGCGGGGCGGGACTATAGCACTTGCATAACCCTCGTTCGGTAAATCTCGCTGTGCTGCCGCTCTTGGTGGAGGTGGGGGAGAGACGGGAACATTATCCTGAGGCGGTCGGACTCACCTATTTGCTTGAGGTTCGGGAAGAACCTCATCTCCTTGATCATCGCCCACTTTCTCCCCCAATGGCAAATTACCAATGGGCTCGTTGTTGAGAGCCATTCTCGTACCTATAAGCAATTCAAAAACAAAATTAGTGACTCGGAAGGAAAAGAAGACAAATCACACAAAAACCTAGATATATAGCTAAATCCTTTTAACTCCCCAGCAACGACGCCAAAAATTGATGTCGCCCAAACTCACACCACAAATATAGGTAGTGAGGTGGTCGAAGCAATAATAAAACCCAACGCAAGTCGGGGTCGAATCCTCAGGGAGTTAGAATTGGGATTAGGTATATGCTTAGTGTAATTGTATGATATGCTTTAGATTACACTTCCACATTCTTGTTTGTTATTTCTACTTCTACTTTAAACTATTGATTGCAATTATAAAACTAGAAGACAATATTTTTTATTTTGGTTGTTTTCCAAATGATAAAAGATCTAGGGTCGTGACTTCCACCTAGGTGGTTACCTAATGGGTTGTAAACTCTAGGACAAGTTTGATTGGTCGGGGTTGTAATATAGCAATCACACGCAACTACCCACTCTATACCTCTCGGTAGTTTGAGTGATTTTGCCCAATTTGGCTTTCTCAAGGCCAAATGGGTATTGCACAAAACAAGTGATAAATGCTCAAGTCGGGTCTTACTATCTCTAGATTCAACCCTTTATTTGGGGCTATCAATTTCTTAAGTTCGCCCCAATTTCTTATTAGCCATGTTTTCCTAGACTTAGTCTCTCTTTCTCAAGTAGAGACTAAGTCAATTAGGCATGAATCAATGTTTGCAACCATTAATTCTTGAATTCAAGCAAGAACTAGGCTAAATATCACTAACCCAATCACAAATAAGTCCTAAATCAAACACCCATTAAGTACTCACACTAGGGTTGTGCCATAACCCTAGCTAGAAATTTAGCTACTCATGAAAAATTAAGAAATACAAGAAGAAATTAAGATAGAATGCATAATAATTGATTAGGGAAAGAAACTCTAATGTTTAGAAGCTAATCTAGTACAATATTACTCAAAACAGTAAAGAAAAATGACTTAGGTGCTCTCCCAAAACAAACTTACCCTAAAAATGACAAAAAGTTCTATTTATACTAACATGAAAATATCTGACAAAAATGCCCCTGCGGAGGTTGTGCGGCCGCATAATTCTGAGTGCGCTCCGCATTCTGAGCTTGACTGGTCAACTGGGCCTTCTGCGGTCGCATAAAAGTGGGATGCGGCCGCACTTCCTCTAATTATGCAGTCCGCATATTTCTGTGTGCGGCCGCACACTTGACATGGGCTGGGACTTAGACCTTCTTTTGCGGACCGTATAATTATGAATGTGGCCGTACCTTTGAATCCCGCTGCCGCATAATAATAGTGCGGTCTGCACAACTTCAATCAAGGCTCTCTGATTCTGGTCGTTTGCGCACCGCATAATAATGAGTTCCACCGCACTTGGCATCCTACGACTGCACAATAATGGTGCAGTCCGCATTTCTTCAGCTTGCCCAAAATTCCAACTCTCTAAATCTCTCTTCTGCGGCCGCACCAAAATTATGCGGTCTGCATACTCTGAAGCTAATACGACACGGCTTCTTCATTGTTTGCAGCCGCACACAGTATTGTGTGGTCAACATTGTAAGCATTTTTGCCTTGTTTTGGTCTTTGTTCAATTTTTGACTCCTTTTTGAGTTGATTTTCACTTCTTTGGCTCGTCTCCCAATATTCCTGCATGAAAGCACATTTTATTAATTTCCGGGAATATCTTTAAGCATTTTTGAGCTAAAATGCAAGTAAAAGAGAACAAATTAGCGGTCAAAATCCCTACTTATCAGGTACCATTCGAAAATCAAAGTGGAAGATGATCAGCTCGGGGGCCCCTCTGGGTTCGTGTAACCCATCAGAACTAATGACATGTCTAAAATAGTCATCGATCATGAACCGAGACCAAGCAGAGATCGGTATCAACCCTATAGCGGAGATCTAATGGGTAGTGGATCCGGACGTAACCCAATGAGGAATGAAAAAAGAAGCGATCGAGGTCATAATAACTAGGGCCTCATGAGCAAAAATGGTTTCGACAGGCTAATCGGGGCCAAGGAGGCACCAAGTTATCGGAATACAACTTCAGCGTCGATGTCGCCAGCATCATGTCAGCCATTGGACGCATCAAAGATCCTAAGTGGCCTCGGCCATTGCAGTTCGATCCTGCCCAAAGAGACCCCAGCCTGATGTGTAAATATCATTGCACTCACGGCCACAGGATCGAAGATTGCCGACAGCTAAGAGAAGAAGTGGCCTGATTATTCAATAACGGACACCGCCGGGAGTTTCTGAGTGATCTAGCCAAAAATCACTTCAGGAATAGGGACTCCAACAAGCAGACCGAGTAAGAGGAACCTCAGGATGTCATCAGCATGATCATCGGTGGAATTGACATCCCCCAGGGGCCAATGCTGAAGCGCACTAAGGTGTCCATTACAAGGGAAAAGTGAACCCAAGATTATATGCTGGAGGGGACCATCTCTTTCAACGATGAAGACGCTGAAGGCATCATGCAACCCTATAACGATGCCCTGGTAATTTCTGTGCTCATAAATAAATATCGAGTTAAGCGTTTGTTGATTGATCCAGGTAGCTCGGTCAATATCATTAGATCGAGGGTAGTAGACCAGGGGTCTACAAGACCAAATAGTACCTGCAATCCAGGTCTTAAACGGATTCAACATGCCATGTGAAACTACTAAAGGGGAGATAACCCTTCCAGTGAACACCGCCGGAACAATTCAGGAAACAAAGTTCTACATCATCGAGGGGGATATGAGGTACAACGCTTTATTCTAAAGGCCATGTATTCACAACATGAGGTCAATACCCTCGACACTACACCATGCATTGAAGTTCCCCACACCGGGAGAGATCAAAACAGTTTGTGGAGAACAGCCGGCTGCAAAAGAAATGTTCGCAATTAATGAGGTGATCCCGATGTCCGCACTTTTGACATCAAAGAACTCGGAGTCGGTTAGGAAGGAAGAAACTAAATAGCAATCACCGGCCCCGACCAAATCGGATAAGCAAAAAGCAGGAGAGGATGATGATTACGGAGTTCCCAGGTCGTTCATCGCCCCTGACGATTTCGATGCCACCAAGTCAACGGTCGAGGAGCTGGAACAAGTCATATTGATCAAACACTTGCCTAATCTGAAGGTATAGTTGGGCACGAGATTAACTTCCAAGCTCAGGAAAAAACTCATTGAATTCCTTATAGCTAACATCGATTGTTTCGCTTGGTCCCATATTGATATGACAAGTATCCCGCCAGAAATAACTACTCACAAGCTGATATTGGATCCAAAGTTCCACCCGGTTAAGTAGAAGATGAGGCCTCAATACGAAGTCAAGCATGCATTCATCAAAGACGAGGTATCCAAACTCCTTAAAATATGTTCCATTCGGGAAGTTAAGTACCCAGATTGGTTAGCTAACGTAGTAGTAGTGCCTAAAAAAGGAAGTAAATTAAGAATGTGGGTAGATTACAAAGACTTGAACAAGGCATACCCTAAGGACTCTTTTCCTTTGCCTAACATCGATCACATGATCGATGCGATGGGCGACCATGAGATACTCAACTTTCTCGACGCCTATTCCGGGTACAAGCAAATCCGGATGGACCTGGGCGATCAAGAAAAACCTTCCTTCATCAATAAATTCGGCATCTATTGTTATAACGTAATGCCATTCAGACTAAAAAATGTCAGTGCCACTTACCAACGCCTAGTAAACCGGATGTTCGAAGAACAAATAGGAAAATCAATGGAGGTTTACATTGACGACTTGTTAGTTAAGTCCCTACGAGCAGAGGACCATTTGGAACATTTGCAGGAAACGTTCAACATACTGAAGAAATACAATATGAAGCTGAACCAGAAAAAATACGCATTCGGGGTCGGGTCCAGGAAGTTCCTTGGATTCTCGTGTCCAACCGGGGGAACGAGATCAATACCGACAAAATTCAAGCTATAGAAGACATCACCGTAGTGGACAATGTCAAAGTCATTCAAAGCCTAATCGGGCGCATAGCCGCCCTGGGTCGGTTCATATAAAGGTCCTCCGATAAGAGCCATCAGTTCTTCTCATTATTGAAGAAGAAGAGGAATAACTTTTCGTGGACCTCGGAGTGCCAGCAAGCTTGGATAAACTCAAACGGTACCTTTCGAGTCCACCTTTCCTTCATACTCCGAAGGCAGACGAGTAGTTGTACAAGTACTTTGCGGTATCCGAGATAGCGATAAGTGGAGTCTTAGTCCGAGAAGAGGAAGGTACGTAATTTCCTATCTATTATGTTAGCAGGACTCTAGGCGAGGCCGAAGCAAGGTACCCTCACCTAGAGAAATTGGCACTCGCTTTGCTAAGCATCTCTAGGAAGTTAAAGCCATATTTTATATGTCATCCCATATGCGTCGTAACTACTTACCCATTGAGGAACATAATGCATAAACCCGAGCACTCGGGACGATTGACCAAATGGTCCGTGGAAATTAGTGGGTACAATATCGAATATCGACCCCGAACAACCATTAAGTCTCAAAGTTTGGCAGACTTCGTGGCCGACTTCACGCCAGCCTTAATACCCGAAGTCGAAAAGGAATCGTTGTTAACTTTGAGGACCTCCTCAGGAATATGGACCCTCTTTACGGATGGTGCCTCGAACGCAAAGGGGTCCGAAATTGGCATCGTGTTGAAGCCACCTATTGGTAACGTAGTTAGGCAATCTATCAAAACTGTGAAATTAACTAACAATGAGGCCGAGTATGAGGCCATGATTGCAGGTATCGAATTGGCTAAAAGTCCGGGGGCCGAAGCGATCGAAGCTAAGTATGATTCCCTCTTTGTGGTAAATCAAGTCAATGGGACATTCGAAGTGAAAGAGGAACATATGCGAAGATACTTGGATAAATTACATGTAACGCTGCATCGATTCAAGGAATGGACCCTACAACACGTGCCCCAGAATCAAAATAGCAAAGCTGAAACTCTGGCTAACTTGGGGTCATCGGTTGATGATGATGAATTTGGCTCAGGAACAGCCGTACAACTCATGAAATCGGTAGTGGAGGAAGGCCATGCTGAAATAAACTCAACAAGCTTAACTTGGGACTGGAGAAACAAGTATATAGATTACATGAAGACCGGGAAGCTGTCCTCAGATCCTAAAGAATCGAGAGCTCTGCGCACGAAGGCCGTCAGGTTTAGCCTATCCAAAAGTACCCTGTTCAGAAGAACATTTGATGGCCCACTCACCATATGCTTGGGGTCGGGAGACACCGAATATATTTTGAGGGAAGTTCACGAAGGCACCTGCAGAAACCATTCGGGAGTAGAATCTTTGGATCATAAGATAATTAGAGCCGGCTATTACTGGATCGACATGGAGAAAGATGCGAAGGACTTTTGTACGGAGATGCGACGGCTGTCAGAGGCATGCACCAATGATCCACCAACCCGGGAAGCTACTAAATTCGGTCCTTTCGCCTTGGCCATTCATGAAATGGGGAATGGACATTGTTGGTCCTCTACCATGGGCACCCGGTAAGGCTCGGGTTCTGATATGCAACCGAAGAATCAAATGGCGAGGCCATGAGAACGGGCCTGGAACTATTAGATGAGAGGCACGAGGTTGCCCTAGTCCGATTGGCCGCCCAGAAACAACAAATAGAAAGATATTACAACCGAAGAGACAACCTCCGACACTTCAATATTGGGGACTTGGTGTTAAGAAAGGTAACACTGAAAGCCCATAACCCGAATGAAGGACCATATCGAGTCATAGGGATTTCCGGTAAAGGTTCATTCAAACTCGAAGCAAGAAACGGTGCGCAACTATCGAACAACTGGAATGTGACCCACTTAAAATGATACTACTGCTAAGGTACAACCTTATTCACTTTTCATTATTATTACGGATTGGACTAACACTTGCATGCAACAACCAAAGGAGAATGCAGTTGTTAGGTCTGAAAGCACGCATTGCACTATTTTTCCCTTAAACCGGTTTTGTCCCAAATGGGTTTTCCAGCAAGTTTTTTAACGAGGCAACAATAAATCGTGCTAACTCAAAGTCGAAGACCGGTTTTGAATCAGAGTCAATGCTCGCATCAACAGTATCCTATCCCTCTCGAAGATCGACCTCGAATACTGGGGGCCATCACCCTCGGGTCAAGATTTTTAGCAAGGAAGCAAACTTTGTGCTTGAACAATCTAGGCTCGGTGGTTAGGATTTATTATAAGGGCCAAACGGTCAAGTGAACCGTGCCTGCGTATGCCACCTCAGCCATAATACGAGCTTGTACATGCTTACAATCTTGTATGTTACGCACAGAAATAAAAGAAAGTTTCTACCTTTCTAACTAACATTCTTTTTGCTATTCCTACCCGGGAACTATCGAGTCCAAGGGCTACCCTTATCCGAGCCCAAAGGGCTACCCCACTCGAGGACTGCCGTCCGAGACAAGTTTGGGCGGCTCGGGTTATCGAAACCCAGAGGCTCAAAATCTATAAGGAAGTGCCTAAACCTAAAAGTCTACGGCCACCCTCAAAACGGTTCAGAGACATCTGAAGCCCGTAATTAAAACATAAGGCCCTCAACAAAATTCTAAACCTGTTCAAAGGTTACCCTCAGAAAATATATAGTCTAAAAATATTTAAACAAGCGTCTTGGGGAAATTTCCAGCCATTCCGATCTCCCATAAGTTCGAGCAAAATTTTCATTGACGGTAGGTCTTGTTCGGACCTTCAAGAAATGACTTATTACTATGTTCGATTCTGTGCTAAGGCATTAGAAATGTTCGTAATTTTAAAAAGATGCTAAAGATAATAGACTTGAAAATTACCTGAACTTCCACCGAAGACAGCTTGGCCTGGGCGGTCTCCTTCTCCGAGACCAGCAAGTCCATCTTGTTTTTCCACCCGTCGGCCATCACTTGGATCTTATCCATATCCTTGCGGAGTTGGTCGATCTGATCGATCTTCTACTGGACCTGCAAAGTATTGTTGTTAGCCTTTGCAACCGGATCTTTGTTCCTAACTTCGAAAACCTTAACCTTTTCCACCAAGTCAGCATGCTCATGCCTAAAGGCCGATGCCTCTTCCTGAGCCTCATCCAACTCGGCCTATAGGTTCTTGACAACCCCCTCCCGCTGCTCACTAAGAAGCTTGTACATGTCCCTTTTTAGGGCAAGCTCCTTGATCTCGAGCACGAGTTGATTGAATTCAACCCAGTATCGGAGGAAACTCGTGGTGAAGTACCGAGGCCTATAAAAAGGCAAAAAATGTAAGATATGTCAAAAACATATAACAATAGATAGATGGGATGGAACAGTGCCTTACTCGATTCAGCGCCTACTGCGCCTCGTTGAAAAGGCATGGCACGTTCACCATGTTCATTTTTGCCTGGTCCTCCTCGGTCACCAGGAATCAGAGGTAGCTAGATACCCCCACAGGAGCGGATGGAACCCGGTCATCCTCCGGGACAGTCAGTATGATCGATCTCTTATAACTGGGGTCCACACTCAGAGCGGGTAACTGATTTACCAATTTTAGGCTCGAGCTTGACCCACCAGCTTTCGAGGAAGTGTCTTTTTTTGGTACTTCCAGGTCGCCCAGCCCGGACAAGTCCTCCAAATCGGATGAATCCAATCCATCGAAAAAGAGTGAAAGGGATCTTCCGCATCCTAGCCCCCCTCGTTGAATTTTTCCTTTCTCGTTTGGTCCTCCTCGAGCATAGACTCTGTATAGGAGGGCGCCCCCGAGATCTCAATTACGCCGGGCGCTTGCTTTAGAGCAGAATCAACATACTGGGAGGTTTCACCCCGGGTATCCACGTCGGTTTTTTGAGTTTGAGGGGGCTCGATCTCATGAGTCTCCCCCTCGGATACATTTCAGTCCCCGGGATAGGTCATCCCGCGGGTTACAAATATAGTTTCATCCTCCGACTCGTCCCTAAGTTGGAGGAGGGAGTCGGAGGCTGGCACCCGGGAACTAGAGCCCCTCCTGGGCTTGCGAAGCACCTGCTTCTTTGGTTTCTTCACCTAGGAGTTCGAGGAGCCCGAGGGTTTTCTCTTCCTCTTCTTTTCTTCCTCTGTGGAAGAAACAGAGGGATTAACGGATGGGGGCACATCTTCATCCCCTTCCGAAGGCCTAAGTTCGGTGGTCTTAGGCAAACCTGCAATAACAAAGAGCAAAGAGGAGTTAGTATAATAAAAGGTGAATACATAGTGTTGGATACTCGAAAAGATACCTTACTATGAGAACGGGCCTCCCATCGAACCTTCGAGAGTCCGTGCCATGTGCGCTCGAAGTACGACATCTGAGTATAAATGCCCACGATCCACTCCTTTAACCGGGGGACCGTATTCGAAACCCAGGCGATAGTTGCACAGCCACAAGCATGAATGAGAAGATAGAAATGAAAGAAGAAGAATTTTTGATGTTGAAAGAGGGAGTTGCACTTATGAGATGCATTCCACTTCTTACGGAATGACATGTATTCCAGGGGATCAAATCCTCGGTCTTCACTCGGACAAAGCATCCCTGCTAGCCCCACTCTTAGTCTTCGTCGATACTGGAGAAGGGGACCTTGCTGGCCCGGCGAGTAAGCTTGATCAGTCCTCCTCGGAACATCCATGGACTATATAATCAAAGCAAGCGGTCAATCGTGAACCGATGATATTTGGTCTTGTTCACGAAGTAGCGGAGGAGGGTCACGATCCTCCACAACGATGGGTGGATTTGCCCGAGGCATTCCTCGTACCTCTTGCAAAATTCTAGGATGATCGGGTCTATCGAGCCCAATGTGAAGGGATAAGTGTAAACACTTAAATACCCCTCCACGTGGGTAGTGACGGCGTCCTCGGGCCCGGGGACTACTACGTTCTTGCCTTCCCAATTGCAGTCCTTACAAACTATGGGAAGAACATCCTCAGTCACGGAATATATGTACCTCGAGACTCCTTTACCCCGGTCCTATTTGTGTGAGGGCTTCTCGACATTAAAGTCATCTGCAATTGAACTGCCCCCCGGAATGAACGCCGACAAGGGAGGCTCGGCGGCCGGTTCATTAGCAGCCACAACGAGGGAAGACGTTTCGAGGGCAACCACCTCAGGGGAGACCGATTAAGTCCCAACGGCCGGTTGAGAAGATGAAGAGCCAACTTGTTGAGGAACGGTTTTCAATATTTTGGCCATTGTCATCTGGGGGAGTGTTTGAAAATTTGAGAAAAAATGCAAAGTTTTGGAAAAACGGGTTCTGAAGAACAGAGTATGAAGATTTGAAGAAAATTTGGGCAGAAATCTGGAGATTGTTGTGGAGATTGAAGAACAGGGATGAAGATATGAAGGTTTGATGAAGGTTTTGATGATGGCTAGAAAACTCAAAGTAGCGATTTGGTCGAAAAGTAGAAAAAAAGACAATGGAAGGAGGCTTTTATAGGGAAACAACCTACTCTTCACATTCGGAGGCAACCTGCCGGTGAGCGACATGTGTCCGAAGTCAGAACGCTGCGATTGATGGGACATTTCGGCTCCCTCGTCGTAACGTACGAAGGAAAAAACCAGAGTCATCTGTCGTTTCCCATCGTTTCAGCGAGCCTGTTCTCAAAACGAGGGAACTATCTGTATACGGGTAAGACCGAGCCCACTGAGTGGCTCGATTTCCTGGTGAGTCAAACGGAGCAGGAACGTAACCGTAATGAGTTGGAGTCAGAGCGGGGAGCCTCTCGTATCGGTGCTCGAGCAAAACGCTTTCCCCCGGGGATATCAGGACCATGTCCTCCGGTTCCGGTTTGAGGATCAAGACTCCGGAAAGCATTACCAAACAGCTGCACACGACTAACAAAGGGCAGTAATGTCCGTGCCCAACCGAATATCGCGACATGAATCTCAGTCTGCATCGGCAGAAAATTAGTGATTAGCGAAACAGAAGAGTTTTACCTTTCTTAGAATTGTACTTATGGTAAAACTCCCCTACTATATAAAGGAGGAAGCTTATTATTCATGAGGGACATTATAACATGCATATTAAGATAATTTATTTCAATTCTCTTCGTTGTTCAATGTTCTTACTTTTGTTCTTAAGTTTTTCGTAAGTTCAAGCTTGGATCGAGGGCAAGTTCTTCGTCGAGCCATCAACCGAGCCCGGAATTACCCTTATCATTGGTTTGGTCATTTATTACGTCTTTCATTTGCTTAATCTAATGTCACTAATCACTCGTATTGAATTAATCTACATATTCTTAAAACCACATATAAATTCAATTGTTCTCCGTTTTTTAGGGTAAACAAAAATCTTTACCTCCTAAATCTGTTTAATACTTCTTATTTATTTGAAGTGCGATAGCTTGAGTCGTATATCTTTTTTAGATGTTCTAGATGTATCATGGTCAGGCAATGGTTTTCTGTTGATCGGTGTGATTAACATAAAGTGGAGGACTTCTCTTTATGGTGAAAATGAAATTGCTCGGTTTTCAATAGTTAATAAACTTCCAAATTGTTGTGCACTTGATTTAGCTATTAAGTACGATTAAAAAATGTTGGCTACCACCAGCTAATTTCGTAACGTAGTTTCCAACCCCTAAAATAAGTCCATTAATAAATCAAGTTTTTCAATAAAACTATCAAGATGGTATAAAAAAAATATTTATAAAAAGATTGAGAGATTCAATCATCTAAGAATATTCAATCGTCTATACATAAATGCAAAATATTTTTGTTTTAAAAGTACCTCAGGCCATACTTACCTATAGGTGCTGTGAATTTGGCATTGACCACACACCCGTATATTAATAATAATATAAAAAGTGAATATATAACAGAGGATAAAATGAAACCTTACCTCCTCAACTCCTAATTGAGAATATAATTGGGCAATTACCGATCCTTCACAAAATTGAGCTTACCAAAAAGAAGTTCTATACATTTTAGTGCAACTAATCTAGTTACACCTATGTACATTTGATCCTAGCGTTCGGATTACAATCTTTTATCTCCATTCAAAGATCCGAACTCTTAACGGAGGAAAATTTTAGTAGTTCAATTAGTCGGCTACTTGTAATCTCCTATAAAAATAGCACGGGCTAACCAGTTTTCGGACTGGTAATTGAAAAATAACTAGCGTTTGCAAAGTCATTGAAAAATAGCCACTATTTTGCTGCAACACGAAAAGTTCCATCATAATATATTGGAGATTGGTGCACATGTGTGTGAACTTCCAGCATATTATGCTGGAACTCCAACACACGGAAAGTTCTAGCATAATATACTGAAAATTGAAGCACCTGTGTATGAACTTCCAGCATATTATGATGGACCAGTATATTATACTGGAAGTCCAATATATTATGCTGGAACTCCAGTATATTATGCTGGAATATTTTTTCGGATTTTGAACAATGTTTTCGTTCAGATTTATCTTTACATGAAAAGTGGCTGAATTTCGATTACTTTTGAAATTGTGACTATTTTTCAATTATCACGTGTAGATCTGGCTATTTTTTAATTTCACCCCATTTTCCCTTCCTCCTATATATAGTTAAAAAAGAAGAATTAATGGAGACACATGACACCCCATTTTGATAGGAGTCGACCACACCCTTACTCCGATCCAACGCCAACTGCATTTGATATAATGCAAGTGGTTTTTAGAGTAATTGGTCTCCAACGCTGCTGTTATTTTTTTTGCTGCAAAATGGGGGATGAATAGTATTACACTATTCATCTCCTCCATTGCTATTTTTTTATTACTTTATTATTATTTTTATTATTTAACTCTTTTAATTTATCTCTTTATATATACCTAATTATGTTTATGTAATATTTTTATAATATTAATTTTACATGTTAACAGTAGTAGATGAAAATCACCGATTTGAATAATTTTTAGATCGATACAAAAGAATTAAGGATACAAATGCTCATTTTGAACTTCGTAATGCATTAATAGATCATTTATGGGAGTATACTAGAGGTGGAAGTTAAATATTTATGTAGTATTTAATCTAAATTTTACCATAATGTAATATGATGAATATGTAAAAAAGAAAAAAAGATAGAATTTCTTTAATAGAAATAAGAAAATAAAACTTAAATAAAAGATAATAATATAATATTGAAGAGAGAGAAGAATATCTATACTATATTAAAAGCACGAAAACCCTTAACGAAATGTCGTTCGCCTTGTTTACCCTATAAAACAGATTTTACATTGGACAAAATTATAATTTAAGTTATTTTTCTAATATTTAGAACTTTAAAATCAACTAAACTTTGAATATTAAATCTTTTCTTGTTAAAAATATTATTATAGATTCTTAATATTTAAGACATTAAAATCACTTAAGATTTACCTTTCATAAATTCTTTCCTAATTGAGGTAGGTAACACAAGTATAATTGGTATAGTAGTACTAACATTCACGGTCATCCTCATAAACTTACACTTTATTTTATAACTCAAGCATAAATTTTAAATAATACTCATCGATGCGCGTGTACTTTGAAACTAATAAAATGAAATATTCTTTTTGGAGTAAAAAATAAAGTAATAGTTGGAATAACTTTACTCCATTTTAAAGAAGAAAACGAGGGCTAAAGGGCGGAGATGGCCTTGCAGAAATTTTAAAGAAGGCTTCAGTTCTTCACCATGTGCACTGTCCAATCTAGGGACTTGGAACCTGAACTTGTTGCTCGCAATAATTGAACTAAATGAGATTCGGACAAAGAAAGTTTCTTATTCTAGTTCTTAAATCAAAACAAAAACGAAAAAAAAAAAGGACGTGATATGAGTGGTTGATGAAAGGGGGCGAATCGCACACCATATATAACGACATAGTGTCGAGTGTCGACATATATTAGAGAAAGGGATAATTCACTCATGTAAAGAACGTAAATTGAATGTTTTTATAGCTATCAGATGCAGTTGTTGTCATTCTAACAACATAGAATTCGCTTACATAAGTTTGGATGTAGTCTTCTCACTCATATAGGCTCATAATTCTTGTTTAATTAATGTTGTAATTGGAAGGAAAAGAAAAGTAACTAGTAATTTTGTCTTGGCAGTATGCTTGGTTAAGGCTTAATTACAGAGTTTATGCTTTTATTAGACTATTTTTTTTGGGGCTAAGAAAAGGCATTTTATTGAAACATAGACTATCTGATTGAGATGGTTTAAAATTGCAACGCAGCTAACGAAGTAGATATAAAGTAGCCACTCTCGCCGGGTTAGATGTTGTATGTCAATCACAGTTTGCTATATTTGGGTCATGACATTTTATTTTGGAAAGCAAAAGGCTCCTACTCTCAATGTTCCCAAGAGAGAAGGTATGAAATCAACAATCAGTTACATCTTACTCTTAAACTATATAGAACATGTGTGATTCATCCTATTGAGATGATCAGCATACTAACATAAATTCTTTTAGTTCGTACAACAATCTAATCTCCTAAAAGGATGACTACTAATTACAAAATTGGCAGTGAAAGCACAAGCCTCCTTTGTTGATTCACCTTTGATTGTTGCACTCCCTATATGGATACTCACCAGCAACCATCTCAACAAGACACATTCCGAATGCATATATATCCATCCGTTCATCATATTCCTCATCGTAGTACTCATGCCTTATACTCTTTCGCAAAATTACCCTCATTAAGATGAATTGCCAACCCAAAACTTCCGAGCTTAACTTGTTTCATACCACAGGGGTGTACATGGACCGGGTTGGTTCGGTTTTATCAATACCAAACTAAACCAACTATATCGGTTTGGATTGATTTGGTTTTGTCGGTTTTTTCGAGGTTTACGAGTTTTTTTTGTTACATAAATATTATTTCAATCCTACTTCGTTAAAGTTATAGATAAAGTTTTGATAAGTGAATATATGTTTAATAAAAATTTAAAAAATAGAGTTTTATAGCTTTACCCATAAAGCCCAAACTAATTACCCTTGACTACCCATTTATTTTTCTACTCATTAAACTAATTACCTTTGCTACCCATTGTAGCTTTTGTGGGTGTCACGACCCTAAAATCTTACATGTCGTGATGACGCCTATCTCAATACTAGGCAAGCCGATAATCTTAATAAATCACCATATCTTTGAATTTTGAAAACATAATATTTGAATTTCCATAGAAAAAGCTCATAAATGAATACAAAGCATAATATGATACAAAGTCTGACTGACAAAACACGGTTTGAAAGTATAGAACAGTACAATAATTAAAAGAAAGAGAGTCGAGGTCAGCGGACTCCAAGCAACTACCTTGATAGTCTTCAACTGATAGCACTCTGAGATCTAACGGCCGCCGTATCCGAAAGCACCTGGATTTACATACTAGGTGCATAGTGTAGTATGAGTACAACCAACTCAATAAGTAACAAAACTAACATCTATGCTGAAAGTAGTGATGAGATCCGCGGGTACAGACCAGTATAAATGATAACAATACAGAAATGTAGGCATGCTTTCAAGTTCAACAGTTGCTTTCAGTACAAATAAAACATATCAATTCTGAACAATACGGGGAATATGACATCTCTGTATCTACATGCCAATGTACATACTCTATGTGATGCACCTTAGTGAAAACTCTGTGTACTCACAATCTAAAATACTCAATCACTCAGTACTGTATATGGCCAATCCAGCTCAGGGAAGATCTATCCCAAATATATATGTATATCCATCAACTCACAGTCAGTTACTCAGTATTGTATAAGGCCAATCCAACCCAGGAGAAGATCCCCGAATATCAACGATTCAAACAAGTTCCATGTCCAAGGAAAATCCATCTCTCAATATAAATGCTTCGGGCAAGATCCATGCCCAGAAAAAATCTATCCCTCAATATAAATGCTTCGGGCAAGATCCATGCCCAGGGAAGATCCATCCCTCAATATATATCTATGGCAAAATTCATGCCCAGGGAAGATCCATCCCAGATATATAAAATAGATCAATTCTGAACAATACGAGGAATATGACATCTCTGTATCTACATGCCAATGTACATACTATATGTGATGCATCTTAGTGAAAACTCTATGTATAGACAAAAACGTCTTGACGTTGTATTTACACCAGTCCAATGTTTTAGTATAGGAATATCTCTAAAATACTCAATCACTCAGTACTGTATATGGCCAATCCAGCCCAGGGAAGATCCATCCCAAATATATATGTATATCCATCAACTCACAGTCAGTCACTCAGTACTGTATAAGGCCAATCCAGCCTAGGAGAAGATCCCCGAATATCAATGATTCGGACAAGTTCCATGTCCAAAAAAAATTCACCCCTCAATATAAATATTTCGGGCAAGATCCATGCCCAGAAAAAATCCATCCCTCAATATAAATGCTCAGGGCAAGATCCATGCCCAGGGAAGATCCATCCATTATATATATATATATATATATATATATATATATATATATATATATATATATATATCAATTACGCTCATTGTGGGGGTACAGATTCCAGACGGGCTCCTTCAGCCCAAGCGCTATAATAGCCAGATCCAGGCATAAATAAATAAACATAACTATCACTCAGAATCTCCAGTCTCTCGGGCTCTCAATGACATGAAAAATTAACCCGACATGATGATATGAAGTATCAATGAATGATAATAGAGACTGCGATATGATATGCAAGTGATAGATGTGACTGAGTACAGAATTATAAATTTAAACAAATAATTCAACAGCAATACGCCCCATGTGGGTCCCAAAATATATAGGCGTGTAGCCAAATCACGATCTTTAACATGAGTCTCAGCTCAATTTCTCTAATACGTGGAGGATATGCGGATAATGATATTTATTTAATTATGCAACTCAACGGAATCAATTTAAGTCACAATTTTCATGATGCACCTCCACACGACCGTCACCCAGCTTGTTCGCCATCTCCAAATAATTCATACAACACGAAACTCAGGGATTTATACCCTCAAAACCAAGTTTAGAAATGTTACTTACCTCAAACCGCATAATTTCTTACTCCGCAATGCCCTTGCCATGCGAATTGGTCTCCGAAAGCCTCATATCTCTTTGAATCCCTAGCAAGATCCTTGTGAAATATTCAAACCTTGAACAAGAATTGATGGGCAAATGACTATGTCTTCACTTTCTCTCTCTAAGATGCTCTCACCTCTCTCTAAAATATCAGATGAAACCCTTCAAAATGACCCCTAATAGTGTTTTATAAGAATGAGGTTGGGTTTATAAAACCAGAAAAATGAAGCCCCGAAACACACTCTGCGGTCGCATATGCAACCGCATAATGCTTATGCGGCTCGCATAATGGGTCACAAAAAGGCCCTCCGGAACTGGGCATCACTGCTCCAGTCTGCGGTCATTATGCGGCCCACATACATGTTCTGTGATCGCATAATGCACTGCAGAATTGGTCTGCGGTCGCATAATGCGCCGCAAACCTGATCTCCAAACTTGGCTTAACCTGCTTCACTCTACGACCATTATGCGGTCCGCAGAGTGATTTTGCGATCGCATATTGGGCCGCATAAATGTATTTTTTTTCAAAATTTTCCTTTACTCACTAGCGCATTGTTCAACCCAAAAAGTCTAAGCATAGTTCGGCACCACGAAACCTTAATTTTCTTTGCAAATATTTTCCGGGGTCGTTACACATAAGTCAACATCCGGTCAGCCTTTTTAACATAAGTTCTAAACCTTGGAACTAAGTGTCCCAAATCATTCCAAAACCTCACCGGACCCGAACCAATGACCCCGACAAGTCAAATAACAACCGTAAAGTACAATTTGAGTAGTAAATGGGGAGACAGGGTTATAATGCTCGAAACGACCGGCCGGGTCATTACAGTGGGTAACTGGCTATTTTTTATCCTTTTCTTTTTTCTTGTTTTTTTTATTTTTCTTCTTATTTTTTCTCCTTTTATGTTCTTTTTCTAAATCATATTATTCTTTATTTCATTATATTTAAATAATATGATTCCATACTCATGGCTCCTTTATTTTATTTTATTTTTTCTCTTTTTTCTTTTCTTTTGTTCATTTTCTTTATTTCTTCTTCCATTTCTAAATTAATTTAGCTCCTTTTTTTCTTTTACTTATTTTTTCTACATAATCTAATTGCATTCACTTTTTTGCTCCTTTTCTTTATTCTTCTTTACTAATACAATAATGAAAGATAACTGATATTGTAAATATTTATTCACCTTCTTTAATATATAACTGATAGTTTAATATTCTATTTTTCTTTCTTTTTCTCTTTTTTTCCTTCTTTAAATCAATTATTAGAACAACTTATACATTATACACGTTTTCTCTTCTCTTTTTCTCATTGTATTTTCTTTTTTTCTTTATTGTTTTAAATATATGTATTTGTAAATATTTCTAGCACATAGGATCCAAAATTATATATCATTATAATAAAATGATATATTAGTATAATAAAAATGCAAATTAGTATTTAATGTTATTATAAAATACTTGTCACAATAGTATATCAAAACTGCATATAAATATACCAAATAGGTATATTACTATTTTATGTCTTCTCACACCTACTTCTTATACAATGAATATTATTTTCATGGAACTCCATAAAGAGATCATTTAAGAAAATATTTGCAAGGAGCTAGTTGGAAAAATTAAAAAAAAGACTTATTTATTATGATATATTGTTATATTATATTGTATACTATAACAATATAATGTTACTATAACCATGACTTTAGCTTTGAACATTAGTTGTTAGGTACAAACGCACACACAAGTATACGCGGTCGACAAGTAATAAAGTGATAAGAAAGTATTATTCCCACAAGGATTTATGATCAACTATTGTCCAATCCAAGCTATTTATAAATTTAATGCTCAAGTGAGTATGGAGAAGATGATTGTGATTTTTGTAACTAAATTACTACGAACTAATAAACAAGCAAGACAATAAGATCGCAAGTAGAGCAAATATTTCCTTAGCAAATATTTTCCGGGGTCGTTACACATAAGTCAGCATCCGGTCAACCTTTTCAACTTAAGTTCTAAACCTTAGAACTAAGTGTTCCAAATCATTCCAAAATCTCACCGGACCCGAACCAATTACTCCAGCAAGTCAAATAACAATCGTAAAGTACAATTTGAGCAGTAAATGGGGAGACAGGGTTGTAATACTCGAAACGACCGGCCGAGTCATTACATTCTCCCCCTCTTAAACAAACGTTCGTCCTCGAACGGGTTTAGAATTATACTTGGAGTCTCAAATAGGTGTGGATATTTACTCTGCATCTCCCGCTCAGTCTCCCAAGTAGCTTCTCCGACTGGCTGGCCTCTCCACTGCACTTTCACTGAAGTTATGTTCTTTGATCTTAACTTTCGAACCTACCAGTCTAAAATGGCCACCGGCTCCACATCATAAGTCAAATTACCATCAAACTGCACTGTGCTGAAATTCAAAACATGAGACGGATCCCCGACATACTTTCGGAGCATAGATACATGCAACACTGTATGAACACTCGATAGACTAGGCAGCAATGCAAGTTCATAAGCCACCTCTCCAATCTTCTTAAGTATTTCAAAAGGCCCAATATACCGAGGGCTCAACTTGCCTTTCTTCCCGAACCTCAACACACCCTTGATGGGCAAAATTTTGAGCAAAACCTTCTCCCCAACAATGTAAGCAACATCACGGACCTTCCGGTCGGCATAACTCTTCTGTCTAGATTGCGCCGTGCGAAGTTGCTCCTGAATCAATTTAACCTTCTCCAAAGCATCCTAAACCAAATCAGTACCCAATAGCCAAGTCTCACCCAGCTCAAACTAACCCACCGGAGACCGACACCGTCTCCCATATAAAGCCTCATACGGAGCCATCTGAATGCTCGATTGGTAGCTATTATTGTAAGAAAACTCTGCAAGCGCCAGAAACTGATCCCAAGAACCTCCAAAATCTATAACACAAGCGCGTAATATATTTTCCAATATCTGAATAGTGCGCTCGGACTGCCAGTCCGTTTGAAGGTAAAATGTTGTACTCAGCTGAACCTGTGTACCTAATTCTTGCTGTATTACCCTCCAAAAATGTGATGTAAACTGCGTACCCCGATCTGAAATGATGGACACTGGCACACCGTGCAGACGAACAATCTCGCGGATATAAATCTCAGCCAACCGCTCCGAATAATAAGTAGTACCAAATGGAATAAAATACGTGGACTTGGTCAACCGATCTACAATCACCCAAACAACATCAAACTTTCTCAAAGTCTGTGAGAGCCCAACTACGAAGTCCATGGTAATACGCTCCCTCTTCCACTCCAGAATTTCAAGTCTCTGAAGTAATCCGCCCGATATCTGATGTTCGTACTTCACCTATTGACAATTTAAACACCAAGCTACAAACCCAACTATATCTTTTTTCATTCGCCTCCACCAGTAGTGCTGCCTCAAATTCTGATACGTCTTCGTGACACCTGGATGAATGGAGTACCGTGAACTATGAGCCTCCTGGAGAATCGACTCACGCAAACCATCTACATTAGGCACACATAGCCTGCCCTGCATCCGTAATACACTGTCATCCCCAATAGTGACTTCTTTGGCATCACCGTGCTGAACCGTGTCCTAAAGTCAAGCAGATGGGGGTCATCATACTGACGTTCTCTGATACGATCATAAAGAGAAGACTGAGAAACCACACAAGCCAAAACTCGGCACAGCTCGAAAACATCCAATCTGATAAACTGGTTGACCAAGGCTTGAACCTCCAAGGCTAAAGGCCTATCTGCTACCGGTAAGTATGCTAAGCTGCCCAAACTCTTCGCTTTACGACTCAAGGCATCGGCCACCACATTGGCCTTTCCGGGATGATAGAGAATGGTGATATCATAACCCTTAAGCAAATACATCCATTTCCACTGCCGCAAATTAAGATCCTTGTCACAACCCTAAATTTCCTCCGTAGGATGCCGTGATGGCACCTAGTCTCTAAGACTAGGTAAGCCTATAAATGCGGAATAATAACAATATCTGAAATAAATAAACTACAATTCAAACAATTTCAACTCCCAAAATCCGGTAGAAATAAGTCACAAGTTTCTAAGAATTTATCCTCAATGTCTCTATATAACAGAGTCTAAAGAAAATAAGGAAGCAACATAACAAAAATAGAAGGGGACTCCGGAGTCTGCGGACGCTGGCAGATATACCTCGAAGTCTCCGTGCACATGTACTCACTGATATGTGGGCTGGTAAGAAGTACATGGATCTGCATAAAAAGATGTACAGAAGTGTAGTATGAGTACATCACAGCGGTACCCAATAAGTGCCAAGCCTAATCTCGGTAGAGTAGTGACGAGGTTAGGTCAGGCCCTACTGGAAAATAATAATGGTATGGAAAAATATTTAACAATATAATAAAATAAAATGACAATGAAAATGAATCAAGTAGCATGTCACCATTTAATTACACAAAATAATGGCAATTAATATCTCGTGGAATCAAAACAGAATTCCTTTTAACTTTAAGAAAATCACAACAAATAATCAAAGGCAACTGTGGCCATAAATATATATCAACAAGGGCCCTCATGAGGTACCGCCTCGTAGTCCCAATTCATAAATAAATTCACAATATCTTATTTTCTTATCTCACTGTGGGAGCCTTCACAATTTATTTTAAAGAAAATATTTTTTCCGAAATAGCATCCCGCATTTTAGCCATCCTTATCACACCGCATGACTTCTAGTAGTTGCCTCCTACTAGCCACGCATTTCAAGCCACCCTTATCTCACCGCATGCATTTCAATACCTAGACCTTATACCACCGCATGCGTATCAACATCACAATATATCACAATTTTCACCTCAAGTGCTCAAATAATTTAACTTGCCAAAATAATTCAACAACAATATTTTTTCATAATAAAGAGCTCGCGGCTCATACCAAAATAAATCGTCAATAATATTTTTCCTCAATAAAGCGCTCACGACTCCATCACAATGAGTACAAAAATCTTACAAAAACATTCAAGAATAAATAATTTAGCAAAATAATATTTCAAAGTTTTTAATAAGTTGCTTCAATACAAAATTTAAAAATGTCAAATACTTTATACTAATAATATTTAATTTAAAGAAAATCAACTTCAATTAATGCACAGAATAAAAGAAACCAAGTTCCAACTAAACAGGTAAAATAATTAGCAGGAAAAAGGTCAAGTAAATTTAAAGTATATAAATCAAATAAATAATGGAGAATATAACAAGATTTAATAATTTAATTAATATGCAACGGTGATCTATACAATTTTAAAAACATAATCCTTCACATTTAGATTGTGTACACACTCGTCACCTCGTATACACGACTTTCATCACATTACAATTAATACAAATGCTAGGGGAAATTTCTCCCACACAAAGTTAGACAAGTCACTTACCTCGACTTGCTCCAATTTAACCAAGTAGTATGCTTTTTTCTCGATTTTCCGACTCCGATCGACTCATATCTAGTCATAATTAATTTTATACAGTCAATAAAAATTATAGGAATCAATTTTATAAGAAAATACTACATTTTTCAATAAAATCCGAAATTAGCTAAAAAGATTGCCCGTGGGGCCCACCTCTCGGAATCCGACGAAACTTATAAAATCCGATAACCCATTCAATTATGAGTCCAACCATACCAGTTTCACTCAAATCCGACTCCGAAATCTCAAAAATTCGTTTTTATGAGATTTCTAAAATTTTCCCAAATTTCCATCTCAATACACTAATTAAATGGTGAAAACAATGATATATTCGTGTATATTGACCAAATCCGAGTTAGAATCACTTACCCAAATATTTCTCCTTGAAAATCTGCCAAAAATCTCTTCTGCTCAAGCTCAAGTTCGTCAAAAAATGGCAACTGGGGACGAAATCCCCAGTTTTATAAACTGCCGAGGCAGCCATCGATCCTGGGTATCGATCATGGCTTCGATTTTTATGGACCTCGATCCTCGCCTCAGTCATAGCCCTCGATCCTGAGCCTCGATCCCTAACCCTCGAGCCTTGCCTTCGATCATGGCCCTCGAGCTGGGCATTCGATCATGCCTTCGATTCTGCCTTCGATCATGGCTTCGATCCAGCCTTCGATCATGGCCCTCTAGATGGGTCTTAGATCATGGCTTCGACCCGGGCCGTCGACCATGGGCTCGATTTCTGCAGTTACAGCAGATGAAAATTGCAGCAGCTTTTTAAGTCCAACTTTTGATCCGTTAACCATCTGAAACTCACCCTCGGCCCTCGGGACCTCAACCAAATATACCAACAAGTCCTAAAACATCATACGGTCTTAGTCGAGTCTTCAAATCACATCTAACAACACTAAAAACAAGAATCACACATAGATTCAAGCCTAATGAACTTTGAAACTTTTAATTTCTACAAATGACACCGGAACCTATCAAATCAAGTCCGATTGACCTCAAATTTTGCATGCAAGTCATTAATGACATAACAGAGCTATAAAAATTTTCGAAACTGGATTCCGACCCCGATATAAAAAGTCAACTTCCCGGTCAAACTTCCAAACTTAAATTCCTATTTTAGTTATTTCAAGCCTAATTTCACTACGGACTTCCAAGTAAAATTTCGATCACGCTCGTAAGTCCAAAATTACCATACGGAGCTGTTGAAATCATCAAAATTCTATTCCGGAGTCGTTTGCACATAATTCGACATCCGATAACTATTTGAACTTAAACTTTTAATTTTTCATCAAAATTCTATATCTCGGGCTAGGGACCTCGGAATTTGATTCTGGGCATACGCCCAAGTCCCAATTCACGATACGAGCATACCGAAACTGTCAAAACACTGATCCGAATCTGTTTACTCAAAATGTTGACCAAAGTCAACTCAATTGAGTTTTAAAGCTCTAATTCACATTTTAATCCATTTTTTACATAAAACCTTTCTGGAAAATTTTACGGAATGCGCACGCAAGTCGAGTAATGATAAATAGTGATTTTTGAGGTTTTAGAATACATAATTAATTATTAACTTTAAAGATGAAATTTTGGGTCATCATAATCCTTCTGTTTAAACAGATGCTGTAGACTCCAGTGATCGGTATAGACCTCACAATGGACACCATAAAAATAATGACGCCAAATATTTAAGGCATGAACAATAGCTGCTAACTCAAGGTCGTGGACCGGATAATTCTTCTCATGTACCTTTAACTGCATGGACGCATAGGCAATCACCCTACCGTCTTACATTAGCACTGTGCCGAGACCCTTATGCGACACATCACAATACACAATATATGACCCTGAACCTATAGGCAACACCAATATTGGGGTTGTAGTCAAAGCTATCTTGAGCTTCTGAAAACTCTCTTCACATTCATTCGACCATCTGAACGCATCACCTTTCTAGGTCAATTTAGTCATAGGCGATGAAATAATCGAGAAACCCTCCACAAAGCGATGATAATAACTGGACAAACCGAGAAAACTCCTAATCTCAATAGCTGAAGATGGCCTGGGTCAACTCTGAACTGCCTCTATTTTCTTCGGATTCACCTTATATAATAACCCGACTTGTCGTTTTAAGAATTTACGCCCCGTTTAGTGACTTAAGGTCTTGAGCAGCCTCGCAATATGTATTATGACTCGCGTGTGTGGTCGAGTTTGATTTACTGATGATTTAGAGAGATTTGGGATACTTAGTCCCTCAGATGGAAGCTTAAGTCTTAGGATTTTTACCGTAGTCGGAATTATGTGAAGACGACTCCGGAATAGAGTTCTGTCGGTTTCGTTAGCTCCGTTGGGTGATTTTGGACTTAGGAGCGTGTCCGGAATGTGAATCTGAAGTCTATAGCCAATTTAGGCTTAAAATGGCGAAAGTCAAATTTTTGAGAAGTTTGACCAGGGGTAGACTTTTTGATATCGGGGTTGGAATGCGATTCTGAGAGTTGGAACAGCTCCGTTATGTTATTTGGGACTTGCTTGCAAAATTTGACATCATTCCGGGTTGGTTTGATAGGTTTCGGCACGAGCTTTAGAAGTTGGAAGTTTTTGAAGCTCATAAGTTCGATTTGTGGTGCGATTTGTATTTTTGGCGTTATTTGATGTGATTTGAAACCTCGAGCGAGTCTGTGATATGTTATAGGACTGGTTGGTATGATTGGACGGGGTCCCGAGTTGCTCGGGTGTGTTTCGGGGTGGTTTCAAACCAAATTGGAGCTGTTTGGACTGTTGTTGCTGAAGTTTGGTTTCCTTCTTCGCGAACGCGAAGGGAGTCCCGCGTTCATGAAGAGGAATTTGAGGGGCTGATGGTTTGGCCTTCGCGAATGCGAAGCTGTGGACGCGAACGCGAAGAAGGAGCAGGGCAAGCCTTCGCGAACACGGCCCAGGCAATGTGAACGCGAAGAAGAAAGGAAGATAGGGGCCTGGGGTCGTTTGGCCTTAGCGAACGCGAAGGTTGGTCAGCTGGCCTTTGCGAACGCGAAGCTTCAATCGCGAATGCGAAGCAGTAGGACCTGAGTGCATCGCGAACGCGAGAGCTTGAACGCGAACGCGATGATATGCATGGCAAGCCTTCGCGAACGCGGTGCTGGTAACGCGAACACGAAGAAGAATTTAAGGCAGTGGGTTTTTGGCCTTCGCGAACGCGGTGCTGGTAACGCGAACACGAAGAAGAATTTAAGGCAGTGAGTTTTTGGCCTTCGCGAACGCGAGACAGAGGTCGCGAATGCGAAGAAGGCTTATCTGGGCAGAATTAAAAGTTCCAAAAATGGGGGTTTGAGTTCATAACTCAAAATTTAATTTGGAGCTCGGTAGAAGGCGATTTTTGGAGAGATTCTTGCGTGGGTGTTTGGGGTAAGTGATTCTTATCCAGTTTTGATTAATTTCCATGATTATGTCTTTAAATCCATCATTTAATTCGGATTTAATGGAGGAAAGTAAAATCTTCCAAAAATAAAAATTTAAGATTTGGAAGTCAAGTTGTTATTGGAATTCGATAAAATTGGTATGGTTGAACTCATATCGGAATGGGTGTTCGGATTTCACAAAAACTATGTCGGGTTCCGAGAGGCGAGTCCCGCATTGACTTTTGTTGACTTTTTGGAATAAAATTTTAAGTCGACATATTATTATCCAGAATTATTTTCGATGAATTTTAATGAAGTTATACAATTAATTTCGATAGATTTGAGTTGTCCGGAGGTCAATTCAAGCAAGAAGTCTATTTTGGAATATTGGCCTAACTTCAATAAGGTAAGTGTCTTGCTTAACCTCGAGTGGGGGAATTTCTCCTTAGGCATTGAGTCTTATGTGCAATTTGTGTAATTGGAAACCATGTACGCGAGGTGACGAGTACGTACTTGGTTTATATGTGCAAATTTTATTGAGTTAAAGTCTTGAACATATTGTGTAGTAAATTAGATAATTGTTGGCATATATTTAATCATCTATTTGTCGTGCCTAAATCCTTGTTGTTGACTCTGTTGTTATATGACAATGTGATGTGATTGTTATTTGATTATTTATGAAATTTCGTGAATTTGCTGGTTTGATAATTATTGGAATTTAATTTCATTTTTGATTTTCCCCTCTGCAAATAATTAATTAAATGAGCTTAAGAAGAGGTGTTTATATAATTATTGAAAATTTAATTTTTATGAAGACTTTGCTTTATGTTGAGTAATTTCTATCTCTATTGATTGTTTTTGGGTGTTGTACACATTGTGTGGAGCTTTTGGCTATTTGTTGTGAAATTAATTGACTTGGTTGTAGCTTTGGAATTTGGTTGTGGCCATTGGGCAAATTGTGATATGAATTGATTTATGTTATGTTGTTGTGATAATTTTCCGTGTAAATTGTTGTGTTGTATGAGTTGTTATTTTGGGGAGATAAGGGTGGAATTTCACTGTTGTTGTGTTTGTTGGAATATTGTCTGGGCGGAGCGATAAGGGTGGCTATAGGAGCGATAAGGGTGGCAATAGGAGCGATAAGGGTGGCAATAGGAGCGATAAGGGTGGCTATTGATATTGTCTGGGCGGAGCGATAAGGATGGCTATAGGAGCGATAAGGGTGGCAATATGAGCGATAAGGGTGGCTATTGTCAGGGACGATATGTGATGATGTGGAGTTGTGGTTTTGATTATTTTTATGTGATGTTGTGATTTTTCTTGTGTTTATTTTTATGCCTTATGCAATTGGTCTTGTTGATAGTAAATTGATAACAATCTATTTTATGCTAAAATTGAGAGCATGTGGCTATTGCCAGGCGGATTATAAAATGAAATGTGGGCACGAGGTGCCGTGAGTAAATAATGAGGATATTTGGTACGTAAATTATCCGTGCAGTTATGATATTAAATGAGGGCACGAGATGCCGGGAAAATATGATGATTTAATTATGGGCACGAGGTGCCGTGGAAATATGAAAATGGATTGAGACCCGTATTTAAGAAAAATATGAAAATGGGCTGAGACCCGTATTTTTATGATTATGAAATGAGGTGTCACATGGTGACTTTTTAATTGAAAGAATTATATTCAAAATATTTATTTGGAAGGATTTTTACTTAGAAAGTATTGTATGAAAGAATTATATGTGAAAGACATTTATTTGAAGGACTTGATTTAATTGGGTGTAATTGTGTTTATTAATTGTTGAGTGATATTAATGGTATTTGTTGTCTGTTGTGCATATAACTGGTTGTTTTATCATTCCCTTATTATTATTATTATTATTATTTGTTTCCTATTATTTTGTATATTATATTGCACATGTTATTAGACTAGTGAGTGTCTTGACTATACCTCGTCTCTACTCTATTGAGGTTAGTCTTGATACTTACTGGGTGCCGACCGTGGTGTACTCATACTACACTTCTGCACATTTTTGTGCAGAGCCAGGTATATCAGATATCGGACTTGAGCAGAGTTAAAGTGGGATCGTAAGGATTCAAGGTAGAGCTGCTTGGTCGTCGCAGTCCCTTGGAGTCTTTTCATTTCATTGTACTGTTAATTTGTAATCAAATAGTATTGTATATTCGGTCCTCGTGATCATTCCATGTATTCAGTTAGAGTTCGTGACTCAGTACTACCAGTCTTGGGAGGTTGTATATTGTAATTATTTCTGCTGTTAGTTTTGGTTATTTATTTAATAAAAACAAGTGGCTTCAAAAATGTAATGGAAATTGGCTTACCTAGTCTTAGAGACTAGGTGCCATCACGACTCCTGTGGTAGGATTTTGGGTCATGACAAGTTGGTATCAGAGCTCTAGGTTCATTGGTTCTACGCACGAACGAGTCTAGTAGAGTCTTGCGGATCGGTACGGAGATATCTGTACTTATCTTCGAGAGGCTACATAACTGTTAGGAAATTTCCATTTCTTTCATTCCTGTCGTGTGAAATTTGTTAAATTTGGAATTTGAACCTTTTTATCTCCATTCTCTCACAAATGGTGAGGATACGTGCTACTGGGTTAGCTGAGCAGGCATCCGCACATACTGCTAGGGCTGCAAGAGGCTGGGGCCGAGGTAGAGACCGAGGTAGAGGTCGAGGTAGAGGTCGAGGAAGGGCACGTGCTGCGACTAGAGCACCTGTCAGAACAACAGTTGAGGAGCCACTAGTAGCTCCTGTTGGGGACAGGTACCAGAAGCACCTGTTGTTACCCCCGGACTTCAGGAGACTTTAACATAGTTCCTGAGTATGTTTGGTACATTAACTCAGGCGGGATTGATCTCTATTGCACCAAACATTCCGCTGATTGGGGGAGTAGCTCAGACTCCTATCTCAACTCCAGAGCAGCAGGTTCACTTTGGTCAGGTTCCGGGTGTAGTACCGGTACAACCTGAGGTCAGGTAAGAAGAAGAACAAAAGAGACTTGAAAGGTTTAAGAGGTATAGTCCACCTTCTTTCAGTGGCACAGCTACAGAGGATGCCCAAGAATTTCTAGAAAATTGTCACCGTATTCTCCGCACCATGGGTATTGTGGAGGTGAGCGGAATTGCCTTTACTAAATTTCAACTATCAGGTGCAGCGTATCGGTGGTGGCAAATCTATGAAGAAGGTAGACTAGCCAATGCCACACCACCAACTTGGGCTCAATATTTGGAAATGTTCTTGAAAGTGTTTGTTCCCCAGACTCTTAGAGAAGCGTGGCGCACAGAGTTTGAACGGTTGCGTCAGGGCACTATGGCAGTGTCAGAATATGCTATCAGGTTCAGTGAGTTAGCCCGTCATGCACCTATTTTAGTTCTTACAATCAGAGAACGGGTCCGCAGATTCATTGAGGGTGTTTTAGGTGAGGAAAGGGAGTCTAAGGAGGCCAAAAGGTCTCGAAGATCTGGAGGGTTCAGTAGATTTTACTCTTCAGCTAGAACCCATTATAGCGGAGGCTCGAGCAGCCGGTCAGCTCAGTCCACACATCAGATTATTCGGGGTGCTCCAGTTTATAGTGCACCACCGACACGAGATTCTCACAGTGGTTATTTCAGTTATTCGGCACAGACTCAATACGAGCAGCCGCGACCTCAGAGGGGTTGTTATGAGTGTGGTGATACTAGGCATATCATGAGAGATTGTTCCAGACTTGGGAGGGGTGGATTTCATCAGAACACTCCAACTACAAGATTTATTCCAGTTGATACTCCACGTGCACAGTCAGCTAGAGGTGGAGGACCGGCGGGTAGTGGGTGCCTAAGAGGTGGAGGCCCGATCCGTTGATTTAATCATTATGATTTGGCTGAGGCCAATACACCAGATGGTGTCGTTATAGGTACGATCCTAATTTTTTTATTATAAAAGGATATTTTCCTTAATTTGATTTGGTTCTGAATATTGAGGTGAGTCCTCCTATTATGCTCCACTTATGGGTGAGCTTCGTAAATTTGTGACCCACTTATATGTTTATCCCTGTGGGGAGATTTAAAGATGTGAGCCCGTGTATGTCATTTTATTTTTGGTACACCATTGAGGGATATAAGCCCAAAAGTAATTTTTATTATTCATTACAACGGGTTTAATGTGTTTCGGAATAATTAATTTCAATTTTTATGAATTATATGCCCTACCGGTATGAGGGTTCATTATATGTATTGAAAATTGATTATGAACTATATTGAAAAGAAGAATGAAAGGAAATTGAAAATTTTAGTTGGCACAATGTGCAACATACTTGTGATTCGGAGTTGAGGATGAAATCCTCGTATTTTTACATGATGTAAAATATTTAAACCGGGCTGCAAGCCGCGGTAGAAGTTATGTAAGGACGAGGTCCTTGTGGTGAAATATTTATGAGTTTAAAAATTTTCCCTTGGTGAAATTAATTTGCACAATAATATTACTAGGGAGTCATACCTGTTAGGCTTATTTGATAACTCTTGTATATTTTTCTGTTCATATACATCCATTTTCGTGTTGTAAATATTGAGTTTTAACTTATGAGATGAGTGCCCAGGTGGCGTTAAATGTGACTCATTAATCCGAGTAAGCAATCATGAGGTCTATATGCCTCACATTCTGTTGTCAGTGTTGTAAAAATTCGAAATGAGGTGGTGGTTAATATGAGATTAATTGATGATGATGGAATTAATTATGAACAACTTTTAAGACCAGAGATGTGGTGATGAGCATACATATGATGTACTTCATGTCCTGATATTATGATAATGCAGTGCTTGTAATGCTGAGATTGTGTTATTGATATATACAATGTGGATGTGTTGTTAGGAGTTATTTTGGTGTTACTCTGGAAGGTTGTTAGGCCCAATTATAGGGGAGACCCTGCCAAAATTTTTGAAAAATTTGGGATTTAGTAAAATTCGGGGGATTGAGATTTGCAAAGGAAGAGATAAATTATGATATGTGTTTGAGGGCGAATGATCCTAAGAGGGGAATAATGTATCACCCCAGAGAAAGTTTTGAATTACTTCAACACTATTGAGAAAATTGATATGTGCATAGGCACGAATTGCTATAGCCAGTTGAGACTAATACTGTGCGTTGTTGTGAGAAATCAGGCCTTTTGAAAATATTGGAGCGTAAGAAAATGGCCTTAAAGTTTTCAAGTATGGATAAAAAAAAATAATCTCAAATGAGATAATGTTGTCACGCTTATCTTAAATGCAGTAACGTGAGATCAACCGTGAGTATATGTGTGAAAGTAAAATCATCAATTTGGTAACCTCAGAATAATTCTTAGCACGTTCGAGGACGAACGTTTATTTAAGAGGTGGAGAATGTAACAACCCGACTTGTCATTTTAAGAATTTACGCCCCATTCAGTGACTTATGGTCTTGAGCAGCCTCGCAATATGTATTATGACCCGCATGTGTGGTCGAGCTTGATTTACGGATGATTCGGAGAGATTTAGGACACTTAGTCCCTGAGATGGAAGCTTAAGCCTTAAGATTTTTACCGTAGTCAGAACTATGTGAATACGACTCCGTAATAGAGTTATGTCGATTCCGTTAGCTCTGTTGGCTGATTTTGGACTAGGAGCGTGTCCGGACTGTGAATCTAAGGTCTGTAGCCAATTTAGGCTTAAAATGGCGAAAGTCGAATTTTTGAGAAGTTTGACCGGCGGGTTGACTTTTTGATATCGGGGTCAGAATGTGAATCCGAATGTTGGAACAGCTCTGTTATGTTATTTGGGACTTGCCTGCAAAATTTGACATCATTCCGGGTTGGTTTGATAGGTTTCGGCACGAGTTTTAGAAGTTGGAAGTTTTTGAAGTTCATAAGTTTGATTTGTGGTGCGATTTGTATTTTCGGCATTATTTGATGTGATTTGAAACCTCGAGCGAGTCCGTGATATGTTATGGACTGGCTGGTATGATTAGATAGGGTCCCGAGGGGCTCGGGTGTGTTTCGGACCAAATTGGAGCTGTTTGGACTGCTGTTGCTGATGTTTGGTTTCCTTCTTCGCGAACGCGAAGGGAGTCCCGCGTTCGCGAAGAGGAATTTGAGGGGCTGATGGTTTGGCCTTCGCGAACGCAAAGCTGTGGACGCGAACGTGAAGAAGGAGAAGGGCAAGCCTTCGCGAACGCGGCCCAGGCAACGCGAACGAGAAGAAGAAAGGAAGATAGGGGCCTGGGGTCATTTGGCCTTCGTGAACGCGAAGCGTGGAACACGAACGCGAAGGAGTTGGTTAGCTGGCCTTCGCGAACGCGAAGCTTCAATCGCGAACGCGAAGCAGTAGGACCTGAGTGCATCGCGAATGCGAGAGCGCGAACGCGACGCTGGTAACGCGAATGCGAAGACGAATTTGAGGCAGCGAGGTTCCGTGGAAATATGATGATTTAATTATGGGCACGAGGTGCCGTGGAAATATAAAAATGGGCCGAGACCCGTGTTTAAGAAAAATATAAAAATGGCTGAGACCCGTATTTTTATGATTATGAAATGTGGTGTCACATGGTGACTTTTTAATTGAAAGAAATATATTTAAAATATTTATTTGGAAGGATTTTTACTTAGAAAGTATTATATGAAAGAACTATATGTGAAAGACATTTATTTGAAGCACTTGATTTAATTGGGTGTGATTATGTTTATTAATTGTTGAGTGATATTAATGGTACTTGTTGTCTGTTGTGCATATAATTGGTTGTTTTATCCTACCCTTATTATTAGACTAGTGAGTGTCTTGATTGTACCTCGTCTCTACTCCATTGAGGTTAGTCTTGATACTTACTGGGTGCCGACCGTGGTATACTCATACTACACTTCTGCACATTTGTGTGCAGAGCCAGGTATTGGAGATATCAGACTTGAGCAGAGTTAAAGCGGGATCGTAAGGATTCAAGGTAGAGTTGCTTGGTCGTCGCAGTCCCTTGGAGTTTTTTCATTTCATTGTACTATTAATTTGTAATCAAACAATATTGTATATTCGGTCCTCGTGATCATTCCATGTATTCAGTTAGAGTTCGTGACTCAGTACTACCAGTCTTGGGAGGTTGTATATTGTAATTATTTTCGCTGTTAGTTTTGGTTACTTATTTAATAAATAACAAAAAATGGCTTCAAAAATGTAATGGAAATCGGCTTACCTAGTCTTAGAGACTAGGTGCCATCACGACTCCTGTGGTGGGACTTTGGGTCGTGACACCTTAATTCCTTCACTAAACACTATATGTCCCAAGAATGCCACCAAACTAAGCCAGAATTCACACTCAGAGAATTTGGCATACAATCTCTCCTCTCTCAGCCTCTGTAATTCAATACCCAAGTGTTGTGCACGCTCCTCCTGACTACGTGAGTATACCAGGATATCATCAATAAATACTACGACAAATTAATCAAGATATGGATGGAATACACTATTCATCAAGTGCATAAATGTTGCTGGGGCGTTGGTCAGTTCAAAAGACATCACGAGAAATTCATAGTGGCCATAACCAGTCCTGAATGCCGTTTTTAGAATATCCGAATCCCGAATTTTTAACTGGTGATACCCAGATCTCAAATCAATTTTGGAGAAAACCCTTTCTTCCTGAAGCTGGTCAAATAAATCATCAAAACGCGGCAAAGGATATTTATTCTTGATTGTAACTTTGTTCAACTGTCTGTAATCGATACACATCCACATAGTACCATATTTATTTTTCACAAACAGAACCGGTGCACCCCAAGGTGACACACTAGGCCTAATAAACCCCTTATCAAGAAGTTCTTGAAGTTTCTCTTTCAACTCTTTCAATTCAATTGCTGCCATACGATACAGAGGAATAGAAATGGGTTGTGTGCCCGACACCAAGTCGATACCGAAATTAATATCCCTGTCGGGTGGCGTACCCAGTAGGTCTGCAACATCCGGAAAGTCTTGCACTACCGGTACTTAATCAATAGTAGGGGTATCTGCATCAACATTTTGCACAAAGGCCAAATATGACAAATACCCCTTCCCCACCATACGTTGGGCCTTCAAATAAGAAATTACCCTACTGGGAACATAATCTAGAGAACCTCTCCATTAGACCTTTGGCAACCCCGTCATTGCCAACATTACAGTTTTTGCATGACAGTCCATAATAGCATGACATGGGGACAACCAATCCATACCCAGGATTACATCTAAATCAACCATACTAAGCAATAAGAGATCAACTCTAGTCTCTAGTCCCCCAATAGTTACCACACACGACAGATACACACGGTCCACCATAATAGTATGGCCCACCGGCATAGATACAAGTACAAGTGAAACTAAGGACTCGCGGGGCATATCTAGATAATGAGTAAAGTACGATGATACATACAAATAAGTATATCCATGGTATAATATAGATGTCTCCCTGTGGCACTCTGAGATAATATTTGTGATCTCTACATCTGAAGCAACAATATCTGGTCTGGCAGGAAAAGCATAGAATCGGGCATGACCGCCACCTGATCGGCCTCCCCCTCTTGGGCTAACCCTAGCTGACTGAGTCCTACCCCGAGCTGGCTGGGCAGATGGTGGAGCAACTGGTGCATAAGATGTAACATGAATCCTCTGCTGAATTGGACCTCGCGTAAGGCAGGGACAATATCTATTTATGTGGCCCAAGTCTTCACACTCAAAGCAAACCCTCTTTGAAAAGGCTAGTAAGTTCTGAGGCGGATCTCGAGAACCAGAATAACTACCAGAAGAACCTGGCACAGATGATCCCTGAACTGAAGGAGCACAGGGGGTACTCTGGGCTGGAAGTGCACTGAGAGATGACTGACCCTGATGAGAACTGTATAAACCATGGTTGGATGATGCACCACGGTGAACTAGACGACCCATTTGAGCGTGTCTATAAGGACAACCCCTGTTGTGGTAGGACTGCCCTCCATAAGGTACCCCACCAGAACCGCCTGAACCTCGAGGCCTCTTGGCCTCCCTATCACCACGCTCATGTCTACTGACCACCTCTATCTTTAGAGCAATGTTAACCACCTCGTCAAAAGGGGCACCAGATACCCCCTCTCTAGTAATAAGCAATCGCAGCTGATACGTGAGGCCATCAATGAACCTCCTAATCCTCTCCCTGTCAGTGGGAACCAACCAAACTGTATGACAATCCAACTCAGAAAACTTCATCTCCTACTGGGTCACAGATATACCATCCTGCCAAAGCTGCTCAAACTTTTTGCGCAGCTCCTCTTTACAAGACTGCGACACGAACTTCTCCAAAAAGAGAATAGAGAACTCCTGCCATGTAAGTGGTACTGCACAGACCGGCATGCGCCTCTCATAATCCTCCCACCATCTGAAGGCAGCCCCAGAAAACTGAAAAGTAGTGAACGAGACCCTACTGGTCTCGAGAATACCCATTGTCCGAAGCATCCGATGGCACTTATCCAGAAAACCCTGAGCATCCTCTGACTCAGCACTGCTAAATGATGGAGGTCGAAGCCTCCTAAATATATCAAGTCTCCTCTGCTCATCATCTGCGATAATGGGGATTACCAGGGCCTGAGCAGCTGCAACCGGTTAGGCTGGTAGTGCCCCCGGTATCTGAAGTCCCTGCACTACCTGCTCTGGAGTACAGGCAACAGGGGTATGCGTACCTCCCCCGGCCTGAGAAGTGGCTGGTGCGGCCTGAGCCGAAACCACCTGAGCAAGGCCAATGCAAACTGTCAATATTTGGGCCAAAGCCTCCTGAAGGCCTGGAATTACAATAGGCACAACTGGTGCCTGAGCTGGTCCCGCCGGTTCAACTATATCTGGAATCTGCTCCTGAGCTGGGGAAACTGGTAGTGCTACAGGTGCTGCTCCAACTGCTGTACAAGCTACACCTCGACCTCGGCCCCATCCTCTACCACGGCCCCGGCCTCTTGCGGCCCTAACTGGTGGCACTGGTGGTTGACCGTCTGATCCGATAGTATGTGTTCTCACCATCTGTGAGAGAATAGAATAATAGAATTTTTAGTTTTCCGGAATCAACAAATTCGCACGACCGAATACAAGAAAGTGAAATTTTCCCAAGGGTTCGCAGCCTCTCGAAGATAAGTACAGACGTCTCTGTACCGATCCGCAAGACACCACTAAACCTGCTCATGACTCGTGAGACCTATGTAACCTAGGCTCTGATACCAACTTTTCTCGACTCCAAAATCTCACATGTCGTGATGGCGCCTATCTCAATACTAGGCAAGCCGACAATCTCAATAAACCACCATATGTTTGAAGTTTGAAAACATAATATTTGAATTTCTATAGAAACATCTCACAAATTACTGACATAAGATACATTTCCAAAACCCGGTGTCAGTGAGTACATGAGCATCCAATATGAATACAAAGTCTAATTGACAAAACTCTGTCTGAAAGTATAGAGCAGTACAATAACTTAAAGAAAGAGAGTCAAGGTCAGCGGACTCCAGGCAGCTACCTTGATAGTCTCCAACTGATAGCACTTTGAGATCTAACGGTCGCCGTGTCCGGAAGCACCTGGATATGCACACGGGGTACAGAGTATAGTATGAGTACAACCAACTCAATAAGTAACAAGACTAACCTCTGGGCTAAAAGTAGTGACGAGATCCGCAGGTACAGACCAGTATAAATGATAACAATACAGAAATGTAGGCATGTTTTCAAGTTTAACAGTTGCTTTCAGTACAAATAAAATAGATCAATTCTGAACAATACGAGAAATATGACATCTTTGTATCTACATGCCAATGTACATATTGTATGTGATGCACCTTAGTGAAAACTCTATATACTCACAATCTAAAATACTCAATCGCTTGGTTCTGTGTATGGCCAATCCAGCCCAGGGAAGATCCATGCCAAATATATATGTATATCCATCAACTAACAGTCAGTTACTCAATAATGTATAATGCCAATCCATCCCAGGGGAAGATCCATCCCCGAATATCAATGATTCGGACAAGATCCATATTCAGGAAAAATTCATCCCTCAATATAAATGCTTCGGGCAAGATCCATACCCAGGGAAAATCCATCCCTCAATATAAATGCGTCGGGCAAGATCCATGCCCAGGGAAGATCCATCCCTCAATATATATCTATGGCAAGATCCGTGTCCAGGGAAGATCCATCCCTCAATATATATCTATGGCAAGATCCATGCCCAGGGAAGATCCATCCCACTGTGGGGGTGCAATCTCCGTAGGGGCTCCTTCACCCGAAGGGCTATAATAGCCAGATCCAGGCATAAGTAAATAAACATAACTATCACTCAGAATATCCAGCCAGATCATGATCTTTAACATGAGTCTCAGCTCAATTTCTCTAACACGTGGAGGATATGCGGATAATGACATTTATTTCATTATGCAACTCCACGGAATCAATTTAAGTCACAATTTTCATGATGCAAGCCCACACGCCCATCACCCAGCTTGTGTGTCATCTCTAAATAATTCATACAACACGAAACTAAGGGATTTATACCCTTAGAACCAAGTTTAGAAATGTTACTTATCGCAAACCGCATAATTTCTTACTCCGCTATGCCCTAGCCTCGCGAATTAGTCTCCGAAAGCCTCGTATCTCTTTGAATCCCAAGCAAGATCCTTGTGAAATCTTCAAACCTTGAACAAGAATTGATTGGCAAATGTCTAGGTCTTCACTTTCTCTCTCTAAGATGCTCTCACCTCTCTCTAAAATATTAGATGAAACCATTCAAAATGACCCCTAATAGTGTTTTATAAGAATGGGTTGGGTTTATAAAACCAGAAAAATGAAGCCTCGAAACACACTCTGCGGTCGCATATGCGACCACATAATGCTTATGCGGCCCGCATAATGGGTCGCAAAAGTCCCTCCGGAACTGGGCATCACTACTTCAGTCTGCGGTCATTATGCGGCCCGCATACCTGTTCTGCGGTCGCATAATGCACCGCAGAGCTGGTCTGCGGTCGCATAATGCGCCGCAAACATGATCTTCAAACTTGGCCTAACCTTCTTCACTCTGCGACCATTATGCGGTCCGTAGAGTGATTCTGCAGTCGCATAGTGGGCCGCAGAAATATATATTTTTTTTCAAAATTTTCCTTTACTCTCCAGCACATTGTTCAACCAAAAAAGTCCAAGCCTAGTTCGGCACCACGAAACCTTAATTTCCTTAGCAAATATTTTCCGGGGTCGATACACATAAGTCAACATCCGGTCAACCTTTTCAACGTAAGTTCTAAACCTTGGAACTAAGTGTTCCAAATCATTCTAAAACCTCACCGGAACCGAACTAATTACCCCGGCAAGTCAAATAATAACTGTAAAGCATAGTTTGAGCAGTAAATGGGGAGACGGGGTTGTAATACTCGAAACGACCGGCCAGGTCGTTACTGTGGGTAACTGGCTATTTTTTATCCTTTTCTTTTTTCTTGTTTTTAATCTTTCTTCTTAATTTTTCTCCTTTTCTGTTCTTTTTCTAAATCATATTATTCTTTATTTTATTATATTTAAATAATATGATTCCATACTCAATTTTGGCTCCTTTCTTTTATTTTATTTTTTCTCTTTTTTTTTTCTTTTGTTCATTTTCTTTATTTCTTCTTCCATTTCTAAATTAATTTAGCTCTTTTTTTTTCTTTTACTTATTTTTTCTACATAATCTAATTACATTCACTTTTTTGCTCATTTTCTTTATTCTTCTTTCCTAATACAATAATGAAAGATATCTGATATTCTAAATATTTATTCACCTTCTTTAATATATAACTGATAGTATAATATACTAATTGTCTTTCTTTTTCTCTTTTTTTCTTATTTAAATCAATTATTAGAATAACTTATACATTATACACGTTTTCTCTTCTCTTTTTTTCATTGTATTTTATTTTTTTTCTTTATTGTTTTTAAAATATGTATTTGTAAATATTTCTAGCACATATGATCCAAAATTATATATCATTATAATAAAATGATATATTAGTATAATAAAAATGTAAATTAGTATTTAATGTTATTATAAAATACTTGTCACAATTGTATACCAAAACTGCATATAAATATTCCAAATAAGTATATTATTATTTTATGTCTTCTGACACCTACTTCTTATACAATGAATATTATTTTCATGGAACTCCATAAAAAATCATTTAAGAAAATATTTGCAAGGAACTAGTTGGAAAAATTAAAAAAAGACTTATTTATTATGGTATATTATTATATTATATTGTATACTATAACAGTATAATGTTACTATAACCATGACTTTAGCTTTGCACATTAGTTGTTGGGTCCAAACGCACACACAAGTAGACGCGGCCGATAAGTAATAAAGTGATAAGAAAGCATCGTTCCCACAAGGATTTATCATCAACTATTGTCCAATCCAAGCTATTTATAAATTTAATGCTCAAGTAAGTGTGGAGAAGATGATTGTGATTTTTGTAACTAAATTACTACGAACTAATAAGCAAGCAAGAAAATAAGATCGCAAGTAGATCAAACAAACACTTAGAAAGAATTCAATGAGATGGGGATATTCCAGGATTATGGGATTAACATCTCTCCTATTGCATTTTTTGGGACTTATCTAATTTGTTGATTAACAAGGTTTATTATTCTCGCAAAGTTCTTTCGATGCTTCGCTCGCCTATTCAAGCCAACCTAAGACTATATGTCTATAGAATCAAACTTGACAAGAACGCATGTGTATTTCCTACAAAAATAACCAAGTTGGGCAACTAGACTACGTCTATCCTAATCGCGAATCTATTCTCCGATGCACGGATTCAAGAACTTACTCTATTCAATCCTATATGCAATTTAAAGTTCCCACTTTAGAGTTCATCTATAAATTTATAGACAATACTCTATTGTTAGCTACGCAATAGAATAATTAAGTGCAAGATTGAATAAACAAATTAATATGATAAAGTCAAGCAAAACAATCAACCGTCAATTTACAATAGTCAAAAACGACCCATAACCCCAGAATAATAAAGTTCTTAGCCACTCATGTTCTTAACAATCATCAAAATATTATTTTTAAACATAAAAGCGATGAATACTAGAAGAAGAATGAAAAAGCTGATGAATTTCGTGCTCCCGAGTGTTTCGTACTTGTATTTCTCTCTCAAAGTGACATCTTCCCCTTCAAATTAGGTTTAGACTTTCTTTTATACCAATTGGGGGCGTGCTGGGGTCAAAATAACCAAGTCCCGAGCGAAATAGGACAAGTTCCCACCACCAATGCCCAGGGTAGCATGGGGCGCTAGCCCTCGCATTGGGAATTTTGGCACTTCTGGAAACTGGGCCACAGGTAGCGCCCCACGCTACTCTGGGCGCTACACTGTCCAATTTGTTTACTTTGTTCCCTGTGTGCTTCAAATCGTGCACTGATGTTAGGCCAAAATTCTATACTTTTAGTACATTACTCGTCTTACATGTTATTAGTTTAGTGGTTAATTGTGCGACGTTTGAGCTAAATTATGTTGTTTTATGTGTAAGACAATCGGAAGACAAAGATGAGTGAAGGTTATACAAAAAGAGGACGAAAATGCAAGAAAAGAGCACAAAAATGACAATTACCCAAACCGTGCTACAGACTAGGCTTCACGAGGTCTATAGCCAGGTTGAATGCGCTATAGACTAAGCTTCGCGAGGTTTATAGCCAGGTTGACCGCGCTATAGACCAGCCTTCGCAAGGTTTATAGCCTGGTTGACCGCGCTATAGACCAGGCTTCGCGAGGTCTATAGACAACTTGACCGCGCTACAGGCCAGGCTTCGCGAGATCTATAGCTAGGTAATTACAAGTCGCGGGTTAAAAGACTCCGACCCGAATTTGGACACTAGGACTTCAACCCTAGCCTATAAATACTCCCTAAACATGTCTGAATAGGGGAGAGCTGTTTTGAGGGCAGACTCCACAAAGGAGGACGTTCTTTAGAGGGGATTCGGCCTAAGGAGGGAAGAACACGCTAGGAGGAAGGCGGCGAATTCTTTTATGAGTTTTTCACTTCCTTCTTCCTATTTTCATTATTGGTTATGAATTCTAGTATTGTAGTTTTGTATTATGAATGGTTAATTTGTTATCTAAAGTTTTGATAGAACCTTTTATAGGATAAATTCTTGTTATGTTTTTATATAATTGAGCCGTTGGATTCCTCTACTTGTTCAAGAGAGAGTACACATAGTACTCACGATCGGTAGAGATTACTTAGGATTCAAGAGAGAGTACACATTTAGGTAGTTATTGAACAATATCACTCCTAACGTATGTGAGAGATCAATACAGATGGTTTAAAGGTGGAATTAGAGATAACGAAACCTTGGTGCGATCGTAGTGAGTAGTGAATTTGTACCAACTAGCGTAGTTCGAGAGAATACGTCTAGTAAATTGTGGTAGTTGCTCGAGAGAGAGTTATGACACCCAAAGTACTCACGATCGGTAGAGATTACTTAGGCGAAATTATAGAAGGCGTAGCGGGAAGGATTCCGACAATTGGGAAAATCATAACTCTAGAATTCCTCAGTCTTGTCTCAAATTTAGTCTTTGTTAGTTGATAATTTTATTGATTTATAATAGTTGTTAGTTAATTAGTTAGAAATAAACATTATAATCTTTATAATTAGTACATTATTTGGACTTGTATTTCTTAGTAATATTGAACAACTGTAGCTAAGCCTTAGTTCTTTGTGGGATTCAACTCTGGACTTGTAAACCCGATTATATTTGCAACGACTACTTAGTCCTTTTTATAAGGCATAGTTGGGCGTGATCAAATTTTGGCGCCGTTGCCGGGGAACTAACGGTGTTATTAATTACAGTTAGAAAGATTGCTAGGATTCTTAGTTTGGTCCAAACTTGTGAATATTTGTGTAATTATTTTCTTATCTTTGTTTATCTTCTTAATTGTTTTCTTTTTTATTTTCTTATTTTTAAAAAAATGGCATCGCATAACGATAATTGGTCGGATGGTAGTTGTTCATACTTTGATGACCCTTGTCCTTATTGCAGAGGATCACACTCGTGGCAAAATTGTTTGAATTCTCCCGGAGGCAGATTGTGAGCACAATATCAAACCCATGAGTGGAGTATATGTGATAAGTGTGGTGTTCAAAATGGTCATTGGACTAATTATGCTTATATGTCTTTCCCTTCCCCGAACCCCCCGCTATGATGATTCTAATTTTTGTGATGATAATTATAGGGATATGGAAGTGGAAGAAATTGAGCATGGTCAAAATGGAGAGTTCAAACTCATGATGGGATGCTTACTTGAAGGAGGAAACAAAGAGCAAAAGGCCTTGGAGGAGCTTTTGGAAAATAGTCTCCAAAATGATTTGGCACTTGAAAGGTTGAACTTACAATGGGAGAAATGCTTGAAGTGTTAGAGGTCCAAAAATCCTTGGAAGTGGATGATAGCCAAGAACCTTCCTTAGAGGTTGAAGCCGAAAAGCCTTCTCTGGCACTTGATCAAAGCCAAGAAGAACTCTCAAATGCTCAAAATGAGAGGATGATGCTCATGTTGGAGGCCATTCTTGAAAATGAGGAGAAGCACAACTTGGCACTCGAGGACTTGAAACAAGTACTCACTCAAAGTGATGATAATATACGCACCTTGGAAGATCAAATGAAAATATTGGTTGAGGCTCATTATGACCACCAACTTGAGAGTGTGTAAAAAGTTTAAGAAAAGTCCAACTTCGAGGAAGAAAGTGAGCTTTATTTTGAGGAATTAAGAATTAAACATCTGCCAACCGACTCCATGATTGCTGGTGATGCCAAGAACAAATTGGAATTAGAATCAACCGATTTAGTTGAAAAGATGGTTGAAAATGACTCTAGTTCGGGGGGGAAAAGGATGTCAAAATTTGGAAAAGGTTGCAAGTGTGGAGGCAATTTTCTCATTCCAAGCATTTTTCAACTTTGGACTTGTATGGTAATATGGGAATCGAACCATGTGAATCCATGTGGGAGTGCAAAGAAGAAAGTCAAGAGCCATACATCTTGCAATTTGAAAATTCAATAATGCATAATGACATTCCTCAAAAGAAAGCCAAGAAATGCAAAACGAGGAAATTAAAGTTTGGCTTGATCATCTACTTACCACCCCCTATCGCTTGTGCTCACAAGCTTGATTCCAAGTTAGGTGCCTAATTCATATCTTCCAAGTAGAGAGAAAAGTGGTAAAGTTGATTCACGTCGTGCCACGACGTTAAATCAAGCACTTGTTGGGAGACAACCCAGCTTTACTGTAACAACCCGATCGGTCATTTTGAGCTCTAGCACGTCGTTCGGCGATTAGAGGCCTTGAGTAACTTCACTCCAGGTATTATGACTTGTGCGTATGGTCGGAATCGAATTTCGGGAAGTTCGGAGTTGATTTGGAAAGAAACATTCGAAATTCGGAAGCTTTAAGTTGGAAAATTTACTAAGGTTTGGAATTTTTATAAATGACCTCTGAATCAGAATTTAAAGGTTCCAATAGGTTCATATGATGATTTCAGACTTGGGCGTATGTTTGGGTCGAGTGTCGGGTAGGCCGGAAGTATTTCGGCGCTTATTACGAAAGGTTGGCCATTTGAAGGTTTAATAATTTCCTAAGTATGGGTTGAAGTAGATTTTGATGTTATCGATGTTCATTTGGGATTCTGAGAACAGGAATAGTTCCGTATGGTGATTTTGGTCTTAGGAGCGTGTCCAGACGTTGATTTGGAGGTCCGTAGGTCATTTCGGCGACAATTGGCAAAAGTTGGAAATTTGGATGATTTTGAGAAGTTTGACCGGGAGTAGATTTTTTGATATTGGGATCGGATTTTGATACCGTGAGTTGGATTAGGTCCGTAATGTCAATTATGACTTGTGTGCAAAATTTGAAGTCAATCGAACTTGATTTGATAGGTTTCGGCTTCGAATGTAGAAGTTTGAAGTTCTAAAGTTCATTAAGCTTGAATTGGAGTGCGATTCGGGATTTTAGCATTGTTTGATGTGATTTTAAGGCTTGACTAAGTTCGTATTGTATTTTGAGACGTTTTGGTATATTTGGTTAAGGTCCAGAGGGCCTCGGGTGTATTACGGATGGTTAACGGATTTATTTTTGGACTTAGGAAATGCTGAAGCTGGGCAGCAGCTGGTGTGACGGCTTCTGCAGAGGTTTGGTCGCAGAAGCGAGGTGAGGTCTGTAGAAGTGGCTTGGGCAGTCTGGGTGTAAAGTCGCATAAGCGGAAGGGGGCAGGTGCGAGATTATGCGCAGATGCGCTAGGGTGTGTCGCACCTGCGGTTGCGCAGGAGCGGAAGAATTTCAGCAGGTGCGAGGGTCTGCTAATAGTGGTCTTCCGCAGAAGCGAGGAAGTTTTTGCAGAAGCGTTTCTTGTGTCCGCAGAAGCGGAAATGACTGGGCAGAACCCTTGTTCGATAATTTCACTCATTTTTGGAATTTGGAGCTCAGATTGGGCGACTTTTGAGAGGAATTTCACCACACAACTTTGGGTAAGTGTTCTTGACTCCCTTGTAATTATATTTCATGAATTAATCTTCATTTTTGGTGTATGATTATCGAATCTTCGAGAGAAATCGAAGGAAATTTCTATAATTTCATAAAATGAATTTTCGAGTTTTGAATTCTGATTTAGAGTCAGATTTGAGTGAAATTAGTATGGTTGAACTCGTAATTGGATGGGTTGTCGGATTTGTGAGTTTCGTTGGGTTTCGAGACGTGGTCCCCACTGCTAACCTTTCGAGCCGAGATGGAAATTGTTTAAATTGATTAGTTATGGGTATTAGAACACATATTGATTTATTTGCACATTATTTGCATAGATTTGGATCGACAAGCATCAGTTTGAGGTGCTAGAGTGGCGTTGGAGCCAGCTATGGAACTTTGGAGAGAGGTGTCCAACCTTGTAAGAGGGATTTTAACTCATAGGTGATTTAAATTAATACTTGCTGCTAATTGTGGAGGCTATGTACGTACGAGGTGACAAGAGTCCGTGCGTAGCTATTAATCATGCCTCTGTCCGGGTAGTTTTGGACCCAAATAATGAATTACTTGTAATGTTTGCATCCTTTGTTAATTGAAGTACGTGAATCATACTGGAAATTTGTTTGAGGAATTAGTAAAAGACCGAAATTTCACATACTTCAATTTTTGTGCGAGTTAACCGACCGTTAATAGAAATTGTACATCCTTACGTATTAACCTTGTGATAGTTTCTCATTCTGGAGGTTCTTAAAGTGTCCTCCTTTCTTGTGGAGTGGGCCGAACGCCTCGGCAGTATAGATGCATCTATGGATCGTGCCGCACGTCCCTCGGCTGTGTACACGTTATTCCGGATCGAGCCGAGCTACCTCGGCAAAATCATGCGTTACCGCTAGTAGTTCGAATATTTACAAGATAAACCTTCCACTTAAGCCCAATACTTTATGGTATTTCTTAATTATTTGGTTTTGACACTTGGAATTTTTCCTAGATATTAATGTAGAATACAAGATCGAGAAATTTAAGATTTAAAAGAAATAATGGGAAGATTATAAACCTTGCAGATTTACCCCACAATTTTGTGCACTTCACATCTGCTCACGCTTTTATTATATTGCTTTATTGGACCTTTAGTATGTGTCGATGTCGACCTCTCGTCACTATTTCTTCGAGGTTAGACTTGATACTTACTGGGTACGCGTTGATTTACGTACTCATACTACACTTGCTGCTTATTTTGTTCAGGTACATATATGTTTAATGGTCTTTTGGGCGCAGAGGCATGACTATTGCAGGGGCTTACGGTGAGATGCATTCCATGTTACAAATCCACAGCATACAGAGTCTCCATCAAAGTTATATACATTCTCCTGTCTAATTTGTATTCCAGACAGATGTTGTATTTTATCATATTCCTTAGTTGATGCTCATACACTTGTGACACCGGGTTTTGGGGGTTTGTTTAGGTTATTTATTATTGTGGTTCATGCAGATACTTTCATTTACTCCGTAAATTTTATTTTATACTCACTAATTAAGGAAAATTTTGATTTTAAAAATACTAAAATGGGTAATTAAATTGGTAAATCAGTGTTGGCTTGCCTGATGGCGGCATTAGGTGCCATCATGACCCATAGTGGATTTTGGGTCGTGACAACATGGTATCAGAGCGTTAGGTTCACTTAGGTCTCACGAGTCATGAGCAAGTCTAGTAGAATCTTGCAAATTGGTACGGAAATGTCTGTACTTATCTTTGAGAGGCTACAAGGATGTTAGGAACACTTCCCTTCTTGATTTCCTCATCGAGCAGTTTGATTACATTGAGGCTTGTGCCTTTATTTCCTTCCTACTCATTCTTATACGATGTTGATTGCTCGTATCAATTGGGAACCGAGGAGTTGTAGTGGTACTACAGAGGTGGTGCAGGATGCTTTTTCCTGCGTGTTCGGGCAGGCTATTATCATCGCCTTGTGGAAGGATGTTCTGTTGTATCAGCTCTGTATCGATATTTTCTATGGTTTTGAGGTTATACACAAATTGTTATGATGTTTATATATTTTTATTGCATGGTGTTGGTGTAATGGTAGGGTGCTCGTTTATGTGTCGACGTAGTGAATGACTTGAAAAGAGATCTTTCTCAGTGCATGGTTCAGAGGCTCAATATTTAATTCCAGCAAAGGAAGGGCAATTGGACTACGAATGTTCAAGTTGGGTTGATGGAGTAACGAGATTTGGTATTTTCGAGTGTGGTGGAATTTTTATCTGTGATGTGTTGTCGTTGTCCTTGTTTGAATATATTAAGGTTCGCCGGTGCTATGGTCTTCTTGATTTTGCCGTCGGGGCAAGGTGTTGTGAAATGGTGCATGAGGGGCGGTTGTTAGAGATTTAGAGTTGGTAGCAATTTGTTAGCTTAGGTGCTACAGAGATGAATTTTGATTCAATGCAACAATTTTGTAACGAAGAACGGGGAAGGATATGTGGGAGGTGCCTCGCGGTGATGGAATTACTAGCAGGTCAAGTAGGAGAAGCGAAAGTCATGGAGTTTCTTAAAGGGGATGGCTTGACAGAAGTGGGAGTGGTAGAGTAGCATATGGATTCTGTGGTAATCATAGCCACGTACCTTCATAAAGTGTAGAACGGTTTGGTAATCGTGATGGAAAGTGATTCGGTATACGTATTTTCTTGGAATGATGGTTACAGTACGGAGAAATAGTGAATATGGCATAAAGGAGTTTGCTTGGGATGAAGAGGGGTGTGAAGATTTGACTATCGTTTCAGATGCGATATGACTTGAGTTTGGATAATATTGTTGAATTCTCAGTTGATGTTAATGGGGAAGGAACAGACGTGTACAACGTCATGGAAAGAGGCCGGATATGAGATTGTGGCTGATGATTCAGAATGTTCATGAAGAGATTTAACAAAACACTTCGAAAAATTTGGGGGGTTAATGGTGTAAGATCAAGGTAATCGAGAAGAAGGAATCATTGTGGGCTCAACATTTTGTGATTATAGCTTAAAGCTAAGTGGGGGAGCCCCACCAGTTACGATTGGATAGCGTGGTTGTCTGATTGTGCGGTTTATGGTTATCGATGCGTTGGAGGATTAATTATGACTAGGGAAAAGGAAATGTCAGGGGTAATTCGAACAAGGAACTTGATGAATGGGTATTATACTTTGCCTTAGCGATTGAGATGTATGATTTGTGAAGACTCATAGTTTATGTATCTTGTGGGTGTAGTGTACAAGGAAATGAATTCAGTCGGTTTCTTCTTTGAGAGGGTATTCATGTGCTAACAGAGCAATGAAGTTTGGTTATATTCTAGACTGAGTTAGAGTGAGTGACTTTTAACAATGGTCCAGTGAGTTCAAGAATTTAAGTCCAGTACCTAAGGATTTCGGGTCCGTTGTGTGGTTAAGGATCGAGTTTTCTGCAAGGGATTGTGAATGGGACTTGGAGTGTTGTATGTTATCATCGGGTATGCGGTGCGGTATTGGAAGAAAGTAAAAAATAGCTTCGGATTTGCGGGAGGTCTTGCGGAATAGGTATACCAGTTGGAAATGCCATTGTGCGCGTGAGGAAGGTATGGGATGCGTTATGAGTATTGAGGCAATGTGGTTTCGTGATGTGGGTCACACGGTATGAGTGCAGATTTAGTTCGTTATATTTTGAATGGAGCTGCTAGTACTTGTAAGGCAAGTCAAGAGTGAATTTGAAGAAGTTGGGTCGGTTAGTAATGGTTGAATCAGCATGATTATGGCAGTGATCAGTTCATTCAGCGTGAAGTTAAACATGTAGTTATGGTTGTATGCGTGGGCTTGACAACTACCACAACTTAATTGATTTGGGATGTATTTAATTCATTGTTGTGTAAACGGGCTTCGGAAGAGTCATGGCGGTTTAGATCGCGGCTTGACGTTTTCCCGCGGTTTGGGAATTCAGTTGCGTGTTGCATTGGTTCTTCGAAAATGAACTAAGTGAAAGGTTTCTAGCCAATAGAGTGACTTATTCCACTAGTAGTTCAAGGGTTATGGTGAATACGTGTATTATCTCGTAGCAGCATGATAGGTGCAGTGAACGACATAGGAACTGGAAGTTGAAGGTCAATGTTGCAGTTCGATGTTGATTAGAATGTCACGAGCTCGAATGAGCAGGTGTTCAGAGTAAGCAGGCATTTTCTTTAGTGTCACCTGAGGATGACGTACTGTGTAAGAGGCCTTGTGTATTGAATTGTGGATTCTTAATTTGTTTTATGGAAGTTTAACGATTGGTGGTATAGATGTGCGAACTTTTCTGCCTCAGCGGAAGGTTGTGGGAGCGTACCCCACGGGAAAATCTGTATAAGTGTGATATGTTAGTAACTTGACTGCTAAAGATTAAAACCAAGTACAGAGATTTTTTGGTACCATCATTAATGTGGGAGTTTGCTCTGGATAGGGACAGTTGCTCGTGTGTGTCATGAATAAGACCATTATGAATCCTTGAAAGGTTATTAGCCAGTATGGTATGATCAGAATCGGTTTGAGGTCCGTTGGTGGGTCTAATGTGAATGTGTGCTCTACTTAAGATCGGACGTGTTCATTCATCATAACATCCCTTACGAAGGAGTCGTCGGGCATTGGATGTTATTTACGTTGTCAACTATTCCGTGTAGCCTATATTGTGCCACGTGGGTTGTGAGATGGCTTGATTATTCACACATGTGTTGAGGTCCCGTGTAGCTTGCAGTTTTATATGAGCAGGATAGCTCTTGAGATGCAGGTCACGTAACGCAACTTTGTTGTGCTTGAGTTTCTTAGCGTGTGGCACTATTCGCCTTCCCAGGATTTGTATTATGAACTGGACGTGCTTATGGTCGATATTCGGGCATTTCGTAACACTGAGATGTTGAGTACGGTTCCCTATATCTATTCTTGTGCATTTTGTTTCTCATTTTCTGAAAAAGGTTCATAACATCTTTTCGGTTGTCGTATTAGCTACGTGGACTGGGTAGTTCTTTTCCAAAGTTTGTTTTTCCTTATATATCATATTTGAGTTGTGGCTTGTCGGCACCTTGATGACGTCATATGAGATTTTGATCAGTGGTTGAGATGGCTTATTGCCTGAGCAACTTGTATTGGGTGAGACGAGGTCATCGGGCCTGAAGTTAGTGTGATTAGGTTTATGTATGGTACATTAAGGAAAAAATATCGTTATTCAGTTCAGAATGAGGTAATGGTTCTTGTTAGGAGGAAAGACTCCACGAATTGTTGATTCGGTAGGAGGTTATGAGTTTTACACGTCTCTTTCGTTATGGCAGTATTGCGAGAGTTGGAACAAGACCCATAGGTCTCACGGGGTGTGTTGTGGGCACCAGATTCGTGAAATTGCAGTTACCGTGGTCAGGGAATATTATTATGTTCATGTGAATTATGTGGTGCATGGTGTGAATTTAGCAAGGGTATACTACCATGTTTTGGTACAATATGCGGTGATTGATATGGTGTTCGTATGTTAGAAGTAGGCCTTGCAGAGAAATTCGGAGGATGGAATTTGGTTCTAAGGCTTATTGACTGAATAAAAGGAAGGATCTTCAGTCTGGCTCGAGCTAACATGCTCGGCTGGGTTATGGCAGCACGGATAGGTGCACAAGGTGATAAACAGTGATTTAGGACAACTACGGAGCAGTCCTTAGCACGTTCGAGGACTAACGTATGTTTAAGTGAGGGGGATGGGATAAAATGTAGTGACTCGACCAGTCATTTTGAGCTCTAGCATATTGTTCGGCGGTTTGAGGCCTTGAGTAGCTTCACTCCAGGTATTATGAATTGTGCGTGTGGTCGGAATCGAATTTCGGGAAGTTCAGAGTTGATTTGGAAAAAACAATTCTAAATTCGGAAGCTTTAAGTTAGAAAATTTACTAAGGTTTGGAATTTTTATAAATGACCTCTAAATCAGGCTTTGAAGGTTCCAATAGGTTCTTATGATGATTTTGGACTTGGGCATATGTTCTGGTTGAGTGTCGGGTAGCCCGGGAGTATTTCGGAGCTTATTACAGAAGGTTGGCATTTTTAAAGTTTAATAATTTCCTAAGTTTGGGTTGAAGTAGATTTTGATGTTATTGATATCAGTTTGAGATTCCGAGCATGGGAATAGTTCTGTATGGTGATTTTGGTCTTAGTAGCATATCCGATCGTTGATTTGGAGGTCCGTAGGTCATTTCGACGTCAATTGGCAAAAGTTGGAAATTTGGATGATTTTGAGAAGTTTGACCGAGAGTGGACTTTTTGATATTGGGGTCGGATTTCGATTCCTTTTGATTATATGTTGTTTACATGAGGCCACGGTAGGTGTTGTTATGAGTTATGTTATGTTATTGGTTTATGAATATGTTTTAAAGGTGTGTTTCTGGGGCTCTCTGACAGGTGGATAGGCCTAGTTATAAAGGAAACTCTAGCGAAATTTTTGGAAATTTAGGAAGTTAGTTAAATTTGGGGCTGCTGGTGTGGGGTGTGGAAAAACTAAGTTGTATAAGATGCTAATAGTGATCCTTGACCCCCATTCGAGGACGAATGATCTTAAGTGGGGGAGGATGTAAGTCCCTATAAAAACTTTCCTGAAAACCCGATTTCCATGATGCCAAAGTATGCGTAGAGGTTATAATGTTCGAACTTTTTGGATTGAAAAGAGCGCTGGGAGTTAAAGAAAAATGTTGGGCAGAAGTACACATTTCCACGGCCCATTCTATGGAATCAGAACCACTCTGCGGACCGCAGACTGGTCGCAAAGTGGGGCAAATTTTTGGGGCAATTTTGATGCCCAATTTTGCGGCCATTATGCGACCGCATAACCGTTTCGCGGGCCGCATTCTTGTCGCATATCCCGCCTTGGGATTTTTTGGAGGGAGGTTCTGCGGTGCGCTATGCGACCACAGAACAATTCTGCGGGCCGCATAGTGACCGCAGACCATGTCAGTTTCTTTCCAGCTCTGGCCGCATAACCACTATGCAGTCGCATATGCGACCGCTGAACCTATTCCGGAGCTTCAATTTTTGGGAGTTTTAAACCCGGCCCTATTCCGTTAAAACACATCCCATAGACAATTTTGACCATATTTCCTGATATATTTAGAGTGAGAGAGAGGGTCCTAGAGTGAAAAGTTATCTTCAACAAATTGCTCTTCAATTCTCACTTAAAACCTTGAAGATTATCAAGAGAGGCACCTAGGTATTATTCCTAAGAGGTAAGATTCTATCACCCAAACTCTTATTTCAAAATATAACTAGAATGGGCCATTAGTAAGGTAATTCATGGGGATGGGAGTTCTGACCTTGCATGCATGTGTTCCTATGGTATGTGGAAAGGCTGTGAGTTAAAAATAGAAAAGAATGGGGTGTGGGTTGGTGGAGTCTTTCACAAAAAGGGCCTTCAAATATTGATGCACACCTAGTGTTTGATAATATGATCAAATGAGCTAAAACCATGTTCATCTTCCTAATTTTTTGTTCAATTTTGTTATATTGCTTAAATAGATTGAAGTTGCTAATATTCCGGAACATCTTAGAGTTTTAAGAAGCTCAATTGAGGTACGTTGGCTAAACCCCCTTCTTCTTAGAATCCAACCCCACGGTGTTCATGTAATTAGAGTAAGCTCTTGATCATTATAGAATTGGCAATTTCTAATGTGTTTGTGTTGAAGGATGTAAGTTCAATATTTATTCTAAAGGCCTCATCATGTTATCTTGTTATTTGAGGATGTGTTCAAAAATGTGAAATATGTATTAGAAATGTTAAGACTTTATGTCAAGATTGAAATAAAGGTTGTTATGCCAAATTATATAAAAAGCCTCTATGTGCCTAAGATTCCTAAATCGATTATATGTGAATTTAGTGTCTTGAATAGGAAGCCTTATTGTTGTTAATAATGTTAATGATATTTGAATGTGGAAAAAAGGAACTGGAACTATGAGATACGGCCAAGTGTCAGGAATGACTTTAAAATTGTGGCCATTAGTGCCAATGAATTGAAAAGATGTGAAAGAAGTACGATGTGAGATGATTGATCGAAAAAGGTAATGTCTCAGATGAGATGGCCTAGCCGATCGGGCCGAGATCGGACTCAGTGTAAGAACACGGTGGTATTGTGGATAAAATTGTGAAAGTGGTTGATGTCTCAAATGAGATGGCCTAGCCGATCGGGTCGTGATCGGACGCCATGCCGCACACATAGTGGTACTGTGCTGGAAATTATAATGAAATTGTGGTAATGTCTCAAATGAGATGGCCTAGCCGATCGGGCCGAGATCGGACTCCGTGTAAAAATACGGAGGTATTGTGAATTGTGGAATATCGGTACTAAAGATCACCCAATCTAATAATATGGAAATTGACTTGAAAATGTATATGATCCTTAACTTGTTATTTTAATATTATTTGAAGCCCTTATTGAATTCTTGATTGTTCCTCTTGTATTATTATTCATTCTAATGAGTTGATGTTTAGCTTTACATACTAGTGCTATTCGACGGTACTAACGTCCCTTTTGTCGAGGGCGCTGCATCTTTAAATAGATGCAGGTGGTTACATAGCAGACAGTGTTGATCACAGATAGTGTTGCATCCTCTTCTCAGCGGACTCGGTGAGCCCCATTTCATTCCGGGGTCAAGTATTGTACCTAATGTTATCACTTCTTGATTTTGTACCCTGGATGTTAATCTTCTTGAAAACCCTTTTGGAGTGCTTGAGGGTAAGTTTATGGGTCTTATTTCGTCGTGGTTTCTGGAAAAATGTAAAAAGAGACGACATAAAGGATATAAATATCCACCTTTGAAAAGTCAAAAATGTGCTACTTGGCACCCTAGCATTGGCCCTTCTTCCAACACTTATAACTTTTTATACGGATATTGTATGAACAAATGGTTAAGAGCATTGGAAACTACATTTCAAGACCTTCAATTTTGGTATATAATATGTCCTAAACACACCTCATATAGTTCACGAAATAAATTGCTCAAAAAGCTTCATTACAAGGAAAATCCTTAGTCGATTTTTCCGCAACTTAAACCGATTTTTTTCAAAATTTATATTTTATATCCAAACATCATATATAGTCATATTATGACTTTAAACTCATTTCAATCATGATTAACAAGTCTCATATTCATCTTAACTTAAGACTTCGATAAACCTTTCTTATCCTTGTAGAAGGATTTCGTCCTTTTTGAGCTTACATTAGATAATCTTTTAATGACAGTAACGTCTGAAGTACGCAGTGTAACATCCTTAAATCACTTTATATACTTTCAAAGAGGATCTTATTTTTGAGCTTACATCAATTCACTTACGACGTACTTTCACATACAAAAACATGAGGTGTAACATTATTACCCCCTTTGGAACTTTCGCCCTCGAATGTTGACTGATGTGCTTATCAGTCTCATAACCTATAGCTCTTGCGAATACTTTAATACTGTCCTTGCCATCTAGAAAACTATTTTGTGAATAAATCCAAAGGCCAGGGCATTCCCCCCTTTTAGGCCTCTTTCTCATGCCATGACTCGTGGTCAGAATTCTTCCAATCTAATAACTATTGCTACCTTCTATCATGCAGTTTGTACGACTTTGTCCTTGTATGTGTGCCTATGCGATTCTTCTCGCCTTTTTCCTCTAGCTTTTAGCCAATCTCTAGGCCTCACTTTGTAAACATATACAGGACTATGACAAGCTGTCCCTCTGGACATCTATAGGTATACTAAATTTCTTTGCTTGGTACTTTGTCGAATGTACGACTATGGCTATATTTTGTTTTATAGCCTTGGTTATCTATCTTTATGGCTTTAGTGCTTCTAGGTAGGTCATATTGTACCATAACACTTACTTCAACTTATTATTGCTGAGGTGTGCTACACAATTAGTTCTTCTTCATTACTATTCATCTTAAGAATGACGGCCTAATATCATCTCATACATTGTAACTTTTCTCTATCCATTGTTGATTCACCTTAATGTTGATCCATATTCTACCACTGATAACTTGAACTTCTTACATAATACATTGTCACTAAAGCTTACGTCTCATCGGGGAACATTTGAGGTGATTTGTCTCATCCACCTAGGGACGATACTATACTTTAATAACCGTATTTCATAGCATCCCAACGTGATTCGTCTTATGGGGGACCGTGCGATTCATGAAATCCCTTTTCTTAAAATTATTACTCAATCAAAGGCCTAAATGTCATCCTTTTATCTATCACCATTAAATCCTTATTCTACTACCAGGGCAGCATTTCATCTCTTCTAATTGCTGATATCTTAGACTCCTCTGAGTTCATTCAGACTGTACCGAACTTTTTATAACTTATGGAAACCATCGGCTCTCTTGTTTTGATGGGTTTAATCCCGAGGACTTACCTATTCTCATCACCTTCTCACTCACCTTTTTCTTATCCTTACTCCTATCTACCTAAAATCTTGTCGCTCTATGATACTTTAGCTTGCAACCTACACATATCGATTCATACTACTCGAAACCTTCCTTTAACTTGTTAGCACCAAAGACTTCCTTTCGTGCCTTCTCAATTGTCTTTAAATATTAGCAATTATTTTACCTGGTCGTTCTGCCACTTGTTGCATGAATACTTGGCGTATCTTGTTGTCTACGAATACTGGAATTTCCTGTAACTCATATGATCTCAAATATCTCCTTTGATTTTTTACTTCCCGTTCATTAGCCACGATAGGTGCCACTTCCCATTCTTCTTTATGTCACTATGCTTAAGTTAAAGCCTTGGAACAGGACCCATAGGTGTCACGAGGTGTGTTGTGGGCACCAAATTCGTGAAATTGCAGCTACTGTGGTCAGAGAATATTATTATGTTAATATGAATTATGCAGTGCATGGTGTGAATTCAGCAAGGGTATACTACCATGTTTTGGTACAGTGTGCGGTGTTTGATATGGTGTTCGTATGTTAGAAGCAGGCCTTGCAGAGAAATTCGGAGGTTGGAATTTGGTTCTAAGGCTTATTGACTAAATAAAAGGAAGGATCTTCGGTCTGGCTCGAGCTAACATGCTCGGCTGGGTTGTGGAAGCATGGACAGGTGCACGAGGTGATAAACAGTGATTTAAGACAACTCCGGAGCAGTCCTTAGCACGTTCGAGGACTAACGTATGTTTAAGTGGGGGAGAATGTAATGACCCGGCCGGTTGTTTTGAGCTCTAGCGTGTCGTTCGGCGGTTTGAGGCATTAAGTAGCTTCACTCCAGGTATATGTGCCTGTGGTCGGAATCAAATTTTGGGAAGTTCGGAGTTGATTTGGAAAGAACAACTCTAAATTCAGAAGCTTTAAGTTGGAAAATTTACTAAGGTTTGGAATTTTTATAAATGAACTCTGAATCTTGATTTGAAGGTTCCAATAGGTTCGTATGATGATTTCGAACTTAGGCGTATATTCGGGTCGAGTGTCGGGTAGCCCGGAAGTATTTCGACGCTTATTACGGAAGGTTGGCATTTTGAAGGTTTAATAATTTCCTATGTTTGGGTTGAAGTAGATTTTGATGTTATCGATGTCCGTTTGGGATTCCGAGCGTGGGAATAGTTATGGTGGTTTTGGTCTTAGGAGCATGTCTGGATATTGGATGATTTTGAGAAGTTTGACCAGGAGTGGACTTTTTGATATTGGGGTCGAATTTTGATTCCATGAGTTAGAGTAGGTCCGTAATATCAATTATGACTTGTGTGCAAATTTGAAGTCAATTGGACTTGATTTGATAGGTTTTAGCATCGAATGTAGAAGTTTGAAGTTCTAAAGTTCATTAAGCTTGAATTGGAGTGCGATTCGAGGTTTTAGCGTTCTTTGATGTGATTTGAAGGCTCGACTAAGTTCTTATCATATTTTGGGACGTGTTGGTATATTTGGTTAAGGTCCCGAGGGCCTCAGGTGGATTCCAAATGGTTAACGGATTTATTATTGGACTTGGGAAATGCTGAAGCTGGGCAGCAACTGGTGTGACCGCTTCTGCGGAGGTTTGGTCACAGAAGCGACCTCGCAGAAGCGAGGTGAGGTCCGTAGAAGCATCTAGGTCAGCCTGGGTGTGAATTCGCATAAGCGGAAGAGGGCAGCGCACTTGCGTGTGCGCAGAAGAGAAGTAAGGGCCGCATGTGCGGGATTGTGCGCAGATGCGCTAGGGTGTGTCGCACCTGTGGTTGCGCAGGAGCGGAAGAATTTCCGCAGTTGCGAGGGTATTCTAACAGTTGTCTTCCGTAGAAGCGGCTCTTGTGTCCACAGAAGCGGAAATGACTTGGCAGAACCCTTTAAGTTCGAGGGTTCGATAAATTCATCCATTTTCGGATTTTGGAGCTCGGATTGGGCGACCTTTGAGAGGGATTTCACCACACAACTTGGGGCAAGTGTTATTGACTCCCTTGTAATTATATTTCATGAATTAATCTTCATTTTTGGTGTATGATTATCGAATCTTCAAGAGAAATCGAAGGAAATTTCTATAATTTCATAAAACAAATTTTCGAGTTTTGAATTTCGATTCGGAGTCGGATTTGAGTGAAATTAGTATGGTTGAACTCGTAATTGGATGGGTTGTCGGATTTTGTGAGTTTTAACGGGTTTCGAGATATGGGCCCCACTGCCAACTTTTCGAGCGGAGTTGGAAATTGTTTAAATTGATTAGTTATGGGTATTAAAACACATATTGATTTATTTGCACGTTATTTGCATAGCTTTGGATCGACAAGCATCAGTTTGCGGTGCTAGAGTGGCGTTCGAGCCAGCTATAGAACTTCAGAGCGAGGTAAGTCACTTGTCTAACCTTGTAAGAGGGAATTTATCCCATAGGTGATTTAAATTAATATCTGCTGCTAATTGTGGGGGCTACGTACGTACGAGGTGACGAGAGTCCGTGAGTAGCTACTAGTCATGCTTATGTCCGGGTAGTTTAGAACTTAAATCATGAATTACTTGAAATGTTTCCATCCTTTGTTAACTAAAGTACCTGAATCATACTGGAAATTTGTTAGAGGAATTAGTAAAAGACCGAAATTTTACGTACTTGAATTTTTGTGCGCGTTAACCGACCGTTGATAGAAATCGTACATCCTTACTGTGATGAACCGATATGTCATCATTACATTTAATACTTAATTTTGTGTTCTAAGACCTCGAAAAACAACTAATTATCATTCCTCAAGTTACGTGTGCAGTATAAGTTTATGGAACATTTTTATGTGAAAAATGGATTAAAATGTGAAATAGAGCTTTAAAACTCAACTGAGTTGACTTCAGTCAACATTTTAAGTAAACGGACCAGGATCGATGTTCTGATGGTCCCGGTGGGTCCGTATCGTGATTTGGGACTTGGACGTATGACCGTAATCAAATTCGGAAGTCCCTAACTTGAGTCATTTGTTGAAAATTTGAAGTTTGAAAGCATAAGGTTTCCAAAGTTCGACCATGAATTGGACTTTATTGATATCGGACTAGGATTGAGATTCCAAAAATTGAAATAGCTCTGTTATGCCATTTATGACTTGTGTGCCAAATTTGAAGTCATTCCAGATTCATTTAATATGTTTTGGCACACGTTTTGTAAATTGAAAAGTTTGAAATTCATAAGTCTGAATCAATGTATGAATTATAATTGCGATGTTGATTGATGTGATTTGAGACCCCGAGTAAGTCCGTATTATGTTTTTGGACTTGTTGGAACATTCAGACGAGGTCCCGAGTGGCTCGGATGAGTTTCGGACTAGCCACAGAGCAATTGGAACCTGCTGCCCAGTGTTGGTTCTGGTGCGTTGCACCTGCGACATTCTGTGCGGAGGTGCGTGGTTGCTCCTGTGGAATTCCAGTCGCTTCTATGACATTAGACAGCCCTACCAAGCTCCCCTTCTGCGGAGAAATTTTCTCAGGTGCGCAACCGCTTCCGCGATGGGCGAGCCGCTTCTACGAGGTAGACCAATTCTACGGTCCATGGTGCGCTTCTGCGATGTCGCAGGTGAGACATTACTGGGCGCAGATGTGGCCACCAGACAGACTTCTATGTTCCGCAAATGCGAGCTTTGTCTCACAAATGCGACTCCGTAGGTGCGAAAATAAGTCCGCAAATGCGAAAAATGCTGGACAGAGTGCTTGAAAACGGGAGTTAACCATTTTTACTCATTTTTGAGTTTTGAGTCTCGGATTTAGGCGATTCCAAAGGGATTTTTCACGATTTTGATTTGGGTAAGTATTCTATATCCGAAAGTGATTACATTTCATAAATCTATGTCAATATTCATCGTTTATTTTGGATTTAGATGGAAGAAATTGAGATTTTTATAAAAGTTCCCAAAATGTAAAATGAAGATTTGAAAGCCAATCCGATGTCGGAATTCGATAATTTTTATATGGTTGAACTCATTTCGGAACGAGTGTTCGATTTTCATGAGTTTTTTCGGGCTTCGAGATGTGTGTCCCACTGTTATTTTTAAAATAAATTTCGTATTTTAATCCGGAAAATTAGTAAATTCATATGGAATCAATTCCTACAATTTGTATTGAGTATATTGAATTATTTATGACTAGATCTGAGGATTTTGGACACGAATTCGCGAGGCAAAGGTTTATTGGAATCTTGAATTTTGCTACAAATCGAGGTAAGTATCGTGGTTAACCTTGACTTGAGGGAGTAGGATTTATTGTCTATTTGCTACGTGATCTAATGTGCGGGTACAACCTATATGTGAAGTAACGAGTACTTATGCGTAGTGGTTGAGTCAAAGCGTGTTGGAGTAATTTATTTCATTTTGAAAAATTGCTTATTTAATTAAGATATTCCTGCGTAATATTATTGATTATTTGATCATTATTCATGAAAGTTTTATTGATTTAATTATTGTTGAATATGGTGAGAAAGAGTGTAAAAGCACGAAGGGTGATTCCGTGCCATTTATATTATTTATATAATCCTTGTCATGCTGAGAAAAAGTATAAAAGCACGAAGGGTGATGCCGTATCATTTTGAGTGTAAAAGTACGAAGGGTGATGTCGTGCCATTTTCAGAGAGTGTAAAAGCACGAAGGGTGATGTCGTGCCAAAAGAGAGTTAAAGCATGAAGGGTGATTCCGTGCCAATTATTATTATTTATTTATCAAATTATGGGAGGAATGAGAGTAAAAGCATGACGGGTAGTACCGTGCCATTTTCATGTTATCAGTTGCTCATTTTATTGTTGAGGAATTAATTGGCTGTTAAGTGATACTTCTCCTACTGAAATAATTATATCATCCCCCTTCGCATGTTTCCTCCCAATTTAAAAAGTGTTATTTATTGTATTATTGTTGCTTCGTATTTGTATATACTTGTACAGGTTGTTTACGTATTTGTCATGTCATAGCCTCGTCACTACTTCATCGAGGTTAGGCTCGACACTTACGGAGTACCATGGGATCGATTGTACTCATACTACACTCTGCACTTCTTGTGCAGATTTAGGAGTTGGACATAGAGGCGTACCATAGACTTACTTGGATTCAGCTACCTAGAGGAGACTTGAGGTATAACTGCACAGCGTCCGTAATTCTGAAGTCCCTTTCTAACTTATCTTAGCTGTGAATTATCTTTCAAACAGCTTGAATTTTATTCAGACCTTTATTTGTATTGTTCTAGTAGCTCGTGCACTTGTGACACCAGATTCGGGGATGTATTTGGATGATTAGATTGTTATGGTCTTCCAGACTTTATTTCAGTAATCGACTTCCGTTTAATTTGATTTGTTTACAAAAAGAATGGTTAGATTATTTTAACGTTGGCTTGCCTATCAAGTGAAATGTTAGGCGCCATTACGGTCTTGAAGGTGGGAATTTCGGGTTGTGACAAGTTGGTATCAGACATAGGTCTCACGAGTAAGCTTAGTAGAGTCTGAAGGATCGGTACGGAGACGCCTGTACTTATCTCTCAGAGGCTCTGAAGTTTAGGAACAATATCACTTCTTTCTTATTCTGTCGTGCGATTTTATTCTATCATCGATGATTGAACCGTTCTATTCTTATTCTCTCACAGATGGTGAGAACACGTAATTTATCTATCGACGGACAGGGACCAGAACCCCCGGTGGCAACTATGACCAGGGGTAGAGGTCGAGGTCGAGGACTAGGTCGAGGCCGAGACAGAGGCAGAGGCAGAGGTAGAGCTCAGTCTAGAGCTCAAGCTGCAGCACCTGTTGTAGAACCTCAGGTGGATCTTCAAGAGGAGGTTCCAGTTCATACTGTACCCATTGGACCCGTTCATATCCCGAAAGGATTCATAGCTACTCTAGTACTTCAGGACATTCTAGTCCGTTTGGTGAGCCTTATGGAGGGTGTTGCCTAGAATGGTATATTTCCAATTGCGAGCACGTGATTTTTGCCTGACTAAAATACTCCTACAAAATTCACAAATAGATTTTTCTTAATTGTTTTTAAATTTTTAGGAATTCCTTGTCAATTGTTGTTTGCATTTAGTAGCATATTTAATATATTTAAATCACAAAAAAATATTACAAATGTGTCAAAACTTTCATGCATTGCATTTTAGGTATTTATTTGTATTTTTAGGATTTAAGTTGGTTATTAATTGCATTGTTAAACAAAAATCACAAAAATGATCATTTTCAATATTTAGTTTTTAGTTTTTAAATTAATATTTTCCTTTCTTTAGTTTCAAGATATTTAATTATTCTAATGTTAGAAATAGATAATTAAGTTAATTTTATAGATTTGATTTAGGAGTTGGTTTAGGTTTTTAATTAATAGAATTTTTAAAATCAAGAAATAAAGAAACAAAGGAAAGGGATTAAGGAAAATGTTTGGCTTTGTTTTAAACTGGGCAAAAAAGCTTTCAGTGGCCCAAACACCCCTCAAATCTACGCTGCCCAAGCCCCAAAACCCTATACCCGATCCATCTCCCCCTTTTAACCAAAACGGTACCCTTCCCCCCCCCCCCCCCAAATGATCTCAGTTGCTGATCCAACGGCCAATAAACTAACCACCCCTCCCCTTAAAAATGTCTGAACCAGACCCGCAAACCATCTCTCATTTTCCCCTCAAAGACTTTCCTCCTCTCATCTTTTAAAGAAACCCTAGCCGCCCTCTCTCACCACTGTCCGCAACCCATCGGAAATCGCCTACGGTGGCGGAGCCACCCCAAACTCTAACAAAATCACAGACTACACTCCTCTCTTCATGCTCAACACAAATCCACAATCAATTATTCTAAAAACCTCCCCAAATCTTGCCAATTTCAAATCTCAGAAAATCAGAAAACCTAAATATGTTTTTTTGGAAATTTCAAGTACGTTTTGGCTCAAACTTACATGAGTTGATTGCTCTAGACACGAGCGATCGATTCATATTAGTTTGGTTCATTGCGAAGCTCATCGGATTCCGGCCAACTCACCACTGACCGGCCAATTTTCATCGCAATCGTTCATTGATTTGCCTCAATCATCGACTCCTCTTCTGGCCCAAAATCAGTATATCCCTCCTCTCTTGTTCCTTTGCTTCTTTTTTTTAATTATCAGTTAGGTTTAATTTTTGATTGTTTTGTTTGATTGATAGGATTATCTAGTTAATTACATGTTAATTATTTTTAATTACATAAGTTGTTTAGTTTAATCAATTTTAAAGCAATTAGGTGTTAAAACAAGTTAGTAGCTAATTGGTTTGGTTTTGCATTATTTAAAAGGGACGTTTGGGATTGGAAATAGATAGTTGAACCTATTGTTTGAACTTGTTTGCTCTTTTGGGGTAGTTGTTTGTAATTAACAAAATCTAAAGGGGGTCAAAGGGATTTGAAAAATAAGAAATTTGATTTGTTTGTTTGGGGAAGTCTCTAGAAGGGACTAAAGTGTATTAAAAATTAGAGTTTAGGTAAAAATTTGGGGTAAAAAGGGTTAAAACTAGAAGATAAAAGGGCTAAAACATATAGGGAATATCTGGATAAGACAGTTGTCCCAACAACTGTCCAAATTCAGTTTTAAAAGATGCCTTTTTCCTGAATTTTAGGGACTGCTTGCTGAAATTATTCCCTGATTTCTTTGGAGCACATGACTGATTTTTACACTATATATAAAGGACCTCACACTCCCTCACACAAAGACGTTAATACTCAGCTTCATTCCTCACAAATACAATCAAGAATAGACAGATTTTAGAAAGAATTCTCTGAAATTGGATCCTCTTTTCATTTTCTGAGATTACTTTCTTCTAGAGAATACTGGAAATTCCAAGATTTGAGGTTTTTTCTCTGGTTTGCTGCTGTTGTTGACTTGCTGTGCTTGAGGTTCAGCTTTAAATCTAGGATTATTGCTTGGTTTTCTTTGTTGCTGCTCAGTTCTGCCGGTTCTCTTATTTCTCTCTTAGCCTTTATTTGGCTTTTCAGATGGTTCATCTATTATTAGGTATTTATCACAATTTTATACAATGGTTATGTTTCAAAAAGGATTGCTAATTTGCTTTTTGTTGACTTATCGTTGTGTTTTCAACATATTGGCTTAAATTCTAAAGTAGCTAAATGGTTTCTTACTGCTGAATCCTTCTTTAACGCAGATTTAGTTTGGTCATAGTGCCATATTGTGTGTTTCAGCCTTGTATGTCTGGCCTGTTAGTTATAAATGTTGTTTAAGTTGTTTTGTTTGGATTGACCTTTTGTATTGCTTTTTCTTTTCTTCCTACTGATGTTAATATACATTCTCAAAACAATAACTTTGTTTAGATGAGACTGCCAGTAATAGCCTAATCGAACCTAAATATGTGGATCATTTGTTGAATTACTAGATTGGCCAAACAGTTTATGAAGGATAGCCCAATGGCTATATATTTGTAAATTTGGGAAGTAGCTGGAAGCAGAAGTTCTCAGATGGAGAGCCCAGAATCATATTAGGCATTATTTTATATAATAAAGGGCTTCATAAGCCAAATGCCATTGATAACAATAGTTAAGTTTTCTGTCATGTTAAGTTTGAGGATTACTTGCTGATGAACGATTTGTATATGATTAGTTTGAAATAGTTTTGTAATAATTCATGAATTCAACTACTGTAATTAATAGCTATGGAGTAGGCTATCTTTGTAAATTTAATCTCCAATTTAGCTTTACACGTGATTTCAAAATTTGAACGCATGATGTTCTTCTCCAGATTTTGTCTTAACAAGGATTTCATAAATGGGCCAGACTTGTAACTTGGCCCAGCTGGGAGTCATTTGAACTAGTTTGGACCTCAGGTCGTTGGGCCTGGGGTATGGAACCCAATAATTTGGCTCGATCGTGTATTTGTTCAAAGCTGGTGTAGCCGTAGTGCTAGTATACTAGTGTTGCAAATTTAGAATGTACTTGTGCTATAAATTTGAATCAAGTTCGATCATTTTCCTGGCTGGCTGTCGATTATCTCATGAATTAAATTGAGTTGATAACATATTGGTTTATAATTCTTTATATTGTTTGCTTCTGGAAATTAACTGTCATCTTGAATAGTTCAGAACACTTAGAAATGAATGGTCTGGCTTCCACAGTGTATCTCCACAACGTTTGAACCTCACATGCAATCTCGAACTTTAGGATAATCAAACCATGAATACGCGTAGTTTGCTTTAGGCGCTTTTAAATGAATTATCGTGACTATGGGTACGGTTCCCGTGGCATAGTCATGATACGTAAACCTCAATTCGGGTGTGCATTTTATGTGACCCGACCACAACTTATAATAATAATAAAATATAAACATGTTGTAAATCGCGGGTGCGTTTCACGTGGCGCAGTTTGCAATGTGTACCAAAACGACAAGTGTACGACATCGTAACTTGTTCAAGAAATAATTCCATAAATCCTTAAAGCAATATTTAATTAAAAGCGGTTAGAAAGTTAAAAATGGACAATAGGTTCTAAACATGTAATAAATCAGATAATTAAGTCAATTATTAATAGTTGAGCGACCGTTCTAAAATCACAGAACTTGGAAGTGCCTCACACCTTCTACCAGGTTAACATAATTCCTTACTCAGTCTTCTATGATCGCAGACTTTAAGAAAGAGTCAAATTTCCTCGATTTGGGATTTAAAATAAATCGGTGACTTGGGACGCCATAAATTATTCCACGTGGCGACTCTGAATCAAATAAATAATCCTATTTTGATTAATGTCACTTTAATTGAAAAAACTCCTTATCCCCTCGGAAAAAAGGAGGTGTGACACCAGTAGAACCAACCGTCTCACAGGCTGGGGGAGGAGCACAAACTCCCACTACTCCCGCTCCGGAGCAGATGGCTCCCCATAATTAGGCTCCAACAGTCCCGCCAGTTGGGTTAGATCAGCCAGTTATTGCTGCACAGGCCGGTGATAGGCCTGCCATGTCTTCTGAGGCCTTATTGAGGTTGGACAAGTTTACTAAGCTCTTTCCAGTTCACTTTAGTGGTGCACCTTCTGAGGACCCACATAATTATCTTGACCGTTGCCATGAGGTATTGCGGAATATGGGTATAGTTAAGACTAATGGGGGCGATTTTGCTGCATTTTAGATGACGGGTTCCGCCAAGAGGTGGTGGAGAGATTATACGTTGACCAGACCAGTTGGGTCGACTGCATTGACTTGGGAGTAGTTCTCATGACTATTTCTAGAGAAGTTGCTCCCTATCACATAGAGAGGATTACCGCAGGCAATTTGAGCGCCTCCAGCAGGGCAGTATGACTATTACTCAGTACGAGACCCATTTTGTGGATCTAGCCCGTCATGCTCTCCTTTTACTACATACTGAGGGAGAGAGAGTAAGAAGGTTTATTGAGGGACTCACTCACCCCATCAGGCTTCGAATGGCCAAGGAGACCGGAAGTGAGATTTCCTTTCAGGCGGCTGCTAATGTTGCTAGGAGGATCGAGATGGTTTTTGCACAGGAGAAAGGGCAGGGGTCTGATAAGAGGCTTCATCAGTTTGGTGGGTTTAGTGGTGCCTTGTCTGGAGGCAGTATTATTTGTAAAGAAGAAAGATGGTTCAATACGGATGTGTATAGATTATCGACAATTGAACAAGGCTACTATCAAGAACAAGTATCCGTTACTGAGAATTGACGACTTATTCGATCAGCTTCAAGGTGCCAAGGTGTTTCCAAAGATCGATTTGAGGTCTGGTTATCATCAGTTGAAGATTAGGGCATCCGATGTCCCTAAGACAGCTTTTCAAACTCGGTATGGAAATTACGAATTCCTAGTGATGTCATTTTGGACAAATACGCCAACAACATTTATGAATTTGATGAACCGGGTATTCAAGCCCTATTTGGATTCGATTGTAGTGGTATTCATTGATGATATCTTGATTTACTCTAGCAGTCGAGAGGAGCATGAGCAACATCTTAGAATTGTACTTCAGACTTTGAAAAATAATCAGTTATATACCAAGTTCTCAAAATATGAATTTTGGTTAGACTCAGTTGCCTTTTTGGTTCATGTTGTATTGGCAGAAGGCATAAAAGTGGATCTTAAGAAGATTGAGGAAGTTCAGAATTGGCCTAGACCTACTTTAGCTATAGAGATCCGGAGTTTCTTGGGTTTGGCAGGTTATTATCACCGGTTTGTGGAGGGTTTTTCATCTATAGCATCTCCATTGACCAAATTGACCTAGAAGAGTGCCCCATTCAGATGGTCAGACGAGTGTGAGTTGAGCTTTCAAAAGCTCAAGACTGCTTTGACTACGGCGCCAGTTTTGGTATTGCCCACAGGTTCAAGATCTTATACGGTATATTGTGATGTATCTCGCATTGGGCTTGGTGCAGTATTAATGCAAGATGGCAGGGTGATTGCATATGCGTCGCGGCAGTTGAAAGTTCATGAGAAGAATTATCATGTTCATGACTTAGACTTGGCAGCCATTGTTCATGCGCTGAAGATTTGGAGGCATTACCTTATGGTGTCTCGTGTGAGATATTTACTGATCATCGCAGCCTACAATATTTGTTCAAACAAAAAGATCTCAATTTGAGGCAAAGAAGATGGTTGGAGTTGTTGAAAGACTATGATATCACTATTTTGTACCATCCCGGAAAGGCTTTCAAATTATTGAATTCCGACATCAGATTGGCTTTCAAATTTTCATTTTACATTTTTGGAAACTTTTATAAAAATCTCAATTTCTTCCATCTAAATCCGAAATAAACGATGAATATTGACATGGATTTATGAAATTTAATCACTTTCGGATATAGAATACTTACACAAGTCAAAATCGTGAAAAATCCCTTTGGAATCGCCTAAATCCGAGACTCAAAACTCAAAAATGAGTAAAAATGATTAATTCCCGTTTTAAGCACTCTGTCCAGCAGTTTTCGCATTTGCAGACTTATTTTCGCACATACGGACTCGCATTTACGGAACATGGCAGCCTGTCTGGTGGCCGCATCTGCGCCCAGTAATGTCGCACCTGCGACATCGCAGAAGCGCACCAGGGACCGTAGAAGCGGTCTACCTCACAGAAGCAGTTCACCCATCGCGGAAGCGGTTGCGCACCTGCGCAAATTTCTCCGCAGAAGCGGAGCTCAGTCGGGCTGTCCAATATCATAGAAGCAACTAGAATTCCGCAGGAGCGACCACGCACCTGCGCATAGAATGTCGCAGGTGTGACACACCAGAACCAACACTAGGCAGCAGGTTCCAATTGCTCCGTGGCTCATCCGAAACTCATTCGAGTCACTCGGACCTCGTACGAATATTCCAACAAGACCAAAAACATAATACGGACTTTCTCGGGGTCTCAAATCACATCAATCAACATCGAAATTACAATTCATACTTCGATTTGGACTTATGAGTTTCAAACTTTTCAATTTACAAAACTCGTGCTGAAACATATTAAATGAATCCGGAATGACTTCAAACTTGGCACACAAGTCATAAATTCCTTAACGGAGCTATTCCAATTTTCGGAATCTCAATCCGAGTATGATATCAATAAAGTCAAATCTATGGTCAAACTTTGAAAACCTTAAGCTTTCAAACTTCAAAATTTCAACAAATGGCGATAGCTCAAGTTAGAGACTTCCGAATTTGATTCCAGTCATACGTCCAAATCCCAAATCATGATACTGTCCCACTCGGACTTTCAGAACACCAATCCAGGTCCGTTTGCTAAAAATATTGACCGAAGTCAAGTCAGTTGAGTTTTAAAGCTCTATTTCCCATTTTAATCTATTTTTCACATAAAAGCATTCCGAAAAATTATACGGAATATGCACGCAAGTCGAGGAATGATAAATAGTGCTTTTCAAGGTCTTAGAATACAAAATTAATTATTAAATTTAATGATGACATATCAGGTCATCACATTCTTCACCTCTAAAATAAACGTTCGTCCTCAAACGGAATTAGAAAAGTACCTGAGCTGGTGAAAAGATGTGGATATTTACTCCGCATGTCCAACTCGGACTTCTAGGTAGCTGTCTCAATTGATTGACCTCTCCATTACACCCGAACTGAAGGATAACTCTTAGACCTCAGCTGTCGGACCTGTCGAGCTAGAATATCCACCGTCTCCTCCTCATAAGTCAAATCCTTATCCAATTGGACTGAGCTGAAATCTAACACATGGGACGGATCACCCTGATATTTTCGGAGCATAGACACATGGAACACCGGATGAATTACTAATAAACTTGGCGGTAATGCAAGCCTGTAGGCTACTTCACCCACCCGTTCGAGAATTTCAAAGGGTCCAATATACCTAGGGCTCAACTTGCCCTTCTTTCCAAACCTCATTACACCTTTAATAGGTGAAAGCTGGAGCAATAATCTTTCTCCAACCATGATGTCAACATCACAAACTTTACGATCAGCATAACTCTTTTCCCTAGACTGAGCTGTGGAAGTCGATCCTGAATAATCTTGATCTTATCCAAGGCATCCTGTACCAAATCGGTACCCAACAACCGAGCCTCTCTCGGTTCAAACCAGCCAATTGGTGAACGACACGGTCTTCCGTATAATGTCTCATATGGAGCCATCTGAATGATCGACTGGTAGCTGTTATTATAGGCAAACTCCGCAAGTGGAAAGAACTGATCCCAAGAACCTCCAAAGTCTATAACACAAGCGCGAAACATATCTTCCAATATCTGAATAGTGCGCTCGGACTGTCCGTATGTATATGGATGAAATGTTATACTCAACTCAACCCGTGTGCCTAAATCACACTATACAGCCCTCCAGAAGTGTGAAGTAAACTACGTACCTCGATCAGAAATTATAGACACGGGCATACCATGAAGGCGTACAATCTCGCGAATGTAAATCTCTGCTAACCGCTCTGAAAAATAGGTAACTGCCACTGGAATGAAATGTGCTGACTTGGTCAACCTGTCCACAATGACCCATACTGCATCGAATTTTCTCTGAGTCCATGGGAGCCCATCAACAAAATCCATAGTGATACGCTCCCACTTCCACTCAGGAATTTCTAACTTGTGAATCAAACCACCAGGTCTCTGATGCTCGTACTTGACTTGCCGATAATTTAAACACCAAGCTACATACACAACTATATCCTTCTTCATTCTCCTCCACCAATAATGTTGCCGCTAATCTTGATACATTTTGGCGGCACCTGGATGAATAGAATACCGGGAACTATGGGCCTCCTCCAGAATTAATTCATGAAGCCCATCCACATTAGGCACGCAAATACAACCCTACCTCCGCAGAACTCCATCCCCCCCCCCCACAGAAACTTGTTTGGCACCACCGTGTCGTACCGTGTCCTTAAGGACAAGCAAATGAGTATCATCATATTGTCGCTCTCTGATACGCTCATATAAAGAAGACCGAGCGACTGTGCAAGCTAGAACCTGACTGGGTTCTGAAACATCTAACCTCACGAACTGATTAGCCAAAGTATGAACATCTGCAGCTAACGGTCTCTCACCAACCAAAATATATGCAAGGCTGCCCACACTCACAGCCTTTCTACTCAAAGCATCGGCCACCATATTTAGCCTTTTCGGGATGGTATAAAATAGTGATATCATAGTCTTTCAACAACTCCAACCATCTTCTCTACCTCAAATTGAGATCTTTTTGTTTGAACAAATATTGTAGGCTACGATGATCAGTAAATACCTCACACGAGACACCATAAAGGTAATGCCTCCAAATCTTCAGCGCATGAACAATGGCTGCCAAGTCTAAGTCATGAACATGATAATTCTTCTCATGAACTTTCAACTGCCGTGACGCATATGCAATCACCCTGCCATCTTGCTTTAATACTGCACCAAGCCCAATGCGAGATACATCATAATATACCGTATAAGATCTTGAACCTGTGGGCAATACCAACACTGGCGTCGTAGTCAAAGCAGTCTTGAGCTTTTGAAAGCTCAACTCACACTTGTTTGACCATCTGAATGGGGCACTCTTCTAGGTCAATTTGGTCAATGGAGATGCTATAGATGAAAAACCCTCCACAAACCGGTGATAATAACCTGCCAAACCCAGGAAACTCCGGATCTCTATAGCTGAAGTAGGTCTAGGCCAATTCTGAACTTCCTCAATCTTCTTAGGATCCACTTTTATGCCTTCTGCCAATACAACATGAACCAAAAAGGCAACTGAGTCTAACCAAAATTCATATTTTGAGAACTTGGTATATAACTGATTTAGTTTTCAAAGTCTAAAGCACAATTCTAAGATGTTGCTCATGCTCCTCTCGACTGCTAGAGTAAATCAAGATATCATCAATAAATACCACTACAATCGAATCCAAATAGGGCTTGAATACCCGGTTCATCAAATTCATAAATGTTGTTGGGGCATTTGTTATCCCAAATGACATCACTAGGAATTCGTAATGTCCATACCGAGTACGAAAAGCTGTCTTAGGGACATCAGATGCCCTAATCTTCAACTGATGATAACCAGACCTCAAATTGATTTTTGAAAACACCTTGGCACCTTGAAGCTGACCGAATAAGTCGTCAATTCTCGGTAACAGATACTTGTTCTTGATAGTAGCCTTGTTCAATTGTCGATAATCTATACACATCCGCATTGAACCATCTTTCTTATTTACAAATAATACTGCCTCCAGACAAGGCACCACTAAACCCACCAAACTGATGAGGCCTCTTATCAGACCCCTGCCCTTTCTCCTGTGCAAGAACCATCTCGATCCTCCTAGCAACATTAGCAGCCACCTGAAAGGAAATCTCACTTCCGGTCTCCTTGGCCATTCGAAGCCTGATGGGGTGAGTGAGTCCCTCAATAAACCTTCTCACTCTCTCTCCCTCAGTATGTAGTAAAAGGAGAGCATGACGGGCTAGATCCACAAAATGGGTCTCGTACTGAGTAATAGTCATACTGCCTTGCTGGAGGCGCTCAAATTGCTTGCGGTAATCCTCTCTCAATGTGATAGGGAACAACTTCTCTAGAAATAGTCATGAGAACTACTCCCAAGTCAATACAGGCGACCCAACTGGTATGGTCAACGTATAATCTCTCCACCACCTCTTGGCGGAACCCGTCATCTAAAATGCAGCAAAATCGCCCCCATTAGTCTTAACTATACCCATATTCTGCAATACCTCATGGTAGCAGTCAAGATAATTATGTGGGTCCTCAGAAGGTGCACCACTAAAGTGAACTGGAAAGAGCTTAGTAAACTTGTCCAACTTCAATAAAGCCTCAGAAGACATGGCAGGCCTATCACCGGCCTGTGCAACAATAACTGGCTGAACTAACCCAAATGGCGGGACTGTTGGAGCCTAATTCTGGGGAGCCATCTGCTCCGGAGCGGGAGTAGTGGGAGTTTGTGCTCCTCCCCCAGCCTGTGAGATGGTTGGTGCTACTGGTGTCACACCTCCTTTTTTCCGAGGGGATAGGGAGTTTTTTCAATTAAAGTGACATTAATCGAAATAGGATTATTTGTTTGATTCAGAGTCACCGCGTGGAATAATTTATGGCGTCCCAAGTCATCGGTTTATTTTAAATCCCAAATCGAGGAAATTTGACTCTGTTTTAAAGTCTGCGATCATAGAAGACTGAGTAAGGAATTATGTTAACCTGGGAGAAGGTGTGAGGCACTTCCATGTTCTGTGATTTTAGAACGGTCGCTCAACTATTAATAATTGGCCTAATTATCTGATTTATTACATGTTTAGAACCTATTGTGCATTTTTAACTTTCTAACCGCTTTTAATTAAATATTGCTTTAAGAATTTATGGAATTATTTCTTGAACAAGTTACAATGTCGTACACTTGTCGTTTTGGTACACATTGCACACTGCGCCACGTGAAACGCACCCGCGATTTACAACATGTTTATATTTTATTATTATTATAAGTTGTGATCGGGTCACATGAAATACACACCCGAATTGAGGTTTACGTATCATGACTATGCCACGGGAACCGTACCCATAGTCACGATGATTCATTTAAAAGTGCCTAAAGTAAACTACGCGTATTCATGGTTTGATTATCCTAAAGTTTGAGATTGCATGTGAGGTTCAAACGTTGTGGAGATACACTGTAGAAGCCAGACCATTCATTTCTAAGTGTTCTGAACTATTCAAGATGACATTTAATTTCCAAAAGCAAACAATATAAAGAATTATAAACCAATATGTTATCAACTCAATTTAATTCATGAGATAATCGACAGCCAGCCAGGAAAATGATCGAACTTGATTCAAATTTACAGCACAAGTACATTCTAAATTTGCAACACTAGTATACTAGCACTACGGCTACACCAGCTTTGAACAAATACACGATCGAGCCAAATTATTGGGTTCCATACCCCAGGCCCAACGACCTGAGGTCCAAACTAGTTCAAATGACTCCCAGCTGGGCCAAATTACAAGTCTGGCCCATTTATGAAATCCTTGTTAAGACAAAATCTGGAGAAGAACATCATGCGTTCAAATTTTGAAATCACGTGTAAAGCTAAATTGGAGATTAAATTTACAAAGATAGCCTACTCCATAGCTATTAATTACAGTAGTTAAATTCATGAATTATTACAAAACCATTTCAAACTAATCGTATACAAATCGTTCATCAGCAAGTAATCCTCAAACTTAACATGACAGAAAACTTAACTATTGTTATCAATGGCACTTGGCTTATGAAGCCCTTTATTATACAAAATAATGCCTAATATGATTCTGGGCTCTCCATCTGAGAACTTCTGCTTCCAGCTACTTCCCAAATTTATAAATATATAGCCATTGGGCTATCCTTCATAAACTGTTTGGCCAATCTAGTAATTCAACAAATGATCCACATGTTTAGGTTCGATTAGGCTATTACTGGCAGTCTCATCCAAACAAAGTTATTGTTTTGAGAATGTATATTAACATCAGTAGGAAGAAAAGAAAAGGCAATACAAAAGGTCAATCCAAACAAAACAACTTAAACAACATTTATAACTAACAAGCCAGACATACAAGGCTGAAACACACAATATGGCGCTATGACCAAACTAAATCTGCATTAAAGAAGGATTCAGCAGTAAAAAACCATTTAGCTACTTTAGAATTTAAGCCAATATGTTGAAAACACAACGATAAGTCAACAAAAAGTAAATTAGCAATCCTTTTTGAAACATAACCATTGTATAGAATTGTGATAAATACCTAATAATAGATGAACCATCTGAAAAGCCAAATAAAGGCTAAGAGAGAAATAAGAGAACTGGCAGAACTGAGCAGCAACAAAGAAAACCAAGCAATAATCCTAGATTTAAAGCTGAACCTCAAGCACAGCAAGTCAACAGCAGCAGCAAACCAGAGAAAAAACCTCAAATCTTGGAATTTCCAGTATTCTCTAGAAGAAAGTAATCTCAGAAAATGAAAAGAGGATCCAATTTCAGAGAATTCTTTCTAAAATCTGTATTCTTGATTGTATTTGTGAGGAATGAAGCTGAGTATTAACGTCTTTGTGTGAGGGAGTGTGAGGTCCTTTATATATAGTGTAAAAATCAGTCATGTGCTCCAAAGAAATCAGGGAATAATTCCAGCAAGCAGTCCCTAAAATTCAGGAAAAGGGCATCTTTTAAAACTGAATTTGGACAGTTGTTGGGACAACTGTCTTATCCAGATATTTCCTATATGTTTTAGCCCTTTTATCTTCTGGTTTTAACCCTTTTTACCCCAAATTTTTACCTAAACTCTGATTTTTAATACACTTTAGTCCCTTTTAGAGACTTCCCCAAACAAACAAATCAGATTCCTAATTTTCCAAATCCCTTTGACCCCCTTTCGATTTTGTTAATTACAAACAACTACCCCAGAAGAGCAAACAAGTTTAAACAATAGGCTCAACTATCTATTTCCAATTCCAAACGTCCCTTTTAAATTTTTTCTGTTACTTGGAAAAGTACAGAAGGAAGAAACAACCTAATTGAAAAGACACCAATTCAAATTTTCAAACCTAAATCTATTTGACGCAATGACGACATTTTTTTAAGTGAAAGGAAATTGAGTAATTATTGCTACCCTCGTGCATGCAAGTTACATATTTATACATTTCACACTACATTTATTAGTGTCGTCTCGTATTTTATTTGATATTGGAAACGTAAAAGCAAAATAAACATATTGGTTTGACTCTATTTGGCCATTGGCTAATTGTACTTTATTCTAAAATAAAACCATTAGTTATACGAATTACTCCTTCCACATGAGAGCTTGTGATGTACTCCATCGTAATAGAGAACAATCAGCGCTTGATCTCAGAAGTTATGGTTTGAAAAAACAGAAAAAATATCTCACGGTTATAAGTTTTCACCATATATTTAGTTTGAAAGAAAGCCTTTTCCACTCTTTTCGTTGTGGAAAATACGAGTTGGTTTGGAAATGGAGGGAGTGTGTAATTTTGGCTTAAGAAGCTCAATGTTAGGTAGTGAGCACACACTACCTAGTTAGGGTAAAAATACTATTTGTATCATGTATTTACTCCAAATTAATAGTATTATATTATTTTACTATGGTTAAGCGATATATTAAGATAATTAAAATTTATATTAATTGACTTTTAGTGATACCGGTCTATATGAAGACACATGCACATTACATATTTATTAAATTAATGTAGCTAATATAAGAACGAGTAAGCCGATTTCGATAAATACTTATATATACCCGATGTTTATACCAGATTTGTTTACCCTTAAAACGGATAACAATTAAATTTGTACGCGATTTTAAGAATATGTGGATTCATTCAACACAAGCAATCAAGAATGTTAGATAAACGAATTAAAGATGAAACAAATAACCAAGCTAGTTGAGTCTGGGCTGGGATTTAAGCTTAACAGTAGTTTTGCCCTCGACCGGACTCTCGATTCGAAGCCAAATGTATATGGAGAACTATGATTAAAATGAGAACCTTTCAATAGCTAGAAAGCAGAGAAATAAATTTTGTATTGCCTTGATATGCGTATTACAATGTGTTTATTGAATAAAATTTTTGCTTTATATAGTAGGGGAGTTTTACCCCTAGTACAATTCTGAAAAAGGTAAAATCCTCCTTTCACATCAATCAGTGATATGCTACCGACATCGGGCGAGATCCGCATCATGATATCCGATTGGGTGCAGATATCACGACCCTCTATTAGTCGTGTGCAACCGTTTGTAGTGCTTTCCGAGGATTTGGAACTCGTTCCGGGTTCGGGGGTATTGTCTTGTTAGTCCCGGTGGCGAGCACCCCATTCTAGCCTCGATTCAAAGAGTTCTGAGACTCGATCTCTATCTCATACAATCATACTTCTTACTTCGTTTGACTCACTGAGAACTCGGGGTGTGTGCTGACCCCGAGTTCACCCATATATAGATAGTCCCCTCGTTTCTCAGAGAGTAGGTTTGCCGAAACGATGGAAAACGATAGATGAACCCTGGTTCCTTCCTTCGTATGTTATAACCGAGACGACGAATAAGCCAAAACGTCCCATCAATCGCATCGTTCTGACTTCAGACATGTGTCAATCATCGGCTAGTCGCCTCCGAAAGTGAAACGCCGCGTATTGATTACATTTTCTCCTATAAAAGCTTTGACCTTTTGTACTTCTTCCACTTTCCGACCCTAGCTTTTATCTTCGAATTCTCTAGCGGCTATCAACTCTTTCAAATCTTCATCTCTTTACCTTTGATCTTCAAATCTTTATAATTGTTCTTAAGTTTCTACCCAAATCTTCATCCTACCTTCAAACCTTCATACTTTTTCCTTCAAACCTTCGTATCTTCCCTTCAAATCTTCTTCTTTTTCAGATCACGATGGCTAAGACTTCCAAGTTAGTTCCTCAGCATGCTTACCTCTTCATCTTCCCAACTGGCCACAGGTATTGAGTCGGCCGTTCCCGAGGTGGTTGCTCTCGAGGAAGCTGCTCCTGAGGTAGTTGATCCCGAAGTGACTGCTACAAGCAGCCCCATATCCCCCCATGAAAAGCATTATTCCCAGAGGGTTGTTCAATCGCAGACGACTTCAATATTGAGAAGGCCTTATCCAAACAAGATCGGGGTGAAGGAGCATGGAGATACATATGCTCCATTACTGAAGATATCATCCCATAGTCCGAGAGGACTGTAAGTGGGAAGATAAGGACGTGGTTGTCCCTGGGCCCAAGGTCGATATTACTACCTACGTAGAGGGGTATTCAAGTATTTACACTTACCCCTTCCCCTTCACGATGGGCCTGGTAGACCCGGTGATCCTGGCCTTTCGTAAGAGGTACGAGGTATGCCTCGGGCACATCCACCCTTCCTTTTGGAGGATCGTGATCCTCCTCTGTCATTTCATGAAAAATACCTAGTCTCCTCGGTTTACCCTCGACCATATGATTCGCCTGTACAGTCCACGAATTTTCTGAGGGGGACTAATCAAGCTTGCCCGCCGATCCAGCAAGGCTCCCTTTTCGAGTATCGATGAAGATCGGGACCAAGCTTGGCAAGAGCGTTTTGTTCGGGTAAAAATTGAATACCTGATTCCTCCCGATTTCTTGCCATTCCCCGAGAAGTGGAATGCATCTCGTAAGTGTAGCCTTTCTTTAAGTGTCAATTTTCCTTTAACTCATTTCTCATCATCAGTGTATGTGGTCGTACAGTTGTTGCCCAGTTCCCAATGTGGTCCCCGGCTCAAGGAGTGGATCGAAGGCATCTGTAAGCAGTTGCCATCCTTAGAGTGCGCGTGGCGCAAACTTTCAAAGGGCAGATGGGAGGCCTATTCTCATGGTACGACTTTCCCCTGAATAGTTATTCCTATGCCCCAAACTCACATGACACTGACCTTTTCTCTTTCCTTTGTAGGTTTGCCTAAGACCACCGAACTTAGGCCGCTGGAAGGGGATTAGGATGCGTCCTTATCCATTGATTCCTCTATTACAGGATGACCCAGGCTGCCGCAGGGGAGGAGAAGAAAAGGAAAAGAAAGTCCTCGGGCTCCCAGGTCCCGAGGTGAATCCAAAAAAAGAGGGCGGCTTCCCGAGCTCGTAAGCTCAAGAAGAATACTAAGTCCCGGGTGCCGGACTCTGACTCGCTTCGCCGGCTTAGGGATAAGTCTGAAGAGAATGGCATTTTTGTCATTCACGGACCGATCCCTACTGAGGAGTAGGCGACAACCGAGGAAAATAACCATGAGGCCGATCTCATTTCGACTCGAGAGGCCGAGATGGAGAAGGGGGATGAGACCTCCCGAGAAGTTGCTTTCATTCTGAGGAAGGCGACCGATGTGATAGACATCATCGAGACACCCTCTTACACCGAGTCCATGCTTGAAGAGGCCCAAGCAGGAAAGGAAAAGTCGAGTGAAGGATTTCACGGTGCAGACGACCCTCTCCACTCCTTCTTCGATGGTGTGAACATGTCCACTTTGGAAGACTTTTCCAGGTTGGGCGACGTAGAGATCCCAAAGAAGGACGTGCCTTTAGGAGTTGGCGGGCCGAGTTCGAGCCCAAAATTGGTGAAACAGTTTCCCTCTCCGAGTGTGGACCCCGGCCGTAAGAGAACGATTATTCTTATGGTCCTAGAGGATGCTAGGGTTCTATCCGCTCCCGTGGGTATAACCAGCTATCTGTGATTCCTGGTGACCGAGGAGGACCATGCAAAGATGAACAAGGTAAGCGCGTCAAGTCTCTTCAACGAGGCATAGCAGGCGCAGAACCGGGTAAGGCAGTAACACTCCCTTGTGAATTCTACTTAGGTTTCGATATCTCTTACTATTTTCGTTATTTTGCAGGCCTCGGTGTTCACCATGAGAGCTTCCTCTAGTACTGCTTTGAAATTGACCAGCTCGGGTCGATCTCAAGGAGCAGGTTCGGACGAAGGATATGTATAGGCTTTTCAGTAAGCAATAGGACGGGGCCGTCAAGGATCTTCAGGCCGAGCTGAATAGGGCTCAGAAGGAAGCTTCGACCCTGAAGCGGGAACATGCCGACCTAGTTGAAAAGGTAAAGGTCTATGAAGCTAAAAACAAGCAGCTAGTTGTGGTGACTAACAACAAAACCTCGCAGGTCCAACAGAAGATCGATCTGATTGACCAACTCCGAGTCGAGATGAATAAGGTCCAGGCCATGGCCGACGGGTGGAAAAGCAAAATAGACCTGCTGGCTTCGAAGAAGGAAACCGCTAAGGCGAAGCAGGCATCGGTTGGGAACCAACTCCGGGTGGTGAAAGATAAAACTGACAAGTGGTCTTAACTGAATGACGATCTCCAAGTACAGTGGAGCTTGTCCATCGCAGAAAAGGAAGACCTCGGTAGAGAATATGAGGTTGTGAAGTCCAAATTGGACACAACCTCCGCCGATCTGAAAAGATAGTGGCCCAATACAAGGCTGATGTGGAGGCAGCCGAGACCCGCCTGAAGGCAAAGGATGAATATATGAAGCGGCTGTCCCGAAGAGAGACCCTCGAAAAGATCCACACCTGAGGTTTTGACCTGTTGGCTGAGATAGAGGAAGTCCGAGGTGAAGAAGCTTTATGAACCCGAAGGTGCCGAAGAGTCCGAGAGATCTGACGGTTCTGGCGATGAGTCGGGCCCCGGTGAAGATCAGGCGTAGATGCCCCGGTGAAGATCAGGCGTATATTCTGGAATATATATAAAATTTTCCCTTTTCTGGCAATTTCGAGTCTTTACTTTTTCAGCATCATTTCATAATTTCTATTCTTATAATGTTTCTAATGCCTTAGCATAGAATCAAATGTAGCTATAGGGCGTTCGTTTTTCAGAGGTACGAACGGAGCCTGACTTTGATACAACTTTGTTTGCTCAGGGCCTTTGAAAACTCGATGTTACCAGAAGTTTTTTCAAGATGCTTAAGTGATTTTAGACGATGCTTTTTTCGAGGGTAACCTTTTAGAAGGTTTCAAATTTTTATAAAGGCCTTACTTTCTAATTATGACTTTCGGATGTCTCCGAGCAGTTTTTAGGGTGGCCGTAGTCTTTTGTATTTAGGCATCGCCTAATAAGTTTGGTGCCTCCGGGATTTAGTAGCCCAAGTTGTCCGAACATTTTTCGGATGACAGTCACCGAGTAGGGGTGGCCCTTGTGCTCGATAGTTCCCGAATAGGGGTAGTCCTTGGGCTCGATAGTCCTCGAATAGGGGTAGCCCGTGGGCTCGTAGGATCCAAAATTTAAGAGGCAAGAAAATATGTAATAGCAAGGCGGAACTTTCTTTCATTTCCGTGTGTAAAGTACATGATCGAAAACATGTAAAATCTTGTATCATGGCTAAAATGGACTATGTGGGCATGGTTTACACGACCATTTGGCCCTTACAATAAATCCTAACCACCGAGCCTTAGCTACTAGCATACAAGGTTTTCTTTTTTCCTTGCTAAATTTTCCATTGCTAAAAACCTTAATCGGAGGGTAATGGCCCCCAATATTCGAGGTCGAGCTTGAGAGTGCTCGGATAATGTTGATGCAAAATGAACGCCCATTGACTCCGATTTGAGACTTATTTTTGAATCTAAGTTAGCACGTTTTATTGTTGCCTCATTAAAAAGCTTGCCGAAAAACCCATTTCGGGACAAAAATGGTTCAAGGAAAAAAGAGTGCAACGCGTGTTTTCAGACCTAACACCCATATCCATCCTTAATCGTTTACCTGCAAATGTTAGTCCGATTCATAACATGTTTAAAGAGTAAGTAAGTTTGTACCTTAGTAGTAGTATCACTTCAAGTGTGCCACGTTTCAGTTGTTCGGTAGTTGCACACCATTTCCTGCTTCGAGTTTGTACGAGCCTTTTTCGGTAATTCCGACGACTCGATATGGTCCATCCCAATTTGGTCCTAGATTCCCCTTGTTCGGGTTCCGGGTGTGCAATGTTACCTATCTCAATACCAAGTTCCTTATCTTAAAGTGTTGGAGGTTGGCTCTTTGATTGTAGTATCTTTCTATTTGCTATTTTTGGGTGACCAACCGGACTAGGGCGGCCTCCCTCTTTTCATCCAATAGCTTTAGGCCCATGATCATGGCCTGGCCATTTGACCCTTCTGTCGCATATTGGAACTTGAGGCTCGGTTCTCCCACTTTGATTGTTATTAAGGCTTCGGCCTCGTAGACCAATGAAAATGGGGTAGCCCCGGTACTAGACTTCGAGGTCGTACGGTATGCCAACATGACTTCGAGCAGGATTTCCTTTCATTTCCCTTTAGCATCGGTCAACTTCTTTTTCAAGTTTTGAAGTATGGTCTTGTTTGTCGATTTTGCATATCCGTTCCCACTAGGGTGGTAAAGTTTTGATAATATCTTCTTAATCTTGTGATCTTCGAAGAATTTATTTACCTTGTTGCTGATGAATTGTCTCCCATTATCATACACGATATCGGACGGTATTCTGAATCGACATATTATGTAGTCCCAGATGAAGTCAATGACTTCTTTTTCCCAGACTTCCTCGAACGCTTGAGCTTCGACCCATTTGGAAAAATAATCAGCCATGAATAGTATGAATTGAGCCTTACCGGGTGCCCATGGCAGGGGAATGATGATGTCCATCCCCTATTTCATAAATGGCTACGGGGACAAGACTGAGTGGAGTAACTCTCCTAGTTGATGGATCATCGGTGCGTGTCTCTGGTAATCGTCGCATTTTTGTACGAAGTCCTTTGCATCCTTCTCCATTTCGGTCCAGTAATAGCCTGCCCTGATTAATTTGTGAACCAAAGATTCCACCCCGAATGGTTCCCGCAAGTGCCTTTGTGAACTTCTCTCAAGGCGTATTCGGTATCTCCCGGCCTTAAGCACCTGGCTAGTGGGATTCAACACGATGCTGAGTCGACCAAGCTAAATCTGGCAGCCTTAGTACGCAAAGCTCTCGATTCTTTAGGATCCGAGGGCAATTTTCTAGTCTTCAAGTAATCTATGTATTTGTTCCTCCAATCCCAAGTTAAACTCGTGGAATTTACTTCGACGTGACCTTATTCTATCACCGATTTCATGAGTTGTACTACTGTCCCTGAGCTGAACTCATCGACATCGACCGACGACCCTAGGTTAGACAGAGCATCGGCCTTACTGTTCTGATCTTGGGGCACGTGCTGCAGGGTCCATTCCCTGAATTGATGCAGCGTTACCTGTAATTTGTCTAAGTACCTTCACATCCGTTCCTATTTTACTTCGAACGTTCCATTGACTTAATTTACCACAAGGAGGGAGTCGCACTTGGCTTCGATCACCTCAACCCCAAGGCTTTTAGCCAATTCGAGACCTGCAATCATGGCCTCATACTCGACCTCATTGTTAGTCAATTTCACAGTTCTAATAGATTGTCTAATTACACTCCCCGTAGGTGGTTTCAATACGATTCCGAGTTCAGACCCCTTTGCGTTCGAGGCACCATCCGTAAAAAGGGTTCAGATTCCCGAGGCAGTCCCCGAGGTTAACTATAATTCTCTTTCAACTTCGGGTATTAAGGCTGGCGTAAAGTCGGCCACGAAGTCAGCCAAAATTTGAGATTTGATGACGGTTCGGGGTCGATACTCGATATCGTACCCGCTGATTTTGACGGCCCATTTGGCCAACCGGCCCAAGAGCTCGGGTTTGTGCATGATGTTTCTAAGTGGGTAAGATGTTACGACACATATGGGGTAAAATTTAAAGTAAGATTTTAATTTTTGGGAGGCGCTTAGCAGAGCGAGCGCCAATATTTCCAGGTGTGGGTACCTTGTTTCGGCCTCACCTAGAGTTCAACTGACATAGTAAATAGGAAATTGCATACCTTCCTCTTCCCGGACTAAGACTCCACTTACCACCACATCGGATACCGCCAAGCAAAGGTACAGCTGCTCATCCGCTTTCAGAGTGTGGAGCAAGGGCGGACTCAAAAGGTACCGCTTGAGTTCTTCTAAAGCTTGTTGGTATTCCGGGGTCCAGGAAAAGTTATTCTTCTTATTCAATAGTGAGAAGAACCGATGGCTTTTGTCCGAGGACCTTGATATGAACCGGCCCTGGGCGGCTATACGCCCGGTTATCTTCTGAATGGCGTTGACGTTATCCACTACAGTGGTGTCTTCTATGGATTTGATTTTGTAGGGATCGATCTCGATCCTCGATTAGATACCATAAACCTGAGGAATTTTTTGGATCCGACCCCGAATGCGCACTTTTCCGGGTTCAGCTTCATATTGTAGTTCTTCAATATGTTAAATATTTCCTAAAAATGTTTCAAATGGTCCTCTACTCGTAGGGACTTAACTAACATGTCGTCAATATAAACTTTCATTGATTTTCCTATATGTTCTTCGAACGTCCGGTTTACTAGGCGTTGATAGGTAACACCGGCATTCTTCAATCCAAATGGCATTACGTTATAACAATAGGTGCCAAATTTAGTGATAAGGAAGTCTTTACTTGATCGTCCGGGTCCATCCGAATCTGGTTGTACCCAAAATAGGAATCGAGAAAATTGAGTATCTCGTGCCCGGCCGTCGCGTGGATCATCTAACCGATGTTAGGTAAAGGAAAAGAATCCTTAGGGCATGCCTTGTTCAGATCTTTATAATCCACACACATTCCTAGATTATTTCCTTTTTTAGGTACTACCACTACGTTAACTTACCAGTTCGGGTATTTAACTTCCCAAATGGACCTTATATTAAGGAGTTTAGATACCTCGTCCTTGATGAATGCATGCTTGACTTTGGATTGAGGTCTCCTCTTCTGTTTAACCGGGTAGAACTTAGGATCTAAACTAAGCTTATGAGTGGTTACCTCCGGCGGGATCCCTGTCATGTCAAGATCGGACCAAGGGAAACAAGCTATGTTAGTTATAAGAAATTTAATGAGTTCTTTCATGAGCTCGAGAGTTAACCCCGTGCCCAGGTATACCATCTGATTGGGTAGGTGTTCAATCAATATGACTTGCTCCAGCTCTTCGACCGTCGACTTGGTGGCATCGGAATCATCAGGAGCTATGAACGACCTAGGAACTCTGTAATCATCCTCCCCGTCTACTCCTCGTCCTTCCGGTTCCATCAGGACTGGTATCGGTGATTGCTATTTAATTTCTTCGTTTCTGGTTGGCTCTGTATTCTTTGATGTCAAGATCACGGGCACCGAGATCACCTCGTCGACTATGAGCATTTCCTTTATGGCTGGTTGTTCTCCGTAGACCATCTTGACTCCTCTCGGTGTAGGGAACTTCAGTGCCTTGTTTAAGGTTGAGGGTACCTCCATCATTTTATGAACCCATGGCCTCCCGAATAGGGCATTGTACCTCATGTCCCCTTCGATCACGTAGAATTTTGTGTCTTACGTCGTCCCGGCATTGTTCACTGGTAGGGTTATTTCTCCTTTAGTAGTTTCGCATGCCATGTTAAATCCGTTAAACACCCAAATCGCCGACACTATTTGGTCTTGTAACCCCAACTGCTCTATGACCATCGATCGATGATGTTGGCCGATTTGCCTAGATCAATCAACACACATTTAACTCGAGATTTGTTGATAAGTACGGATATCACTAGTGCATCATTATGAGGTTGTATGATGCCCTCGACATCCTCGTCACTGAACAAAATGTTACCTCCGGGACGTAGTCTCGGGTGCATTTTTCCTTTGTGATGGATACTTTAGTGTGCTTTATCATTGGCCCCTGGGGGACATCGACCCCTCCAATGATTATGTTGATGACGTGCTGAGGTTCTTCTTGTTCGGTTTGTTTATTTGAGTCCATGTTCCTGAAGTGGTTTTTGGCTCGATCACTCAGAAATTCTCAGAGGTGCCTGTTATTAAACAACCGGGCAACTTCTTCTCTCAATTATTGACGGTCCTCGGTCTTGTGGCCATGAGTGCCATGATATTTACACATCAGGTTAGGATCCCTCTAGGTAGGGTCAGACTGCAATGGTCAAGGCCACTTGGTTTCCTTGATACGACCAATGGCTGATACGATGCTGGCTGCATCGGCGTTGAAGTTATACTCTGATAATCTTGGTGCTTCCCTTCCCCCGAGAGGCCTGTCGAAACTATTTTCGCTCATCAAACCTCGGCTACTGGACCCTCGATCGCTTCTCTTTTTGTTCCTTGTAGAATTGCGCCCGGGCCCGTTTCCCCTTTGATCTATGCTGTATGGTTGATACTGATCTCGTACCAGCCTTGATTCATGATCAACTACTCTCTTAGACATGCCATTGGTTCTGGTGGGATAAACAGGCCCAGAAGGGACTCCGAGTTGGTCGTTCTCAACTCTGATTTTTGACTGGTACCTGTTGTGGACGTCGGACCAAGTTACCGCTGAGTACTCTACCAAATTGTTTTTCAGCTGCTGTGAGCCCAAGGAGCTTCGGGGGTTAAGTCCTTGAGTGAATGCCTGAACGGCCCAATAGTACGAAGCCAGAGACAAGTCCATCCGTTCTATTTGAAATCTTGACACGAACTCCGTGAGCATCTCGTTGTCTCTTTGCTTAACCTTGAAAAGGTCCAATTTTCTGGTCTTGACCTTGATGGCCCTGGCATGAGCATTTACAAAAGCATCCGCGAGTATAGCGAACAAATCAATGGATTTTGGGGGCAAGTTGTGGTACTATATCATTGCTCCTTTTGACGGAGTTTTCCCAAACTTCTTTAATAACACTGACTCGATTTCATCGTCTTCCAAATTGTTATCTTTGATGGCACATATGTAGGATGTCACATATTCATTTGGATCCATGGTTCTGTCATATTTTGGAATATCGGGCATATGAAACCTCTTAGGATTGGCTTCAGTGTCGCGCTTGGAGGAAAAGGCTTTTGGATAAATCTTTTGGAGTCCGGGCCTTTCAATATTTGAGGTGCTCCTGGGATTTGATCGACCTAGGAATTATATGTCTCCACCTTCTTACCGTTTGCCTCAATTTTCTTTTCACCTGATTCCACCCATTTTGTTAATGCTTTGAGCATTTCATTACGTCAGGGCTGACAACGGACTCAGCACCACCCGGCCTTTCGGTGATCTGCTCATTTCTTCGGGTGTTTTCCGGGGACGGTTCGGGCTCAACTCTGTTGGGGGCGCGATTTTGATTTTTGAAGTTGTGCTATCACTGCCTGTTGAGCATGCAACATTTTGAAGATCAATCGTAGACTGACCCCGTCGCCTTCGCCTTCGGGCGCTTCTCGAGTCGCCGGTCGGGCTCCTCCACGAACGTTGTTCTCGGGGTCGGTAGGCAGTTTGGCATTGATGGCCACCTATGAGTTAGCATCGACTGGGCCTGTGACTGAGCTCCGTTGGGATCAGCAGGGGGCATCTCATTGCTAGGTACCAGATTGTTGTTCTCGCCATGATGGCTAGACTCAGCCTCAACGTTCAAGTGAGCAGACTAAGAATTTGACATTTCTAAATTGACCTGAAATTGAGACCTTAAAGAACAAGTGTAAAAAAGAGTGTGTATGGAGATTTGTATCAAACCACCACTATTATCCTTAGCCCCACAATGGACTCCCAACTATTTACCCTTAAAACGGATAACAATTAAATTTATATACGGTTTTAAGGATATGTGAATTGATTCAACACAAGCAATTAAGAATGTTAGATAAACGAATTAAAGATGAAACAAATAACCAAACCAGTTGAGACGTTGAGTCCGGGCTCAGATTTAATCTTAACAGTAGTTTTGCCCTCGACCGGACCCTCGATTCGAAGCCAGATGTATAAGGAGAACTATGATTAAAATGAAAACCTTTTAATAGCTAGAAAGTAGAGAAATAAATTTTGTATTGTCTTGATATGCATGTTATAATGTATTTATTGAATAATAAACTTTCCCTTTATATAGTAGGGGAGTTTTACCCCTAGTACAATTCTGAAAAAGGTAAAAATTCTCCTTGTACATCAATCACTAATATTCTACCGACATCGGGAGAGATCCGCACCGTGATATCCGGTTGGGTGCGGATATCACAGCCCTCTGTTAGTCGTGTGCAACCGTTTGTAGTGCTTTCTGGGGACTTGGAGCTCGTTCTGGGTTTGGGGGGTATTGTCTTGTCAGGCCCGGTGGCGAGCACCCATTCCAGCCTCGATTCAAAGAGTTCTCAAATTCGATCTCTATCTCATACATTCATACTTCTTACTTCATTTGACTCACCAAGAACTCAGGGTGTGTGCTGACCCCGAGTTCACCCATATACAAGATTAATGAATGTAACACATATGTGTTTTTTCATACACATATTTACAACTTTGTCTTAGTTGGTAAATTCTACTAGAAGGTTTTGGATTATCTTATCAGTTTGCAGGTTTTAAAGATATCAATTACATTTCCTAAATGTCAACAATTACGAGAAAGAGAATGTTTGGAACTTTATACACCGTGCCATAAAACTTGATACAAGGTATCCAAAATGACTTCTAGTTTTGACTGGTTTACCAAATTTATAACTACTTCTAGGTTTTTGCAGAATTGATTTAGGGAATTCATATTGTCAACAACAACAACAACAACAACAACCTAGTGAAATGCCACAAGCAGGGTCTGGGGAGGGTAGAGTGTACGCAGACCTTACTCCTATCCCGAGGGAGTAGAGAGACTGTTTCCGATAGACCCTAGGCTCAAGAAGACGAAAATATGAAAAGAGAGACAATATATCAGTACTATCAACAGAAAATAATAGAAATAATGATAGTAACATAAGAACTAGAGAATAGATGCAAAGCACTAACAATGACGAGTAAATAAGACCCGACATGTGAATACAACATGAACCACTAGCAGTCTAAGACAAAACTCTATCAGACTATCCTCTCACCTGTGCAAAGTAGAAAAATGCCCAACTACCTCCTAACCTACAACCCTAATGCTTGACCTCCACACCTTCCTATCAAGGGACATGTCCTCAGAAATCTGAAGCCACATCATGTCCTGTCTGATCACCTCTCCCCAATACTTCTTAGGCTGCCCTCTCTCTTCTCGTACCCGCAAGAACCAACTGCTCACACCTCCTTACCGGAGCATCTAGGCCTCTCCTCCATACGTGCCCGAATTATCTGATCCTTGCTTTCCTCATCTTGTCATCCAAATGGGCCACACCCACCTTCTCCCGAATATCTTCATTCCTAATATTATCCATCCTAGTAAGCCCGCACATCCACCTCAACATCCTCATTTCTACTACTTTCATCTTTAAGATAGGTGAGTGCTTAACTGGCCAACACTCAGCCTCATACAACATGGCCAGTTTGACCACCGCTCTATAAAACTTACCTTTGAGTGACAGAGGCATTCTCTTGTCACACGGTACTCCAGATGCCAGTCTTCATTTCATCCACCCCACCCTTATACGGTGTGTAACATCCTTGTATATCTCCCCATCCCCCTAGATAACCGACCCAAGGTACTTGAAACTGCCTCGTTTGGGGATGACCTATGATTCAAGCCTCACTTTCATGCCCGCTTCTCTCGGCTCTGCGCCGAATTTGCCCTCCAGGTATTCCGTCTTAGTCCTGCTCAACTTAAAACCCTTTGAATTAAGGGTCTGTCTCCAAACCTCCAACCTCTCGTTAACGCCGCCTCGCATCTCATCAATCAGAACTATGTCATTAGTGAATAACATACACCATGACACATCCTCTTGAATGTGGCATGTCAGCGCGTCTATAACCAAGGTAAATAAGAATGGGCTGAGCGCAGATCCTTGGTATAACCCCATAACAACCGAAAAATGCTCTGAGTCACCTCCCATTATCCTTACCCGAGTCTTAGATCCATCATACATGTCCTTAATCACCCTAATGTAGGCAACCGACACACCTTTAGCCTCCAAGTATCTCCAAAGAGCCTCTTTAGGGACCTTTTCATACGCGTTCTCTATGTCAATAAACACTATGTGCAAATCCTTCTTCCTATCCCTGTACTGCTCCACCAACCTCCTAATAAGGTGGATAGCTTTCGTAGTCGAACGACCCGGCATGAACCCGAACTGGTTATCGAATATAGACACTGTCCTCCTCACCCTCACTTCTACCACCCTCTCCTAGACTCTTATAGTATGACTTAGTAACTTGATACCCTTATAGTTGTTATAACTCTAGATATCATATTTGTTCTTGTACAACGAAACCACCATGCTCCACCTCTACTCATCTGGCATCCTCTTCGTCCTGAAAATAACATTAAATGGCTCAGTCAGCCACTCCAAGCCTTCTCTACCCACACACCTCCAAATTTCTACCGGGATTTTGTCTGGCTCGGTTGCTCTACCCCTACTCATTTTACGCATAGCCCCCACGACCTCCTCGACCTTAATGCGCCTACAGTACCTAAAGTCTTGGTGACTCTTAGAGTGCCCCAATTCACCTAGCTCAATGTACCGATCATTTTCTTCATTCAGAAGTCTATGAAAGTAAGTCTAACATCTCCTCTTAATCTGCTCCTCTCCCATCAATACTCTACCGTCCTCGTCTTTGATGCACCTCACCTGGTCCAGATCTCGATCCTTCCTCTCTCTCGCCTTGGCTAGTTGGAATAACTTCTTCTCCCCGACTTTGTCCCCCAGTTCCTCGCACAGACGACCAAACGCCATAGTCTTAGCCTCTGTGACCGCCAACTTTGCCTCCTTCCTAACTACCTTATACATCTCTCTGTTCGCTCTCTTCTCCTCCTCGCTCCCTACTAACTTCAGGTATGCCACCTTCTTCGCTTCCACTTTACCTTGGATCACTTCATTCCACCACCAGTCGCCTTTGTGCCGGCCAGAGAAACCCTTCGAGACCCCTAACACCTCTCTCGCTGCCTCCCTTATACAGATCACCGTCGTCGTCCACATAGCGCTCGCGTCCCCACTACTCTTCTAGGATCCCATATCGATAACCTCCCTTCCAACTCCTGGGCTTTATCATTAGTCAAGGCTCCCCACCTGATCCTCGATTGACCTCGTACAAACCTTTTCTTCCTCTTTATCATGATACCGACGTCCATCACCAAGAGCTTATGCTGCGTCGCGAGAGTCTCACCTAGTATAACCTTGCAATCCTTGCACAACCCTCTATCATACCTCCTGAAGAGGAGACGATCAATCTGAATCTTCGCCACCATGCTTTGAAAAGTAACCATATGCTCCTCCCTCTTCTAAAAACTAGAGTTCGCAATCACCACCTCAAAAGCCTTAGCAAAATCCAACAGCGAAGTACCTCCTCCATTTCTATCCCCAAAACCAAAGCAGCCATGCACCTCGCCATAGCCGCCAGCGTCGACCCAATATGACCATTGAAATCCTCTCTCATAAATAACCTCTCAGGAGGCGAAAAACCACGTACAATCTCATCCAATCCCTCCCAAAAGCGCCTTTTAACCTCCTCATCCAAGCCCGATTGTGGCGTGTAAGTGCTAACGACATTGATGGCGTACTCTCCGACCACTAACTTGATAGTCATTAATCTATCATTCACCCGCCTGACCTCTACCACAAATTCTCGAAGATCCATATCCACCAAAATACCCACTCTATTATTACCCTTCAAAACTCTAGAGTACTACAGGTTATACCCGTCTGTATCCCTCGCCTTCGATCCTACCCACCTAGTCTCCTGGACACACGCTATATTGACCTTCCTCTTCTGGAGAATCTTCGCCAGCTTTATAGACTTACCCGTCAAAGTTCCTATGTTCCATGACCCAATTCTCAACCTATAGGCTCCCTTGATCCCCTTACCTCCCTTGCCCCCCGTCTCCACCCTTGACCCCTGCCCCACCCCCACCCTTCCCGCCCTCCCCGAGGACATGACCTCACTCTACCATCCAAGACCACCGCCACTATACCTCGATAGACTAAGAAAACTCACTAACACAAAATCGGCAACGAACCAAACTGGATGAAAACAAGTTGTGACAACGGCACGCTACTAATATAACTAAAGTAATGCGAACTAAAATGGGAATAAGTTAACTACGCAAATAAGGGAGTCGGAAGCGGGAGGTACCAACTCCTAAGAGTAGAACCTAAATTTCGACTCGGTGCACACCCGAGGTCACAGATGTTGACGTACTTCCTTCCAACTCCCACCGACCTTTGCAAACACCAACCAGGGTTGCTCCGCGCTGCTCGCTCGTACGCCTCTCGTTCATCTCCAACTGTCGCAGCTAACAACCTAAAAAATCACAAAACACCAACCGCGAAACCAACAGGGGAGGGGGGCTGTCAACCCATAGCCGCTGCGCTGGTGTTTAAATCTACAGCAGCCGGGGCTTCCTAATTAAACAACGGGCAGAATCACCGGCAATTATAGCCGGTGGGGGGGGGGGATGTGTCAAAGATATGAGGAACCAAACACAAAGAAGGGGAAAAGGGGATGGGGGAAGGGGGCAACTCAAACTGAAGGAAAAAAGAGAGAGAGAGGCATTAGGTGTTGCTGGCAAAGGCTGCCTGTTAAGGTTTCTAGAAACAGGGAAAACAAAAAAGGGGAAGGGAAGAGAACAGAAAGAGAAGAGAGAAGAATGATGAAAGAAGAAAGAGGAGAGATGATAGGGGATATCGGCGTGGCGGGGACTGGGGCAAGGGAGAAGCAGGGAATAACTGAAGAGGGATAATGCTGGGGAGAAAGAAGAAATGGGAGGGGGTAGTGAGAAGAAAGAGGGATTAGAGAGGAGGAGGGAGAGGGCGGCTTACCTGCGTGTTGTCGCCGGCGTTCTCGCCGGTGGGTAGAGCAGATCGACGGAGAAGAAAGGGATTCCAAGAGAGAGAGAGAGAGAGAGAGAGAGAGAGAGAGAGAGAGAGAAAAGTAGCCATTTGAAGAGTGTAACGAATACAACGTGTATCAACTATATTTGATCGTGTAATTGTATTCATTCGTGCAATGAATACAATATGTATCAACTATAACCAAGGCGAAATACAAGAGTGTATACAAAGGATATAACTTGTATCGACTGTATACAAGGGTGTATACAAAGGATACAACATGTATCGACTATATTTGTTCGCTCAACGAATACAACTAAGGTGAAACACAGAAATACAGAAAAATAAAATATTCTTATTGAAAATCGGACTCAAGACCTTCGCTAACTAAGCGGGAGCTTTAACTAACTGAGTTACAAGAGCTTGTTGCTCTCTTGTTTCAGTTCAAGGAGTTAATCTCTTATTTCATGGATTTGATATAAAATTCAAATATAGCTACGAATGATAAATTTACTGAAACTATAGCTGTGAATGATAAATATAGTATAAATGTTTGATGTATCGCGTAATTTTTCCATAGTTAATTATTGGTCGGACATACATAAATTCACCTTTTCCTTCTCGCATTTCTTTTGGAGGGAACACAATGGTAACTTGTCGAAACATAGTAATTAAAGAAAAAAAAGGAAATAAATATATTAACAAAAACGTGGAATAATAGATGCCTAATTTTTATATCGGAAAAGAAAATTCATGTTAAGCACGTAGGGCATCAAATGCATTAATAAAATTAATTAACACTCGTTGAAAAGACAAAAAGTTCGAAGCATGAAGCATGAAGCATGGTAGTTAGTAGACTCTTGAACTTTTCTCTGATTTTGGACACAAATTGCTCCATCTATTGAAAGAAAATTTAAAATTTTAAAATAAAGTGTTACGACCACTACTTTTAAAAATGAAAAATATTAAAGAAAATTTTGAAACATTTTTAGCCACATAAATCGTTACCACTTATAATTTGAGTATTCAATTTTTAACATATAAATATTTTTCAGAAAATATTACTCCATTTAATGGTATCTTATAAAACGAGACATTGAATATTGCTTTAATTTACTGCACGATTCTATCTCCCGCCTCATCTATTTTCATAAATGTATTATTAGTCAAACAATCTGGTTCCTAATAGTAAGAAAAAAGTGGCAAATAAACAAATTGGGGCTTTTATTCGTTTGTGTTTTTTTATTTAGATTCTGCTCACTGTCATTTTCAGTCACTAATAAGAAACAGAAAAAGAAAAACAAGTTGCTGATTTTTTGTTTAAAGTTTAAGAGAAGCATAAAGAAATGCGTGCAAGTTATATACAGTTAGACATGGTCAGCATAATTAACCTAATCAATCCTCGTTTTGGAAGAAATCAAGAATAAAATATGTTCGTTTAATATTAACCTCTTCTTTTATCGACGAATATTCTCTGATTCTTTTCTGAACCTTTCGTTCTCTTTTTTACTGTAAAAATAGTCTTATTGACGTATTTTAGTAGAAATAGTTTTGGCTGATCATTAAATTATGAAATACGTAAACTTTAATTACATATAATCGATGTGTTTGGTGAGAAATCCAACTTTGATTTTGCGCCAATTAGAATAACTGTATTGGAACAAAGAAAATGTGCTTACAAATTAAAACCATAGATTAAGCATCCTACCATGGTACTACTATTCGTAACGAAATTTTGATAATCATTTCTTTTAATAATCGTGGTGTCCAAATCAGCTTACAGACACGTAGTTTAATTTTACACGATACATGTTATCTCACACTAACTGATGTATCAGATAACTTTATCCATTAAAAGCTCGAACAAATTGAAAATACTCACCTACTACTATTTAAACATTTGGGTTAATATTTTGGGATAAAATTTACCCGTGCGGCCGTACCTGCGACCAAACTATACCAACTTACATGATTAAGTGAATTAATGAAGTAAAACAATGTTAATTAACTATGGTTAATTGAGAAAAGTATGCAAAGCATCCAATGATTTTGCCAGCTTGATTTACTTTAATATTCAAATTACCTAAAATTACTTGAAAATGCATGAGTTTTTCTACACCGAGTGAAATTGACATATAATATAATAACTTAAAAAATAGAGTAATAAAGTATATATCTGTTCTTATATTTAAACTCAATTGCCCTAAAAGATAAAGGGAAAAAAAGAGAAAGAAAAAACACATGCAAAGGTGTAACCTCAAATAACCTATACATTTTACCTCAAATCACAATTAATTATGTGCTTTTACATCACTTAATTAGGATAAATCAATGTAATTCGAGGTATAAATGGGGATTTGAATAAAATATTTTTTCACCTCTTAATTAAAGATTCTGAATTTGAACGCTGAAAATAAAATAAAAAAGCTCTAATAAAGTGTATTTTTTCTTTTAATGATCCTTATACGATGAAAGGGCAGCTCGGTGCACGAAACAACATCTCGCATTCACGCAGGATCCAGGGAAGGGACGCACCCCAATAAGTGTGCCGTAGGCAGTCTATCTTTATGAAAGTATCAATGACTGATTACACGGCTCAAACCCATAACCTATAAGTCACACAGAGAGACAACTTTATCGTTGCTTCAAGGCTCTCTTTCACCATAGGAATTTGAATAAATTGGCATTTCAAATTAGATAGTATCAAATACGGAATGAGAAATTAAAAAATAAATATTTTTACTCTTTGAATGTACATTGGATCACACAACAATGTTATCCTTATATTTTACATAAAACGTCTTTTCTTTTTGTGTTTGGTGTCATTTAATCAAACAAGCTGCTTTATTTTTCATAGTTGTACTAATAGCTGGGGCGGACCCACGTTGTATCAAGTTGGTTCAACTGAACTTGTTTTGCCAATTTTTATTATTATTTATACGTGTAAATTATACTCATAAACAAATATTTAAATAAAATGAATCTACTTGGAACGACGAGGAATGTTAGCTCGATGGTCAAGTGAGGTCATTTTAAGATATAGAACGTGGATTCGATTATATGCTATGTTCAGACTCTTCCCTATATTTTTAATTTCTGAAATCACGAGGAATGCACATGTTTGCACAGTACAACTGTAACCGGCTACTCACTTTGACATCTGACTACTATGACTATTGTTAAATTAGTTTAATCTACTAATATGTTAAAAATGTTAGATTATTTTTCGTTTTGAATTTTATTATTTGCCATTGTCATATAGAAGTTAGTTTTAATTGTTATCTGTTTAGATTATATTATTTATTGTTTGTAAATAACACTTAACTTTTAAAAGTTATGTTTGTGTGAAATTTATTTAGTGTCGATTATATTACTTGAGTACTTCCATACGTTATAAAGTTGCATTTTTTCACTTCTTCTTTTTGCAATTAGCTCTTTTAAAATTTATTTACTATTTTATTAAGTTGTGTGTTTATTTATTTATTGTTCAAGTAAATTCTCTGTTAATTTTAATTCTTATTTTATTTATATTTATGGTGCTTCAAAATTGTTAGAATGTTATTGTATTAACTTATCTTTTGAGTAAATCATAAAAATTTAAAACTGAAGAATTTAAAGGAAAATTTATAGTCTAATAACGGGTTAAAAATAATATATATATATATATATATATATATATATATATATATATATATATATATATATATATATTTCTATTATAGACTATCATCACCTAATGTTTACCATATCTTAATGAACTCTTGAATATATTCAGGGTCCGCCCCTAGCTATTAGTACTACCAGTAGGGGGTTCCATTTTTATTATTAATTGTAGTTTTGAGACACTAGAAGATTCATTAATTTATTCTCTGCGATGCAATTCTATATTCTATTGGATTTTTTGTTTCCTTTCTTTTTTCCTTATGAGACGTAGCTCTTTCCCTTTTCTTTTTCATTTTCTTTCCTACTTTGTTTATGTAATACTGTAGGTTTATTTATCTTCTATACTTTAACTATATAATTTAGTAAACTAACTAGAATAAAACAAGTAACCATATAAAACTGATATAAATCTAAAAGATTTAATTTTACAAAATTAAACTGAAAAGGATATAAGAGAAATTAAAGAATATTTTTTAAGAAAATAAAATAAAATATATATACACTTCTATGAACGAATATGTATGCAAAGACGTGTACAAAACCAGAGAATTAAGTGCGTGCAAAATTATACATTTGTACATTTTGGTCATTTTTAATATTCAAATATTTATAAAATAATAATTATTCTAATTTAATGAAGTGCTCTAATCGACCAACTGCACTAGTGTTATTTAAAAAGAAAAGGAAAGGAAGGAAATATAAAGTGGAGTGCATGACTTATTACGCAGAGGTGTCGACACAGTGGAGCTCATTCTCTTCTAAAACAAGCGACTGTATCAAAGTCTCCCCATCTCCTCTCTCTTCTTTCTTTACTAATAATGTCGACATCATTCCCAGTATCTTCTTCCATTTCTCATCCCCATCTATTTTCCCCTTCTTTCATTCTTTCTTTATCCTTTTCTAAACCCTCCCTAGTCCCTCCTTACAACAGCAAGAGGATTTATAAAACAGTGTTTTCGGACAAAAGGGGTTTGTTCTCGTCAAGAATTATTACAAAATTCACCACTTTCTTGTTAGATTAATACTATAATTTTGGTCCAGACCTTTCACCTATATATAGAGATTTGTGATGCTTTCTCTGTTTGTGTAAACTTATTACGTAATTGGAAATAGAGTTTTGAGGGACAAATTCCCTCTCTTTTCCCCATATCCCATGTCGTTCATTGAGGTTCGTTCTTTCTTTCTTCAGTGCCCCCACACACAACCCCAAACCCCTACTCCCTCTTCCTTTTTATTGTGTATTCCTTTCTCCTTTTTTTTTAATTGCCCCATTTGTCTTGAAAGTTGTGAGTTTTATTATATTCTTTGTTAATTGTTAATTTCAGGATCTCGTGCCCTTCTTTTTTATGGACCCAAAATTTAGAGAAAAGACTGGGGCTTTCTCAGGTAAGTAATATTTTGTGTCACCATTTTCTTTTATTTATTTTTCTTTGTAATTGTTATGGGGAATGAGGAAATTGAATCTTTAATTCTGGGTTTTGCTTGGTTTGGTTTGTAATTGATGGAGAATTCTCCAAATTACTGTAGTTGTTTTTTCTTGTTGGTTTTATGTTCCTATTGGATACTCTGTGTTGAGTAAGTATAATCACTTGCATCCTGTTTGGAAGTTCATTACTGTTTTGGATTTTAAATTTTGGATTATCTGCTTATTATAGTTTATAAGTAGTTCATTTTTTGAGTCTTATGATGAAGTGGACTTTCATTTTTGTATTAAGTGGTTGCTTGTTTTATAAATCATTCATTATCACTCACCTTTTCTATAAAAAGTTTTGAAATTCATTCATTCTCATGTTGTACTGATCTCGATTTTATGAAATGATGGGGTATTGAATTCCAAATTTGAATTGGTACTAAAGGTCTCTTTTTGTATTTTCTTCATATACATCTTCTCTTCATTTGCTCTGCACATTCGTTATGTCTGTTTTGGCTGTTGAATCTCACTCATGTACTAAATCTGGGAAAGGGAAAGGAAGAAAAAAAGTCAGCTTTAGTTTTACTTTGTCAAAATGGAGTTCTTGCCTAAGGTTGCGTACACCCTATATTACGTAGCGGACTCTTTTTTATCTATTTTCATGTATTAGGTGGAAAAGTACAGATTCCTTTGACTTCCATTTTCTAATGAATTTCATCTTTCATATCAAAATATTTGAAATGTAGGGAAACTTTGGTTAGTGAGGAGAATTCTTGTAGTGTTATTTTAAGGAATAAACAGAAAGAAATTTGATAGTTCTTTATTGGTTCAATACCTAAATTGTGTAGAAATTGAAATGATTCTTACACTCTCTTACTGTTCCTTTTGATCAAAACAGATACCATTATGCTGAAACTTTATCAATCTGTTTCCAATACCACCTGTGGCAGTGCTGATGAAGAAATAGAAGGCTGCCGAGACAGCTCGGCTGCTCTCACCCTTAAAATTGTGGCTATCTCTGCCATCCTAATAGCTAGCACTTGCGGAGTTGGTATTCCATTAGTTGGCAAGAAGCATCGGTTCCTCCGAACTGACTCCAATCTCTTTCTTACTGTTAAAGCCTTTGCTGCTGGTGTCATCCTCTCTACAGGATTTGTCCACATATTACCAGGCGCCACCTCATCATTAACTAATCCTTGCCTTCCGAAATTTCCTTGGTTGAAATTCCCTTTTGCTGGTTTTATTGCTATGATGGCTGCATTGGCTACGTTGGTGGTTGACTTTGTTGGGACTCAGTATTATGAGAGGAAGCAAGAGAAACAAAGCCAAAAAGATCAGATTGATTCAGTGGATTTGGTGTCAGAATCAGCTATTGTACCAGTTGAACCAAAGGTAAGGAATGAGAAATTGTTTGGTGAAGAAGACGGTGGTGCAATACACATTGTTGGGATGCATGCACATGCAGCTCATCACAGACATAGCCATTCACAAGAACAAGGGGCATGTCAAGGGAACGTGAGGGAGCATTCCCATGGTCATTCGCACTCCCATAGCTTTGGTGGTGGAGATGAGGAAGGTGGAGGGAGGCATGTTGTTGTTTCTCAGGTAATTTTACTTGCAAATTTTTGCATGTCTTAGGCCTTTCTCTGTACTTCTCCACCTAAGTTCGTTCTGGTTGGATTGGGTAAATGTTGTGTCTAGAAGGTTTTTGATTATCTCATTGGTTATAGGTTTTAAAGATATGAATTACATTTCCTCGATGTCAGGATTTATGAGAAAGAAAACCTTTGGGCTTCATATGTATCATGCTGGTAAACTTGATATAGAATTTTCTGAACGACTTGTAGTATGTATGGTTTACCAAATTTACAACCACTTATAGGTTTTTGCGGAATTCATATAGCCAACTCTTAGGGATTGAGACATAGTTGATTGATTGCAACTGTTTATACGCTACTGATTCCTTGAGCTTTGATAAATACATTTCTATAAGCTTCTGCGGAATTACACTATTTCATTTTCTTCTAGGTTTAGCTAGATATTCTGCTAAATTACTTTCTAATTGTTTGGTGTTTAAGATTTTTCACCCAACCTTTGAGATACTGCATATATTCTCATATGAAATTTAACTTCATATAGAACATTACCTAAAGTTTGTTAGCCGTTCGTTGGTCTATCAGGTGCCCATCATTCAATATTTTGGTGTGGTGTGCGTCCAGGTGAGAGTGGTTTATGCATTCACAGATTAGGGGTTTGTGTAAGGTTTCTCATAATAGCAGATACTTGGGGGCACTTGTTTCTTTAATACCAACTTTTTACTTTTGTTTAATTGGCAAATGAGCCAAAGTTTGATTTTCCCCGAGTTTGTGAAGATACAGTGTTTGTTTATACCTGTCAGTTTGATTGTGAAAAACTTGGTCATTACAACGACTTCCTTGTATGCAGGTCTTGGAGCTGGGGATAGTATCACATTCTCTCATAATAGGCATAGCATTGGGTGTTTCAGAAAGTCCGTGCACAATTAGACCCTTGCTTGTGGCCTTGTCGTTCCACCAGTTCTTCGAAGGTTTTGCGTTAGGAGGCTGCATCTCACAGGCACAGTTCAATTCCCTCCGTTCCACTATAATGGCAACGTTTTTCGCCGTAACAACACCCTTGGGAATTGCTATAGGGATTCTAGCTTCTTCGTCGTACAATCCACATAGCCCAAGAGCTTTGGTGGTGGAAGGGATCCTAAACTCTATATCTTCTGGAATTCTAATCTACATGGCTTTAGTAGACCTAATTGCTGCAGATTTCTTGAGTAAGAGAATGAGCTGCAATACAAGGCTTCAAATAGTATCTTATTTTGCACTATTCTTAGGGGCTGGACTCATGTCCCTTCTTGCAATATGGGCATGATATTGCTTTTTATTATATGCATGTAATTTTTTTGTTTTTATATTTTATTAACCACAAAAAAGCCAAGCAAGCAAGCAATTGTTTACCATTTCTTTTTCCTGATTTTTACTTTTTCTTATCCTTGAGAGGATGTTGTTTTGGGCCCTGGCTGTGGAAGGGTGCTTGTGTAATAGGTATGGCACCCTGGTAGTAGGGTTGAAGATGAAGTTGCAAACAGAAGAGAGAGAAGAAGAGAAATATTGCATTTAATTCATGCAATCAAATAATTTAAAGTTCTTTTCTATGTTGTATGATCATTTTCCTTATTTTGAGATTTGATTATGATTATGATTTTCAGAGGCAACTAGCTTGGGCATAAATACACTCTCCTTTCATAATGTTCAGTTACTTCTATGTCAAATTCGTTGTTTTTTAACAATTATTTTGAGGTATAAAACTATCTTTTAAGAAGAAGACAAAGGATTTACTTGGAAGGCATTAACTTTGATGTATAGTATTTCTGTATGTGCGGAATGACCATATAAAATTCAAACTGATTTTAACTAGTTTGAGATTGAAGTGAAATTGATTTTTAACTTTTTCCCTAAACCATACTTCAAAACCTTTGATTCCCCTAAACATGAATTGATGAAATGTGAAATCTTATAAATCTCTAGTTACAAGATCTAATTGGACAAAAAACATCGTTTTTTCATAATGAGGTGGTAATGACTTTAGATCTAAACAGACCTATCTCTTGGATCAACATCAGTAATGCAGTTTATTAGTAAGAAAAATAAATTTAAACATCAGAAAAGCTAAAGGTACCTTGTGTTGGTAAACTGTGTTCAAAATCAGAGAAGCGACGAAACATTAGTTAAATAAAACAAAATAGAAAAATAATTCCGAGACTTGTGTATCCTTAAGGAATTTAATCTCATCACAGTTGCCCAAGGTTTCGGATTAGTTCTTCCCAGGATAGAACGGAATAACTATTCTGTGATAGCGGCACTACAAATCACAGAACTTCAGCGAACTCAACAAACGGAGCAAATCACGCTTGACACTTTTGTTTATTTGAAAAAATAATGCAACAATGTAGAAAAAAAATGGACAAGTTTTCAGATTTTCTATGTATAAAAAATGAGACAAAGCCTCTAAATTTATAGACAAAGGAAGGGTGAGATGGAGAGGTGCAATCCAAAAGGTGCCTCTTCCATTTCTCATTCAAACCCATTCACAAAACCTAACAATCCCCCACATGAATGGGGAATGACCATATTTATAAAAACATGCACGAAAGTTTGTGTGATTCGCGAGTAAGGATTAATCGTATCTGGATAAATAGGTTTCCCTTTGAACTTTTCGTAGTGAACTTATGTCGGATATACTCGGTCAATCGGTAGATTTGATATTTTTGAACCGTCGAGTTTTGATGTATACCTAGACAACCATAAGTTAGACAATCAACCCTTAACCGTCTTTGGTTCTCATTGTTGTGTTCGTTTCAGTCATAAACACCACTTGGTTCATAAGTGCGTAGAGAACTAGCCTTATAGAATTCTCCTTGAATCGGCTTACACTTCATATTTACATAGGTGATTCCTAAACATGTTATCCCGTAAATACACTATTTGATATACCCTGTATCAAACTTATAAACCATTAAAAATCCTTAACGCTTTATCCTTGGTACTGAACATTGTCTCATCACGAGAATGGACTAAAAAGAATTTAGTTGATAATGTTGAACCGTCATTAATGATTTTGTTTGATCTCCTTGAACCTAGATATTGGGATCTCCAGTATTCTAGGTAGAGTTACCGCCACAATGACTTGTCCTCGGTCATAATCCCATTTTACTCGATGATCTTTCAACTACCTCTCTAGTTAGACCTTTTATAAGCGGATCTAACACATTATCGCTTGGCTTTACGTAGTCAATTATGATAATCTCGTTAGAGAGTAGCTACCTAACAGTTTTATGTCTTTGTCGTATATGACGAGATTTACCACTATACATAACGCTCACAGCCTTCTAATTGCTGCTTGACTATCGCAATCTATGCATATTGGTGCCAACGGTTTAGGCCAAAATAGAATATCTTTTAAGAAATTTCGGAGCCATTCAACTTTTTCACCGGCTTTATCTAAGGTTGTGAACTCAGCCTCCATTGTAAAGGGGGCAATACAAGTTTGTTTGGACGATTTCCAAGATACCGCTCCTCAACCAATAGTGAATACATATCCACTTGTGGACTTAAAATCAATTGAAACGGTGATCCAATTTGCATTACAGTATCCCTCAATCACCGCACAAAATTTACTGTAGTACAAAGCAAAGTCTTGGGTATGTTTTAAATATCCCAAAACTCGTTTCATCGTCAGACAATGAGATTGACCTTGATTACTCGTGTATCCACTCAATTTACTTATAACACAAGCTATATCTGATAGAGTACAATTCATGATATATATTAAGCATCCCAACACACGACCATAATCCAATTGTGATATGCTTTGGCCTTTGTCCTTTGCAAGTGCAAGATTCAATTCAATCAGAATCTTTCCAAGTTTAAAATCATAGTGCTTGAATTTTTCAAGTACTGTTTTAATGTAATGAGATTGCAACAATGCCAAACCTTGAGGAATCTTATGGATCTAAATACCCGGAATTAAATCGGCAACTCCCAAGTCTTTCATATCAAACTTGCTAGTCAGCATACACTTAGTTGCATTTATGTTGGCATGTGATTACTCATTATCAGCATATCATCCACATATAAGCAAACAATGACTATGCGATTTGAAATATTTTTAATGTACACATATTTATCACATTCATTTATCTTAAAACCATTTGACAACATTGTTTGATCAAATTTTACATGCCATTGTTTGTGTGCTTGTTTTAGTCCGTAAAGCTACTTAACAAGTCTACATATCTTCTTTTCTTTACCTGAAACCACAAACCCTTCTGGTGGTTCCATGTCAATTTCTTCCTCCAAATTTCCATTTAAGAAGGTCGTTTATCGTCCATTTGATAAATTTCAAAACTATATACCACATCTAATGCTACTAAAGTCTATATGGACGTAAATTTTGTAACTGGAGAGTATGCATCAAAATAGGCAAGAACTTCTCGTTGTCTATATCCTTTGACCACAAGTCTTGCCTTATATTTGTCAATAGTACCATTATCTTTTATTTTCCTCTTAAAAATCCGTTTAAAACCCAACGGTTTATTGCCGGGAGGAAGATCAACCAATTCCCATGTATGGTTGTTCAGTATGGATTCTATTTCATTATTGACTACCTCTTTCCAAAATAATAATTAGGAAGAAACGTAGCTTCTTTAAATGTTCGAGACTCATTTTCCAATAAGAAAGTCACAAAAACTTATCCAAATGAAGTAGACGTCCTTTGACATTTACTACGTCTTGGATCCTCCTGATTAGACGTACTTTCTTTTGTTTCTTTCCGATGTCGTTTAGATACTTCACCAATCGACTCACATTCTTTTTTATACGGATATATATTTTTGAAGAATTCAGCATTATGTGATTCTATAACCGTATTATTATGAATGTCAGAATTTTCTGATTTATGAACCAGAAATCGATATGCTTTAATATTGGTTGCATATCCTATGAAAACACAATCAGTGATTTTCGGTCCTATCTATTCCTTTTGGGTTAAGGGACTTGCACTCTTTTCAAACACCCTCACACTTTAAAATATATTTTTAAGTTGGGTTTCCTTCCTTTTCATTTTTCATATGGAATATATTACGTTTTCTACGAGGAACTCGATTGAGTATTCAGTTAACTGTAAGAATAGCTTCTCCCCCACAAGTTCTGGGATAAACCAGAACTTATCCACAAAACATTCATAATCTCCTTTAATATTATATTCTTTCTTTTCATTAGATTGCGGTGAGTAAGGGGCAGTTGTTTGGTGAATAATGTCATATTCCAAACATATTTCTTCAAAAGAGATTCATACTCGCCACCCCTATTACTTTGTATAACCAACTACAAGAATTGTTGTTTGTGTCACGGTACAACCAAAATTAAAAAATGGTGAAGTTTCTAATCTTCAAACTGAGTAATATCTGACACAATCATATTTAATAAACAGTGAAGTTTTTAATCTTCAAACCGAGTAATATCTGACACAACCAGATTTAATAAACGATAAAGTTTTTAATTTTCAAACCGAGCAATAAATCGGAATAGAAATCACTAAGATTTTAATCTCCAAAATAAGTAAAAAGTCACTTAGACTTTAATCTCCGACAAATGAGTAGAAAGTCACGAAAACTTTAATCTCAATGAACCGGCCGATAAGATCTCTGAGATTGAACATCCAGCCCCCTTACTCAACCTCAACATTTATAAAAATGGATAGATCAGCAGGCACTGAAGGTCCAACATACCCGAAATATAAATCACACATATTTTAATCTCGAAACATGAGTAGAAAATCACGAAGATTTTGATCTCCATAACGAGAGTAGAAAATCACAAAAATTTTGATTTTCTTTACAATTGGCTTTCTAACTGTTAATACTTTAACAATTTGATCTTTTGCTCTAATCATATTTGTGTTGTGACATTTCAGTAAACAACACTTGTAAAAATTGATCCATGTCCCTGTTCGAATCCTTCGGGCTAAACTTATTTAATTTGGAAACCATGAATTCATTACAATGATTATCTTCCAAGTATTTTGAATCCACTTCACACAACTTGTCACTTGGCCTATTATTTTCGGTGTCAGTGGAGAAACTTATGAAGGGATCACACTCCAAATGGTCAAATATCGAAGACGCCACCGTTTCTTCTTCTTTTTTTTTCAAAACAAAATTTAGTGAATAATTGATATAGTTATTCCTTCTTCTAGACCATCACATCACTAAAATTTCTCTATATCCTTGACTGATGTTGAAAGAAATTCAAGAAGAAGTTTTAATGTATTTTTAGACTCATGGCCATGATTACAAAATTCACATAGCCATTAGCCATATGACTATTGATCACTACTAAGCCTCAAGAATCAATTCTTGCTTTTCTTTTTATCAATCAAGAAATAGGTTGCATCCCTATTCTCGATCAATCATGCGCCCACAGAATCCTTCACGTGCCAGGAACGTTTGACCTATGTAAAACGATAATTTCTTGGGATCGCTTTAGTACACCATAGAACAGTGTATTCAACAAGAAATACGACAAGACTCGTTCACAATGAAAAAGAGTATCATCTCAAAACTTATATAAGTGTCTCTATAATGGAAGATTACTGATCCCTCTCTACCATGATGATGAAACACTAAGCAATTTGACATTCACTAGAACTCAAAAAGCAATGACTTTCTTGGAACCAAAGAAGACGTATTGTTCTTCTTTCTTATTCATCTCAATGAATACTGTTGAGTATAGAGGGTCCAACTATTTATTAGTTAGGAGTAATTAGTTATAACTACCTAGAGTTAGTTGGTTGTAATAGTATAAATAGAGTAGTTAGCTGATAATGTTGTACCACTGTTCATTTTCTTTCTCAATAGCTAATAACAGAAACAACTTTCCTCTCATTTCTTCTTCTTCTAGGACCTTCAGTTCTGTCATGACTGAAGCTCCTTAATATGGTATCCGAGCCAAGTTCTCGATTTCCTCAAGCTCAGCTGTGATAGAACATGAATCATTGTATCAAAGCATCAACCTTTCATCGATTTGATCGAGCTATTTTTCAACACAAAAATTTCTCTACTCAACCTAGGGTTTGGGAATTTTTGATTTTATGGTTGAACCGCGGTTAAATCGTGTCTAAATCTGCGTGAAATTGACAAAATTGTGAAGATCTTTGTTAAAACCTTTGCTACTGTGATAATATCGATCAATGAAGAGGTAGTTGGTTCCCCTGTTGTTGCTTCAATGTCCACACCTACTACAGAGCTTGTCAACCACAATCACCCTCTTTACACTCATCCTTCCGATACTCAAGGTTCTGTGCTCATTTCTACTCAACTTCAAGGTTCAGAAAACTATTCTATTTGGAGTAGATCTATGAAAATCGTATTGCATGGTAAAATAAATTAGGCTTTGTCCTAGGTACTTATAAAAAAAAATAGATATGACTCTAGTTTGCATGAATTGTGGGATAGATGCAATGCTATTGTGCATGCTTAGATAATGAACACGGTTTCACCAAATTTAATCAGTTTAGTGATCTATGCTTCTGATGCACACACAGTGTGGGAGGATCTTAAGGAAAGATTTGGTAGAGATAATGCATCTGAGGCTTGTTATTTGCATAAGAAAATTGTCACATTTACTCAAGGTATATCCTTTGTGTTTATGTATTACACTAAACTGAGAGAACTTTGGGACGAGTATGAAACCTTAACTCCACCTCCTACTTGGTGTTGTACTGAATCAAGGAAACATGTAGAACTCTATTAGATACAGAAATTGTATCAGTTCCTCACAGGCCTAAATGAACCCTATGAGACTGCAAAGAATCAGGTCCTCATGACTCGACCCTTGTCTAATCTGAACCAAGTTTATGCTATGTTAGTCAATATGGAGAGTCAGACAATTAATGGAAAATATGTATATGCTGAGAGTAATGAAGCTACTATGATGAGCAATAAAATGTATACTAGAGGTTACAATGGTGGAGGACAGACTAACAATAACTCTAATCGAGGTTATACTGGAGGTTACAATGGTGGAGCACAGACTAATACTAATTCTAATGGAGGTTATAGACCTAGAAACTCCTTTGGTAAAGTTGCAGTTTGGTGTGATTACGGCAAATATAAGGGTCACACTAGAGAGAACTACTTTAAGCTTCATGGCTATCCTTCTGACTTTAAGAACAAGAGGAAAGGAGGAGCTCAAAATTCTCAGGCTAACAATGTGACAAGTTCTGGTATTCCAACTTCAGAGTCACAAGGACAGGGACATCATACACCAACTCCTCCAGCTCACTTCTTTACTCAGGAGCAGTATCAGCAGATTCTGCATCTGCTGAATAAGGAGAAGGAAGCTGAACATGTTGCCAATGATGTCACTGCAGGGCCAACATGTATTATACATGCACTTATGACTAGCTTGATGTATAGTAACTGGATTATAGACACAGGAGAAACGAACCAAATGGTTCATAGTTTGACCTTGCTAGAAAAGTATGATGAAATATCTGAGAATGTTAGGAGTAAAGTCCATTTACCAACTGGAGGACATGTGTCTATTACTCATACTTGTATTTGTCCTTTTTCATGGATAAGAAAGTTCAGAATATTCTCTACATTCTAGAGTTTAAATATAATCTCCTCTCAGTGTCTAAACTCACAAAGGAGTTGCAATGTCTAGCAGCATTTTACCCTGATTTCTGTGTCTTTCAGGAACTCTCAAGTGGGAAGGTGTTGGGGATTGGTAAGGAAGATCTAGGTCTGTACATTCTCAAGGATGATGACGGAACAATACTCAATCACCAAGGCACTCATTCTACTTCAATTGTACATACCATTCCATGTGACACCAATAAATATAGTAATCTAGCAGGTATTAAGTCTTGTGCTATATCTTCTTTGGGGCATCAAAGATTAGGTCATGCTATTTTAAAGGTCTTGAGATTTGTAGATGATTTGCATAGTATGCAGTTAAGGGAACATCTTTACACTATATGTCCTATAGCCAAGCAATCAAGACTACCTTTTCCTATTAGCTCTTCCTGCTCTAAATCTATCTTTGATATTGTGCATGGTGATGTTTGGGGTCCTTATAGGGTGCCTACTCCTGATGGCAAGAAGTATTTTTTGACCTTGGTAGGTGATTATTCCAGATATACCTGGCTATTTCTATTGCATTCATCAGATACTATTGAGGTGATTAAAAACTTTAAAGTAATGGCCTCCACACAGTTTGATCACAGACTCAAGTGCCTAAGAATTGATAATGGCACATAGTTTTTTAATGATCAGATGCAGACCTTGTTGAAGACTTAAGGTATAGTACATCAAATTTCTTGTACATATACCCCTCAACATAATGGGGTTGTTGAGAAAAAATACAGGTCTATCCTAGACATGGCTAAAGCACTCAAATTTCAAGCCTTTTTGCCCCTCAAATTATGGGGAGAATGTGTCTCTGCTGCAGTCTACCTTCTGAATCGATTGCCTACTGTACTACTACAAGAAAAATCTCCTTTTGAGAAGTTCTTCCAAAAGAATACATCATTACAACATGTGACAGTATTTGGCAACCTTTGTTATGTCACTAATGTGAAGAAAGGAGATAAGTTTTGCCCCAGAGCAATTCCAGATGTCCACATGGGCTATTCCTCCTCTCAAAATGGATATGACCTCTATGATTTGTGCTCCAAAGGATCTTTGTCAGCAGGGACATTGTATTCAAGGAAGAAGTGTTCCCCTTCAAGTATGTCTTCTGGTGCATCTCCCTTATTTCCTGTGTTGGAGTGTAGAACAACTTGCACAAATAGTACCTTCTCCTGATGGCTCTGCCTTCCCGGTAGCATCTCCTAGCTAGAACTATACTGATGCAGTTGAGACTCCTTCTCTTACTAGCTCAGTTCCTCTAGATCATGGTTAGTTTAAACTGTCCATACATGTTTCTCCTCATGTCCCAATCTGTGAACCATATGCTCTTTCTATGGCACTCAGGAAGTCTTCTAGGCTTACCAAACCACCTGTGTGGTTAGCAGATTATGTTGTTCCACCAAAGAAGTCTGTATATCTAATGTCAAACTATGTGGCCTATGATCAATTGTCTCCTGCCTACGAAGCTTCTCTTGCTGCATTCTCAGCCATTGTGGAACCCAAATCCTTCTCAGAAGCCAATAGGGATCCCAAGTGGGTTGAGGCTATACAAGCTGAAATCACAGCTCTTGAAGAAAATAACACTTGGTCCATTGTTCCTCTTCCTCCTGGAAAGGTTCCTATAGATTGCAAGTGAGCGTTTAAGGTCAAATACAAGTCATCTAGTGAAGTGGAGAGATACAAGGCTAGGTTGGTGGCCAAGGGTTACAGTCAACAAGAAGAGTTGGATTACATAGAAACCTTCTCTCCAGTAGCTAAAATGGTCACTGTGAGAGCTGTAGTTGCCTTAGGTGCTGCTTCAGGATGGTACGTGTTTCAGATGGATGTTCATAATGCTTTTATTCAAGGAGATATTCTAAAAGAGGTGTATATGCAGGTTCCTGATGGCCTTTAAAGCTAGGGGAGAGTCAACATGTATGAAAATCACATAAGTCACTGTATGGATTAAAACAGGCACCTAGACAGTGAAACCTCAAGCTAACTGAAGCTCTGGTAGACATGGGATTTGCTCAAAGTCACTATGACTATTCTCTATTTACTCAGAAGATGGATTCAGAACTAGTAGTCATTCTAGTATACATGGATGACCTTCTAGTAACTTGAAGCAGTCTAGCCTTGATCAAACAAGTCAGAAAAGATTTGCAGGAGAGATTCAAGATAAAAGATCTTGTGAACTTAAATACTTTCTAGGGATTGAGTTTTCCAGATCTCAGGAAGGGATAGTTATGTGCCAAAGGAAATATGCTTTAGAACTAATGTCTGAGCTAGGACTAGCAGATAAAAAGTCAGCATCAACACCTCTATAATTCAATCATAAGCTCACATCCATTGAGTTTGACAAGCACATATCAAATGATAGTTCTACAGTTGATAAGGAGCTTGAAGGCAAGGGAGGCTATCAAAGGCTAGTTGGAAGATTGCTATATTTAACCATGACAAGGCCTGACATTACCTTTGTGGTTCAAGTGCTCAATCAGTATATGCATGCATCTAAGATGTCTCACATGGAAGCTGCTCAAAGAGTAGTGAGGCATATCAAAAACTGCTTCTGGACTTGGACTGTTTATGCCTACAAAAGCATGCAAGTCTCTGTCTGCATATTGTGATTCTAATTGGGGAGCTTGTGTGGAGTCTAGGAGATCAGTGACTGGCTATGCAGTGAAGTTTGGTGAAGCACTGACATCTTGGAAGTAAAAAAAAAAGGGAATTATGTCTAGGAGCTCTGCTGAGGCTGAATTTCGAAGTATGGCCTCTACCGTAGCAGGGGTGGTGTGGATAACTGGACTGTTTAAGGAGCAGGGAACTGAACTAGTGCAGCCTATACAGCTGCATTGTGATAGCAAAGCTGCTATACAAATTTCAGCTCATCCTATCTTTCATGAACGAACCAAACACATTGACATCGATTGTCATTTTGTAAGAGAAAACATTGTTCAAGGTCTGATTAAAACTCAACACATCAGGACAACTGAGCAGCTAGCAGATCTGTTGACTAAGAGTCTGCAAGCCACAACATGAATACCTAGCTATTTATTAGTTAGGAGTAATTAGTTATAACGACCTAGAGTTAGTTGCTTGTAATAGTATAAATAGAGTAGTTAGCTGATAATGTTGTACCACTGTTCATTTTCTTTCTGGATAGCTAATAACAGAAATATCTTTCCTCTCATTTCTTCTTTTTCTAGAACCTTCAGTTCTGCCATGGCTGAAGCTCCTTAACAAATACGTCAGGAGATATTTTAAAATTTTCTTTATAATTCATTCTCCCATAAAGTGGCACAATATAGCAGTGTGATGGCTTGACAAAACCAACCAACAATTAAAAATAACCTTTCACATTCTAAAGGATACCCGAGGACTTAAAACATTGCATTTACTCGATCGACCATACGATGTATGATCTCCTCTTCTATATTCTCGTCATGTGCAGAGCGTGGCATTTTGCAAATGGATACCATTAATTTTTGCAGAAATCAAATTGCAATTCACAATTATTAATTACAGGACATATTGAAAGGATAATGTTCTCATATTATGTTGATAACTATGAGATTTCCTGATCAGTGATGATTGACGAGAAATAAACTCGTGAGACGATTAAGCATTGATCATGATTCGTGTGTGCATGTACATATATCCAGAGAGTGGGAGAAGATAACGACTTGGCTATAACATCTTGGCTATAACGACATCAGAAGTGATATCCTCTGTTTTGCTTTTTTCATTTCTATCTGTTGTAGACTAAACAACTTCTCTATCAACAGTCCGAAAATAACTTATTAAATTTCTTAAGATTGTTGTTAAACTGTGTTCAGAATTAGAGAAGCGATGAAACATTAGTTAAATAAAACAAAACAGAAAAATAATTCCAAGACCACAAGTTTTTTGTGCATCGTATCCTTACGGAATTTAATCCCTTCACTGTTGCTAAGGTTTCAGATTAATTACTCTCACGATAGAACGAAATAACTCAACAAACGGAGCAAATCATACTTGATACTTATATTTATTTGGAAAATTAATGCAACAAAGTTTTCAGATTTATCATGTATGAAAAATGAGGCCAAGCCTCGAAATTTATAGACAAAGGAAGGGTAAAATGGAGAGGTGCAATCCAAAAGGTGTCTCTTCCATTTTTCATTCTAACTCATTCACAAAACCTAACACCTTGTTCTAGTTGCTAGTTAATTAGTTTCATCTTTTGTAGTTTTGTTCTTTGGTTATTTTACTAGCATTATAGTTACTATGAATATGTGCAAGTTTAGCTGGACTTCTGATAAGCCACGAGTATTTCTTTTAGCTAGTTGGAGGAATGAATGTGATATTTAGGATTGCATTTTCCATCTTGTGTAAAAGCTGAATTAAAAATTGAAAGTGCAGAGCAATCTAAAGAACAAATGAGGAAGAATTGTTCCTAAACAAATACCGCGAGATGATAATCAAGAAAGCTTTAGAGAAGAAAGGAGAAGAGTTTTATTGATCAATCACAATTTGAATGCATTTACAATCAACTACTCAGTATTTATACAAAGAGAAGAAGAGGGAAAAAGTAGTTAAAACTAACTTCTGGAGATCAGTTGCCAATCACATGCCTAATAAGGTTGCAGCTTAATATAGATCCAATCTCCGCCCTTGCAACTCTTATTAGTTCTTCCCTTATCACCCTCAATTATAGATGTTTCTTAAACTATATATAGACGTTCTTAAGGTAAACAACATCCAAAGTTTAGAATTACAAACGAAAAAAGAAAATACAAAACTCTTGCTTATCCTGCCAAGCTTTCTCTACAATTATGATTTTTGTCCTCTTGGATCGCACCATAATTACATAACAGAATGAAGCATTGTTTTAATACTTTTAGGTGGAGTACTGCCTATGGATCAAACTCTATTTTTAGAATATTTAAGTCAATATAGAATTGATGGAACGTTCCCATTCGTCGCTTGTCGAAGTAATCTAAGAAGCGATCAAGTCCATGATCGAAGACTTAGCAAGAGCGGAAGCCGAGGAGTCATCAAGGATCAAGTCCGAGGTCGAGCACCCTTGACCGAGTTATAACGGCTTCTATAGGATATTAAAGAGAATATTCTAGTGGATATTCTCTATATATGTACTATTAGGGTTTTTAGGAATATGTTCTCTATAAATAGAAAGAGACACAATGATAGGGGACATGAGATATTCAATTGTAAAATATACTTTGACTTTAAAGAAGAGAACCGGATCTTATTGCAAGCATACAAACACAACATTTTCACTAAGATTCTTGTCTACACTTTTTCACTAGATCCGAGAATAACTCAGATATTCAAAGGATTGTCCATCACTCATTATTGTCAGAAAAAACATTAATTGATTCCATCCTTTCTTGGGTGACTCATTCGTTCTATTTACTTAAGTGTCATTTATTGTTATTCATCAATATTTAATACTACATTATTTCCTTTGACTTCATAAATATTGGTTGTGTGCTGCCACTGCTATTAAAATATATCTACGTAGTATTTATTGTACTTCTGAGAACTTCATATTTAGGATATTATTGTTAACTAAGATTAACCCTCATTTATATAAATTTAATTAATTAAACCAAGATCTATATTTTTTTGTCAAATAATTTGGCGTCGTATGTGGGGATTTCTTAGTTAAATTTTTAGTTTCCTCTAGATCTATAGCTAACGTAAGTCACTAACATCACAAACCCCGAGATCTCATTTCTTTGTATGCACAAAAACTTACATGACAAGTGACCAAGGAGAAATGACAAAAATAACGAATGATTTCCCTAGCAACCTCACGATTGATATGAACGAGAGATGCGAAACAGTAGGCAAGGACGTGATGACCAACGTGTCCCCTAGGCGTGAGAGGTCGCCTCCCCCCGCTGCAGCATAACAAAACCCACTGGAAAATGGGCCTTCACGTTCGCAGAAGAAGGGACACCCCCAGCTGTTAAAAAACTCCTCGAAGCATGGCTGACCAACACGCTAGTGAGCGTTCTCAACAAACCCGCTCCAGGCATGACTATAGAAACCGTAAGAGCTTGTATGATACAACAAACAAACGAGCAGTGCAACCGACCAAGCCCTCTAACGACATGTATAACTCATAATATTACTTATATCACGACCCAAAATCACATGTGTCATGATGGCGCCTATCGCAATACTAGGCAAGCCGACAACTCATAAATACAGGCATCTTTAATTCAAAACATATTGAAATAGGTTTAACTACATAAAATCTCATAATAATTGGATGAAAACACTGCAACTCAATACAGAATTTTTCAAAATTCGGGTGTCACTGAGTACATGAGCATCTATACAATAACATGATCTGACTGTTGAACACTATCTAGGAAAGTAGAACAGTATAAATAAAACTGAAAGAAAAAGAAGGAGAGTCAAGGTCTGTGGATGCTAGGGCAGCTACCTCGATAGTCTCCAAACTGAATAAGCTCCAACACTAGTAACCTCCGTGCCCGGAATTACCTGGATATGCACACAAAGTGCAGAGTATAATATGAGTACAACCGACCAATGTACTCAATAAGTAACAAGACTAACCTTTAGGCTGAAAGCAGTGACGACCTTCAACCAATACAGTTCAAATACAGAGTTTAACAGTACAAAAATGACAGGAAATATGACAATAATATCTCAGAGAAACTCATAATATGTTGGTACACAGTACATGAATGTAGACATGCTTCCAGGTTTAACAGTTAAGTTTAAAACAAATAAAATGTGCCAAGTATGACTAATATGAGGGAGATTACATCTCTATAACTACATGCCAATATGCATATCACATGTGATGCAACATAATGAAAACCTCACGTACCCACATTCTCAGAGTACTCAATCTGATTGTCTAAATTCTCGCTCATCACACTCAGTCACTCAGCACTGTACGGTGCCTGCGCTCACTGCTGGTATGTCAGACACTGGAGGGGCGGATCATTCCCAAGCTCTAATAATAAGCCAATCTGGCTTGTTGCAGTGTGCAGCCTGATCACATAATAATAAAGCTTAAAAGGCATGCAGCGGCATGCAACCTGATCCATATATAAGCCATAAGGCATGCTGGGGCATGCATCCCGATCCACAAATCTCACTCACAACATGGATCTCAGGCCCCAACTCAGTCATCAATCTCTCCAGTCTCTTGAGCTCACAAATCTCATGCCAATCAGTCCAAAAAAATGATATAAAACACAGCAGTAAATAGTAACAGAGACTGACATATGATATGCAAATGATAGATGTGACTGAGTACAAAATTGCCATCTAAGCAAATAATTCAACAACAGGAATAACCCCAGTGAGTCTCAATCGGATAAGCATATAGCCTAACATGATTTCTACCATGAATATGCAGCTCAATTACTCTAACATATAGAGATCACATGAATAGCAACAAGGTTTGGTGACTACACAATACCTCAGAATCGATCGGATCATAATTACTACGATGCACGCCCACACTCCATCACTTAGCATGTGTGTCACCTCAACACCAACTACATAACACGTAATTCAGAGATTCATACCCTCATAACCAAGTTTAGAAGTGTTACATACCTCAAATAGTGCAAATCTCTACTCCAATAAGCCCTTGCCTCACGAATCGGCCTCTGAACGCCTCGAATCTAACCACAAAAAACTCGATACAATCAACACAAGCTATAGGAATCAATTCCATATGAAAATGCTAAGTTCTTAATCAAAAGTCAAAAAGTCAACTAAAAAAGACAACCTTGGGCCCACGTCTCAGAATCCAACAAAAGTTACAAAATTCGAACACCCATTCAACCACGAGTCCAACCATACCAAAATTACCAAATTTCAACTCCAAATCGTAACTCAAACCTCTAATTTTTACTCTCTAATACATGGGTCAAAATCCCCAATTTTTCACTTCAAAAACACCAAATCTATGGGGAAAATTCAATAGGTATTCTATATTAATAGATAAAAATAATCAAAAGTGGCTTACCTCCAGAAATATCGTGAAATCCCTCTCAAAAATCGCCTCCAACCGAGCTTGCAAAATCCAAAAGAGAGAAAATCTCGAAAACCCTTCGAAATATAATCCGCCCAGGCCTTTCGCTTCTGCGATCAAAAATCCGCATCAGTGGAAGTCACTTAAATCCTCAAAAATCCGCACCTACGATCCAATATCCGCATTAGCGGAAGCGCTTCTGCGCCCAAACGTCCACTTCTACGAAGCCAACCTTGCCAACCCATCTCAGCATCTGCGGAGCCTTGTCGCATCTGCGGGCTCGCAGATGCGGAAACTCCCTTGCACCTGCGACCACTGGCCAGCTCCTTCAATCCCGCACTTGTGATCCCAGGCTCTCTTCTGCGAGCTCGCACCTGCGACCAACCCCCCGCAGGTGCGGTCACACCAGAAGACCCCCAGTTTCAGCAACTTCCTAAGTCCAAATTTCAATCTGATAACCATCCGACATCCACCCGAGGCCCCCGGGACCTCAACCAAATATACCAACAAGTCCTAAAACACGATACACACTTAGTCAAGGCCTCGAATCACATCGAACAACATAAAAAACACGAATCGCACTCCAATTCAAGTCTAATGAAAACTAATGAATTCCAACTTCCACAATCAATGCCGAAACCTATCAAATCAACCCCGATTAACCTCAAATTTTGCACACAAGTCATAAATGACACAACGGACCTATTCCAATTTCCGAAACCAAATTCCGAGTTCGATAACCACAAAGTCATCTCTCGGTCAAACTTCTCAACTTACCAAACTTTTAATTTTCCAACATTCGCCAATTCAAGACAAACTTATCTACGGACCTCCAAATCAATATCCGGACACACTCATAAGTCTAAAATCACCTTACGAAACTAACAGAACCGTCAAAACTCCATTCTGAATCCATTTATACATAAGTCCATATTCGATCAACTCTTTCAACTTAGGCTTCCAACCTTGGGACTAAGTGTCCCAATTCATTTTGAAATATCCCCGAAACCAAACCAAGTACCCAACAAATCACATAACAACAATTGAGCACAAAATAAGCAGTAAATAGGGGGATGAGGCTACAACACTCGAAACGATCGGCCAGGTCATTACAACTAACAGTACAAAATCGTTCTAAAGAGGATGGAAGAAATGGAGAATGAAAATCAAAGTACTCTGAGACCAGATGAAAGAACACCAAGAACGAGTCGAGAAGATACTGGGCGCTCCTAAGCTGCTACCGAAAAGGGACACTGGCAAGTTCATAGAGCAGCCGTACAGTAATGATACAGCACCGCATGCCATACCAAAGACCTTCAAAATGTCGCCCTACCTCAGTATATACGACGGAACGATCGATCTTGAGGATCATGTGACTCATTACGTCACCGTCGTGAAAGGCAACGACCTCGCCAAGGAATAAGTGTCCTATATTTTGCTGAAGAATTTTGGCAAAACCCTTACGGGAGGGGCATTAACATGGTATTCACATCTACCAACCCGCTCCATAGAAACTTTTGAGGAAATGGCCGATAAGTTCGTAACCGCCCATGCAGGAGCCAAAAGGGCTGAAGCAAGAGTAAATGACATATTCGCTATCAAGCAGTCCTTAAGAGAGGGACTAAGGGACTTCCTCGGCCGGTTCAACATAGTAAGGATGAATCTACCGAATGTATCCGAAGGGATGGCGGCCGCAGCTTTCCAGAATGGGTTGAGTAGAGACGGTTCAAGAGCGACTAGAAAATTATCGAACCGATTGATGAAATATCCTCCAACCACTTGGGACGAAATCCATAATGCTTATTGTGCCGAGGTCCGAGCAGACGAAGACGAACTCAACGGACCAACTCACCGGCTAACCTCGGTGCAAACCGAATCCAGAAAAGAACAAAGAGACAACACCATTAGGGATCACCCAGTTCCGCGACCCAACAAGGAACGGAACCAACCATACGTCAGGGCGGCCGCCGCGCCTCCCCCTATGAAGAAGGTCCATCCCGGCCAAGGACAGGGACTCACCGGAATAAAAGAGGTATGCCCCCTTTATTATTTGCTCACAATTTTTGTGTGTCACCTACAGAAATAGTCTACGCTCTCGAGAAACTCATAACAAACGTGAAATGGCCGCCGAAGATGAGATTAGACCCCAACACCAGAAAATCTGACTCTCTCTGTGAGTTCCACCAGGAACGTGGCCACAAAACAGAAGATTGCTTCGCCCTCAGACAAGAAGTTGTAAACATGTTGCGGCAGGGGACACCTCAAAGAGCTGTTAAGCGACAAGAAGAGAACCAGCATGGCCAGAGAACGTGAACACCAAGGCCGCCATCACAGGCACGTACTATAAACATGATCATTGGCGGTGGCGATGACGCCTATATCAACGGAGTAAAGTTCACCACTACTCACAAGCTCAAGCGGTCTATCACTCGCGAACGACACGACGGGTTCAAAGAAAGTATCATCTTCGATGAGTTGGATGCCGACAATTTGGTTTTTCCTCATAATGACGCCATCGTTATTACTTTATGCATTTTATATACCGATGTAAAACGCATCATGTTGGACGATGGAAGTGGAGCATACATTATCCATCCCCGAGTCCTCACCCAAATGAGACTCGAGGATAAGATAATGTTGTGTTGTATCACGCTAACCGATTTTAATAATGCAATTGAACGGATATCCGGGGAAGTTACACTGCCCGTCTTGGCCAGCGGAGTGACTCTGGAGACGACATTCCACATCATGTACCAAGCCACCGCATACAACGCCATAGTGGGACGACCATGGATATATCCCATGAGAGCCATCCCCTCCAGCCTATACCAAGTAATTAAATTGCCAACACCATGAGTAATATTCAACATAAGCGGATAATAGCCCACGTCCTGGGAATGCTACCGCATTGCCTTAGACAGCACGACCACCTAATAGAAAAAGACAAGGAAAAAGAAGAATAGCAATCAACAGTGCCGATGTCGACGCAAGAAGAGATCAAGGACGTCATCATGGATCCCAAAATGGTCGAGGCTGCAGACTCAACCATACAAGACCTCGACCCCATTCAATTAGACCTCAATGACCATAGCAAAAAGGCCTATATTGGCTGCAAACTCGGGAGCAAGGTAAATTCAGTCAATTCTTAATAACTAATACATATTTGTTTGCCTTCAGCCATGCAGATATGCTAGGCATCCCAAGGGAAATTGCCATACACAAATTAAATGTCGACCCAATCTACCCCCAGTAAGACATGTCACGCATAAATTCAACTCTGCCATCAACGATGCGGTCCGCAAAGAGGTAGACAAGATGTTAGAGAACGACTCCATCTGGGAGTCGAAGTACCCTAAGTGGATCGCCAACGTAGTGATGGTCAAAAAGAAAAACGAGATATAGCGGATGTGCATGGATTTCACAGACTTAAACAAAGCATGTCCGAAGGATACACTCCCATTACCCCATATCAACCAACTCATCGACACAACAGGCGGGCACTGTCATGACCCCAAATTCCCTCCGTAGGATATCGTGATGGCACCTAGTCTCTAAGACTAGGTAAGCCTATAAATGTGGAATAATAATAAATATCTGAAATAATTAAACTACAATTCAAAAAATTTAAACTCCCAAAACCCGGTAGAAATAAGTCACAAGCTTCTAAGAATTTATCCTCTATGTCTCTATATAAGAGAGTCTAAAGAAAACAAGGAAGCAACATAACAAGAATAGAAGGGGACTCCGGAGTCTGCGGGCGTTGGCAGATATACCTCGAAGTCTCCTCGTACAACTAGTTTACTGATGCGTGGTCTGATAAGATGTACCTGGATCTGCACAAAAAGATGTACAGAAGCGTAGTATGAGTACACTACAATGATACCCAGTAAGTGCCAAGCCTAACCTCGGTAGAGTAGTGACGAGGTCAGGCCAGGCCCTACTGGAGAATAGATAATGACATGGAAAAAAATGTTTAAACAATTTAATAAGATAAAATGATAATGGAAATGAATCAGGTAGTATGTCACATTTAATTACACCAAATAATGGCAAATAAATACCTCGTGGAAAACAAAACAGAATTTCTTTTCAACTTTAAGAAAAATCACAATAAATATCAAAGGCAACTACGACCATAAATCAATATCAATAAGGTCACTACCGAGGTACCGTATCATAGTCCCAAATTATAATTAAATTCACAATATCTCATTTTCTTATCTCACCGCGGGAGCCTTCATAATTTATTTGAAAGAAAATATTTTTTTCGAAATAGCATCCCGCATTTTAGCCATCCTTATCACACCACATGACTTCTAGTAGTTCCCCCTACTAGCCACGCGTATCAAGCCACCCTTATCTCACCGCATGCATTTTAATACCCAGACCTTATATCACCGCATGCGTATCAATATCACAATATATCACAATCTGCACCTCAGGTGCTCAAATAATTTAACTTGCCAAAATAATTCAACAACAATATTTTTCCACAATAAAGAGCTCACGGCTCATGTCAAAATAGTTGAACAATAATATTTTTCCACAATAAAGAGCTCATGACTCATGTCAAAATAATTGAACAATAATATTTTTCCTCAATAAAGAGCTCACAGCTCATGTCAAAATAATTCAACAATAATATTTTTCTACAATAAACAGCTCACGGCTCATGTCAAAATAATTCAACAATAATATTTTTTCACAATAAAGAGCTTACGGCTCATGTCAAAATAATTCAACAATAATATTTTTCCACAATAAAGATCTCACTGCTCCATCACAATGAGTACGAAAATCTTACAAAAATATACAGGAGTAAATAATTCAGGAAAATAATATTTCAAAATCTTTAATACGTTGCTTCAATATCAAGTTTAAAAATGTCAAATACTTCATATTAATAATATATAATTTAAAGAAAATCAACCTTCAAATAATGCACAGAATAAAAGAAACCAAGTTCCAACTAAACAAATAAAATAATTAGCAGGAAAATGTCAAGCAAATTTAAAATATAAACATTAAATCAATAATGAAGAATATAACAAAATAAAATAATTTAATTAATGCGCAACAGTGATCTACACAATTTAAAATATAATCTTTCACATTTAGCCCGTGTACACACTCGTTACCTCATGTACACGACTTTCCACACATTACAATTATCAATCCTAGGGGGAATTTCCCCCACACAAGGTTAGACAAGTCACTTACCTCGACTTGCTCCAATTTAACCAAGTATTATATTTTTTTCTCGATTTTCCGACTCTGGTCGACTCGTATCTAGTCATAATTAATTCGATACAGTCAACATAAATTATAGTAATAAATTTTATAAGAAAATATTATATTTTTAATAAAATCCGAAATTAGCTCAAAATTTACCTGGGCCCCATCTCGGAATCCGGCGAAACTTACAAAATCTGACAACCCATTCAATTACGAGTCCAGCCATACCAATTTTACCAAAATCCGATAACAACTCGACCTCCAAATCTTAAATTTTTTTTTTTTTTGAAAGATTTTGCAAAAAACTTGATTTTTCTTCCATAAATTCATGAATTCATGATGTAAATGAGTATGGAATCATGAAATATAATCAATATAGGATAATGAATACTTACCCCAATGTTTTCCCGTGAAAATCGCCCAAGAACCGTGCTCCAAAAATCTAAAACGAAATGAATGAAATGACCATTTTGGTCCTTAAGTTTCTGCCAATCCGTCACTAAAAGTTAATTTTCCGTCACTAAAAGTTCATTTTTCGTCACTAAAAGTCCACCAGAAACTGCTCTACCAATCTTCCTTCACTCGATCATAACTTTATTTACAAATGTCCAAATGATGAATGGTTTAACTTTATGGAAACTAGAATCAAACAACTACAACTTTCATGTTTTAAAAATTTTTCGATTCTTTATGAATTTCGAGATATAAGCTTCCAAAGTCGGCTCCACACATCAGAATATTCTGGCGAAACTGCTCTACTAGTCTCTATTCAATCCATAATAACTTTCCGTACCAATATCCAAATAATTAATGGTTTAACTTTCTGGAAACTAGAATCAAAGGATTACAACTTTCATGTTTTGAAAATTTTCCGATTCCTTATAGATTGCGAGATATAAGCTTCCAAATTTGGCTCCACGCACCGGAATTTTCTGGCGAAATTTCTGCAACAGAAATTTCCAGCAGCCTTCGATGTCCGAAATCCATTCCGTTTATCTTCCGAAATCTACCCGAGACCCTCCGGACCTTAACCAATTATACCAACATGTCCCAAAATATAATACGAACTTATTCGAGGCTTCAAACCACATCAAACAACATCAAAGCGATGAATCGCACCTCAAATCAAAATCTATGAACTTTGAACGTTCAAATTCTATATCTTGTGCCGAAACACATCAAATCAATTCGGAATAATTTTAAATTTTGCACACAAGTCATAAATGACATAACAGACCTATTTCAATTTCCAGAATCGGATTCCGACCTTGATATCAAAAAGTCAACTCCCCCCTCCCCCCGGGTCAAACTTCCCAAAAATTCAACTTTTGGCATTTCAAGACTAATTCTACTACGGACTTCCAAATAAAATTCTGATCATGCTCCTAAGTCCAAAATTACCATACGGAGCTGTTGGAATTGTCAAAATTCTATTCTGGGGTCGTTTGCACATAATTTGACATCCGGACACTATTTGAACTTAAACTTTTAATTTTTCATCAAAATTCCATATCTCGGGCTAGGGACCTCGGAATTTGATTCCGGGCATACGCCTAAGTCCCAAATCATGATACAAACCTACCGGAACTATCAAAATACTGATCCGAGTCTGTTTGCTCAAAATGTTGACCAAAGTCAACTCAGTTGAGTTTTAAAGCTCTAATTCACATTTTAATCCATTTTTCACCTGAAAACTTTCCGGAAAATTTTACAAACTGTGCATGCAAGTCGAGAAATGATAAATAGTGCTTTTCTAGGTGTTAGAACATAAAATTAATTATTAAATTTAAAGATGATATTTTGGGTCATCACATTCTCCACCTCTAAAACAAACTTTCATCCTCGAACGGAGTTAGAAAAAGTACCTAAGCTGGTGAAGAAGTGTGGATAACAGCTGCACATATCATGCTCGGTCTCCTAAGTCGCCTCCTCGACCGGATGACCCCTCCACTGAACCTTCACGGAAGCAATGTTCTTTGACATCAGCTTTCGAACATGTCTATCCAAAATAGCCATTGGTTCATCAACATAAGATAGATCCTTGTCCAACTGAACCGAACTGAAGTCTAACACATGAGACGGATCGTCGTGATATTTTCGAAGCATGGAAACATGGAATACCGGATGAACCGCAGAGAGACTAGGTGGTAGTGCAAGTTTGTAAGCCACCTCTCCAACTCTCTCAAGAATCTCAAAAGGCCCAATATACCTAGGGCTCAAATTGCCCTTCTTCCCGAACCTCATCACACCCTTCATAGGCGAAACCCGGAGCAATACTCGCTCACCAACCATGAATGCAACATCACGAACCTTCCGATTCGCATAACTCTTCTGTCTAGATTGGGCTGTACGAAGTCAATCCTGAATCAACTTAACCTTTTCCAAGGCATCCTGAACCAAGTCTCTACCCAATAGCCTTGCCTCACCCGGTTCGAACCAACCCACTGGGGACCGGCACTGCCTACCATACAAGGCCTCATACGGATCCATCTGAATGCTTGACTGGCAACTGTTGTTGTAAGAAAACTACGCAAGTGGTAAGAACTGATCCCAAGCACCCCCAAAATCTATCACACACGCACGAAGCATATCCTCCAGTATCTGAATAGTGCGTTCGGACTGCCCGTCCGTCTGAGGGTAAAATGTTGTACTCAACTCTACCCGAGTACCCAACTCACGTTGTACTACCCTCCAGAACCGTGATGTAAACTGTGTACCCCGGTCAGAGATGATAGATACCGGTACGCCGTGAAATCTGACAATCTCGCGAATATAGATTCGAGCCAACTGCTCAGAAGAGTAGGTAGTCATCATAGGATTGCAATGAGCTGACTTGGTCAATCTATCCATAATCACCCAAGCTGCATTGAACTTCCTCTGAGTCCGTGGGAGCCCAACAACGAAATCCATAGTGATCCTCTCCCATTTCCATTCTGGAATCTCTAACTTCTGAAGCAATCCACTCGGTCGTTGATGCTCATATTTCACTTGTTGATAATTTAGACACCGAGCTACATACTCCACTATGTCTTTCTTCATCTTCCTCCACCAATAATGTTGCCTCAAGTCCTGCTACATCTTCGCAGCACCCGTATGTATGGAGTACCGCAAACTGTGAGCCTCCTGGAGAATCAATTCACGAAAATCATCTACATTAGGCACACATAGCCTGCCCTGCATCCGTAATACACCGTCATCTCCAATTGCGACTTCTTTGGCATCATCGTGTTGAACTATATCCTTAAGGACAAGAAAATGGGGGTCATCATATTGACGCTCCCTGATACGATCATAAAGAGAAGACAGAGAAACCACACAAGCCAAAACTCGACTCAGCTCGGAAACATCCAATCTGACAAACTAGTTGGCCAAGGCCTGAATATCCAAGGCCAAAGGCCTCTCTGCTACCGGTAAATATGCTAAGATGCCCAAACTCTCCGCCTTATGACTCAAGGCTTCGTCCACTACATTGGCCTTCCTAGGATGATAGAGAATGGTGATATCATAATCCTTAAGCAACTCCAACCATCTCCGCTGCCGCAAATTAAGATCTTTCTGTTTAAACAAATGTTGTAGACTTCGGTGATCGGTGTAAACCTCACAATGGACACCGTACAAATAATGCTGCCAAATTCTTCAAGGCACGAACAATAGCTGCTAACTCAAGGCCGTTGACCGAAATTTTTTTTTCTCATGTACTTTTAACTGTCTAGACGTGTAGGCAATCACCCTACCGTCTTGCATCAACATCGCGTCGAGACCAATATGCGATGCGTCACAATACACAGTATAAGACCTTGAACATGTAAGTAATACCAATACTTGTGTCGGAGTCAAAGTGATCTTGAGCTTCTGAAAGCTCAGCTCACATTTGTCTGACCCTGTAAATGGGGCACCCTCTTGGATCAATTTGGTCTTAATAGTTGTTCATAATCAATTACAGAATCGTCATTTAACCTCATGTTAACAAAAATCTCGTTGCAAACCTTCACAATACTGATAAATAGATGCGAGGCATGAAGACCTCATAATTATTTACCCGAATTAACGAGTCACATTTAACGCCACCTAGGCGGGCACCTACCTCGTAGGTTAAAAATTAATAATTACAACACGAATTTGACAACTATCCACAGAGAATTTCATATAAGAATTTTCAAATAAGCCTAACAGGCATGACTCCCTATTAGTACTATAGTACAAATTTAATTTCACAAGGGAGAACTTAAATACAAGAATTTTTCTCACAAGGATCTCGTCCTTATATAACTTTCACTGCAGCTCGTAGCCCAGTTTAAACATATCAATTTATATAAAAATGTGAGGATCTCGTCCTCAGTTCTGAATCACAAGTAATATGCACATCGTGCCAATTGAAAATTTCCATTTTCTCCTTTTAAATAATTTCGGTTACACCAAATCACAACACATAATAAACCCCACACCGGTAGGGCATATAATTCACAATTTGTAATTAATTATTCGGAATTTACATCAAAATTTATCGAAATGAGTAACAGAAAGCCACATTTAGCCCCATAGCTCTTATTAGTGACCAACACGAAATGATAGGCGTAGTTATCTCCATAAAATCTCCCAACATGGGTAAACACATAAGTAGATTATAGAATTATGAAGCTCACTCATAAGTGGAGCCCAATAGGAGGACTCGTTTCGATATTGAGAACCGAATCAAATTAAGGAAATTATTCCTTTATATTAAATCGAGGTCGTACCTGTAACGACACCATCTGATGTAGCGACCTCCGCCATACCATAAAACAAATATATCAACGGCTAGGTCTCCACCTCTAGGACGCTTTCTACCCGTCTGTCCTCCACCTCTAACTGGTCGTGTGGGTGGTGTAGTAACTGCAATGGGGCACGTAGCCTGAGTGCTTTGATGAAATAAGTCTCTCCTAAGTTCTTGACAATTTATCTCATAATATGCCTAGTATCACCGTATTCATAACAACCCCTTTGTGGGTTAGGCTGCTCATATTGAGTCTGTACTAGATAACTGGAATAACCATTGTAGGAACTCATGTCGGTGGTGCATTAAAAGAACTTACTGGAGCACCCCGAGTAATCCAATGTGCGGACTGGGCTGGCCGACTGCCCGAGTCCCCTCCATAATGATTTACACTTGCAGAGTAGAATCCACTGAATCCCCTAGAACCTCGAGACGTCTTGGTCTCCTTAGTTTTCTTTTTTCCTCACCCCGAACACATTCTAATATCTTGGCAATTTGTACAACTAGCAGAAATGAAGTATCAGCTTGTAGCTCCCGAGTCGTACAAAATTTTACGATCATAATTGAGTCCTTTAATGAGTCTGTGGACTCGCCCTCTAGCTGTAGGAAGCAAAGTAGGAGTATGACGGGCTAACTTATTGAACTTGATGGCATATTCTGACACCGTCAATGGTGACCTGACGCAATCGTTCAAAACCTATGCGCCACGTATTACGGAGAGTTCGGGAAACAAACTCTTTCAAAAGTGTTTCTGAGAACCGAGCCAAGTGGGCGGTGTTGCATTGGCTGGTCTGCCCTCTTCATAGGCTTGCCACGAACACCGGTGGAGAATTATCTCTCCCAAGGCAAATTTCTTCTTTTGTTATGATGACGCAACACTGTTGAGTTGACCCATTTCTTAACATACTCTTCGATTCTTCCGTGGGGTAACCCTTACCCCTATTTATACACAACGATCACAAAAGTAGAGATCCATACAGACAAATCTTGGCACGAACCACATAGTCCAGAATCTCGTCAACAACTGTACTTCCTCCAAAGCACCCCAAAATCCGCAACCGGGACGTCCACGATGAGTAGACCTTCTGTAAATTTAGAGTTGTTTCTATAACTCTTTTAGTACTGAAGTATAGGATTATTAAGGAGGCGGACATACCGCAAGTCCCAACCTTATCCTCTACAAAATCTCAGGCCTTAAACATGTGTAAATTTTAGGGAACCTTTCAGTACCACATATATACATTACAGGCCAAAACGGATATAATACATGACCCTGTAATCCACCCATTAATAGTGGACGGCGTGAAGTCATAGGTCACAATGTCCGATGATCCACAATAATAACCTTCACAGCTCGAATAAATCAACTAGACACCAATATCTGTTGCACCCCGCACATGATTCACTAGGTGATCTCTCAATACGCTCGCATCTTTAGTCGGAACCACACGTTAAGGCAATGTTTGAGCATCTCTGGCTCCCTCGTAGTCCATCTGTGGCATCACGAACCGTCGACGCACAACTGATACCGAGTGCGCAATGTCATACATGAGTGGATACATAGGAATATGAGATATATGTTTCAAGCTAAATCAATGTCGCACGATAAGGAATCAAAGAAGTGAATATTTTCCTAACAGTTCCATAGCCTCCCGAAGATAAGTACAGACGTCTCTGTACCGATCCGTAAGACTCTACTAAACCTGCTTGTGACTCATAACACCTATGAACCTAGTGCTCTGATACCAACTTGTCACGACCCCAAATTCCCTCTGTAGGATGTCGTGATGGCACCTAGTCTCTAAGACTAAGTAAGTCTATCAATGCAGAATAATAATAAATATCTGAAATAATTAAACTATAATTCAAAAAATTTCAACTCCCAAAACCTGGTATAAATAAGTCACAAGCTTCTAAGAATTTATCCGCGATGTCTCTATATAACAGAGTCTAAAGAAAATAAGGAAGCAACATAACAAGAATAGAAGGGGACTCTGGAGTCTGCGGGCGTTGGCAGATATACCTCGAAGTCTCCTCGTACAACTAGTTTACTGATGTGTGGTCTGATAAGATGTACCTGGATCTGCACAAAAAGATGTACAAAAGCGTAGTATGAGTATACCACAGCGATACCCAGTAAGTGCCAAGCCTAACCTCGGTAGAGTAGTGACGAGGTCAGGTCAGGCCCTACTGGAGAATAGATAATGACATGGAAAAAATGTTTAAATAATTTAATAAGATAAAATGATAATGGAAATGAATCAGGTAGTATGTCACATTTAATTACACCAAATAATGGCAAATAAATACCTCGTGGAAAATAAAACAGAATTTCTTTTCAACTTTAAGAAAAATCACAATAAAAATCAAAGGCAACTACGGCCATAAATCAATATCAACAAGGGCACTACCGAGGTACCGTCTCGTAGTCCCAAATTATAATTAAATTCACATTAGCTCATTCCCTTATCTCACCGCGGGAGCCTTCACAATTTATTTGAAAGAAAATATTTTTTCCGAAATAGTATCCCGAGTTTTAGCCATCCTTATCACACCGCATGACTTCTAGTAGTTTCCCCTACTAGCCACGCGTATCAAGCCACCCTTATCTCACCGCAAGCGTTTCAATACACAAACCGTATACCACCGCATACGTATCAATATCACAATATATCATAATCTGCACCTCAGGTGCTCAAATAATATAACTTGCCAAAATAATTCAACAACAATATTTTTTCACAATAAAGAGCTCACGGCTCATGTCAAAATAATTCAACAATAATATTTTTCCACAATAAAGAGCTCACGGCTCATGTCAAAATAATTCAACAATAATATTTTTTCACAATAAAGAGCTCACTGCTCCATCACAATGAGTACGAAAATCTTACAAAAATATTCAGGAGTAAATAATTCAGGAAAATAATATTTCAAAATCTTTAATACGTTGCTTTAATATCAAGTTTAAAAATGTCAAATACTTCATATTAATAATATTTAATTTAAAGAAAATCAACCTTCAAATAATGCACAGAATAAAAGAAACCAAGTTCCAACTAAACAAATAAAATAATTAGTAGAAAAAGGTCAAGCAAATTTAAAATATAAACATTAAATCAATAATGAAGAATATAACAACATGAAATAATTTAATTAATGCTCAATAGTGATCTACACAATTTAAAATATAATATTTCACATTTAGCCCGTGTACACACTCGTCACCTCGTGTACACGACTTTACACATATTACAATTATCAATCCTAGGGGAATTTGCCCCACATAAGGTTAGACAAGTCACTTACCTCGACTTGCTTCAATTTAACCAAGTACTATTCTTTTTCCTCGATTTTTCGACTCCGATCGACTCGTATCTAGTCATAATTAATTCGATACAGTCAACATAAATTATAGTAATCAATTTCATAAGAAAATATTATATTTTTAATAAAATCCAAAATTTGCTCAAAATTTGCCTGAGCCCCATCTCGGAATCCGGCAAAACATACAAAATCTGACAACCCATTCAATTACGAGTCCAGCCATACCAATTTTACAAAAATTCGATAACAACTCGACCTTCAAATCTTAAATTTTTGTTTTTGAAAGATTTTGCAAAAATCTTGATTTTTCTTCCATAAATTCACGGATTCATGATGTAAATGAGTATGGAATCATGAAATATAATCAATATAGGATAATGAATACTTACCTCAATGTTTTCCCGTGAAAATCGTCCAAGAACCGTGCTCCAAAAATCCAAAATAAAATAAATGAAATGACCATTTTTGGTCCTTAAGTTTCTGCCAATCTGTCACTAAAAGTCCATTTTCCGTCACTAAAAGTTCATTTTTCGTCACTAAAAGTCCACCAGAAATTGCTCTACCATCCTTCCTTCAATCGATCATAACTTTATTTACAAATATACAAATGATGAATGGTTTAACTTTCTGAAAACTAGAATCAAACAACTACAACTTTCATGTTTTGAACATTTTCCGATTCTTTATGAATTTCGAGATATAAGCTTCCAAAATCGGCTCCACACATCAGAAATTTCTGGCGAAATTTTAGGCGAAACGGCTCTACCAGCCTTTATTCAATCCATAATAACTTTTTATACAAATGTCCAAATAATTAATGGTTTAACTTTCTGGAAACTAGAATCAAAGGGCTATAATTTTTATGTTTCTAAAATGTTTCGATTCTTTATAGATTGCGAGATATAAGCTTCCAAATTTGGCTCCACGAACCCGAAATTTCTGGCGAAATTTCAGCAGCCTTCTGTGTCCGAAATCAATTCCGTTTACCTTCCGAAATCCACCCGAGACCCTCGGGACCTTAACCAATTATACCAACATGTCCCAAAATACAATACGAACTTATTCGAGGCTTCAAACCACATCAAACAATATCAAAACGAAGAATCGCACCTCAAATCAAAATCTATGAACTTTGAACTTTTAAATTCTATATCTTGTGCCGAAACACATCAAATCAATTCGGAATGATTTCAAATTTTGCACACAAGTCATAAATGACATAACAGACCTATTCCAATTCCAGAATCGGATTCTGACCTCGATATCAAAAAGTCAACCCCCCGGTCAAACTTCCCAAAAATTCAACTTTTGGCATTTCAAGCCTAATTCTACTACGGACTTCCAAATAAAATTTCGATCACGCTCCTAAGTCCAAAATCACCATATGGAGCTGTTGGAATCATCAAAATTCTATTCCGGGGTCGTTTGCAGATAATTTGACATCCGGTCACTATTTGAACTTAAACTTTTAATTTTTCATCAAAATTCCATATCTCGGGCTAGGGACCTCGGAATTTGATTCCGGGCATACGCCTAAGTCCCAAATCACGATACGGACCTATCGGAATTGTTAAAATACTGATCCGAGTCTGTTTTCTCAAAATGTTGACCAAAGTCAACTTAGTTGAGTTTTAAAGCTCTAATTCACATTTTAATCTATTTTTTACCTGAAAACTTTTCGGAAAATTTTACGGATTGCGTACGCAAGTCGAGGAATGCTAAATAGTGCTTTTTGAGGTATTAAAACACAAAATTAATTATTAAATTTAAAGATGACATTTTGGGTCATCACATGCATGAACTATTGAGTTTCCTGGATGTTTACTCAGGCTATAACCAAATTCTTATGGAGGAGAAGACCAGAAGAAGACCACGTTCATCACCCACCAAGGAACATATTGTTATAGGGTCATGCTGTTTGGGCTGAAGAACGTGGGGGCTACATATCAAAGATTGGTGACAAATATGTTCAAAGACCAGCTCGGCAAGACCATGTAGGTATATATAGACGACATGTTGGTCAAGTCCAAAAAGACAGAGGATCACATCGATCATTTGAAAGAAACATTTGACATACTAAGATGGTACAGAATGAAGCTAAACCCGGAGAAATGCGCGTTTGGCATAGCCTCGAGAAAGTTGTTAGGGTTTTTGGTGTCGTAACAAGGTATTGAGTTCAACTCAGACTAAATCAAAGCTATCTAGGGGATACCAGAGCTCTTGACTACCAAGAAACAAGTCCAAAGGTTGTTTGGACGAATCTCCGCCTAATCAAGATTCTTCTCGCGGTCGTATGATAGATGTCACAAATTCTTTGGCGTACTCTAAAAGGACAACAGCCTCGAATGGACTCCTGAGTGCGTCCAGGCTCTACGAGAACTGAAGGCATACCTATCATCACCACCCCTGCTTTCAAAATCTGAACTTAGGGAATAACTCCCCGTCTATCAAGGCATCTCCGAAGTAGTGGCAAGCGCAGTCTTGATCCGCAAAAATAAAGGTACACAATATCCCATCTAATACATTAGCAAAAAACTCGTCGACGCCGAGACGAGGTACCCGCACCTTAAAAAATTAGCTTTGTCCTTGGTTGTAGCTTCACAAAAGCTTAGACCCTATTTTCAGTTCCACTCCATCTCGGTCGTCATAACCTTTCCCCTGAGGAGCAGTTTTCATAAACTCGAGCTATCGGGGAGGCTTGCCAAGTGGGCCATCAAGCTAAGCGGGCACGATATCACATACCAGCCACGAACAACAATAAAGTCGTAGGTGCTCGCCGATTTTGTTGACAACTTCAGTACAAAAATAATGTCTGAAGTTGAAAGGGAAGCCATCCAAGCTTCCCTCCAAACACAAGACCACTGGGTCCTATACACTGATGGCGCATCCAACGCGTTAGGGTACGAATTGGGACTCGTACTCGAGGTCCCTACAGGCGAAGTAATTCACCAGTCCATAAGGTACCCGGATATGACTAACAATGAGGCCGAGTATGAGGCCTTAATTGCAGTGTTGAGGCTAGTACTCAAGTATAGGGCAAAACGGTTGAAACTCCATTGTGATTCCCAACTCGTAGTCAACCAAGTCACAAGGACTTTCCAAATCAAGGAACAAAGGTTGCACGAGTACCAGATCAAAATCTGCAAGCTATTACCTGAGTTCGACGAATGCCAGCTCGACCAGATCCCACAGGCACAAAATGCCAAAGCAGACGGCCTCGCCAAACTGGCCGAAGCTACCAAAAGCATCACGACAGGGGATAAAAGCGTAGTCCATCTCCTCAACTCATAACTAGACCAAATCGAGGTATAAATCATAAACTTAACTTGGTATTGGCACAATCGTATTATCGCCTATTTGCGGACGGCACACTCCTAGACGACAAGAAAGAAGCCAAGAAACTAAGAATGCAAGCGGCTGGATACAGTCTCCTTCATAGCGACCTCTACAAGAGGACTTACGGCGGTCCTCTGGAGAAATGTTTGGACCCGAACCAAACCCAGCGCATCCTCGAAGAAGTCCATGGAGACCATTGTTGTGCTCACTTCGCCAATCGAGCAGTGGTCAGATGCCTCATACGGGCGGGATACTATTGGCCTGCCATGAAAAAGGACATTGCAGACTTCGTGAAGAAATGCGAACAGTGCCAAAAGTGTGCCCCAATGATTCACCAAGCAGGCAAACACCTCCACTCAGTCACCTCCCCTTGGCCGTTCATCAAATGGGGAATGGACATCGTGGGCCCCCTCCCAGCAGGGCAAGGTAATGTACGTTTCCTTTTGAATTAACTGACTATTTCTCTAAATGGATGGAAGCAGGAGCATTTGACCAAATACGGGAACACGAGGTAATCACCTTTATATGGAGAAACATCATCTGCCGATTCGGCCTACCCAAGGAAATCAGTTGTGACAACGGACCCCAAAAGAAAACTGTCGAATTCTTCGAAAAAAGGCATATCAAGAGAATACTCTCAACTCCATATCACCCATTGGGTAACGGGCAAGCAGAGTCCTCCAACAAGTCCATATTAAACATCATGAAGAAAAAGCTCGAGGACGCCAAAGGAATGTGGCTAGAAATACTACCACAAGTATTATGGGCTTACCGAACGACCCCGAAGACGAGCACAGGAGAGACGCCATACTCTTTGGTCTATAGGACCGAAGAAGTAATACCGGTCGAGGTCGGAGAACCCAGCCTAAGGTACTCCCGCGAAAACAGTATGAGTAACGATAAGAGCAGAAGGCAGGAACTCGAGAAACCGATGAACAAAGAGATATGGCGTACATCGGGATGGTTGCCCAAAACAAAATAAGCAGAACATTATTACAACAAGAAAGCAAAGGTCCGGCCATTTAAAGTCGTGGACTATGTGCTGAAAGCCAAAACTCAAGCGAGCAAAGACCCCCGGGAAGGCAAGCTGGGAACAAATTGAGATGGCCCGTACATAATCACAGCCAAAACGAACAAGGGTTCATTCCAATTAGAGACAGTGAAAGGAAAGCAACTAACAAACAATTGGAACATCAGCCACCTCAAATACTTCAACTTATGAGAGAAAAAGTGTCCCCCAAGTCCTACTCTTTTTCCCTCACTTGAGTTTTGTCCCATTTGGGCTTTCTCAACGAGGTGTTTAACGAGGCGGCGAAGGGAACACTTTGAGTCTAACTATGCGAGGGAGGGACCGTTGTTACTTTTTCATTGCTTGACTCCTCAATACTCTCCAAGTCAAACAATGAAAGGACTAGGTAGACTGGGACTGGAACACTAGCCAACACCCAAAATTTGTAACTTTCTCCAAGTATGCAACCAAAGCAACAACGTCAAAGTAATAAGAAACTTACGTTTATCAGGACACCTTTTTCGTATTAAAGTTACGTTCGACTAGGCTCGAACAAATACCTATCGTCCCTCGGCCACGATTTAACGAAAAGTTATGTTTGATCTCGCTCGAATAAACACCTACCAGCCCTCGGCTACGATTTAATGAAAGGTTATGTTCGACTAGGCTTTAACAAACACCTACCGGCCCTCGACTGTGATTTAACAAAAGATTATGTTCGACCTCGCTCGAGTAAACACCTACGGCGTAGCGGGATCATATCCATAAGTAAATCGGGCTTCACGAGCCATAACACGATCATCTTCAAGGGCAGCCTAAGAAATGGACCCCGCTGCATGCAAATATTGAAATAAATCTAACTGGGCCTCGGCATGAATCCATTCTTCATATAACTCCCGAGGTACATTAGGAAAATCTAAAATACGGGAAGAGGACGGCGGTGCAAGTAATTGGGCCTTCTAGGCCTCCAAAGAGGTCACTCGATCATAAAGAGTTGAGTTATCTTTCTCCAGCTCTCCGTTCCTCTCCTCGAGTCGATCTTCCTTGGCTCTCGTCGTCGATTGATCGTTCTCCCGCTCGGCTCGGAGAGTCATATTCGCCAACTCAAGCATCTCTGTCTTCCTCTGAGAATCCAAACGGGAGGACTCTGCCTTCTCAAGCTCCTTTTGTTTCTCGGCGATCTCACTATTGACGGACTCCAGCTGAAGTCGGCACTCTTCTAACTGCCCCCGCAACTCGACCACTTGAGCTTAAAGGTCACTGCATTGGGCCTTCACGCCCCTGCTGACCTCAAGCTCATCTTCCCTACTCCTCAACGTCCCCTCAAGGATGCTACATTTCTCGATGGCATGCACCAGCTTATCATCCTTCTCTTTCAACTCGTCTCGAAGGGCCTGCATATCACCGCCATCGCGAAATCGCCTCCGGAGATCTCGATACTTGCCACGATATTAAAATACTTATCTTTCAATTTCATAAAGATTTCTTTATGCCTCTTCTCCCTCCGGATGCTCTCGATCTCCAATATCACCGTCCGCAATCATAAAAAGGAAAGAGAAGAAAGAAGTCAGAACCAAAGACGCCATGAAAAAAAAAACGTCAAAGCACAAACACTCACCCTAAGAGCAAGGCCAGCAATGCTCCTCGACAAAGCACCATCGTCTATTTCTTTAAGGGTCTTACCCTCTATCTCGAAACAGAGAGGGCCGAGGGAAAGGACTACCTCCTCGGTGTTATTCAACAAGTCACGATCCATGGGGATCGCGATAGTCCTCGTAGACCCCTCCAAACTTATCTCAAGTTGGGTAAGCCCTTCTTCCATCATCCTCAGGTCATCTACATCAACGTCAGAACCTGACTCATAGCCCTCCTCAGTGATGCCTTTGCCCATCTCGTTAGCAGGCAATGAGGTATCCACGGCTATTCGAAAATTCGATGGGTCCTTTTGCCGCGAAGGGTCGAGAATGTCAACAGTCGTCTCTCCGGTCTCCATCACCGCAGAGAGAAGAGACACATCCACATCGGCTCCCACCGACCTCGGAGCCTCGGAACTTGGCTCGACATCATCCCCTACTATAATAGTCGCCGTCTCACGCAGTGAAAAGTCACCTTTCGCCACATCAACGGCCTGGGTGACTCCTTCACCGGCATCCACGGACCTCCTCTTTCGAGGTTGGAAATCTCCATCACTAGGCAAAGGCTCATCATCCTCGTCAATAAGGTAATATAGAGGATGAGCCGAAATCTCCACGGCCAAAGTAGAAACAGAGTCAGACGCGGCAACAGGAGGAGTTGGGACAAAGATAGCATCAGTTGCGGTCGATACAGAGGCAAAAACCGAGGGCGTAGTAGCCTTCCTCTTCTGGAACAAGGGCACAGAAGCTCTTGACCTCCTTGTAGACCCCTGGCCAAAGCTAAGGAAAAACAATCAGCGAAGGAAAACGAGCAAAGAAATCGAAACACTAATGGTAAAAAGAAAATTACCAGTCGAAGAAAGAACAGGCCTGAATTTCTTGAAAAAGCTTGGCCATTCACGAATCCCTACGATGTGAGGAAGGAGCCACTCGACCCAGTCAGAATATGAGTATCCAAAGGAGGAGGCGAGGTCTTGGCTGCAAAAGAAGAAGGCGAAAAGTCAAAATTCAGGACCGAACACAGGGAAGAAACCAAAGTACTTACGAGTATAGTTCTAAGCCTCAGGAAAGCCTTCGACATTGGCCACGATGTCCTCGATTCTGACAAAAAAGAAGTTAAACCAGAATTGACGATAGGACTTGTCATCCATCTTCATCATCAAGCATTTGCCCCCTCGGTGGCGAAGGTTCAGCATCGTCCTACTATAAAAGATAGGAGCGAATAGAAGAATTAAGTGTCGCAGTGTTAGTTTGATCCCGGCCAGCTCAGCAAACTTAGTGAGCATCTTTATAGCTTTATAGACGTACGACGTGAGCTGAGCATGAAAAACAACGTAGTGATGACCGAACTCTTCCACCAGCGGAAGGAGGGGAAAAGAATAGCCGACTTTGAAGGGGTAGGTGTAGAGGGCGCAATACCCAGAACAGTGAACCTGTACTGTATCCCTCTCGGCCAGGATCAACTCGATATGATTGGGAAGGCTGAATTTAGCCTTAAGCTCCGCTAATTCATTCACCGTCATCACTGACTGAATCTCCAGGAGCGGCTTCTGGTGACTTGGTGAAATCAGACCTAGAATCAGGGAGCCGTGGGATTATCTCCTTCACTGACGGGAAGGTTTCATCCTCAACGATGGCAGGAACGCTTTCCCCATGGGAGGGGAACACCAATGCCAAAGGAGCAACACGACTCCCCTCTCCAGCCTCAGAAGGTATGTTAGACATTATTCAACGTAAGGAAGGAGAATAGCAAACGAGAGGGAATGAAGAACAATGTAAGTCGCTGAAACAGAGAAGAGAAATTTGGAGAAGAAGAGAGCAAGAGAAAGATATGGGATTTTAAAGTGTTAGAAGATTTAAAATCCAAAATCGTGTTCAAAGACCTTTATTTATAAAGGTCATGGCACCGAAACCGAAAGTGGCTCATCATGATTGGTACCGGAACCGAAGCGGAAGGTCTAATCAAAGGTCACACGTGAAACAAAATGATGCATAGGGAATATGCGTCATAATGACGCATGACATCATGACGTCATCCTAACTCGTGGACAACATAACTCTAGCAAATCGCCCGAGAAATTCGAAGCATTTGAAATGTGCGGCCCACAGAGGGCCACGTTACCTACTCACCGCAACAACCACGACCAACGTAGTTTGCTTGATTAGCTCGACCACCAATAACACGATCCGCTCATCGAACCCGTCCAGAAAGCTCGCCTCAATAAGCGGTGGGACTAACTATATGTGTCAAAATCTATTTTTAGAATACGTAAATCCTAATAGAATTGGTGGAACGTTCCCAGCCGTCGCTTGTCGAAGTAGTCTAAGAAGCGATGAAGTTCGTGGTCGAAGAGTCAGCAAGAGCTGAAGCCGAGGAGTCATCAAGAATCAAGGCCGAGGTCGAGCACCCTTGACAGAGTTATAACGGCTAGTTTCAAGATAGGATATAAAAAGAGAATATTCTAGTGGATATTCTCTACACTTGTACTATTAGAGTTTTTAGGAACATGTTCCCTATAAATAGAAAGAGACACAATGATAGGGGACATGTGATATTCAATTGTAAAATATATTTTGACTTTAAAGGAGAGAATCAGATCTTATTGCAAGCATACAAACACAACATTTTTACTAAGATTCTTGTCTACACCTTTCCACTGGATCCGAAACTAACTCAAATATTCAAAGGATTGTCCATCACTCATCATTGTCAGAAAGAACATTCACTAATTTCATCCTTTCTTGGGTGACTCATTCGTTCTATTTACTTAAGTGTCATTTATTGTTATTCATCAATATTTAATGCTACATTATTTTTTTTGACTTCATAAATATTGGTTGTGTGCCGTCGCTGCTACTAAAATATATCTACGTAGTTTTTATTGCACTTCTGAGAATTTCATCTTTGGGATATTATTGTTAACTAAGATTAACCCTCATTTATATAAATTTAATTAGTTGAACCAAGATCTAGATCTATATTTTTTGGTCAAATAACTATGTTGCTCATACTCTCCAAAATGTTACTGTACCCATATTGTATCCTCCAAAAACACAAATTATTGAAGAATTCGACACTCACCTAACGATATTTTCGGGAGCCCGAATAACATAAAGTACCAGTCCCCATGAGGTACCTTATTCATATGAACTAATCGTAGCTGATGTAATACTTACAGATGCTTGGTTTTGCCCTCCTCTAACTTTACCGATCTCTTTGATGATAGATAAATCATTTTTGAGATTTATTTAACCTTTTATGGTGCTAAATATTAGCATAGTGGTGATGAAAATGGCGACCTTATAATAGCAACTAGTTGGTCAATTTTTCTTGTTTGTCTTGATGCATTTTTTTCTTCAGCTATTAATTCAAAGTAAAGAAGGAAAAAGCAAAGAATTGCTGCTTAATATTCCATTTTCATAATGAAGCAGGGAAATTTCATAATGAATTCAAAAGTACTTTTGATTGAGGTCTAATAAAAGCACAGTTTACTAACGCAACAAGTAATTGGAAGAAGGAAATTTCTAGGCAATATTATGCTTGGAAACAGAAGTCATTTCATTTTCAAACTTTTTGAGGTAACACTGCTAATTAATAACATTATTTTTTGGAGAGAAGTATTTTAATGAAAAGGACATGAAAACTGAAATGCTCTTTGATTTTTCTTTATCAGTTTGTGAGAAAACTCCATGAAGTTACTCTCAAAGACACTCCTTACACTTTGCCCTTTTGAAGAGAAATTGAACAATAAATACCTTTTGTATGCATTTCTTATGTGTTATAAGTGTCTTATATTCAGCTTTGAACGAACAGTAATTTTCTCTTCTTGGTATTTAAGCAACAATCTAGAGCTATTTTATTTTATTTTGAACCAAATATTTTGAGTAATAAGAAGAATGATTAACACACTTTCCTATAGCAATAGACATGCTGATGCACACAAAAATCACTTTTCTGAAAAAAAAAGCATGAAATGCCTTCTTTTTTTTTTCTTATCCCCTATTTTGGTACAAGAAAAGTGATGTGTTGGGAATAATAGAATAAGAACAGTTTACTTTTTGAAGCAACAAAAAGTAATTTCTCTTTTCCTTTCTTCTTTTTTTGGAGGGGGTTGGGTGGGGGTGGGGATGGGGTGGGGGGTTTCAGAATTCTTATCACATTGGTTAGAGAAAGCATACTCATACACTGGCACTTTTTCATAGTAAGATTCCAGAACATAAGTAGCTCACATTGACAATAGAGTGCAAAAGAGATATTCTATAATCTGAGAAATTCTAATTATTAATATCCTAGGTGCATTTAGTAGTTCTCCTTCTAATTAAGTGAATATTATTTATTTATGAAGATCAAATTGTGTTTTGCAACTTGAATTAAAAAGTAATTCTTCTTTAAAAATAGTCCACTTAAACTGTCTGAATTTAAAATGTGTTTACTTTGTCCCAATTTAAATGACACCTTTCTTTTTTGATGCTCATACAAATATTTGTTATAGTTGTTACCATCTTCTCTATAGCCTCATCGATATCCAATTAACTTTCCGCCCATAAATTTAATATATTCTATCACTACCACCAGTATCAAACATATGTCGAATTAGCATTTAAAAACTCGAATATTTTGTCATACAAAATAGAATGAAGTGAGTAATAAAATATCAAAACTCAGAACTCTTCTTGTACAATGACAATCAGCAAGGGCCTTTTCGTATTTCTTCATTTTTAAAAGGACAATAAATGTAAACCCAAAGAACATGAGTTTTTCTTCTCATTTTCATTTTACCATTTCGAATACATTTCACGGGAAAAATTATTCGGCACTATTCTTATACTGCTTAAAAAGTGAAGGGTATTTTAGTAATTCATGGAGTAGCTGAGAAATTCAGGAAGCGTTTTCGGCAGTTTGCAGACAGGCTATGGCAGACGGTCATTGAAGTCAAGGCAATACTCTTTCTTTAATTTCATCCTCCTACAACTACGCTGTAAATACACATCCGTCAATCCTAGATCCTAAACCGTCAGATCTCACAAGCTGGCTAATTTAACGGATATGATTTAAATCAGACATGCACCTCAACAACATAACGTCATAACCTTTTTTCTTGACATTTTGTGAGAACTAACGTATCCACCGAAGCTTTTTGTCTGTATCGACCCCAAAGTCACATGACTCGCAGTTACCTGCGACAATTTAGTCCACGTCAGCATATTACCTTTGACCTCTTTCCTACGTGTCATGTGGTCCCATATTACCTGGCCCCACTTTTTTCACCTATATATCCACTCCCACTTTCCTCCTAATCTTGCCACAGCTTTTCACTCCACACTGTTTCTCTTTATTCAGCACCAAAAAAGAAAGAAAAAAAAAAAATTGGCGGATAGTGTATAGCTTATATGAAAGATGATTGCCGGAGATTTGCCGGAAAATGACGTCATTCCCGGAGTTTCAATGGCGCTGAAGGCATTTCTGGAGGATGATGAAGAAGGAGGATATTTTCCGGAGGATCAGAAAGTGGAAGAGGTAATGCATGAGTTGTTGAAAGAGATAAACGGTGGCAGCAATGATAAAAACCCGGGGATGATAGGGGCATCTTCGTCCTTTTCCATCACAGGAGAGAGCTGCGGGCCGGCATTTTCCGGGTCGGGTTCCACTCTAATGGCCGGCATTGAGATGGGTTGTGGTAGTAGTAGCGGTGGTGATACTAGTGAGGTGTTTTCTGGGCTTGGCGAGCCTACTAGTGAGGTGTTTTCTGGGCTTGATTTGGGCTTTTCAGTGAAAAATGGGCCATTAATGAGGGTAGAAAAAGGAAAAGGGAAAGGTTATGAGAAAAGCATGCAAGAGGGGGGTGGGGGGGAAAAGGAGGAGGAGGAGGAGGTGGTGGTGGAGGGGGAAAGAATGGACGGTTGTGATGAAGAGGAGGGTGAAGATGAATGGCTGACAAGAGTTCTCAATAGTGCCCCACAGGTGCTTGAGGATTATCTGATGTAATTAAAGTTTCTAATCAATATTTTAGGTTTTCACTAATTAATCAATTAACTAATGCTGTTAATATATTCTCTTGTTGTATGTAGTTATTGCAAAAGAAATCTTAGCTCTTCTTTTAAATTTTCATTTAGTCCCTTTTCAAAATATTTCTCTTCAATTTTTTTACAATAAATTTTTATATTATCTACTTCAAAATGAACAACTAAACAATGAAGAAATATGATTGAGCATGCAATAAATTATAATGAGGGTTAATTATTATGCCATCAAAAAGGATAGGAGCTTCGTCCAAGATAGTAATATTCTGAAGTAATGTGATTTTAATTGCACATATTCTTTATAATACAGAGAAAAAATAATGACATGTCCTGATTTTTGAATACTTCTTTAATTTCATCAAATTATCCCTAGTTTATCTATGTGTTACAATTTAGAGGAAGTAGAAGAGAAGGAGAGAAGAATTTTCTTTCGCGTTGATATTAGTCTTTTCTTAAATTTTTATTGACTAACCATGTAGAAAGCAGCTGACCCTTTAGTTTTGGTGGTCATAAACGAATTCATAATTTTAAATTTAATTAATTCAATATTTAAAATATTTAGTATTGAATTTATTAAACATTTGAAATTATGGGTTTATAATATAATACAGTTAATAGTTAGTCATTGTTTACATATACATCAATATTTTGATGTCGAAAATATTGACTTTAATTGAACCCCGAACTAATAAGCTACATCCAACATTATTGGTGGTATCGCATTAATATCTGCAATTAATATTTTTTTTTACACTCGCATAATAAATTTAAATTAAACTTCAATTTGTTCTTTCAAATGTTTCTAATGATTCATGTATTCCATAATATCTTCATGATAATAGAAAAGAAAGTATATATATCGATCTCATGAAGTTTCTTGGTACTTTGAAGCTAGAGAACTTTTTGTCATGCAAATAGAATTTATTTCCTTAAATCTTGTTATTAAAACTTTCAAGTTTTGGTTCTTTTCATGAATCCCTATGTATTATTTGAAAAACAAAAAAGAAAGAATAACGCGTAAATTTTACGAAGTACTAATTAAGTTTATGAATCCCAAATATTATTGTACCAACCATTTCTTTTCTTTTTTTTTCCCAAGTGTTGCATCATTGGATCCTTAAAAAGGCACTTAATGTGCTTCGATCAATTCTTTGTGAAGCTTCGTCTTTTGACTAACGATAGGTACAACATTTTCTATTTAAAGTTGAAATAGAAGATTGCGAAAGTTTACTTGGCTAAGAAACCTAATTTACGTATTTTAATACTTCATCCATGCATCCCCGTTAGGTGTTTCATTTAGTTTGATCACGACTTGTTACGAAAGATCGTGACTTAACTAGTACACAATCACACAAAACAAATAGAAAAGAAAAAATAATACATGAATTTAATTAGCGAGGTTCGACTAAGTCTTAGAAGCAAATCGTGGTATCAGTTACCGCATAGAGCTAGAAATTGAATCTCTACTAACACGGCCTAGTAGTTCTAAAGTAGAGAAAGTGGAGGAGGTGCAAAATATTGATCAAGAAACTAAAACTTTATTATATTAAATAATGTGTCCAGTGGAGACATGTTGGTTATTGAAAATTTTGAAAATATTTAGAATAAAATTTGATTCTTATCTTACAATAGAATAATAATAAAAAAATTGATAGATTATGAAAACATTTCCATTTTAGGAAATTTAACACGATTTTTGGAACAATCTAAAACAGAAATTAGGAAAATTATTTCGGACAAGAGGTATTGAGGCAATCACCTTGTGATTTTCTTCAGAATAGTAATGTTAAACTGTATTTATTTGATTTCACATTCCAGCTGTAACTCTATGATCTAAACACTTTAAAGTTCGAGGTGGGGTTATTATGGTTGCTTGCCATGTACTTAGAGCTCGTTTGGACCTAAGAATGTTTTTCCTTTTTTTCAATTTTTTTTTATTTTTTTCGAAATCAACGTTTGTTCATAAAATTTTTAATTTTCACTTGAAGATATATTTTGGATTTTTTCGAAATTTTGATAAACTTCAAAAAGCTGTTTTTCAAAATTTTCACTCATATGACTCACAAAATTTCAAAAACAACCCAAAATTATATTCATGTCTAAATACAACTCTAATTTTCAAATATCATTTTCACTTGAAAATGTTTTATACTTTTTTTTGGAATTTTACAATTCTTATGTCCAAAAGCCCACTTAAACTTTCCTTATTATGGACGTTTTTATTAAAGTGACCAAACTAGATATAGAGGTTTAAATTAATCACTTCTATTAAAATCTGTAATAGTAAATAATCACAATACTTTGTGCAATTGAATCAGGCATGACAACAATAAGTCAAAGAGTCATACATTTTACTTAACATTCCATAGAGAGAGAAAAAGAGTAAATGGCTTGGTAATTCCTTAAACTTGTTAAAAAGTTTCATTTGGACTTTTGAACTGTGTTTGGACTTCTTTTGCTCTTTTTTCTTTATTTATTATTTATGATAATAGCTCACACGTTTTCTAACACATCAACTTCACATCACTTTCCATCTAAAATAATGTGGTGGTGTCTACAATTATTTAAACCAAAAGAAGAAATTACACAACAAATATGAAAATTTCAATTGCATTAGACATATGACTATAAAATTTTATCAGGTTCAAAGAAAACAAGAAGAATTTTCCTATGAGCATCATTTGACTAGTATAAAACCGTGAAATTTTTCATTTTGAAAGCACTTTTTTTTTTCCTGGTGTATGTATATACATAATATAGCTTGATCATAGTTTTTTTTTTCCACTTGCTCAAATGTCTTTCCTTGTACAGTATTACCAAATTTCTTTACAGCAGATGCAATATGATAACTTAAAAAACAAGGTAACAACTTGCTATAGTATGTTAAACTGCACTAATAGTGATTGGGTCTTTATATATATATATATATATCATAAAAGAAATATATTCATTGTCATAATCTATGGTAAATAGCGAGAAATGGGGTTGCTAAATTCAGTGTATGCAGCTAGCCATGTGCTCAAGAGCAGACGAACTGAAAATGAATCATTGTTTTTAGTATTTTTGTTTTGCAAGAAAAAGACATTTATAGAATTGATGTGATAATTTTTGCTTATCGTTTTCTTCCAATTGAAAGGAAATTTTCCAAACGCTGCTTTCATTTGCAATAACCAGTAATCTCACGCAAAAGGAACTTTCACAATTACTAGTATAACTTATTATTATAATTAATGTCAATTATTACTTCACGTGTCATATATTATTTCTTGGAAATTATTGATGTAACAAGAAAATAGAACTTCATAGTGCTACACCCACAAATACTTGCCATTTCATTCCACAAAACCAATAAAAGAAACCTGTCAATTTTTCATCAAAACTATGCAAAGAGTACCATCACCCCAAAAATAAAGTTATTACTTATTGGCCTTACCCTGGCAGAGCTCAAATAGCTAACAAAGTGTTCAGAAAAAGAAGCATGGGAAAATATATATGATTACCCGAAAAACGGATAGAGTTAAATTTATACGTAGTTCCAAGGATACGTGGCGCAACTTAACACGACTTGTAAGGATGAATGGAAACGTAAATATGGACTGCAAAGAATATGAACTGAAAGAGTGATTCTTTACTATGGGAGAATATGGTATTTTTATTACAATGTAAGCCTCCAAAAAATTTGCCTACAGAAATGGTAGTCATGCCCTTTTATAGTTGAGGGATTTTGCTATAAGCATAATAAAATAAACACTAAGTGGGAGACTCATGATAAATCAGCTTTTTCATAATTTCTACCAAGATTCTCTATAGTGGGATTGCAACAGCTTTTGTCTGCGAGTTCGATCTTGCTTAGAGCCCTCGATTTTGGTTTGAGCTCGATTTTGACTCGAGCTCTCGACTTTGGCTCAAGCCCGATTCTGGCTCGAGCTCTCGAATTGATTCAGGGTCAATGTTGGTTGGTCTCTGGGTTATAAGTATGATAGATTTACTCTGTATCATAGTTCGATTTGGACTCGAGCTCGATAACGATGTCGAACTCAACATGGATCGGCCCACCGGATTCGAGGTTTGTTTGTTCCATCTTCGGAATCTCACTTCGATCGATCATCGTTCAACTCGATCGGACATGCGAATGCCAAAATCTATTTCAACCGTATACAATATATTTTTTTGTATATATTGGCTAGTAAATGTAACTATACTTGGCCTAACTTGCCCAAAACATATTTTTGAAGAAAGTTAGACGACCCGAAAGCATTATAGGGCCTGTCAGTATAATTTTAGACCTTTTAAGGCTTGATGTGATAGCCCAACTAAAAGGTGGTTCCCACATCTAGTAGGACTATAAAAGCGCCTCAGCCCATATTGCTAATTTTAGTTTTAGAAAAGAGTCCAATTATGGAGTTCCACCTCTAGAATTTTAAATTCTACGATAGTGACTATTTTCTAAATATAGTGCTGAAAAATGGCCAGCGCGCTATTACTACTGAGAGAAATTTTCACAAACCACTATTATTTAGTGGTTATTAGCTAGTTGTAGCTATCATTTACTATATTACTTTCTATAGTTATGTTTTCAATTTTTTTAGAGTGTATTAGATGTATTTAAGCTATTGTATTCATGAATACAGTAACAAAACTTGGCGTGAAACAGGGGATTCCAGCTAGACAATTGTTGTATTCGACTGTATTCACGATATGTATTTGTGAATATAATAACGTAAATAGCACAAATCGTGGTCTATTCAGTTGTTTTTAAACGGAAAGTGAATCAATTAACACAATAGACTCATAATATAACTCAAATAACTCAATTACATCACCCATAATCTGTATTCGACGCGAAATATGCTGAATATTTTTCAACAGAGCAATCGCCGAGTTTTTAATCCTTCCCTTTTTCTATTGATATCGTTCGTGGGTAGGGCTGCTTATCGGGCGGATTGGGCAGTTAATTACTCTTAACGGTTTGGCTTAACGGTTTATCGACTTTTAAATGTATTAATCTGATAGCCACCCGATAAGATATCGCGCGGATTGGTATCGATTTAGCTCTTATCGGGCGGTTTATCGGCCTAATTCAATCTATATTGCGTGCATTAATTGTTTGCTGACCGCCTAGCATACAAATTCAGAATAGAAAATTACACATTGAGTCCAAACATACATATTTGCTAACGCCTACATAAGAATGATGTAGTGTGTCATGTGTTGTAAAGTGAAAAACGTTATGGCACATTACTGTTGTTCTTCTATTAAACATAGACAGCATGCATTAGTTTAAAAAAATAAAAGTAGAGGTGAACCATAGACATTAGCTTAAACAATCTTGTTGTAGGGAGGGAGAATAAGCTAAGTTAATCCAAGCCTGGGATCTTCTGATGCATAGTACATAAAGGTTCTGATTATTTAGGAATTAGACGTTAGAACTTAGAGATAGAGTACCGGAAGAAGTGGAAGGGTTTTTGATATTTAATATATATATATATATATATATATATATATATATATATATATATATATATATATATATATATAAATAAATTTTATATAATCCGCCCCCAAACCGATAAGCCGTTAATAAAAAATTTTCAATATGTTCCCCATCCGTTAAACTGTTAACCCGATACCAATAAGCCATTAAGCGTCGGTTTCGGTTCGGTTTTCGATTTCGGTTCGGTTTTGAACACCCCTATTCGTGGGTGTTTATGTTTTCAACCAATAAAATTCGAGATTCATCTATAGTGCAAAAACATATGAATACATACTGCAGGTACATTTGAATACATATATACATCTGAATACATAAATTATATTAATTAAAAAAATATATGAATACATTCATGGAATACAGCGAGATACAATGGAATACAATTAAAAAAAAAGACAATGAATACAATGAAATACATGGAAATACAGCGAGATACATTGAAATACACTTTTAAAAAGGTAAAAAAATCTTCAATTTGCTCAGCCCCAAACTCTGTCGTCTTTGTTCAAGAACAACCCTAATGTCGTCTCGTCGAGAGGGGCCGCGATTCTAACTCGAAACGTCATTGTTCCCGTTTCGATCAAGAACCCAATCCAAAGATATCTAAGAAGCACAATAGACCAGTCGAACTTTCCTCTTCTTCTTTGTCTCCTCCGCTACTCAATTTGCAACAAGCAGCCATAGACCTCATTCTATTACAACTTCTAGGTATCTGGAATTGAGAAAACGGTAATTTTGGTTTGGCGTGAGAAGAAAGAGCGGAGATTCGCCGTTGATGGTGGTAGTGGAGGAGATGCTTTCCAGGAGGAAGAATGATCGACGGATGAACTGATGAGAGAGAATCCATGAGTTTTATGGCTTTGAGAGAGAGAGGGTGGAGAAAAACCTGAAAGAATGAGAGAGAAAAATAATACAAAGCATCTTTTATGGCTTAAGGGTAGGAAGTGACCATAAATAGATATTTGGCAATAAAAATCAAAAGGTAGCTATGGAATATAATTTTTTAAAAGGGTGTTTATTTAAAATAAATAAGGTATCAACATTTGCTATAGGAGGTAAAAATTTCTACTACTAAATATAGCTTGGCCGCTAGGCCCATACCACATAAATGGTTGTGCAGGGCATAGAAAAAGTATATGGGCCAGCCCAATTTCATATGGGCTCTTCTCAAGAAAACTTCTTATGTTTTTATTTGACAAGTAACAGGTAGTTTATAAGAACTTGTTACTAATAGCGCGGCTAACCGCTTTTAGGCCTGTAATTGAGAAGTAGCCACTATTATGGCGTTTCAAATTCCCCGTGTTAAACTCAAAATGGCTATTTGTGAATTTTATTCCTTTTGAAAAACCAAATTGAAAGTCAAATTTTGACACTTATACTTCAGACTCAGTTATTTACCATCCATTGACAAGATATTTAGAATAGAGATTTTTTCCTTCATATACAATATTTGAAACTTATTTATCAAAATTATCCTAATTTTGTATATTACCCGCCCTAAATAAGGATTACTTACAAATTATATACAATCCATTGTTAACGCCTTAAATTAGGAGATTTAGTTATATATTTTTCCTATTTACTCTACTCTTTTCTTTCCATGTTCTCTGCCACCTACTCAGTTACATCTCCTTATCATTGGCAACCCCAATCTCCTCCTGTCCATAATAAGCTATAGAAAAACTAAAATCCCTTATTTAGATGATTGTTATTTGATTCATAAATTGCAGGTTTCTAGGAGAGAAGGCTAGATTGGAAATCATTAAGAATGCCTCTCATGTACCCCCAACTAGAACAGGGAGGGAAGTTCAATAAAATCGTTAAGAATTTCTTGTGCAGTTCAGATGAATATGTATTAGACGCTTTGTTTATGTTCCTTTTCTTACAAGGTCAATTACTAATTGAGAAGACTTAGGTCAATTACTAATTATGAACATTTAGATGCAAAGGAAAGCTCTACGTACTAACTTTAGAAACAATAATTCTACTCTCTATCTCTACTTGGAATAATATTATGTGACACAACAGTTAAGCCTTCCTCACTACTTGTCTTTATAGTTTTTCTCAGTTCATCCCCATTCAACATGGTCTCATAACAATTCAAAATCCCAGCAACTTCCTTGTTGTAACTAGAATTTGCAATGTAATTCATGCCCAAATTCTTTTCCTTTGGTCCAATTTTATTAGAAGTAGACCTAGGTTGCCGATCTTGCAACTACAACATCATACAACTTAAAGCATAATTGAGCAGATTCAAAGTTTTAGTAGATTTCAAATTAAATTCAATCGCCCCCAAACTTCGGATTCAACTTTGTATTAGTATTTCTAACAAGAATCTATGCTACCCGATTAATTTCTCATACAAAATTCAAATCTCACATAAAACTCAGTTTTTTCGAAGTCCGACAATGACGCTTTTATTGTAAAATTCAAAATTTCTCCACCAAAATCATTCAGTTCCCATCAATATTCAAGTTTTTTTCGTTCAAACAAATATGAATCAGTGCACATGAGTCTATTTGGAATTCATTCTCTACTTTTCTTTCCTTAATAAATCAACTGAGAAAAGAACAATGTATGGTACATCAACATACAAATTTAAAAAAATCGTATAAATTTCATGCAAATTTAAATATTTACAACAACATACATAGTAAAAATAAACTTCATACAACTAATTATATAGTATACAACTTATTTTACAACTTATCTACAACTTTCATACATTATTTTTACCCAGTTAAATACAACTACAACATCATACAACTTAAATACAAATTTTATACAATATGTCTTTTGTATGTATTTTGTATATATTTTGTATGTAGTGTGTGCTTCTTCCTCTCTAAAATTCTAATCAAAACTTTATCTCTTAATACAATTTTGATACATATCAACAACTTTATGTAAAAAGATAGTATTGATAACTTAAGTACAAATTTTATACAACGATTCATACATTATACAACTATTTTTCAACTTTCATACAATATTTAAATAAACAAATATATAACTACAACAGAATACAATTTACATACAATTATAATATAACTTAACTACAATTTCGTAAGCATATTGTAATGTCATGTGTTCTTCTTCTTCTTCTTCTTCTTCTTCTTCTTCTTCTTCTTCTTCTTCTTCTTCTTCTTCTTCTTCTTCGAGTTTCAATTTGAAATTCGGCCAAAATCAAGTCTAATCTTCACCAAACACCCTCAAGATTGAGATATAAACTCTAAACAATATTCCCAATTATTTGTAACAACACCCAATCCAAACAAGTAATGGTTTTTGAAAACCCAAATTCGAATTCACAGCTTCAAAGCTTTTTAATGGCTGTCAGTGGTAGAGAGTCAAACACCTTCAAAATTTATTGATTGACAATTTCAATTTGAACACTAATTGTGTAACATGAAAGAAAATTACTAAGTTAAAACTCTATAGTGAAACGATTGAAATCCATTGGTGAATTCCATTAAAAATATATACAACATGAAATGATAAAAAGTAGAGAACATTGGAGGAAGAAAAAATGGGGAAAGAATAGAGATGAGAGAGAGAGAGAGAGTAGGAGAGAGAAAGCGTATGAGAGAGAAAGAACAAGGATGAGAAAGAACTAATTCCTTATTCAATTCTTAATATAAGGGGTTACTCATTTAAAACTAATTTGTATATAATTGATAAATTGTAAATGACCATGTAATTAAGTTAAAATTTGATCAGGGAGGATAATAAAGCTTAATATATAGTATAGAAAGATAAAAATCCCTTTAGAATATTGCGTTTAATGACCCTATTTTCGACATTTTGCAATCCCTAGACCCTTGATCTTAGGGTGGATTGTCTTGCGTAACAACTGCACTCACAAGTTAGTTTGTGAACAAAAGTGTAATTATCTTCAAAATAAAACAAAATCAAGAGATGCACTAGCTCAACGATATATAAAAAAGGGTACATTTTTATTTAACACCAGTAAATTTGTCCGCGCTTCGCGCGACATAGAGAAATATAATAATTACTCTTCTTTTGTAAAAATAAATCGATATCAAGATAAAATTTGTATATACATAAAGTTAATTTCTCAAATAGTCATTTAATTTGGTGATTTTACCTAGCAAAATTACTTTTCTTTGTTTTATGACAAAAAAGACTCTAACTATTCATTTACTTCTCCAAAGTCATACACCACAATAAAAGCCACTTTTTATAGAAAAATATAATTTTACCCATGTCAATAACCATGCGATGTTAGCGGTGAAAGAAATTAAAATTAAGATTCAAATCGCTAAAAATAAAATTTTGAAGCAATTAGAAATAAAATAGTAGAAGAAAAAATATATTATAAACTCGGTATATTTTTTAATATTAAGCTATTTATTATAAAATATTTATTTAACATTAATTATTTTTTAAAATTCGCATTCCACTATCAATTTTGTACCACAAATTCTCAAAGACCAAACGAATTAATTTTTAATTTATTTTATTTGATAAATCTTTAAAGAATTATGATAAAAGTATTTTTGTGTTTTGTTTTCAATATTAGGTAACAAAAAATAATATGTTTTATAAGATATTCCGACATTAGGCATCTGAAACTTTCATGGATAGATTTTTTATTTATTATGAATTTACTGATATAAGTAAAATTATCTTTTTCTATTAAAAATGACTTTTATGGTGGTGTATGACTATTAGAGAAATAAATAAATAGTTTGGAAACTTTTTTGTGATAAAACAAAGAAAGGTTTTGGTAGGTAAATTCATCAACTTGAGTGTCACGACCTAAAATCTCACCACAGGAGTCGTGATAGCACCTTATCTCTAAGATTAGGTAAGCCGATTTCCATTGCATTTTTGAAGCCATTTAATAAAAAAAATAAGTAACCAAAACTAACATCGAAAATAATTACAATATACAACCTCCCAAGACTGGTAGTACTGAGTCACGAACTCTAACTGAATACATAGAATGATCACGAGGACCGAATATACAACACTGTTTGATTACAAGTTAACAGTACAATGAAATGAAAGGACTCCAAGGGACTGCGACGACCAAGCAGCTCTACCTTGAATCCTTACGATCTCGCTTTAACTCTGTTCAAGTCCGTTATCTTCAATACCTGGTTTTGCACAAAAATGTGCAGAAGTGTAGTATTAGTACACCACGGTCGGTACCCAGTAAGTATCAAGACTAACCTCAATGGAGTAGAGACGAGGTACAGTCAAGACACTCACTAGTCTAATAACCTGTGCAATATATATTATACAAAATAATAGGAAACAAATAGCAATAAGGGCAGGATAAAACAACCAGTGATATGCACAACAGACAATAAAAATACCATTAATATTACTCAATAATTAATAAACACAATTACACCAAATTAAATCAAGTCCTTCAAATAAATGTCTTTCTCATATAATTCTTCCAGATAACTCTCTTTCAAATATAATTTTCTCAAATAATTATTTTTCAAATATAATTCTTTTCATAAATCTTTTCAAATATAATTTTCTCAAATAAATATCTTTCAAATACAATTCTTTCATTTAATACTTTCTAAGTAAAAATCCTTCAAAATAAATATTTTGAATATAATTCTTTCAATTAAAAAGTCACAATGTGACACCTCATTTCATAATCATAAAAATACGGGTCTCGCCTCTTTTACATATTTTCACGGTACCTCGTGCCCATAATTAAATCATCATATTTCCTCGGCACCTCGTGCCCTCATTTCATATCTCAACTGCACGGACAATTCACATGCCAATTATCATTATCATTTCATCACAGCACCCCATGCCCACATTTCATATCACAACTTCACGGACAATTCGCGTGCCAAATATCCTCATTATTTACTCATGGCACCTCGTGCCCACATTTTATTTTATAAACCACTGGCAATAGCCACATGCTCTCAATTGCAACATAAATCAGATTGTTATCAATTTACCAACAACAAGACAAATTGCACAAGGTATAAAAATAAACACAAAAAAATCACAACATCACATGAAAATTATCAACACCACAACCCCACATCATCACATATCGTACCTAACAATAGTCACCATTATCGCTCATATTGCCGCCCTTATCGCTCCTATAGCCAACCTTATCGCTCCACCCAGACAATATCAATAGCCACCCTTATCGCTCCTATTTTCACCCTTATCACTCCTTTAGCCACCCTTATCGCTCTGTCCAGACAAAATACCAACAAACACAACGACAGTAAAATGCCACCCTTATGCCCACATAATATCAACAGTGAAATGCCACCCTTATATATTCAAAATAACAACAGTGAAATGCCACCCTTATATCCTTAAAATAACAACTCACACAACCCAATGGCCATAACCAAATTTCAAAGATATAACCAAATCAATAAATTTCACAACAAATAGCCGAAGGCTCCACACAATGTGTATAACACCACAAAACAATCAACAGAGATAAATATTATTCAGCATAAATTAAAGCCTTCATTAATCCAAATTTAGATAATTATATTGACGCTTCTTCTTAAACTTTCTTAATTAATTATTTGCATAGGAAAAATTTAAAATAAAATTAAATTCCCAGAATTATCAAACCAAAGAACTCACGGAATTACATAAATATTAAAATAACAATCACATCAAATTGTTATATAAAAACAAGTTCAACCAACAAGGATTTAGGCATGGCAAATAGATGATTAAATAAATGCCAACAATTATCCAATTTACTACACAATATGTCTAAGACTTAAACCCAATATATTTTGCACATACAAGCCTGAGTACGTACTCGTCACCTCGCGTACACGACTTTTCACATTTCACAAACGGAACATAAGACTCGATGCCTAAGTGGTAATTCCCCCACTCGAGGTTAAGCAAGACACTTACTTTTTTTAAGTTAGGCCGATATTCCAAAATAGCCTTCTTGCTTGAATTGACCTCCGGACAGCTCAAATCTATCCAAATTAATTGTATAACTTTATTAAAATTAATCAAAAATAATTACGGATAATAATATGTCGACTTAAAAATTTATTCCAAAAAGTAAACAAAAGTCCCGCCCCTCGGAACCCGATATAATTTTTATGAAATCCGAACACCCATTCCGATACGAGTTCAACCATACCAATTTTATCGAATTCCAATAACAAATCGACCTCCTAATCTTAAATTTAAACCAAGAGAGTTTTCTAAATTTTTTTAACCCAATTCACTAATTTAGTGATAAAAACAATAATAGATTCATGTAATTTAACCAAAATCAAGTTAGGAATTGTTACCCCAATGTTTTCCTTGAAAACCTCTCGAAATATCGCCTCACCCGAACTTTCTTGGTCCAAAAATGGAAGAATGACACGAATTTGGACTTTATTCTACTGCCCATGGGTTTGTGCTTCGCGTTCGCGGAGAACAAATTCTTCAAAAGTCATTTTCAAACTCTTCTTAGACAGCCTCTAGTATAATGATCATAACTTTTTGTAGCAAACTCCAAATGATGAATGGTTTGACTTTATGAAAACTAGACTCCAAAGACTATAACTTTAATTTGTTTCTCTTCTCCCAATTCCTTATATATTACGAGATATAAGCTTCCAAAGTCAGCCCTGTGCAACAGAGATTTCCAAACTCTTCCCGGACAGCCTATAGTGTATCCACCATAACGTTTTGTACACAACTCCAAATGACAAATTGTTTACCTTTCTGAAAACTAGACACAAAACTGCTACAACTTTTAATTTTGGATCATCACCAAATTCTTATAGATTGCAAAATATCAGCCTCTAAAGTCAGACGACGAACAACAAAATTTCCTTATTCGCGAACGCGAGAACCTCTTCGCGAATGCGAAGAACAAAGTCCAAGCAAAATCCTTCGTCGCGAACGCGAGAGGCTCCTCGCGAACACGAAGAACAACACCAGAACCAGCAACTAGCAGCATCAAAACACCCAAACTTGGTCCGGAACCACCCCTAATCAAACCCGAGGCCCCCTGGGACCTCGTCCAATCATACCAACCAGTCCCAATACATAACACGAATATGCTCGAGTCCTCAAATCACATCAAACAAAATCAAAGCCACGAATCATACCCCAATTCAAGTCTAATGAACTTTAAAATTTTAAATTCTATATCTTGTACCGAAACACATCAAACCATTCTAGAATGACTTCAAATTTTGCACACAAGTCATAATTGACATAATGAAGCTATTTCAATTTTCAGAATCGGATTCCGGCCCTGATATAAAAAATTCAACCCCCCGGTCAAACTTTCTAAAAATTCATCTTTCGCCATTTCAAACCAAATTCCTCTACGGACCTCTAAATAAATTTCCGGACACGCTCCTAAATCCATAATCACCATACGGAGCTATTGACATCATCAAAATTTCATTCCGGAGTCGTCTTCACACAGTTTCGACTACGGTAAAAATTCTAAGACTTAAGTTTCCGTTTTTGGGACCAAGTATCCCAAATCACTCCAAATCATCCGGTAACTGAATTCAACCACGCACACAAGTCAATACACATAATAAGAAGCTGCTCAGGGCCTTATACCGCCAGACGGGGCTTAAATTCTTAAAACGACAAGTCGGGTTGTTACATTCTCCACCTCTTAAACAAACGTTCATCCTCGAACGTGCTAATAATTATTCTGAGGTTATCGAATTGATGATTTTTACTGTTACACATATACTCACGGTTGGTTCCACGTTACCGCATTTGAGATAAGTCCGACAACATCATCTCACTTGAGATTATTTCTTTTATCCATATTTGTAAACTTTAAGGCCATTTTCTTACGCTCTAATATTTTCAAAAGGCATAATTTCTCACAACAACACACAGTATTAGTCTCAATTGGCCATAAAAACTCGTGCCTATGCACATATAAATTTTCTCAACAGTGTTGAAGTAATTCAAAACTTTCTCTGGGGTGCTATATTATTCCCCGCTTAGGATCATTCTCCCTCAAACACATAACATAATTTATCTCTTCCTTTGCAAATCTCAATACCCCAAATTTTACTAACTCCCAAATGTTTCAGAAATATCGGCAGAGTCTCCCCTGTAATTGGGCCTATCCACATGCGAGAGTAACACCCAAACAACTCCTAACAACATATCCACAACCCAATAAAATACCACAGGGTATATATCAAATACATTAATCTCAGCATTGCCTTATCATAATGATATCACGACTTGAAGCACATCATATGTATGCTCATCACCACATCTCTGGTCTTAAAAGTTGTTCATAATTAATTCCAGCATCATCAATTAATCTCATATTAACCATCACCTCATTTCGAATTTTCACAATACTGTCAAGAGAATGTGAGGCATGAAGACCTCATGATTACTTACTCGGATTAATTAGTCATATTTAACGCTACCTGGCACTCACCTCATAGGCTAAAACTCAATATTTACAGCACGAAAATGGCTGAATATGAACAGAAAATATACATGCATTATTAAATAAGCCTAACAGGCATGACTCCCTATTAATATTATTGCACAAATTAAATTTCACAAGAAAAATTTTTTAAACTCATAAATATTTTACCACAAGGACCTCGTCCTTACATAACTTCCACCGCGACTTGTAGCCCGATTTAAATATTTCACATCATGTAAAAATATGAGGATCTAGTCCTCAAATCCGAATCACAATTATGTTGCACATTATGCCAACTGAAATTTTCAATTTCCTTTATTACTTCTTTTTAATACATTTCATAAATAATTTTCATAACATATAATAAACCCTCATACCGGTAGGGCGTATAATTTATAAAAATTGGAATCAATTATTCTGAAACATATTAAACCCACTGTAATGAATAATAAAAATTACTTTTGGACTTATAGAGCTCAAAGGTGTACAGAAATAAAATAACAAACACATGCTCACATCTTTAAATCTCCCAACAGGGATAAACATATAAGTGAGTCACAAATTTACGAAGCTCACCCATAAGTGGAGCATAATAGGAGGACTCTCCTCAATATTCAGAACCGAATCGAATTAAGGAAAATATCCTTTTATAATAAAAATCAGGATCGTACCTGTAACGACACCATTTGGTGTATTGGCCTCAGCCAAATCATAGGGATTAAATCAACGGGTCGGGCCTCCACCTCTTAGGCGCTACCCGCTTGTCCTTCACCTCTAGCTGACTGTGCACGTGGAGTATCGACTGGAATAAAGCTTGTAGCTGGAGTGTTCTGATGAAATCCACCCATTCCAAGTCTGGGACAATCTCTCATGATATGCCTAGTATCACCACACTCATAACAACCCCTCTGAGGTCCCGGGTGCTCGTACTGAGTCTGTGCCGGATAACTGGAATAACCACTGTAAGAATCTCGTGTCAGTGGTGCACTGTAAATTGTGCGGACTGAGCTGACCGACTGATCGAGCCTCCACTATAATGGGTCATAGCTAAAGAGTAAAATCCACTGAACCCTCCAGATCTTTGAGATATTTTGGCCTCCTTAGACTCTCTTTCCTCGCCTAAAACACCCTCAATCTTTCTTGCAATCTCCACTACTTGTTGAAATGGAGTATCAGTTTGCAATTCTCGAGCCATGCATATTTTAATATCATAATCGAGCCCCTCAATGAATCTGTGGACCCGTTCTCTGATTGTAGGAACTAAGATAGGTGCATGACGGGCTAACATACTGAACCTAATAGCATATTCTGATACTGTCATAGTGCCCTGACGCAACCGTTCAAACTCTGTGCGCCACGCATCTCGGAGAGTCTAGGGAACAAATTCTTTCAAGAATATTTCTGAAAATTGAGCCCAAGTTGGTGGTGTTGCATCGACTGGTCTACCTTCTTCATAGATTTGCCACCACCGATACGCTGCGCCTGATATTTGAAATGTAGTAAAAGCAACTCCGCTCACCTCTACAATACCCATGGTGCGGAGAATACGGTGACAATTTTTTAGAAATTCTTGGGCATCCTCTGTAGCTGTGCCACTGAAAGCAGGTGGACTATACCTCTTAAACCTTTCAAGTATCTTTTGTTCTTCTTCTGATGCCTCGGGCCTGACCTCAGTCCGAACCGGAATAACAGGTTGTACCGGTGCTACACCCGAAACCTGACCAATGTGAACCTTCTGCTCTGGAGTTGTGGTACGAGTGGGAGCTACTCCCCCAATCTATGGAATATTTGGTGCAACAGAAATCAATCCCGCCTGAGTTAATGTACCAAACATACTCAGGAGCTGTGCTAAAGTTTCCTGAAGTCCGAGGATAACAACAGGTGCTTCTGGTACCTGTCCCCCAATTGGAGCTACTAGTGGCTCATCAACTGTTGTTCTGACAGGTGCTCTAGTCGCAACACGTGCCCTTCCTCGTCCTTTACCTCGGCCCCGACCTCTTGCAGTCCTAGCAGTATGTGTAGATGTCTGGTCAGCTAACCCAGTAGCACGTGTCCACACAATCTGTGAGATAATGGAGATACAAAGGTTCAAATTCCAAATTCAACAAATTTTGCACGACAGGAATGAAAGAAATGGAAATTTTCTAACAGTTATGTAGCATCTCCAAGATAAGTATAGACGACTCTGTACTGATCCACAAGACTCTACTAGACTCGTTCGTGACTCATAGAACCTATGAACTTAGAGCTCTGATACCAACTTGTCACGACCCAAAATCCCACCACAGGAGTCGTGATGGCACCTAGTCTCTACGACTAGGTAAGCCAATTTTCATTGCATTTTTGAAGCCATTTTTAAAAAAAAAATAAGTAACCAAAACTAACCGCGGAAATAATTACAATATACAACCTCCCAAGACTGGTAGTATTGAGTCACGAACTCTAACTGAATACATAGAATGATCACGAGGACCGAATATACAACACTGTTTGATTACAAGTTAACAGTACAATGAAATGAAAGGACTCCAAGGGACTACGATGACCAAGCAGCTCTACCTTGAATCTTTACGATCTCGCTTTAACTCTGCTCAAGTCCGTTATCTTCAATACCTGGCTCTGCACAAAAATATGCAAAAGTGTAGTATGAGTACACTACGGTCGGTACCCAGTAAGTATCAAGACTAACCTCAATGGAGTAGAGACGAGGTACAGTCAAGACACTCACTATCTAATAACCTGTGCAATATATATTATATAAAATAATAGGAAACAAATAGCAATAAGGGCAGGATAAAACAACCAGTGATATGCACAACAGACATTAATATTACTCAAAAATTAATAAACACAATTACACCCAATTAAATCAAGTCCTTCAAATAAATATCTTTCACATATAATTCTTTCAAATAATTCTCTTTCAAATATAATTTTCTCAAATAATTATTTTTCAAATATAATTTTTTAAATAAATCTTTTCAAATATAATTTTCTCAAATAAATATCTTTCAAATACAATTCTTTCATATAATACTTTCTAAATAAAATTCTTTCAAAATAAATATTTTGAATATAATTCTTTCAATTAAAAAGTCACCATGTGACACCTCATTTCATAATCATAAAAATACGGGTCTCGCCTCTTTTTCATATTTCTACGGCACCTCGTGCCCATAATTAAATCATCATATTTTTCCGGCTCCTCGTGCCCTCATTTCATATCTCAACTACACGGACAATGCACATGCCAATTATCATTATCATTTCATCACAACACCCCGTGCCCACATTTTATATCACAACTTCACGGATAATTCACGTGCCAAATATCCTCATAATTTACTCACGACACATCATGCCCACATTTTATTTTATAAACCGCCTGGCAATAGCCACATGCTCTCAATTTCAATATAAATTAGATTGTTATCAATTTACCAACAACAAGACAAATTGCACAAGGTATAAAAGTAAACACAAAAAAATCACAACATCACATGAAAATTATCAACACCACAACCCCACATCATCACATATCGTACCTAACAATAGCCGCCCTTATCGCTCCTATTGCCGCCCTTATTGCTCCTATAGCCACCCTTATCGCTCCGCCCAGACAATATCAATAGCCACCCTTATCGCTCCTATTTCCACCCTTATCACTCGTATAGCCACCCTTATCGCTCTGCCCAGACAATATTCCAACAAACACAATGACAGTAAAATGCCACCCTTATACCCACATAATATCAATAGTGAAATGCCACCCTTATATATTCAAAATAACAACAGTGAAATGCCACCCTTATATCCTCAAAAAAATAACAGTGAAATGCCACCCTTATATCCTCAAAATAACAACTCACACAACACAACAATTTATACGAAAAATTATCACGACAACATAACAAAATCAATTCATATCACAATTTGCCCAATGGCCACAACCAAATTTCAAAGATATAACCAAATCAATAAATTTCACAACAAATAGCCGAAGGCTCCACACAATGTGTATAACACCACAAAATAATCAACAGAGATAAATATTATTCAGCATAAATCAAAGCCTTCATTAATCCAAATTTAGATAATTATATTAACGCTTCTTCTTAAACTTTCTTAATTAATTATTTGCATAGGAAAAATTCAAAATTAAATTAAATTCCCAGAATTATCAAACCAACGAACTCACGGAATTACATAAATATTAAAATAATAATCACATCAAATTGTTATATAAAAACAAATTCAACCAACAAGGATTTAGGCATGGCAAATAGATGATTAAATAAATACCAACAATTATCTAATTTACTACAGAATATGTCTAAGACTTAAACCCAATATAATTTGCACATACAAGCCCAAGTACGTACTCGTCACCTCGCGTACACGGTTTTTCATATTTTACAATCGGCACATAAGACTCGATGCCTAAGGGGTAATTCCCCCACTCGAGGCTAAGCAAGACACTTACTTTTTTGAAGTTAGGCCGATATTCCAAAATAGCCTTCTTGCTTGAATTGACCTCCGGACAGCTCAAATCTATCCAAATTAATTGTATAACTTCATTAAAATTCATCAAAAATAATTTCGGATAATAATACGTTAACTTAAAAATTTATTCCAAAAAGTCAACAAAAGTCTCGCCCCTCGGAACCCGACATAATTTTCATGAAATCCGAACACCCATTCCGATACGAGTTCAACCATTCCAATTTTATCGAATTCCAATAACAAATCGACCTCCAAATCTTAAATTTAAACCAAGAGGGTTTTTTAAATTTTTCAACCCAATTCATTTATTTAGTGATAAAAACAATAATAGATTCATGTAATTTAACCAAAATCAAGTTAGGAATTCTTACCCCAATGTTTTCTTTGAAAAACTCTCAAAATATCGCCTCACCCGAACTTCCTTGGTCCAAAAATGGAAGAATGACACGAATTTGGACTTTATTCTACTGCCCAGGGGTTTGTGCTTCGCGTTCGCGAAGAACAAATTCTTCAAAAGTCATTTTCAAACTCTTCTTAGACAACCTCTAGTATAATGGTCATAACTTTTTGTAGCAAACTCCAAATGATGAATGGTTTGAGTTTATGAAAACTAGACTCCAAGGACTATAACTTTAATTTGTTTCTCTTCTCTCAATTCCTTATATATTACGAGATATAAGCTTCCAAAGTCTGCCCTATGCAACAGAGATTTTCAAACTCTTCCCGGATAGCCTATAGTGTATCCACCATAATTTTTGGTACATAACTCCAAATAATAAATTGTTTACCTTTTTGAAAACTAGACACAAAGGGCTACAATTTTTATTTTTGGATCATCTCCAACTTTCTTATAGATTGCGAGATATCAGTATCTAAAGTGAGACGACGAACATCAAAATTTCCTTCTTCGCGAACTCGAGAACCTCTTCGCGAACGCGAAGAACAAAGTCCTAACAGCAAAATCCTTCTTCGCGAACGCAAAGAACAACACCAGAACCAGTAACGAGCAGCATCAAAACACCCAAACTTGGTCCGGAACCGCCCCGAATCATACCTGAGGCCCCCGGAACCCCGTCCAATCATACCACCCAGTCCCAATACATAAGACGAATCTGCTCGAGGCCTCAAATCACATCAATCAACATCAAAGCCACGAATCATACCTTAATTCAAGCCTAATGAACTTTGAAATTTTAAATTCTATATCTTGTGCCGAAATACATCAAACCAATCTGGAATGGCTTCAAATTTTGCACACAGGTCATAATTGACATAACGAAACTATTTCAATTTTCAGAATCGGATTCCGGCCCCGATATCAAAAAATCAACCCCCCGGTCAAACATCTCAAAAATTCATCTTTCGCCATTTCAAGTCAAATTCCTCTACGGACCTCCAAATAATTTTTCGGGCATGCTCCTAAGTCCATAATCACCATACGGAGCTATTGACATCATCAAAATTCCATTCCGGAGTCGTCTTCACACAGTTTCGACTACGGTAAAAATCCTAAGACTTAAGCTTCCGTTTTGGGGACTAAGTATCCCAAATCACTCCAAATCATCTGGTAACTGAATTCAACCACGCACGCAAGTCAATACACATCATAAGAAGTTGCTCAGGGCCTTATGCCGCCAAGCGGGACTTAAATTCTTAAAACGACAAGTCGGGTCGTTACATTGGATGACCATTTAGGGAATTAACTCCATTTACATGCATACAAAATCAGTTTTATAAATTGATTAATCACAAAATTTTATACTTTTTCCAATTACTTCAACATTCTCTATATCATCAATGACATAAATAACAGACAACGTGAACAAAAACCTTCATATTATAATATGTTTAACGTAAAGTTGGACAACACATTTAATATGACCCTACCTATCGAAATTTTAGTCTTCTCAAAACCACTTATATGTCTGTAATTTATTTCAGAATATTATTTCAAATAACCTTTAGCTTTTCTTAGTACTATTATAGAACTCTAAGAAAAAGCATTATACTAAATTCTTCAAAAATCTACAAAAGTATACAAAATTTAGTTTTGTAACGTGTAGACTAAGAAATGTTAATTAAAAGAAAAAAAAAGGAAAAAAATGTTAATTCAGATAAACAATTATAACATGCATTTCTGATTTTTAGAACATAGTAATGAAAGTTTTTCGCATGAAGCTATTTATCAAACATACCTTCCCGCAGCACATTCATTATGTTGTAAATTTGCTTGTCTGCTTTTGCTTCACGTGCATTCAGATAATATTTTCTATGAAACTTGAGAGCAGAAGCAATATTATCTCAATACCAGATTTACGCTTCAAGAAAATACCAATATGAAATGCTGGCTAGTTTAAGAGAGAAAAAAGAGATGTAAATAGCATACTCCATCTTCTATGAATCTGATGATGTGATTGAGGAATGAAGAGAGCACAATCACAAAGTAAAATCTAAAATGAAGAGAAACAAATACAAAATTATTTAGGAAATACAACTCTAATAAAATCCATGTCTATTAGAGCAAAACAAACCCGAGAAAGAGAGCTACGGAGAACACAAAAGGTGAAGAAAAAGTAATTGATCCATAATATATATATATATATATACACTTGAAAGGAATTAGATAGCCAAATTCGTAACATAAGAGACATGAGGGATCAGTCACTTCCCTTTTCTTTTATTGCATCATTCAATTCAATTTAATGATTAGAAAACTGAAAATAATAAGTGGCACAGTTTTGCATACTTAAGGTTGCTAGAACGTGGAATTAAGACATTAAAAAGGCCTAAACAATTGAATATGAAAAATAAAAAAAGTAAAAAAATGAGAAAAAAGATAAATAGAGTTCTTGGCCTAAGAATAGTGTCAAGTCATCACTATTATTCTCAGCTTTATTATATATATAGATTTATGATAACTTTTTTTATAGAAGCATTTCGGTAATACTCCCTCCGGTCCACAATAAGTGACCAATTTGTCTTCGACACACCCATTAAAGAAATACAAAATTCTAGACAAAAATAGTTAGTGTGACCAAATTATCCTTAATTAAATATTGCATCATAGTTAATGTGATGAGTAAAATACTTTTTAGGGATACGTACATAAGAGTATTTTTGGAAAAGCAAATTGAATTTTTTCTTGATTACATAAATGGACACTTATTTTGGACCAAAATAAAAAGGCAAATTGGTCACTTATTGTGGACCGGAGGGAGTATTATTTTCAATTGTTTATGTTCTATTTTAAACTATTTAATTTAAATAATGATAATCTTAAATCTTATTTAATCAATAAATGCAAAATTGTGTTGGATAAATGAGCTGCGAGGAGTATATGTGTAACTGTGTAAGCAAGAAGAACTAAATAAATCTACCTCTGTTTTTATACTTGTTATGTGGGATGGGGTGAGAAATAATATAGGTATATATTATTATGCGCAAAATAATAATGTATCGATTATTATGTGGTAAATGAGAATACAAGGAATGTTAAGTACGGATCACCTATTTTGTAAAGTATTTTACTCTATAGTGTATTATGTAGTGTAAGTTAAGCTTGATTATGCTGCCGACCAAATGGTACATTATTTATGCAAATATTACTTTTTCATGCCACCAACCAAATAATGTGTTGGTTATATGAATTTTATGTCGCCAATTAAACATTTTATTATTTTATACGTGATTTTATGTTTAAATGAAATTGTACAAAAGGACCCCTCAATCTCATTGTTGCCAAGATAAATTCTAGAAATCTATCAAAATAAAGCCAACCCCATCATAAGACTATATATCTTGATCTCTTCTTAATGATACCAATGCAGAAGACCAGAATAACCTCAAACACACCTACCGTCTGCCATTTTTCAAATTCCAGGTCCATTATCTCCTTGTTCTTTTAATTTCTTTAATCTACTTTAAGAATATCAGTTCACTTTAATTTATGACATCAAAAAATTAAATTCATAAAATTTGGTCACTACTGGTTTGCTAAATTTACTCTCTATTTAATTCCCCGATTCGTAAGGGGAAAAAAAGCTTTACTCCCATTAACCAAAAAATCTAAATAACAAATTCTTATGATATATTAATGTCCCAATTTATATGACTGTATTTTACTAGACACATAATTTAAGGAAAAAAGAAGTTTCCTCTACAAATATACTTTTGTTAAGGCAGTGAAGTAGTGGATAATCTCGAAAGACGTGGTTCACACTTTGGATAAAATTTGGTCACTACTGGTTATGTTATTTGCCAAGTTGCCACAAAAGACGTGGTTCACACAGGCCCTAAAGACAAGCAAATGATGAATATTTTGAGTAAAAATAGCACGAGCTAGTCACTTTTCGGATTGGTAATTGAAAAATAGCCAGTATTTGCAAAATCATTGAAAAATAGTCACTATTTTGTTGCAACACGGAAAGTTCCAGCATAATATACTGGAGATTGGTGCATATGTGTATGAACTTCCAGCATATTATGATGGAACTCCAGCAAACGGAAAGTTCCAATATAATATACTGGAGATTGGAGCACATGCAACATATTATGCTGGACCAGTATATTATGCTGGAACTCCAGTATATTATGCTGGAAGTTCACATGTAAAAAATTCGAACTCCGGTATATTATGCTGGAATATTTTTCGGATGTTGAACAGTGTTTTGGTTCAGATTTATCTTTACATGAAAAATGACTAAATTTTGATTACTTTTAAAATTGTGGCTATTTTTCAATTATCATATGTAAATCTGGTTCTTTTCCTTACCCGAATAAACAATGATAAATTGCCTATGGCTATATTATTTCCAACCTTTGCTTTAGGAACTTATTTTACAAAGACATAGAATACACACACGCATCAATCACGAGAATAACTACGCTCAGCCTCAAAAAAATTAAAATCTACTATGTGAAAATCTCCCTGAGATCGAAACCTCTCAAGAACATAGATGGATCATGAATTTAAATCAATAAATGCAAAGTACCACTGCATCTTAATCAGGCGACGTTTCCAATTTGTTAGGCAGTTTCAGATCCGGATCCCCTCCTCTATAGAATCTCTCTAATTCCAAAGGTGCAAGTCTAATTTAATGATATATGTTATTTTTCAAATCCAAAGGCCAAGACTAAATCAATCCCTAAACTATGGTTAAAACTAAATATTCCTATAATTTAACCTTTTCTTATATGTAGAATCCTTTACTTATAGGGACAGTGGCGGACCAATTATTTTATACAAGCGGATTCAATCTTAGAAATATATAAATTTAGTAGTAAAATAGTAGTTATCAAGTAGGTTCAAATAAAATATTTATGTAAAATTTATACAACTTTAATCCTAATTTATACATATACACAATATTATTTTTTTGTGAAGCGGGTTCAATTGAACCCGCTGTCCACCACTGTACATGGATATTGGGATACTGTACCGGCAAAATCAAATTCTTTCATGAATTTTTTATTTTTATTATTTTTCATGAATCAAATATCCAAATTGTTAAAAAAAAAATTCCCCAAATTTCAAATGAGATATTATTTTCATAGGCATCATAATTTTTTATTTTCACACGGACATTTTCATTTTTGTTCTTCCATCTGTTTTGTTTCTTTGAAACCAAATAAATATTTTTCTTTTGTAGTAGGCAATTGGTTGCATTGATAAACTTTTTTTAGTTGAAGTTAATGTGAAGAAGAAATAAATGGTTTAATATTTTGCTTTTTTTCATTCTCGCGCCAAAAAATCGTTTCCATTGATAAGAAAATATTTTGCCAATCAAAATGAAATTTTCTCTTTTCAATTTTGATACTAACTCAACAAGAGAATGTAGTTTAATTATGGTTTAGTCTAAATATATTTTGGCCCTTGGATATGAAAGATGACAAATGTCATTAAATTAGACATGCATTTATGAAAATGGAGAGATACTGTACATGAGATGAGCCAAATCGGCAGTTTTAGATAATGTGGTCATCTATATATCATTCTCCCAGACTCCCATTTAATCAAACATCCTTTATCTTTTCTTTCTTTTTTTTCTATATGGGAAAATGATATTTTTTAAAATTTATTGACTAAAGGTGGACCCATTAATAATGGAGAGAAAATATTATATAGGAAATCGAGCTTTTGGCAGATGAAAAAATCTACTCCTAAGTGACATGAAATGCAACCATTAATCTGCAAACTCTAGTTTCTGGTTATCTTTTCGTTAGTTGCCCAGTAGTTGAAAGGAACACTTGTATTTGTTTAACCATTTGTTTCTTCTAAAGTGAAGTCCCAAGGTATATATATACTAGCCATATTGTGATATTATTAATACTCGATATGCAAAGTCAAATATTTCTTGTTGCTTCCTTCTTCTTTTTTCTTACTTCTTTACAAAAGTCACTCATTGGTTAGGAAGGGTTCCTTACTTCTATTTACATTGAATTGTTTTTTATTGGACTTATAAAAAGTTAGTAAAAGCGAGTCGTCCGATCAAGAGTGCTTAGGTCTTAACAATTTGCATCCTAGTTGAGCCGAAACTGCTTTGGAAGCAGGATGCAAAAAGAACATTCAGTAATCTACAAAACGTTGGAACAAACAATACCCATATGAAAATTAACCCTTTCACTAGACTCGTTGAAAAGGTTAGCTACTATAAAAATCATCTAATTATGTTAGAATCACTTGACTAAGTAGTTTGACTTTAGCCGACGTCAAATTCATTAAGCATTAATACCCCAGTTTATTTCCTTAAAAAAATATTCAGTTTAAGTATTTGTTTGTCGTTAACATAAAGAAACCATATCTTTATGGAATCGTCATAAAGGAACCAAATCGAATCAATATTAGTATCATTTACTTTTGACAAGCAAATGATTGTAATCTCGAAGTTATATGAAAGTAGTTGAATAAAGCACATCGAATTTGTTATTTTTGGTTAAAACTATTATATTTATATAATGATGGGTTAAACCTAGTTGACGATAATCTATATTATATTAAAAACACGAACACCCTTAACGAAATGTTGTTTGCCTTTTTACATTGCGCGAGTTGAGGAATTAAAGTGAGGCATATTTTATTTAAATGCGATTTTAGTAATTTTTTACTTCTGCGCAATAAAATTTTATTTTTTGGCTTATTCATGAAATCGTTACTTAACTTATCAAATTTTCTTCAGCCCGCCTACAATTCTTGCCATTTGATTCTTCTTCTGCTGCTCACTGAGCCGAAATGTTTTAGGTGGTATTTATCCAAACTTCAAGCATATGTTAGATAAGTTTTTGCTTTTGTGTTCTTTTTAGTTTTTACCTTGTATTTACTTTAATAGTTATTTTCTATTTATTTTATTAGGCATACTTCTACGTAAATGTTCTGATTATTACATTGTAATGTACATGCTTTTAAATATATAATTCGAACATGTCAATATAGTCTTGATAAAAGTCTTACAAGTGTTATACTGCCCATGTTTTAAAAAGGGCATGAATATAATCTCTATCACAAGGATATGTTAGCCTAGAATCTACTCACGTTATTCTCTCTCTCAGGTATGAGATTTAAGGATAACCATTGTACATGCTATATTTTTGGCAACATGCTCGTTTTTCATAGACCTTATTTGAATTATGTAATATATCTGTAATTCCTTCAATGTCACAAACAAAGAAGCTCCTCCATTTCGAAAAATTATTAGAAATTTAAGCGTGCGATATTCTCCTAATTGTCTCCACACAAAATTCCAACTAAAGCATACAATTCCTTATAGCAGTTAAGAAACAGACATAATCGTAAAATTAAATATGATTTTACGGTTTCATGATATGAGTTTATGGTTCCATGACAAATCAATACCCTATACAAGAAAGACACAGGAGATTATAATCGATTAAAATTCAATATTCACCAATTTTAGAATTTAAAATTTTTTCTTAAACTTTTTTTTATGACTCAACCATATTTTAAAATACTAATATTTCTATGATTTTTAAAATTTTAGCACCTATTAAAATAGGGTGCACACGCAACGCGCGTACTCTATGACTAGTATCTCTAAATGCGGATCCTGAAAGTGTGGATAATGTGGTACAGATCTAACAGGAGATTGACAATAACATGCACTCAATATTCATAAAGTATGAGCAATAATGGAGGAGTAACTAGCAATAAATGATATTTAAGTAAATAAGATGAGTGATTAACCCAATAAAGAATAGACTAAATGATTGTTCCTCCTCACAGTGATGAGTGACAAATAAATGCTAGAATGTTCGAACTATTCTCGGATCTGATGGAAAAGTATGGAATAATATGAGATAATGTTTGTATCTTTGCTAGAGAGAGAATCTTTTTTAGAAAAATGTCCTTATCATCCCCTGTCCTTATATTTTGCCTTCTTTATATTAGATACATCCCTAGTAAATCCTAATAGTACATGTGCAGTATTTTATCCTATTCTAAAAAATAGCCGTTACGGTTTTTTCCGTGGATTTCGTACTCGACCATTATAAGCATCCCGACCACAAGTTTCGCCATTTCCTGATCGACCTCTACTGATTTTTTCACAATACTTTCTTGTGCCCTAAATGTTATGCGGTAGATTTCGACCTATGCAGAATTAGCATTGTCGAGTAGTGTCAGTACACTGCTCTTAATTTGATTTGCTGCTTTCATATCTCTCTTAATTAGTGTCTCTCTGCGGGGAAATCTCCGCTCGCTAATAACTGCAAACAATCCTTATGGTTTATTTTGATATTCGATAAGAATAATAATAAAAAGGTCCAAGTTAATTAGTAAGTTTATTAATAAAAGACTATTTGGTTTGATTCAGACAGCACTTGTTGGGAGGCTAACAAGGTGATAGACTTTGGTATTTGGGAAACTAACAAGGCTATAACTTTGGCAAAGCTTTGGTGTAGCAAACCTATAGCTAGGAATTATACGACAATACTCCTAGTCCGAATTTGTACTCTTTTTTGACCTCCGTCTTTTTACAGCCCGGTGCACTAAGCTCCCGCTATGCGCGGGGATCCGGGGAAGGGTCGGACCACAAAGGTCTATCGTACGCAGTCTTACCCTACATTTTTGTAAGAAGTTATTTCCACGGCTCGAACCCTTGACCTCCTGGTCACATGGCAACAACTTTACCAATTACGCCAAAGCTCCCATTCGACCTCCGTCTCAGTGCAATGTCGAATTAAGAGATCCAACATGAAGTGAAATGAGTAATATATTGGGAAATTCATTAATTAATTAAATCACATTATTTTGACGTGAAATAAATAGTAAATCTGAAAAGAATGAATCTTAAAGTAGGGATGCTGAAACCAAATCGAAAAGTCAAACCGATTAAAAAATCGATTAGGTTTGGTTTGATTAGGTTTGGTACTCAGTAAAAAAACCTGAACCAAATCGACATAAAAATATATAAATTATATATATACTTTTAAAACTTTATATAGAATTTGTAGCAACCCGAAAAATTTCGAAGTACTTAAGCGCTATTAAAAAATTTTTATGTGCGCTAATTATATTATTTTGTGTGCAGACGAGGACTATTAAGCATGAGATGAGAGGCGCAAGGTAGTTGTACTTGCTAGAACTGTATTAGAACATTGATTGAAGGGTGAAATATTAGAAGACATTTCAACCGTAGAGTGAACATGAAAGAGTAAAGTGCTAACTATAAAGATGTCGTAAGGGTGAAAAATAATGGCCCTTAGCAATATATGTTGCAGCTAGTAGCGGGGTGATACTTGGATACGAAAATGGACAAAGAAAGTTCCTACGAGTATAACCAACGTATCATATTGTCAGAATAATGAGCATATCGGTATAATGATGAAACAAAAGACAATGTATGATGAAGGATTGAATTGGTAAAATAGAGATTTCTTATTGGGGGATAAATAGCCCGTAAAATCAGGTGAGCATGTAAATGATTCGAGAAAAGTTATCCGAAATTTGAGTTAACTCTTTGAGTGGTAGGTAAGAGTTTCAAATTTTATTTGCTCCTAAGTGGGGAACGTCTGAGTAAGCAGATGACACCTTTAAAGGGATGGTTTATTAAAAAAAAAGATTATAGTTACTAAAAACAAGACGAAAGAGGTATTATCAGTAACCTTTATGATCAGAAGGGTACAATTTTCATGAAGTTCTTGTACGACAATTATAAACTCATTACGAGCAATAGTTACGATGTTCTACATCAGGGATGTATGAGCAATAGTTATGATTCAAGGATCTATTTAATAGGCAACTCGAATGTATTCCTACAACTTGGGGGCATGTGCGATTTGAATTAAATTCAAGTATTGCGGAGAACGAGGAAGTACTTTGAATTATACATGTAATTGTATAGAATAAGGGAGTACTTTTAATATATGCACACTTTGCACGGAATAAAATAGAAAGGGATAATGCAACGCTTATTCTTAAATAAGAAGAGACTTCTATACAAAAATAAAGTATGTTAGTAAAAAGTACGGGTTCAAAGAAGAGCACTAATATTAAAAGGGTGCAAGTACCATCGTGGTAACGATGACTCTTGAAAGTTTACAGGCTACAGTAGCGTGTCTATGGTGTGCATGAACATAAATGCAATCCCAAATTTGTGGCAGAAAAATATCACAAGATACTCAATGGTGTCAAGGAATTGGTAAAAGTTAAGAAATAAAACTAAAACACGGATGTCCGTGAGTAGATGGCAAACTAGTGTCATGAACTCAAACGAAGTGAGTTGAATTATTTTTAGAGCAAACTTGTTGGTAACAATAGTTATCAAGTTATGGATCTAATATGACCTCTAAAGGTATGAGCGAAAGTGGGGGTATGAAATTATCATATGATGGATAAATCTGAGACAAATGCCTTATTAATCTTTGGAAGGAATAAAAGAATATTCCAAAATAGTTTTGATGATTAGAGAATATTAAAAGTCTTAAGTGGGAAAATTTTTCCTAGAAATAAGACTCAAAAAGGGCAACAGAAAAATTTGAAAGTATTGGTTATAAGAAAATTTTGAGACTATGAGTCGGAAGGGATAAGTTTACAGGTACCAAGTGGACAATATTATTTTCTCTCACCAAGCATGAGCCATAGCTTCGAGGAAGATGAGAATTTAGGCAGCATGAAAATGTGCCATTCAACATTATGAAATCTGTAAAAGTTCCAATCATAGAGAGATTTTAGTTTACATAAAGATACTTTTCAGGTACAAGTTGACGTCTTCAAGATGAAGAACTACAAATATGTTCAGTAGTGTTATGGGTACTATGTCGAGTGGCTATTATTAATATTCAGCAGTATGCAGGTATGTAAATACTCAAAGTGCAAAGTATATATTTGATGCACTTATGGTATATGTAAGGTCGTGTGGGGTCTAAAGAGTTCATCATATTCTATAATTCTGGTTGTTGAGCGATATTGTTATTGGTGCCCTTGTGGGGGCTTGTTTTGTATAGGTTAAAGTTTTTGGATAGTCCTAGTTATAGGAAAAACTCTGCCAAATTTTTTAAGAATTTGTAAAGATAGCCAAATTTTGAGAGCCATAAGTAAGTTGAGATTTTGAAAAGAAAGCATAAGACCCTTGTAGTCATAAGTGCCTATGCATAATGGTTGGAGGTAAAATGATGGTAACTCTATTCTTAGAAGTTACTTATAAAATATTCGAGGACGAATGTTCTTAAGTGGGGTAGAATGTAGCACCGCAGAAAATTTCGAAGTATTTAAGCGCTATTAAGAAAAGTTGATGTGCGCTAATTATATTATTTTATATGCATACGAGGACTATTAATATGATGGATATCAATTGGATATTATACTAAGTATACAATACATATTATAAGTGATGTGGGGTTTAAGGATAGCCCTAAGTCCAAGTCAAGTTGGAAATTACATGATAGACGAAAGTTCCAAATGAGTATGCACAAGACCAAACTTTGAACGCGCATATATACATATTTATAAGGTGTTATGTGATATACAACCTATCAAATGAAAGTTCTTTGAGTATAGTTTCTAACTCTTCAAACCGTTTGTCATTTGGACATTCCTACAAGAAGTTAGGACCAAATTACCAAAGGCTGGCGAAGGAGTATGCGGATGCGAAGCATCCGAGGCCGCGTCCAAAAGAGAGGCTGGCAGTGAAGTGCTTCCATAGCGTCCAGGTCCGCATCCGAACTTCAAAGAGGAGTGAAGTGGGGATGCGAAGCATCGAGGGCCGCATCCGAAACCTAAAATTCTGGGCTTATAAATAAAAAAATCGGGGAAAGAGGGTATTTTGTGTATTTGGGGGTTAGAGTTCTTGAGGTGAAGGGGCGATTTTGAGCTCAAATCAAGTCCAATCAATTAAGGCAAGTTGTTAATGATATTTTGGGTTGATTATTACTCAATTTACATGAGTTCTAATATCATTCTTACATCCAAATACTAGATTTCTTCATTAAATCCTCAAGAACACAAAAATCACCAGAGTGGTGATTTTTCAAGATTGATCTACTAGAGGTAATTCCAATGCTTCAATCTCGTTTATTATGAGTAGTTACAAGTATTTGAAGCATTTGTTCCAAGTTTTAATGGTTGAAAGATTGGATTATAAAACTCCAGTTCATGGCATGAATAGTACTTTTGAAAAAAATAAGAGAGAAGATGAATGGTAATCTTGACGATGAAATTTATGAATACAATGAACCTATGGAAATATTTGTTAGCAAAAGATGGAAGTGATCAATTAAGTAATCACCCGAATTATTTATTTTACAAGTGTTGATTATGGAAGACGATGAATACTAACTTGGTGGCAATGGACAATTGATGTAGTATCATTAATGATTTCAAATGGGTATTAAAATATAAGAATAAAGTTGAATGGTCTAGAATGTAAAACTATTTAGCGATTTGAGTTGTTAGAGTCTTGTAGCCAGCTTATGATATATAGGTCATATTCTGATGTAATTAGGATATCTAATTGTAGATATCGACTTGTTGGTGATGTTGAGTATTTTAATAAACATTGGAATGATAGAGGAGGATTGAACGTTTGTGAATGTTAATAAAGCGAAAGAGAGGTAAGTTGATTAAAACTTACTCTTCTTGAGGGACTTTCTCTAAAAGCATGTATTCGAGTTAATACTTAAGTTGTTTGCAAATGTGCTTTCGTGCTTGTGGGGACAAACAAGTACGGACGTCTCCAAGTACTAGAATATTATGTTGCACATGTAGTGTCATGCCGTTTTATAAAATTTTATTTTAAACTATGTGGGCAGAATGACACTCAAGATAAATGTTATAAGTTTTTATCAAAATTTACGTATTGACAAGAGTATACATATTTAAGTGGTAAAGATAAATTTTCATGGAAAGTATTTCTTTTGAAAATTGGCGAACAGAATAGCACTTGTGGTATCTTTTAAAGATTGATGTTAAATTGCTAAAGATTGTAGCATGTAAAAGGTTATTTATTTAAATTTTGTTCAAATGATTTGGATTTACTATAAATGCTATGATTTGATAAAAATAGATCATTTAAGGCTACTATGCTATGAATCTATTTTTGAAGTATCAAATATTTTGGGAGTAACTTGTGTTCACCGAGATTGACTTCGGATATATCGTGTTCATTGTCATGAAACTACGCATGCCGGTGTAGGAACTCAATGATTTTGTACAATTTTATCCAAAATCTTGGATTGATGTAAATGTGTTAAAAGTTTATATTGTGGGTTATATTTCACTTGGTTGTTATTTAAAATAACAAGGGTCATGAATTGATAAATTTTTTTATTGTTTTATATCAAATATTGGTGCATTAATTTTATAAAGTTTGTCCTAAGAACTTAAGTTAGAGAGAGTCTATGACACTTATTGAGTACCGCTGTGGTGTACTCAGCCTTTAGGCCACCACCTCCAGGGCCCTGCTTACTTTACATGTTTTAGGTTGATGTATGATATGTGGCATGTGGTCAGGCCAGGATGACTCTCTTTTAGAGGTATTATGAAGCACCACTTTTATTTTGTGGTAGTTATCATGTTCTTTCTTATTTTATTTTGTTGGAACTACTCCAACCGTTGGTTCTATTCTTTGGTATAAAGGTTCCATAGATAGTTGTGAAAGATTGTAATAACGGGGTTGTACACGACATACATGAAAGTATATTTATTTTACTTAGTCTCATTTTTATTAACATGACAGACATCATGTGTGATTTTGAATTGGAAAGTATTTTATCATTAACTTGAAAATGTATATGATTTTCAAGGAATTTTCGCAGTTAAATTAGTTTTCATGCATATGATTTGGGTGCATCACATGGTTTGGTTCGCTTGGGTCGGGTAGTGTGCCGGGTGTCGGTCACGGGGATTTTGGGTCGTGACAAACTTGAAAATTTTCAAAAGAAAAATATTATAAATGAAGATGTTGCATATTAAATTTATCATGACAAGATATAGAGAGGTGATATGGATCTAATTGATAAGTGAATGTGAATCAGTCAAGTTTGTGATAAACATAGTATGACTCATAAGAAGTTTGGCATAGTTAAGACAATGTCAATAATGACCAAAGACACATTCCCAAAAAAAGAAAAAAAAAAGACTTTCTCGATCACTCAAATATGGAATGTTACAGGATAAGGGACATGAACCTTAATTATACTAGACACCAGGTTTCCTCTGAGCATGATGGGTTATCATCATGATTGTGTCATACGTAATATAAGTGACACATAAGAAATAAAGTACCACGTGTAAGTACGAGTTGAGGATAGACTAAGTATGCCATATGTAAAAGATGGGCATGACAACCTTGAGTTCCTCCAGATGATGAATGTGGTACAAATAAAAGTTAATCTCTAATTATGCATACCAAGGTATGCGAGGATAAAGTATGTAAATTTAAATGGGTAAGCGTGAAAATATTAAGACATGAGATGCGCAATAGGCATAATCTTGGAGGTTATAAGAAACAATATAGGTTGTTAGAGAAGAAAAAAAAATGACGTGGAATGATAATCTTGAGTTTTCTTAGTCGAGGTATGTCTTATTTTATTCTGTTGAAATGGTAATTTTTTTTGTTGAGAATTTCCAAGAATGATCTCAAAGCAACTCTATATGTGCCCGATATTGAAAGAGCAGTTAACTTGTGAGTGAACGGATCCTTATGATTTAAGAAGAATAAATATAGAAATAGCTCATGGGCTAAGTTAAAGTTGTTGGAAAGTGACACATATAAGGTGTATGGCGTAAGGCTCAAAACAATGATTGAAAACGGTTATGGTACGGATTTGGATATTGAGAAGTTACAAGAATTCTAAGACTACATGATAATGTGTCATAAATCCCTTCATGAATGTGTATGGACGAGGTCAACAATATCATGAATAATGAAAAAATATGCAAGTATACAATTATCGTATGAAACATGTTTATATAAATACGTGGTATTAGCTACGATCAAAAGAGTTCATATTGTGATGAAGACATGAGGTAATAAGACCCTACATGCATGCCATCTTTATCATAAGTATTAGCCTACTCTGTGGGATACCATCAAAATAAAGTTTCATGAAAGAACTTAAGAGCAAGAAATATAATTTCAGAGATATATACTACGGAATCTCATATATATATATATATATATATATATATATATATATATATATATATATATGCGGCTGGAGAACATGATGGTGGCATAAAGATAGGATGTGTAATTATTACATGTAGCATTGTGAAGATGGTATATGTTTTGAAAAATTATATAATGATATGTGGATTTAACCTAAGGGAGTCACACTTGTTCAGCATATTTAAGGATGAGATGAGAGGTGCAAGGTAATCGTACTTGCTAGAACTGTATGAGAATATATATTGAAAAGTAAAATATTAGAAGAGATTTTAACGGTAGAGTGAAGTGCTAACTATAAAGATGTCGTAAGGGTGAAAAATAATGGCCCTTAGCAATATATGTTGCAGCTAGTAGCGACGTGATACTTGGATACGAAAATGGACAAAGAAAATTCCTACGAGTATAACCAATGTATCATTTTGTCAGAATAATGAGCATATCGGTATAATGATGAAACAAAAGACAATGTATGATAAAAGATTGAAGCGGTAAAATAGAGATTTCTAATTTGGGGATAAATAGCCCGTAAAAGCAGATGAGCATGTAAATGATCCGAGAAAATTTATCTGAAATTTTAGTTAACTCTTTGAGTGGTAGGTAAGAGTTTCAAATTTCATTTGCTCCTAAGTGGGGGAGCGTCTAAGTAAGCAGATGTCACCTTTAAAGTGATGGTTTATTAAAACTAGAACACGGATGTCCACGAGTAGGTGGCAAACTAGTGTCATGAACTCAAACGAAATGAGTTGAATTATTTTTAGAGCAAACTTGCTGGTAACAATAGTTATCAAGTTATGGATCTAACATGACCTCTAAAAGTATGAGCGAAAGTGGGGGTATGAAATTATCATATGATGGATAAATCTGAGATAAATAACTTATTAATCTTTGGAAGGAATAAAAGAACATTCCAAAATAGTTTTGATGATTAGAGAATATTAAAAGTCTTAAGTAGGAAAATTTTTCCTAGAAACAAGACTCAAAAAAGGCAACAGACTAATTTAAAAGTATTGGTTATAAGAAAATTTCGAGCCTATGAGTCGAAATGGATAAGTTCATAGATACCAAGTGGGCAATATAATTTTGCTCTCACCAAACATGAGCCATAGCTTCGAGGAAGATGAGAATTTAGGCAGAATAGAAATGTGTCATTCTACATTATGAAATTTGTAAAAGTTCCAATCATAAAGAGATTTTAGTTCACTTGAAGATACTTTTCAGGTACAAGTTGACGTCTTCAAGATGAAGGACTACAAATATGTTCAGTAGTATTATGGGTACTATGTCGAGTGGCTATTATTAATATTCAGCAGTATGCAGGTATGTAAATACTCAGAGTGCAAAAGTATATATTTGATGCACTTATGGTATATGTATGGCCGTGTGGGGACTAAAGAGTTTATCATGTTCTATAATTCTGGTTGTTGAGCGATATTGTTATTGGTGCCCGGGTGGGGGCTTGTTTTGTATAGGTTAAAGTTTTTAGATAGTCCTAGTTATAGGGAAAACTCTGCCGAAACTTTTAAGAATTTGTAAAGATAGCCAAATTTTGAGGGCCATAAGTAAGTTAAGATTTTGGAAAGAAAGTATAAGACCCATGTAGTCATAAGTGCCTATGCATAATGGTTGGAGGTAAAAGGATGGTAACTCTATTCTTAGAAGTTACTTGTAAAATATTCGCGGACGAATGTTCTTAATTGGGGGAGAATGTAGCACCCCGAAAAGTTGATGTGCGCTAATTTTATTATTTTATATGCAGACGAGGACTATTAATATGATGAATATCAATTGGATATTATAATAAGTGTACGAAATATATTATAAGTGATGTGGGGTCTATGGATAGCCCTAAGTCCAAGTCAAGTTGAAAATTACATGATTGACTAATGTTCCAAATGAGTGCACACAAGACCAAACTTTGGACGAGCATATCTACATATATATAAGAAGTTATGTGATATACAAACTATCAAATGAAATATCTTTGAGTCAAGTTTCTAACTCTTCAAACTGTTTGTCATTTGGACATTCCTATAAGAGGTTATGACCAAATTACCAAAGGTTGACGGAGGAGTATGCGGATGCGAAGCTATCCGAGGCTGCGTCCGAAATAGAGTCTGGCAGTGAAGTACTGCCATAGCGTCCATGTCCACATCCGAACTTCATATAGGAGTGAAGTGGGGATGCGAAATATCCAGGGCCGCATCCGAAACCCAGAATTCGGTGCTTATAAATGCAAAATTGGGGAAAGAGAGTATTTTGTTTATTTGGGGGTTAGGGTTCTTGAGGTGAAGGGGCAATTTTGAGCTCAAATCAAGTCCAATTAATTAAGGTAAGTTGTTAATGATATTTTAGGTTGATTATTACTCAATATACATGAGTTCTAACATCATTCTTACATCCAAATACTAGATTTCTTTATCAAATCCTCAACAACACAAAAATCACCATAGTGGTAATTTTTTAAGATTGATCTACTAGAGGTAATTCCAATGCTTCAAACTCGTTTATTATGAGTAGTTTGAAGTATTTGAAGCATTTGTTATAAGTTTTAATGATTGAAAAATTGGATTATAAAACTCTAGTACATGGCATGAATAATACTTTTGAGAAAATAAGAGAGAAGATGAATGGTAATCTTGACGATGAAATTTATGAATACAATGAACCTATGAAAATATTTGTTAGCAAAATATAGAAGTGATCAACTAAGTAATCACCCGAATTGTATATTTTGCAAGTGTTGATTATGGAAGACGATGAATAGTAACTTGGTGGCAATGGATAATTGATGTATTAAAACATCATTAATGACTTCGAATGGGTATTAAAATATAAGAATGAAGTTGAATGGTCTAGCATGTAAAACTATTTGGCGATTTGACTTGTTGGAGGCTTGTAGCCAACTTAAGAGCCATATACGAAAGTTGATCAATATCTTAGGTCATATTCTGATGTAATTAGGATATCTAATTGTAGATATCGTCTTGTTGGTGATGTTGAGTATTTTAATCAACATTGGAATGATGGAGGAGGATTGAAAGCTTGTGAATGTTAATAAACCGAAAGCGAGGTGAGTTGATTAAAACTTACTCTTCTTGAAAGACTTTCTCTGAAAGCATGTTTCGAGTTAATACTTAAGTTGTTTGCAAATGTGCTTTCGTGCTTGTGGGGACAAACAAGTACGGACGTCTCCATGTACTAGAATATTATGTTGCATATGTAGTGTCATGCCGTTTTATAAAATTTTATTTTAAATCTTGTGGGCAGAATGACTCTCAAGATAAATGTTATAAGTTTTTATCGAAATTTACGTATTGACAAGAGTATACATATTTGAGTGCTAAAGATAAATTTTTATGGAAAGTATTTCTTTTAAAAATTGACTAACATAATAGCACTTGTGGTATCTTTAAAAGATTGATGTTAAATTGCTAAAGGTTGTAGCATGTAAAATGTTATTTATTTAAATTTTGTTCAAATGATTTGGATTTACTATAAATGCTATGATTTGATAAAAATAGATCCTTTGAGGCTACTATGCTATGAATCTATTTTTGAAGTATCAAATGTTTTGGAAGTTACTTGGGTTTACCGAGATTGACTTCTTATATCGTGTTCGTTGTCATGAAACTATGCGTGTCGGTGTAGGCGTAGATTGCCACTTTGTGGTATAGACTACGACAGAGTGCTCTCTCTCAAGAGAGTACTATTTTGTACTATTATTAGTATGGCTGAGTCAATTCGTACGGTACTACGATGAGATGACCTGAGCAAGTAGGGTATATGATACTTGCCGCTAGGTACATAACCTAGTTGGCCTTCTTATGTCGGTGATGTTATAGTACTCCCAGTGAAAGATAATGATGATTTTCTTATGTTTAGGCCTAAGGAGCCTAGAGTGATTTCAATGACTTAAAGCAAATGAAATGATTTTGTACGATTTTATCCAAAATCTTGGATTGATGTAAATGTGTTAAAAGTTTATATTGTGGGTTATATTTCACTTGGTTGTTATTTAAAATAACAAGGGTCATGAATTGATAAAATTTCTTATCGTTTTATATCAAATATTGGTGCATTATTTTTATAAAGTTTGTCACAAGAACTTAAGTTAGAGAGAGTCTATGACACTTATTGAGTACTGTTGTGGTGTACGCATCCCTTAGGGGGGCCCCTCCAGGGTCCTGCTTACTTTACATATTTTAGGATGATGTATGATACGTGGCATATGGTCAGGCCAGGATGACTCTCTTTCCGAGGTATTATGAAGCACCACTTTTATTTCGTGATAGCTATTATATTCTTCCTTATTTTATTTTGTTGGAACTACTCCGATCGTTGGTTCTATTCTTTGGTATAGAGGCTCCATAGATAGTTGTGAAAGGTTGTAATAACGGGGTTGTACACGACATACATGAAAGTATATTTATTTTACTTAGTCTCATTTTTATTAACATGAAAGACATCATGTGTGATTTTGAATTGGAAAATATTTTATCATTTAACTTGAAAATGTATATGATTTTCAAGGAGTTTTTGCAGTTAAATTGGTTTTCATGCATATGATTTGGACGTATCACATGGTTTGGTTCGCTCGGGTCGGGTAGTATGCCGGGTGCCAGTCACATGGATTTTGGGTCGTGACTGAATTTTCTCTAAAAAATGTCTAGAAATATTTGTGATCCTCTCATGAGATGTAATACTTAATAGAATTATGAAGTGCATTTATTTTTATTTACTTTAAATAATGATTAGTATCATTACTATCTTATCAAGTGTTACTGAAATGCATCAATCCCTTTATTTTTTCATATTCGTATGTCAAGAACTACTAAACTCTTATATCCTTTTTTGAATTTGAAATGGTATTTTATGGATAATTTTAAAATTATATAGAACACATCATTATTTAGCTTTCATATTGATTTTTGTGTTTAATCATTAAATTCATTTAATCTTGAGAGCGTACATCATCGAAAAATTATTGTTAGACGACTATTAAAATAACTATCATGTGTTACTAAAAAAAATCTTCCCATAAATATATTTTATTAAATCTTATGTTTGTCAATTTTTTCAATTTTTACTAAACAAATCAAAACTTTATCTATAATTTAACAAAGTAAAAATTTTATAAAACAAAAAAGGCTAGAAAAATTGACAATATCGAACAATCCAAACTGATATAGTTGATTTGGTTAGATTTCGATAAAAATTAAACAAACCTGGCTCATGTACACCCATATTTTAAACAAACAAATATTCATAGTTTATGCGAGAAATTAATACTATCACATGTACTCTTCCTTTCTCTCTCTCTTTTTTTTTTTTTTTTTTTTTTTTTTCTTTTTTGTTTCTCTGAGCAGGATCTATATGTACTTCCCACGAGTAAAGATTCCTACTCGTGCACTGGCTCTAGTTTTTAGCTTCCAATAATAAGAAGAATCTACCAATAAATATTCCGCTTCATATTTGTTTGATTGAAGAGGAAAAGTTTCAGCCGCTAGATTTGAACACCACCCACCCCAATCTTTGATCGAACTGCCTATATTGCGCCGACGCGAACGGGTAACCTACTAACCGGACCCCATTCATCAACCCTCTTCGGAAACTATAGACATCAAAATCATCAAGATTGAAAGTATAAACTTTATTTCCTCCTACTTATATTATTTGTCTTGTTTCTCTTTTACACGTTTATTAAAAAATATTAATTAAAAAAATAATTAAATTATTCTATCCTTATTTATGGCATAAGATATAATCTCTCTTCATTGAATATTTATTTTATTTATGTGTTATATCCATCTTCATGAACAATTATTAATAAGAGTAAAAAAAAAAAAAATCAATTTTATCTTAAAATTTTAAAATGACAAATAATTTGAAACAATTATTTTTAGTAATCACGACTGTTAATATGAGACGGAGGGAGTAATAAAGAGTCAAGAGAAAAAGAATTAAATGCACATGAAAATAATGAATTTTCCTTTTTTTTAGACACCAACTATAAGTTAGCAGGAAAAAAAAACAGCAAATATCTTCACTAAATTGATTGAATTTATTTCCCAGGAGAAATATTCAGCATTTTTGAAATAGAAATATGATTAAAAAGATTTTATCCCATTTGAGAGTTTCCTAAAGAATTGATATATAAGCTTGTTGGTGATGTATCGCATTCCTTCATTTGTTTTCATCCGTACGAGCCAGTTTGTAATCAAAAGTCTAAGTAACCTTTTTTTGGTAAAATTCCACACCTAAAAGAGTTTTATCCACATTCAATGTTTAAATCAATCAAAATGAATACATGAAATGTAGCGTTATATGCATTGTTATCACATATTCCATCCGTTTCAATTTAGATAAGATAATTTGACTCGGCACTGAGTTTAACAAAAAAAAAGAATACTTTTAAAATTTGTGGTCTTAAAAGTTTATGGGGTAAAAACTTTGTGGGGCCATGACATTTGTGAGGTTATAAAAGCTTCTCATTAAGGGTAAAATGAAGAGTTTAAAGTTGGATTATTTCCAAATTTAGAAATGTGTTATTTATTTTGGAACAGACTAAAAAGGAAAGTATCTCATCTAATTTGAAACGGAGGGAGTACTAATTATACTTTCCCTATTTCAAATTATCTCTCGTGTTTCTCTTTTACAAGCCTTTTAAAAAAATATTAACTAGGAAAGGTTTTCGACTATTTTACTCTTATTTATGTCTTAAGATATAATCTCTCCTCATTTAATACATACTCATGATTAAGGTATTTGTAGTCTTCAAGAACAATTAATGTTAATGGTAGAATAGGGAAAAAATAATTAATTTATTCTTGAACTTCTGAAATAACAAATAATTTGAGATAACTATTTTTAGAAACCATGACAGATAATTTGAGACGGAAGGAGTAATTAATTAATGCACATTTTTACTTAAATTTATCACTTAAGCGTCATAAATTACTGTCATTTGATGTAAATATTACATGCGATTAAATTTTTCGTGATGAATACCTCTATGTGAACACGATACATATCACTTAGATACCTTTCAATTCAACATTAATTAATTCTGTCATGATATTTTTTTCTTATTCTGGTTAGAGATACAAAAAAAAATCAATGAAATATCATAAACTTGTGCCTTTACTTTCAACCCATAATAATTCTTTCGTTTTGTGTTACAAGCAGAGTGATAATATCCACTTAGAGTGACCGTCCATGTGTTAATATTTACTTCCACACACATCTCCATATATTTGGGAAAAAGGTAATATGATTTTGGCTTCAAGTGTAAAAATCGTAAGGTGATAGATCAAGATAAGCAACAAGTGTTAACTATTTTGCCAACCCAGAAAGAATCCAATCCAAACCATCAAAATCTTCCAAATTATTGTTAAAAAAATCCAAGACAATTTCAGGCTTTCGTTTCATTGAACTACAACAATTTCCAAAAAAGAAAAATCTTTCAATTTCATCCATTGAAATTCAATCCACCTCCATTCATTCTATTCCATACAAATTCCACCTCCCAAAAGTAGCTAAACTTTTACTTCTTATTTTTTTGTGCCTTTATAATTAATGATCCACCAAGGTAACCTTAGCGTAGTGGCAGATGTAATATTTTTGCCAAGGGGGAACAAGAAAAATTTTAAAAAATTAAAAGAGACTGCGGCAGTTGAAATTGAATTAGTAACCTAACAAAGGTTTTGAACCCCCTTAGAGATTCAAATATATAATATATAGAGGTATAAATCGAATTTTGATTTATATTTGTAGTGTAATTTCTGGTGATGGGAGTTCGAGTAAACCACCTTCCGCCCCTAAATCTGTCCCTGCCTTAGAGCAATGTTTAAGTTGTCTACGTCTGACTTATAAATCACAAGTTTGAACCGTAGAGTCAACCGTAATACTTACATTAAAATAGACTTTCTATATGATACCCCCTTGGAATGCAATTCTTTTCCAAAATTTACATAAATGCGGGATATTTTGTGCATCGAGTTATACTTTTTCAATCCATCACATCCACGTAGAAAAAAAAAAAAAAGAAAAAAAACTACTGGCTAATAGAAAAACAAGATCCAACAGAACCAAAAATCTTGTGTCTTTTTCCTCCAAATTGGTGCCTAGTGTCACTTCACTCTTCACCCACCACCACCAGATCTAAAAATTGGTATTTCCCAATAAAATTATAAAAAATAATATGGGGGCAGATTAATAATTACCCACAAATATAAAAATAGCTCCTTGTGTAAAGACAGCGTATCCTCAACCTCAACAACCCATTACCACCACCCACTTTTTGTTCATCTCATGAAAAACCATAAATAAACATCACAATTCACACACAAAGGAGAGCCAACCCTTATATATATAGTGAAAAACCAAAGCTTAAAACTTTGTAAACTTTTCTTTTATCTTTCATCCCTTTTAGGGGTGCTCAAATCTTGAAAACCAAGATTAGCTTTTGGCCAAGAAAATGGACCGTGCTAGAAAATTGGCAAACAGAGCAATTCTGAAACGCTTGGTTTCAGAATCAAAACAGAGCCGTGCTAATGATATCCCATCATCTGCAGCATTATACAGACCTTCAAGGTATGTTTCTTCATTGTCACCTTACATATTTCAGGCTAGAAATGGTAAGAATATGTTGCATGGAAATGGTAATTTCAATAAGCAACATGTTAGATCAATATCTGTTGAGGCACTGAAGCCAAGTGACACTTTCCCAAGGCGACACAACTCAGCCACCCCACAAGAACAAACCCAAATGGCTGAGTTTTGTGGTTTTTCAAGCCTTGATTCCCTTATTGATGCCACTGTCCCTCAATCTATTCGTATTGAATCCATGAAGTTTTCTAAGTTTGATGAGGGATTAACTGAGGCACAAATGATTGAGCACATGTCCAAATTAGCCTCAATGAATAAGGTTTTCAAGTCATATATTGGGATGGGATATTATAACACTTTTGTACCACCTGTTATTTTGAGGAATATTATGGAGAATCCTGCTTGGTATACTCAGTATACTCCTTATCAGGCTGAGATTTCGCAGGGACGTCTCGAGTCCCTGCTTAATTATCAGACCATGATTACAGATCTTACTGGTTTGCCAATGTCCAATGCATCTTTACTAGATGAAGGGACCGCGGCAGCTGAGGCTATGGCCATGTGTAATAATATTTTCAAGGGGAAAAAGAAAACTTTCCTTATTGCTAGCAATTGTCACCCTCAGACTATCGATATTTGTAAGACTAGAGCTGATGGATTTGGGATTAAGGTAGAGACTGTTGATCTTAAGGACATTGATTATAAATCTGGTGATGTTTGTGGGGTACTAGTTCAGTATCCGGGAACTGAAGGTGAAATCTTGGATTATGGGGAGTTTATTAAGAATGCACATGCTCATGGAGTGAAGGTTGTTATGGCGTCTGATCTTTTGGCCTTGACAATGTTGAAACCACCCGGTGAACTCGGAGCGGATATTGTTGTTGGTTCTGCTCAGAGGTTTGGAGTGCCTATGGGTTATGGTGGCCCTCATGCGGCTTTCTTGGCCACTTCTCAAGAATACAAGAGAATGATGCCCGGAAGAATTATTGGTGTCAGTGTTGATTCTTCAGGGAAACCCGCTCTCCGTATGGCAATGCAGACCAGGGAACAACACATCCGCAGGGACAAGGCTACAAGCAACATTTGCACAGCACAGGTACTGACTGAACTAATGTTTCATCAACTGTTTCAAAAAATTATGTATGCAATTCCGATATTTATCCTCCTAGATTCTCTAATACACAACATTCTTATACTTATACTGTAGTAGTGAAAATTTTAAGTGGTTTGAAAAATGTTTACTTTTCTGCTTGTATGCAATGCGTTGTCTAGACATGAGTGGTAGAGAGTAACAAGAAGTAACTAGCTAGTTTGTTTTTCTTTCAAGAAACTATCTGTCTCTCATTCGTGCACGGGAATGCTCTGATGCACGACGTTATGCTACTTATTTTCCTGCATTGGTTTATGATATTGTACTTTTCCTATTAGGCCTTGCTTGCGAACATGGCTGCCATGTATGCTGTCTATCACGGACCGGAGGGGCTAAAAACCATTGCCCAACGTGTTCATGGTCTTGCCGGAACGCTTGCTGCCGGGGTCAAAAAGCTAGGAACAGTAGAAGTTCAGGATCTTCCATTCTTTGACACTGTGAAGGTTAAGTGTGCTGATGCAAAAGCAATTGCTGATGTTGCTTACAAGAATGAAATTAACTTGAGGGTTGTGGACAACAATACTGTAAGTCTAGCTAGTTTTTCTTGTTTTGGTTTATAAGCTTATAGATAGTCCTAAATTTATGTTATAATTAACTGAAACTCCATTTTTTTCAGATAACTGTATCTTTTGATGAAACTACTACCTTAGAAGACGTGGACAATCTATTTAAAGTATTTGCCTTGGGAAAGCCAGTGAGTATCATTACTTCCTTATCCATGCTGCTGGTAGCAACTCAATGCCTACATAGTGTATTCTTATCTTTGATCCCGTTAATAGGTCACGTTCACTGCTCAATCAATTGCCCAAGAAGTCGAGAATCTGATTCCTTCTGGACTTGTAAGGGAGACTCCATATTTGACTCACCAAATATTCAACTCGTAAGGCCTCCGTCAATGGTTTTGACCATCTTTGTACTGTACGATTACTGCTAGTTTAACTTTTACAATGATGATTCAGGTACCATACTGAGCACGAGTTGCTGAGATACCTTCATAAGCTGCAATCGAAGGACCTTTCCCTGTGCCATAGCATGATTCCTTTGGGATCCTGCACAATGAAATTGAATGCCACAACAGAGATGATGCCAGTGACATGGCCTAACTTCACAAATATTCACCCTTTTGCACCCACCGAACAGGCTGCTGGCTATCAGGTTGTTACTGCTTAGATGCATTGCTGTGTTTGCTAATTATAATGCAGAAACAGAAGAAATAATCAAGACTGTTACATGCTTTCTTTTGCAGGAAATGTTCAAAGATTTGGGTGACCTATTGTGTACAATTACAGGTTTTGATTCCTTCTCCTTGCAGCCTAATGCTGGTGCTGCTGGAGAATATGCTGGGCTGATGGTTATTCTTGCCTATCATATGGTACTTGTCACAATTTAAATGAATAGTTTGCTTTCGGCTTTGGTTTGAGCTCTCTTAATACCTATCTAGTACTTCAAGAGTAAGGTTCACAATGGACTTAGTTAAGATTATAATTGTATAACCTCTTAATAGCCAAATGGCACGAAACTGTTTTGCATGATTTTACTATTTTCTGCTTTCAAATACTAGGGAAATCACCTGATGAAACCCCATTCTTTGTGAAGATCTTGCTTCCATCTAGTTACTACTTGGCATCTATGATCCTTCATCTATCTAGCTACTACTTCGCATCTATTATCCTCCATGTAGTTGTAGAAGACTAATAGAATTTTAATCATCTGAGGACACTTGATTTACCATAGAGGGATGCTAATGGCCATAGAATTAGAATGTTAGCTTTTGGTGCTCCGACTCTTCTCCTTGTTTTCATCATCAGCCATTAATTCTCTATAAAGCTTGCTGCTAGTGTAACTGAATTTTGAGTTTTGTTGCAGGCGAGGGGTGACCATCACCGCAATGTGTGCATCATTCCTGTGTCAGCTCACGGAACAAATCCTGCAAGTGCTGCTATGTGTGGGATGAAAATTGTTGCTGTTGGAACCGATGCCAAAGGAAACATTAATATTGAAGAGTTGAGGAAGGCTGCTGAGGCAAATAAGGATAAACTTGCTGCTCTCATGGTAAATCATGTGCTACTACTTTCTGACACCTTTATGTATTATTTGTATTTCCTTAAATCTTATTATATAATAAATTTCAGGTTACATACCCATCAACACATGGAGTCTATGAGGAAGGAATCGATGAGATATGTAAGATAATCCATGACAATGGTGGTCAGGTGTACATGGATGGAGCTAACATGAATGCTCAGGTAATTACCTCATCTCAACTTCTAACATCATTTTAATTCTTGTAGATTTTACTTGTCATTGAGTCAGTTTAGTGGTAAGACCATTATATCTATATACATTTCTTGCTCAACAAATTATGTAGTCAGACCTGATATCTTAAGAGATGAGGTGATGTCTTTGGATTAAGCAATGAACCTCAAATTTCCTTTCCTATCCTTTTCTTCTTCTTCTTTACTCCTGGATGATTTAAGCAGTTATCTCACATGATGCGTCAGATAGTGTTATGTGCTGTGGTCTGCTCTGACTTTGGTGAAGTCATACTATGTCCTATGTGGTTAATTCTAAAGCTCTCTTTCTCTAGCTTACCTTGGTTAAAGGTTTTATGATGAGCTTGGCCGTGATCGATAGAACTTCTAGGCAATACCATATCTGCTTCTTTAACTTATTTATACTACCTTTCTTCTATTGCTCCTCTATACATTATCAAAATTCAGGTTTTGATTCAGCTATTAACTGTACAACTTTGTTGTTGGCTGGTTGCAAGTGATTCGTACAATTTGTTTCATTCATTGCTGTATTTTCTTCTTACAGGTTGGTCTGACAAGTCCCGGCTTTATCGGTGCTGATGTTTGTCATCTAAATCTACATAAGACATTCTGCATTCCTCATGGTGGAGGAGGTCCTGGAATGGGTCCCATTGGTGTGAAGAAGCACCTTGCACCATTTTTGCCATCACACCCTGTGGTATGTCCTCGATCAACACCAGTTACTTCACCACATAAAGCTCTCTTTGTCAATTCATCAGCTTGGGATTTTTTTTATCTTCCTCGTTTAGTTGTGAGCTTGGTAACTTACTTAATCATTGTGATTCTTCTGAAGGTTCCTACTGGAGGGATCCCATCCCCCGACAAGAGTCAGCCACTTGGTACTATTTCTGCTGCACCCTGGGGTTCAGCACTTATTTTGCCGATTTCATATACCTACATTGCCATGATGGGGTCTAAGGGACTTACAGATGCATCAAAGATAGCTATCCTAAATGCAAACTACATGGCTAAGCGTTTGGAGGTCTTTCTTCTTTTATTTCTCATATTCTATTTGAGTTGAATTTTCTGCTTTCTGTTTTCTCGGACTTTGCTATGCCTGTCGTAGTTCATCATAAGTGTTCAGTTGAGTATTCTAACTCTGCTGATCATATTTTCTGCTTTTGATCAACAGAAGCACTACCCAGTTCTATTCCGAGGTGTCAATGGAACATGTGCCCATGAGTTTATCATTGACCTGAGGGGCTTTAAGGTACTTTTTTGAATCATTTCCAATTCACACCTCCTTTTTTTTCTTTTTGTTTTAGTGTACTAAATCTATTGGAGTCTTGGCCGTTCAGAATACTGCTGGAATAGAACCTGAAGATGTTGCTAAACGTCTTATAGACTATGGATTCCATGGACCTACAATGTCTTGGCCAGTTCCTGGTACACTTATGATTGAACCTACCGAAAGTGAAAGCAAGGTATAATATAAGGATGCATATTCAATGATACAGGGAAAAGAAAAATCACTATTACACAGTATAGTTTTTCTTTGGTGGTCCTGAAGTAGTTGTAAATTAATGCAGGCGGAACTAGACAGGTTTTGTGATGCACTCATCTCCATCAGAGAAGAAATCGCTCAGATTGAGAAAGGGAATGCTGATATTAACAACAATGTTCTTAAGGTAAATATGTGGTCTTTTTTTTTGGTAGATTAGTTTTAAAACGAAAATGTTTGTTTTTTGTACGGTTGCATGAATCAGGAGATATTAATCGGGACTTTGTGTTGCAGGGGGCTCCTCATCCACCGTCAATGCTCATGGCAGATGCATGGGTAAAACCATATTCTCGGGAATATGCTGCATTCCCTGCTCCCTGGCTGAGGAATGCCAAATTCTGGCCAACTACAGGTCTTTACCATCTCTATATAACTCCAACTTTTGTCCTACAAACTTTAACATTAGCTAAATTCTGAAGTATCTGACTTTTCTCCTATTAAGTGTTACATTTTTTTAATTCATAGGGGGTAGGGGAAGGGGAAAATGTGGAGGGGATTACAAGGTGGGGAATTGAACCGTCACCAACAAAGTGAAAGTTCGGGTAGCCAACTACTAAGATTCCCCTCCTATTAAGTGATACATTGAAATATAGAGGTGTTCCATAAAACATATACTTTTCAGCACTTAGTGCTGAGTTTTATTTTACTGGTCAATGCATTTTTGGAAGTTTCAAAATGTACTAGCAATCAGTACTGAAATTATGTCCTAATACTTAGAGTTTTAACATCCAATCTATACCTACATGCTATGTTGCTCGGACCCTTCAAAATCTTTGCCATACCAATGTCGACACAACATGGGTATGGTGTGGTGATCCATACTGGACTTGGTCAACCTACCTTGGGTGCTTTGACTACATCTATGACCGAGAAGTATAGATGGAGAGGGTACTTGGTTTAATTTTTGGGTTCATGTCACATATATATATATATATATATATATATATATATATATATATATATATATATAATAATGATGCTTTTCTATTACACGAGATATCTTGTAAATAAAATATAGGTATTTATAAAGAATTAAATTTTACAAGTTTTAGTTCAATAGCTTAAATTAATTGAGATATATACTTTATATGTCGTAATATATATATATTTATTGGTCGTATCCTAGCACTCGTATCCGCACTAGGATCATACCCTCGAATCCTAAAATTTATGTGATGAAGAATCCAACCTCTAGATCCGCACCTGTGTCAGGATACTCGCATCCGAGTCCGAATATAGCCTACATGCACAATGTTTTCTATTTTCCGTTATTGATTTCGTAGGAACTTCATTTGAAAACTTGTCAGTTTTCAAGTAATCAACCTAGATAATCACGGCTTCTGGAGTAATTAGCAGCCGAGCAGATGTAGGGCACTTGCCCTCAACTTGTCCTGTTACAATAAAACTGCTGTAAGAAACTGTCTTCAACTTATCTTGTGTACTTGAAATGAAAAGATCTGTTCTGCTGGCACATATTAGAAGAAATATTATGTACTCTTTGTCCATAGCTGTTGTCATGATGAATATAGTGAAACTGCTATAAACCTTGGAAAAGGAAATTCGCAAGTGAACATGAATAGAACCAATGTGGTGATTGAGAAAAGCTCAAAGAATCTGCTGAAATCTACTGTTCTTGTGTTTATTGCACTATAGATTGCAATCTGCCTTTTCTATGCTTTATAATTACCTAACTTTTCATTTTTCCCTTGTCATATTTAGTAAGAGCTGCTATAATATCTTGGTTTTGACAATAATTTTACTTGTGATCGTATTTACCAGCACGAGTGGACAATGTGTATGGCGATCGCAACCTGATCTGCACCCTTCTTCCAGTATCACAAATGGTGGAAGAAGAAGCTGCAGCAAATGCTTAAACCTCAGTGTTCAGTGCTCAGAAGTTCCTTTTTACAAAACATGAAATTACCCATCTTGTTGTACATACAAGTTTCATATTCATATACTTGATGGTAGCTGATGACTTTCATCTTCTTGCCATATTGATGAATAGCTGCTACATTAACATGTGTTGATGATTCCAGCTCACTTGTTATAATTATCAATTCCTCTCTCTCTCCCTCTATCTTTCTTCCAATTTATGTCTCTTTCTTGACCTATGTTGCGCGGATCCTTCATTTGTTTTGACACACCTGTGCCTAATTGATATAACGAGACTGTTGGTACATCGTGTGAAATCTTAAAATATACTAAAAATTAGCAAGCAAAATAAAATAAAATTGATGTACCTATATCAAATACTTTCACATAACCAAACCGAGTACTTGCCGATGAACGAGTCTGAGCAACATAGTTCATGACAATATGGTACATACTCAACAGGGGCAGGAGTATGGCTAGGGAAAACTTTCTACTTTCTTTAAGGAATTCATTAGGTTTCTTTTCCTTGTTTTTCTCGTGTTGCGGTCAAATGCACACTCTTGGAGAAAAATAAATTGAAAAACCTCATAATTGACTATAGTGTAAAGCTTTTGTGTGACTACAAATGATTAGACTTTGCTCGGTCACAATATCTTTATTTATTATCAAGGAAAAGATTACAGGAAAAGTTTTATCTTTTTTATTTTATTTTATATAACATAGGGCTAAGATGGATTTAAATGAAGTAACATGAACAATGAGAAATCTTAACAGTGATTGAGAAATAGTTACTTGGACAAAGCTGAATTTATAAAGTAAAAGGAAAGACGATATCTTAATGTATTTGTTGGAGTAGAAAAATAAGATTTAAGATAAGAAGGTGATATGTATCATTTTTTGTCGCCTAAGTACTTTCTACACGTTGTGGAAATTAATGGTTAGAGAAAATTAAAGCTACTCAAAGTTGCCTTACAATATTACTATATATGATTGGCGTAGAATGTAGATATGAAATCCTGAAATCCCCAAAGGCCCAAGGGTATAATTTGGCATATTACTAGCATAATTAAAGATGCACCCAACACAACCAATCAACCAACTCGTAGTATAATATTCCTTGAAGAATTTTGGAATAATATTCTAACTTGTTTTTGTTCTGAAGTTGTGAATGTATTGCACAAAATTAACCAAGTTGTTGGATACTATTGGATCTCTAGATTTTTCCTAGTTATATGCAAAACAAAAATTTGATATACATGGGGTCATGTTAAGGTAATGTGATATTAGTTTACAACAAATTAAAGACATAATGGTAAATCGACTGATATTATGGATTGTGTGTGTTAGTAGTGGACACTTTCTTTCATGCACTTATTCATATCTGAATAAAATATATCAGTTAATTAAAAGATCATTGTTACTCCAAGTAAATTAATGATAAACCACAATATGGTACTCTATAAATTATTTCAATAGTCAATAGTTATAAAATCGATACAAAAAGGACAAACAGTTAATTGTCCAAACTTGGAGAAGGAACATGGCATTTAATCAAAATTCAGGGGTAAAACGATTTTCACTCTTTTAACAATTTTGTTTAGGATTCCAAGTATATAAATTTATTAGAAGTGTTGGGAAAATAAATCTGATTAAACCACTAAACTAAATACTCCTGTTTTACAAGAGTCAAGACTTGAAGTTGGAAAGAAGTTATAACAAAGCAACCCTCCATTCACTTGTATGAGCAGAAAATTAAGGATCAATCTTACCTAGGTTTTACCAATCGTGTCTTTATTCAATGTATTGACATTTTCCCACAGGATATCGTCATGTCATATCTAATAGTAGTAATGATTTAGAGTGGAAAAAATTTAGACAGATCCGGAGTTTACACATTAGTTTATCATAATTAAGCCGTAGATTGAGATGGTAATGTACATCAATTAACCTTGATTAGTGATAGAAGTGCATATAAAAGGCACGTGTCAGGTATTTATCAATTTGATATAAAACACAGAATGTAAGTAATATTTTCGATTTAAAACCTTGAAGTCTTGTGCAAGAAGGTATGATAAATTGAAAAGAATCTGGCTTTTTTCTCCGTTTGCTTGAAATGGTCGAGTTCGTTGACAACATAAGAGGTTGACCTTGGATTAATTAGTATTTTCCCGCTTTAATTTTCTAAGATGGCCTTAGCTTAAGAGTTCATGAAAATGCATGTGCTGTGTGTATATAGAGCTCAATTAACAACAAATTCAATGTAATTCCACGGGTGGGATCTGGAAAGGGTAGTGTGTACGCAACCTTACCCCTACCTTGTGAAGGTAAATATGTTATTTTTGATAGACCCTCGTCTCAGAAGAAGCATAGTCACATCACTTGTTGAATGAAGACAATAGTGTACAAACCATGAAAAGAAAACAGGAACACGACATATTACTAACAACAACATGATAACAAAAAAACTGAAGCGAAAGAAACAACTGGTGATAATACTGGTCTAGGTATATAAAAATATGAGAATTCTATTAATCCTACAAGTAAGAGAAGCATACACTCGCGACTACCTACTAACCTTCTACCTTAATTCTTGATCTCTACACCTTCCTATCAAGGGTCATGTCCTCGGTAAGGTGAAGATGTGTCATATCTTGCCTTATCACCTCTACCCAATACTTTTTAGACCTACCTCTACCCCTCTTCAGACCCACCATGGTTAACCTCTCACACCTTCTCACTGGGGTATCTGGGCATATCTTTTTTACATGCCCAAACCATCTTAGCCTCCCTTCCCGCAACTTGCCTGTCACGGGAGCCACTCTCACCTTGTCCCGAATATCTTAATTCCTAATCTTATCTCTCTTAGTATGCCCACACATCCATCTCAACATCCTCATCTCCACTACATGCAACTTCTGGATATGAGAGCTCTTGACTGGCCAACACTCCTGTCACGATCCAAATCCACACGATTGACATCCGTCACACTATCCGATCCGAGTAAACCAACCCGTATGATGCACCTAAACCATATGCATGAAAATCAATTTAACTACGGAAGCTCTTTGAAAATCATAGATAAATTCAAGTTAATTGATGTAATATTTTTCCAATTCAACAATACATGAAGCCTCTCATAATCATAACAATGAGACTAACTAAAATAAATATCTTTTCATGTATGTCGTGTATAACCCCATTATTACAACTCTTCACAACTATCTATAGAGCCTTTATACCAAGAATAAAACTCAATATTTGGGCCAATACCCGACTAACATAAAATATAAAGACAACATGATAGCTACCACGAAATAGGAGTGGTGCCTCACTGTATACTTCGGGAAGAGAGTCATCTGAGCCATGTATGCATGCCGTGTAATATACCCTTCATCCTGAAACATGTAAAGTAAGCGGATCCTTAAAGAGGGGACACCACCACGATACTCGATAAGTGTCATAGACTCTCTCTAACTCAAGTTGCTGGGACAAGATTTTTACAAAAACTATGCAACAAATATTTGATATAAAGTAATAAATAATTATATAAATCATTCTCTTTATCATTTCAAATGAAAAAACAAGTGAAATATAAACCATGATATAAATTCTTAGAACATCATCCAAGATTTTTAATAAACATCATACAAAATCATTTCAATTTCATTAAGTTGTTGAAATCACTTTCGGCTCCTTAGGCCTAAACATATTAAAGTCTTCTTTATCTTTTACTGGGAGTACTATACGGACACCGACATAATTAAAAACTATTAGATGATCGACCTAACAATAAGTATTTGACCCTACTTGTCTAAGCGGCTTCCCCTGGTACCATACGAGTCGACTTTGTAACCCTTCGTAAATTTGGATTAGGTGTGAACGTATTAAATGAATATTAGTACGGCATTTTAGGCATGTGAAATCCTATCGGAATGATTATGGGTGAAAATAGTTATTTTAGGATCAAGATAGAGAGTGAGGTGCATAAGATTTGACAAAAATCTACTAAGTTTATGAAAGGTCTGTCTTCCAGCCTGATTTCGTAAAAATTTGTTAGGAATTTGAGAAACCTTAAAAATGAAATTTGTATCCCTTTGAAATACCTTTCCAATGATATATTGTGGAGCCCAAACGGATCTCATTACAAAAGGTTATGTGCGTTTTAATGGATGATGCACACTATATGCGCCCAGGTGCACGCCCAGCCGGTCCCATGTGTGGTCGCGCACTTGTGGCAGTGCTACTGCCCTTGCTGCGTGGTCAGGTGCATGTTTGGGCCTTCATATGCGTGGGAGCACACCCGTGTGGTCATTTTAATAGCCCTACCTCGTCCCCTACACCTCAAAATCCGAAAAATTGCTCTATAAAGGAAAGCTCTGAAGAACCTAACTTCCTCCAAGGTCCCTCCACCATCCAAGGTAAGTTATAATGGTGATTCTAAGTTAATTTTAATTCTCCAATACCTTATTAACATAGGTAAACCCTTCAAATCATTAGATATTCGATTGGGATATCATTGTTGAGAAAAGTAACTCTAGAACTCGAATTCAAGAGGATTGAATGTCAAAAAGGTAATATCTTCACCAACTACTTGATTAAAGTATTGGATTAATACTTATAGACTCTAGTTCATAAGATATGAGTTGATGGGTTTGACAGAAAAATATGAACGATTATAGATTTGGGTTGTTGATTATTGATTATTGGTTATGGGTGTTGTTTATCTTATGGGTGATGAAGAATGATATTGTTTATAATAATTTGAGATTTTAGAATTTATCTTGGCGCAAGAGAATGGGTTGTTCGGTTTAGAAATACCATTAATAAGGGCTATGAAGCTTTATACCCACCAAGTATTTGATAAAATGCCTAAGTGACCAAAACATGAGTATTATTGCTAATATGGAATCCTTTTGACTTGTATTGATATATATTAAAGTTGAAAGGGTTGGCAAACATTGTATTAAGATCAAGAGCAGGAAGTTAAGGCATGTGAGGCTAACTCTCTACATTTGGGAATGTTTATGATTCTCCCTACATCTCATTCTTTATGAGTATTATGAATTTTATCAGAAAGTAATTATGCCTCAATTCCATAAATAGTAATAGAACTTCTATTCTCTAGATGACATAGTTTCATAATTCGTTCAACATCCTATGATTCTCAGTTATGACAAATCATTTTATTATGAGTACATGTCTTAGTCTAGTTCTATTCAGCATTCTAGTATCATGTAAAATTAGTATGGTTCAGTATTTTAATATCATGTGTTGCAGTATGATTCTCAGTTCCTGATTCTAAATCCCTGAATGTTGAACACCTGTATTTGGGCCTGAGGCCATAGTTCATGCTTTATGCATATTTAGGCCTGAGGCCGTAGTTCATGCTTTATGCATATCTAGACCTGAGGTCGTAATTTATGCTTTATGCTTATTTGGGCATGAGGCCGTAGTTATGTATATATATACTTGGGCCTGAGGCTGTAGCTTGTGCATATATATATTGGGCCTGAGGCCGTAGTTTATTTACTCAGTTAAACATGTGGTTCATCATTCAAAAGAGGGAGTATTCATGTCCTTATTTCTTTGTTCAATTATCAGTTTATCAGTTATCAATCCTCAGTAATCAGTTCAGTTCTTAGTTATCAGTTCAGTTTTAGTTTCAGTATTTACAGTTCTCTCTTTCAGTTGGTTTACATACCAGTGCAATTCAAATGTACTGATGTCTCTTTTTTCCGGAGCCTTCATCTCGCGATGCAGGTAACGATTTTTAGATTGACAATTTTGCTTGCTATGACGTATTGTATCAGCTATTGGTGAGCCCCAATCTTTCTGGGCATTATCCCATTTTCAGTCTTTATGATATTTCAGTTAGTAAGGTATGTCGGGGATCTTGTTCCGGTAAACATATAGAATTTCAGTATTCTTAGAAGGCTTCGTAGACTATAGTTCAGTCAGACAGATATTAGCAAGGCTTTATGTGTTAACCTTGTTGGCTACTCATTTATCCTTAAAGACTTTTCAGTACTTTCCGCATTTATGATATTTCAGTTAGACTCTTTAGTAGATCAGTATGTTGCATGTTTATATTCAGCTTACAGTTAAACCACATGCTGATCTATCCATCCAGTTGGTTCGCTCTGTCACATCCAGTTAGGCACTAAGTTCCATATTACGCCCAAGCCATGGTTCGGGGCGTGACAAATCTTGGTATCAAAGCTTAGGTTCAAGAGTCCTAGGGAGTCTATGAAGCCATGTCCAGTGGGATCACTTTTATGTGTGTGTGCGCGCCACACATGTAAACAGTTGACCACCAAGACATCTAGGAATGTTTTATTTCTTCCATACTCTAGATCGTGCAGTTAGAGCTATGCTTTCAACAATCCTTCCAACTCATGCGAATTGTGTATTTCAGAAAAATGCCTGCAAAAAGAATGTACACCAAGAGGCCCTTAGCTACTAGCCGGGGGCTACGGCTAATGCTGCTCAGGAGGAGGACACTCCGGCCTAGGGAGTTATATCAGGCTCAGTGCCCAGTGCTTTAGACATGGATGTCCGGGGAGCTATCCAGTTGCTCACTCTCATTGTTGCTACTCAGGCTCAAAGACAGGGAACAAGTACTATTGTTCAAACCGGTAGTTCCAGGTCCAGGGAATTCCTCAACATGAAACCTCTAGTTTTCATAGGGTCCAAAAAGGATTAGAATCCGCAAAACTTCATTGATGATGTTCAGAAGATATTTCGAGTGATGCATACTACAGACACAGAGACAATAGAGTTTGATGTGTACCAGCTGAAGGATGTTGCTAACACTTGATATGAAACATGGGAAGAGTCTCGAGGGGAGGATGCAGCTCATGCGACTTGGAAGGAGTTTGCAGATGCGTTTCTTGAGCATTTTCTGCCATTAAGGTCTTGGAAGCTAAAGCTTTAAAGTTTGAGAAACTCAAACATAATGATATGAGTGTGAGTGAGTACTACCTCAAGTTCATCTCTCTAGCTAAGTATGCTCCAGAAATGGTACGTGATATGAGGGCCAGAGTTAGGCGATTTGTGTTGGGCTTTCAGATGACTTGTTTGCTGATGCTAATATAGTTGCTCAAAACAATGACATGACCATTACTAAGATGGTTGACTTTGTTCAAGGGAACGACGACAGGCCAGAGGAAGAAGAGCGGCTACAGAGAGAGAATGATAGGGAATTCAACAAGAGAGCTAAGCCTGCATGAAATTTCAAGGAGGTGGTAATCGCAGTTCTTCAAGAAACCAAAATCAGGACATGCTCCATCTTCAGCTAGTGCACCAGTTTAGAGGTCCAAGTTTAACAAGAAAAGCTAGAATTTCAGAGCAACATGCTCACAGTCACAGGATAGTGTGGACTACAGAGTTCTTGAGTACCCTACTTGCTACACATGTGGTAAGAAGCACCTAGGGGTTTGTCGTTCGGGCATAAATGGTTGCTTTGCGTGCGGTCAACAAGGCCGCTTCTTGAGGGATTGTTCATCAGCAAGGTAGAATAATGGAGGAAATGTAGCTCAGTCCACTAATTCAGCAGCCCCTCAGAACTCTCAGGCCCAACAATGGCATGGTGCAGCAAAGTCTGGTAATACGGGCGGTAATCGGAACCGCTTGTATGCGCTGGCAGGCCGTCAGGATATAGAGGCTTGTGTTGATGTTGTCACATGTATGCTAATAGTCTTCACCTTTGATGTTTACGCTCTTATGTATCGGGGATCCACCTTATCATATGAACCCCATATATTGCTAAGAAATTTGGAATAGAACCAGAAAAGTTGTGTGAACCTTTGAAGTGTCACGATCCAAAATCTACTATAGGTCGTGATGGTGCCTAACGCCGCCGTAAGGTAAGCCAACATTGGTTTACCAATTTAATTACTCATTTTAGCATTTTGAAATAATAATTTTCCTTAACTGAACAGTATAAAATAGAATTTATAGAGTGAATAACAATATTTACACAAACCACAATAGTGAACAACCCGTAGAAACACCCACAACCCGGTGTCACAAGTGCATGAGCGTCAACTAGGAAATATAATTAAATACAACATGTCTAGAATACAATTTAGACAGGAAAATATAAATAACTCTGATAGAGACTCTGCAGGCTGCTGATCGTAACATGAGATGCAGCTCACGGTAAATTCCCCGAAATGGCCGTGCCTCTGCGCCCAAAGACCACCGGATATGTGTGTACCTACACAAAAAGTGTAGCAAGTGTAGTATGAGTACGTAAATCAACGCATACCTAGTAAGTATTTAGCCTAACCCCAGAGAAGTAGTGACGAGGGGCAGAAATTAACACTTACTAGTGGTCCAATAAAACAGATACAATAGAAGTAAACAGATGTGAATCAGAGAAAATAAATGAAGTAACAAGTATAATATGTGGTACAATCCACCTCTCAGCAATAACTCAAACTCTCAGCTAGTAGCTACCTCCTCAATCAGAGTATATATATGGACCTTACCAGATAGTTGTCACGGTTCAATAAGGAAAAAGCTCATAGATGTACTGGCTTCTTGCCAATTATTACGCACGATTTTATAAGAGTATTTTATAGAAATGCTGAGGCGTACGACCCTATCCATCATAACATTGCCAAACCATAGATACATCTATTTTATTGTCAAGGCGAACGGTCCGCTCCCATGAGAGTATGGTACATAAATCCTGCCGTGGCGTATGACCCGACCCATCATAGTGTGCGCACTGCCGAGGATCGAACATAATGAACCATAGATGTATCTATCCTGCCGGCGAACGTCCTGATCCCATTAGAATAAGAAGCTTTGACGGGTCATCGAACCTACTCATGAATAGTCGTGTGAGTTATACATTTTTAAGGGAACATTTCGATGATAACGCATAACACGAGAGAATTTCGTAGGAGAGTAAAATCAAATCCGCGACTTATCATGAAGCCCGTCAAATCTCTACAATAGCAAGCCTATCACTCTACGCAAGTCTAGTCTCAAGTCGTAATGTAAAATAAGGGAATTTATTAGGCAAGACACAACTCAAATAGTACAGTTATAGCATAGCGGGAACCTAAGTTTACCCGGACATAACATGAATCTAGCTACGCACGAACTCTCTCCCACAACAAGTAACACATAACAAATACATCACCTAGGGGTGGTTTTCCCCTCACAGAGTTAGACATGAGACTTACCTCGCTCCGAATTTTCATAACCGGCTCCAAGGCCTCTCTAACACCTCAAACCAAAGCCCGTCGATCCAAAACTATTCAAACAACGTGCAGCCCAGTCAAAATATATTCTAATATTCATAATTAATCAATTTATATTAATTCCCAACACCACTCGAAAAGTCTATAAAATTAACCCTCGGACCCACGTGCCTGGATTTCGAAAATGTTTGAGGACAAACTTTACCCATAACACCACGAACTCAAATATATGATTTATTCCAAATTCTATATCCAATTTCGTGGTAAAAATCCAAAAATACCAATTTCTAGGTTTCTTTCAAAATCTCACAATTTCAACAAAATGTTCATGTTTGAATCCATATAAAAACCATGTATTTAACTCACAATGTGAAGAAATCACTTACCCCATTATAGTTATGGCACTCAAAAAGTGCTCCAAAATTGGCTCCCGTGGACAAAATAAGATGAAAATGGCCTAACCCTCATTTTATAAAAACTTCACTGCCGAGACAACTTTTCGCATATACGGTCATTTGACCGCTTCTGCGGAAGCTTCCTCGCTTCTGCGGAAGACCACTGTCAGCAGACCATCGCACTTGCGGATATTCTTCCGCTCCTGCGCAACCACATGTGCGATACACCCTAGCGCATCTGCGCAATTTCCACACTTGCGGCCTTGACCTCGCTTCTGCGCACTCGCAGGTGCGCTGCCTGACTCCGCTTCTGCGACCTCACACCCAGGAGCCCCAAGCCGCTTCTGCGGACCTCACCTTGCTTCTACGACCAAACTTCCGCAGAAGCAGTTACACCAGTTGCTGCCCAACTTCAGCATCTCCTAAGTCCAAAATAAATCTGTTAACCACCCGGAATCCACCCGAGGCCCTCGGTACCTTAACCAAATATACCAACACATCCCAAAATACATTACTAACTTAGTCGAGCCTTCAAATCACATCAAACAACACTAAAACCACGAATCACACCCCAATTCATGCTTAATGAACTTTAAAACTTCAAACTTCTACATTCGATGCCGAAACCTACCAAATCAAGTCCGATTGACCTCAAATTTTGCACACAAGTCATAAATGACATGGCGAAGCTACTCCAAGGCTCGGAATCCCAAACGGACATCGATAACATTAAAATCCACTTCAAGTCAAACTTAAGAATTCTTTAAACTTTCAACATACCAACCTTCCATAATAAGCGTCGAAATGCTTCCGGGTGATTCGATACTCAACCCGAACATACGCCCAAGTCCGAAATCTTTATACGAATCTATTTGAACCTTCAAATCTCGATTCTGAGGCCGTTTACTCAAAAGTCATTCCTTAGTCAATTCTTCCAACTCAAAACTTTCGAAATTAGAATTTTCTCTCCAAATAAACTCCGAAATTCCCGAAATTCAATTCCGACCATACGTACAAGTCATAATACCTGAAGTGAAGCTACTCGATGCCTCAAACCGCCAAACGAAGCGCTAGAGCTTAAAACGACCGGTCGGGTCGTTATGTTCTCCCCCACTTAAACATGCGTTCGTCCTCGAACGTGCTAAGGACTACTCTGGAGTTGTCTAAAATCATTATACAATACCTTGTGCTCCTATCCGTGCCACCACATTCCAATTAAGCATACTGGCTCGAGCCCGACTGAAAATCCTCCCTATGACCTTAGCTAATAAGCTTTAGAACCAAGTCCCAACTTCTGAATTTCTCTACAAGACCTGATGCCATCACACGAACACTATACCAATCATCATGCACTGTACCACAACATGATCATACACCTATGCCGAAATCACACCATGCACCACATAAGTCGGTTGCCCATAATAACATCCTCCGACCACGATAACTGAAATTCAGAACCTGATACCCGTAATACACCTTATAATACAAATAATCCCGGTTTAAATCCTCACAATACTGTCGTGACAGAGAAAATGTGTAGAAATTCATAACCACCCGCTGAATCAATCAAATCATGGAGTCGTATCTCCTGACAAGGACCATAGACTCATTCTAAACCGAATAACGATATTCTCTCTTTAATGTACCTTATATGAATATGATTGCACTGATTTCAGGTCCAATAGTCTCGTCTCACCCAGTATAAGTTACACAGGCAATAAGCCACCTCAAACCCTGACCAAAATCTCACACGACACCAACAATGCGCCAACAGGATACAAACTCGAATGCGATATATAAGGAAAAGCAAACTCTAAAATGGAACTTCCCAGCCAGCAAAACTACTAAAACGGTCGAACAGATGTTATGAACCCTCATTTGAGAATGGGAAACAGAATATGTAGGGATAGATATAGGTAATCGTACCCAACATAACATTGTTTCAGCATGCAAACCGATCCAAATATGGTATCATTGCGGCATGCAACCCGATCCAAACATGATACCATTGCGGCGTGCAACCCGATCCAAATAATGTACCCATGGCGGCGTGCCACCCGATCCACTTACAATAATAAATAAGGACATACCCCTCAAGCCATAATGCTTCTACCTAAGGAATAACGAATATCGTCCACAAGCACGCAAGTGCAAAAATACAAATCTGGGGAGACGGATAGCGTAATATGCCACAAAACCCAAGCACGACTAAGGTGCGTTTAATGATCTTCATTTCGAGAGCCCTCCTGCTCATCTAATACCACAAGCTGCACGGGACCACAACACAAGTGCGAATAATCAAGTCATCTCAATCCGGAACAAACTCCCACAGTTCACAACCAAAGGACTAGGGCGCCTTCCAGACATAAACTCTCATATTAACGATTGCACCAAAACTCTTCGTACTTGGTTTCGATCTTTAACAATCAAGTGACTAGAATGTCACACTCATACAATTCCCCGTGGGGTACGCTCCCACGACCTTCCGCTCAGGTAGCCAAGTCTGCATATCCATACCACCGACTGTACTAATTTTGTAAAGCAATCACAATCCGCAAATCAATACACGATGCCTCTTCCACAGAACACTATTTCTAAGCGACACTAAGATACCACCAGCTCACTCTAAACATCTGAACAATTTCCTGCTCATCTGAGCTCGTGAAATTCTTATCAACACTGAACTGCAACCTTGATCCTCATCTTTCAATTTCCCATGCCGCTCACTACACCCATCATGCCACTACGCGAGAATACACGAATTCATCATAACCTATGAACTACCAGTAGAATAAACACTTTATTGGCTAGAGGCCTTTCACTTAGCTCATTTCAGCAGAGCCAATGCAACACACAACTGAATTCCCAAACCGCAGAAACTACAAACCTCAAGTCGTGATCTAAACCGTCATGACTCCTCCGGAAATCCATTTACACCACAAGGTCATTGAATCAAATACCTCCCAAATCAATCGGGTTAAGGTGGCTGCCGAGCCCGCACGTATAACCACAAACCACAAGTATAAATTCGCCCGCCGAAGGATTTGATCATTGCCACTATGGGTGTAAAAATCAAACCGAAAAATCGCACCAAACCAAAAAGTCAAACCAAATCGATTAAAAATTCCGACTAGGTTTGGTTTGATTTGGTTTGGTATTGAGTAAAAAATCCGAACCAAACCGACATATAAATATATAATTGTTTATATACTTTTAAGATTTTATATAGAATTTTCTTTTAAAATATCTAGAAATATTTGGAATTTTCTTGCGGGATATAATATTTAATAGCATATGAAATACTCCATATTTATTAACCTTAAATATTGGGTTGTATGATCACTTTCTCATCAAGTGTTACTGAAATGCGTCTATCTCTTTGTTCTTCCATATTCATATCATATGTTAAGATCTATTAAATTCTTATATCTTTTTCGAATGTGAAGTGATTATTATTATTTAGGTATCATATTGATTTTTATGTTTAATTTACTAAATTTGGTTAACCTTGAAAGTGTACATCAATAAAATATTATTGTCAGACGACTAAAAAATAATTATTATGTGTTATTAAGAAAATTCTCCCATAAGAATATTTTAATAGATAATATATTTGTCAATTTTTTTTTATATTTTTACTAAATATATATTTACTTAAAATAATATTTAAGTAACAAAAAACCTGAAAAACCCGAAAAATCCGACAAAACCAAACCAATCCAAACCGATATAGCTGATTTGGTTTGGTTTTGATAAAAACCTAACCAACCCGGTTCATGTAAACCCCTAATTGCCACAATCATGTTGATTCAGCCATTACTAACCAAACCAACTTCTTCCAATTCACTCTTGACTTGCCTTAGAAATAATAGCAGCTCCATTCAAGAATCATAACGAAACTCACAACACTCCTCCCGAGTGACCATGTCATGCGACCACATCATCTCAATACCCATGAACCAACTCATACTTTCCTCATGCGCACAATAGCATCTCCACGGGTATACTTATTCTGAAAGACCTTCCGCGAATCCGAGGCTATTTCTTTCTTTCCTCCCATACAACATCGCATACCCGACGATAACATAGAACATTCCAAGTCCCGTTCGAAATCCACTGCGAACACTCGATCCTTAACCACACAACGGACCTGAAATCCTTAGGCACTATACTTAAATTCTTGAGCTCACTCGACCGTTATTGAGAGTCACCCACTCTAACCTGATCCCGAACATAACCAAACTCCAACACTCTGCTGACACATGAATACCCTCTCGAAGAAGCAACCGGCTGAATTCCTTTCCTTACACCTTACATCCACGAGAAGCATAGACTCTGAGTCTTCCCAAAACCTACACCTGAATTGATAAGATGAAGTTCAGCACACATTCATTAATTTCCTTGCTCAAATTACTACCGAGGTTTTATTTTCTTAGTCATAATAAATAAAAAATGCACCGATAGCCATAAACCGCACAAGCAGACAACCACGCGATCCAATCATAGGCGGTGGGGCTCCCTCACTTAGCTTTAAGCTACCATCACATAATGTAGGGCCCGAAATGATTCCCCCTTCTCAATTATCATGATCTCGCAACGTTAACCCACCAAATTCCCGGAATCCTTTTGTTAAGCTTTCCATGAACATTCTGAATCATCAGCCACAATCACATATTCGACCCCTTATCGGGTAGCAAATAAAATTCTTCGTAGAAACTTCACCATCATCACACAACCATTATCCTGCTCACAGGAGATAACCCACAGGTGAAATTCCATGCTGACATCTTCCAATGATGCCGCACCGGATACAACTACCATGAGTTCAGTAATCCCCCCGAGCCCATGCTCTCCCACTGGCTGTATAAGTCTGTTCTTTCCCCCATTGATAGCAACTAAGAGTTCATAATATCATCCAAACTCAAGTCATATTGCATCTGAAACGATAGTCAAATCTTCACACCCTTCTTTATTCAAGCAAACTCCTTTCTGCCCTATTAAATCTTTCTCCGTACAGTAACCATCATTCCCAAATAAAACACGTAGACCAAGTCGCCTTCCATCACAATTCCCAAACCGTTCTACACGTTCTCAAGGTACGTGGCTATCTTACCACAAAATCCATGGTCTACTCTACCTCTCCCACTTCGGTCAAACCATCTCCTTTGCAACTTCCTGACTTCAGCTTCTCATACTTGACCTACTAGTAATTCAACCACCGTAAGGCGCCTCTCACATGTCCTTCCTCATTCTTCACTACTCAAATGTTGCATCAAATAAAAATCCATCTCTATAGCACCTGAACCAATAAATTGTTACCGAATCTAAGCCTCTTCGAAGATCATCTCTCTCGAGCCATCAGCATTAGAAATACCAATTTGATTTTGAACCGCTGCACACCGCTATCTCTGATAACCGCCCCTCAGGTACCATTTCACAACACTCTGCCCAAAGGTAAAATCAAGAATACCATACCATCGGTAAAACTTAATGCCTTCAAACAAGGACGACGGGACCACATCACCTTGAGAATTCCATCACGCTCGAAAATATCAAGTCTTGTTACTTCATCAACCAAACATGAACATTTATAGTTCGTTGCATTTCCTTCGCTGGAATCAAATGTTGACCCTTAATCATGTATTGAAAAATCCTCTCTTCAAGCCATTCACTGCCTCAACACATAACGAGCACCTTACCATTACATCAACATTGTGTGATAACAATGCGTAGACATCGTAGCAATCCGTGCACGGTCTCAAAACCATAAAAGATATAGATACTGAACTGGAACAAAAGAACATCCCTCCACAAGGCGACGATAATAGCCTGCCCGAACATGTAGGGAGAAACATCCGGCACAAGGTTTGTAGTACCACTACAACTCTTCGATGCCCAATGGATAACAAGCGCTTTGCGCCGCATAAGATTGAGTAAAAAGGAAATAAAGGCACAAGCCTCAATGGAATCAAACAGCACGATGAGGAAATCAAGAAGGAAAGTGCTCCTAACAGCCATGTAACCTCTCAAAGATAAGTACAGACGTCTTCGTACCGATCCGCAAGACTCTACTAGACTTGCTCATGACTCGTGAGACCTAAGTGAACCTAACTCTCTGATACCAAGCTGTCACGGTCCAAAATCTACTATAGGTCATGATGGCGCCTAATGTCGCCGTTAGGCAAGCCAGCGGTGGTTTACCAATTTAATTATTCATTTTAGTATTTTGAAATAATAATTTTCCTTAATTGAACAGTATAAAATAGAATTTACATAGTGAATAAAAATATTTACACGAACCACAATAGTGAACAACCCGTAAGAACCCCCAAAACTTGGTGTCACAAGTGCATGAACGTCAACTAGGAAATATAATTAAATACAACATCTGTCTGGAATATAAGTTAGACAGGAAAATATAATTATACTAGAATACAAGTATAATACGTGGTACAATCCACCTCTCAGCAATAACTCAGACTCTCAGCTAGTAGCTACCTCCTCAATCGGAGTATATATATGGACCTTACCAGATAGTTGTCATGGTTCAATCAGGAAAAAGCTCACAGATGTACTAGCTTCTTGCCAATTATTACGCACGATTTTATAAGAGTATTTTATATAAATGCCGAGGCATTCGGCCCGATCCATCATAACATTGCCAAACCATAGATACATCTATTTTATTGCCGAGGCGAATGGCCCGCTCCCATGTGAGTGTGGTACATAAATCCTGTCATGGCGTACGGCCCGACCCATCATAGTATGCGTACTGCCGAGGGTCGAACGACACGAATCATAGATGTATCTATCCTACCGAGGCGAACGGCTCGATCCCATTAGAATAAGAAGCTTTGACGGGTCCTCGACCCTACTCACGAATAGTCGTGTGAGTTATAAATTTTTAAGGGAACATTTCGATGATAACGCATAACACGGGAGAATTTCGTAGGAGAGTAAAATTAAATTTGTGGCTTATCATGAAGCCCATCAAATCTCTACAATAGTAAGCCTATCACTCTATGCAAGTCTAGTCTCAAGTCGTAATGTAAAATAAGGAAATTTATTAGGCAAGAGATAACTCAAATAGTACAGTTATAGCATGGCGGGAACCTAAGTCTACCCGGATATAACATGAATCTAGCTACGCACGGACTCTCTTTACCCAGTGTGTACGTAGCCCCCGCAACAAGTAACACATAACAAATACATCACCTAGGGGTAGTTTCCCCCTCACAGAGTTAGACATGAGACTTACCTCGCTCCAAAGTTTCATAACCGGCTCCAAGGCCTCTCTAACACCTCAAACCAAAGCACGTCGATCCAAAACTATACAAATAACGTACAAACCAGTCAAAATATATTCTAATATCCATAATTAATAAATTTATATTAATTCTCAACTCCGTTCGAAAAGTCTATAAAATCAACCCTCGAGCCCATATACCCGGATTCCAAAACTATTTGAAGAAAAACTTTACCCATAACACCACGAACTCAAATATATGATTTATTCCAAATTCAATGTCCAATTTCGTGGTAAAAATTCAAAAATACCAATTTCTAGGTTTCTTTCAAAATCTCACAATTTCTACCAAATTTTCATGCTTGAATCCATATAAAACCATGTATTTAACTCACAATATGAAGAAATCACTTACCCCATTATAATTGATGAAGATGGCACTCCAAAAGTGCTCCAAAATCGGCTCCCATGGACGAAATGAGATGAAAATGGCCAAACCCCCATTTTTATAAAAACTTTACTGCCCAGACAACTTTTCGCATTTGCGGTCAATTGACCACTTCTGTGGTTCCGCTTCTGCGGAAGCTTCCTCGCTTCTACGGAAGACCACTGTCAGCAGACCATCGCACGTGCGGATATTCTTCCGCTTCAGCGCAATCGCAGGTGCGACACACCCTGTGCATCTGCACAATTTTCGCACTTGTGGCCCTGACCTCGCTTCTGCGCACTCGCAAATGCGCTGCCCGATTCCGCTTCTAAGACCTCACTCCCATTCTGCCCAAGTCGCTTCCTCTGACCTCACCTCGCTTATGTGGCCAAATTTCTGCAGAAGCGGTTACACTAGCTGCTGCCCGGCTTCAGCATCTCCTAAGTCCAAAATAAATCTGTTAACCACCCAGAATCCACCTGAGGCCCTCGGGACCTTAACCAAATATACCAACATATCCCAAAATATATTATGAACTTAGTATAGCCTTGAAATCACATCAAACAACGCTAAAAACACGAATCGCACCCCAATTCACTCTTAATCAACTTTAGAACTTCAAACTTCTACATTCGACGCCGAAACCTACCAAATCAAGTTCGATTGACCTCAAATTTTGCACACAAGTCATAAATTACATATCGAAACTATCCAAGGATCAGAATCCCAAACGAACATCGATAAGATTAAAATCTACTTCAAGTCAAACTTAAGACTCCCTTAAACTTTCAAAATACCAACTTTCTATAATAAGCGTCAAATTGCTTCTGGGTGATCCGATACTCAACCCGAATATACGCCCAAGTCCGAAATATTTATACAAACCTATTTGAACCTTCAAATCCTGATTTCGAGGCCGTTTACTCAAAATTCATTCCTTAGTCAATTCTTCTAACTCAAAGCTTCCGAAATTAGAATTCTCTCCAAATCAACTCCGAACTTCCAAAAATTCAATTCCGACCACACGTACAAGTCATAATACCTGAAGTGAAGCTACTCAAGGCCTCAAACTGCCAAACGATGTGCTAGATCTTAAAATGATCGGTCGGGTCATTACATGAAGTGTGCACTCCAGTTGGAGAATCAGTTATAGCTAGATGTATCTATAAGGGATGCCCAGTCAAAGTGTATCATCGCCTTACTATAGCAGACTTAGTAGAATTAGAGATGGTAGACTTTGATGTGATCATGGGAATGGATTGGTTAGAGTCATGTTATGCCACAGTGGGTTGTAGAACCAAAATAGTAAGTTTCTAATTTCCAGTGAACCAGTCTTAGAATGGAAGGGTGATGCAGTAGCGATTAGGGGTAGGTTTATTTCCTATCTTAAAGCCAAAAAGATGATCTCTAAAGTGTATATCTATCACCTAGTTCAATTTAGGGATGCAAATTGCTCATATTCCAACTCTCCAGTCAGTACCAATTGTAAATAAGTTCCCAGAAGTGTTTTCTGAAGATCTTCCTAGAGTCCCTCCCGATAGAGAGATTGACTTTGGAATTGGTCTACTACTCAACACTAAGCTGATATCTATTCCGCCTTATAGAATGTATCCAGCAGAGTTAAAAGAGCTAAACGTCCAGTTGAAATATCTTCTAGATAAGTAATTTATAAGACCAAGTGTCTCACCTTGGGGCGCACCGGTCTTGTTTCTCCGAAAGAAGGATAGGTCTTTGCGCATGTGCATTGACTATCATTAGTTAAATAAAATCATCATCAAGAACAAGTACCCTCTTCCCAGAATAGATGATTTATTCTATCAACTAGGCACCCAGTGTTATTCCAAGATTGACCTCAGATCGGGGTACCATCAGTTGAAGGTTAAGGAAGTTGATATTCCTAAAATAACTTTTAGGACTCGTTATGGGCATTCCGAATTTTTGGTAATGTAGTTTGGTTTAACGAATACACCACCAGCTTTCATGGACCTTATGAATATGGGTCTTCAAGCATTATCTTGATTTGTTCGTTATTGTATTTATTGATGACATCTTGATTTATTCCCATAGCGATAATGTCCATGCAGAACATCTCAGAATCATGTTGCAGACACTACAAAATCACAAACTATATGAAAAATTTTCGAAGTGTGAATTCTTATTGAAATCGGTAGCATTTCTGGGATATGTCATCTCAGGCGAAGGCGTGAAGGTATCAGAAAATAGAGGCAGTGAAGAATTGGCCAAGACCCACCTCAGTATCCGATATAAGAAGTTTCTTAGGTCTAGCAGCCTATTACAGGCATTTCGCAAAGGGATTTTCCACTATCTCGTCCCCTTTGACTAGACTGACTCAAAAGTAAGTCAAGTTTCAGTGGTTGGATGCTTGCGAGAAGAGTTTTGAGGAGTTGAAGATGAGGTTTACTTCAACTCTAGTCTTGACACTACTGGAAGGCACCGAATGGTTCGTTGTTTATTGTGATGCTTCAGGGGTTGGTCTTGGGTGCGTGTTAATGCAACACGGTAAAGTCATAGCCTATGCATCGAGACAACTCAAGTCTCACGAGAAGAATTATATGACTCATGATCTTGAGTTAGCAGCCGTGGTATTTGCACTAAAGATCTGGCACCATTATTTGTATGGGGTGTATGTTGATATTTTCAAAGATCACAAGAATCCGCAGTACATCTTCAAGCAAAGAGAATTAAATCTTCATCAGAGAAGGTGACTCGAATTGCTCAAGGATTATGATGTTGATATCCTCTATCATCTGGGGTAAGTAAATGTTGTAGCAGATGCTCTCAGTCGACGTTCTATGGGAAGATTAGCTCATGTTGAAGTAGACAAGAGAACAATGACGAAGGAATTCCATCGCTTAGCAAGTCTAGGAGTTCGATTTCTCGACTCCGAAGATGGTAACATTTTTTTTTAGAACAGGGTTGAATTCTCCTTCGTAGTTGAAGTGAAGGAAAAGCAGTTCAGTGATCCAATGATATATTGTGGAGCCCGAATGAATTTCTCTGCATAAGGTTATGTGCGTTTTACTGAACAATATGCAGTATGCATACCAAGGCGTGTGCCCAGCAGGTCCTGTGCATGGTCACGCACTAGTGGCAGTGCTACTGCCCTTGCTGCGCGTTCAGGTGCACGTTTGAGCCTTCAGCTGCATGGGAGCACACCCGGGGGTCATTTTAAAAGCCCTACCTTATCCCCTATACCCCAAAATACGAAAATTTGCTCCAGGAAGGATAGCTCTCAAGAACCTAACTTCCTCCAAGGTCCCTCCATTATTAACCGGGGCCTACATCTCGCGATGCAGGTAATAATTTTCAGGTTGACGATTCTTCTTGCTAGGACATCTCGTATCGGCTATTGGTGAGCCCAGTCTTTTGAGGCATTATCCCTTTTTTCAGTCTTTATGATATTTCAGTTAGTAAGGTATGCCAGGGACCTTGTTCTGGTAAACAATTAGCATTTTAATATTCTTTAGAGGCTTCATAGATTATAGTCCACTCAAATAGATGTTAGAAGACCTTTATGTGTTAACCTTGTTAGCTACTCGTTTATCCTCGAAGACTTTTCAATACTTTTTCAATTTATGATATTTCAGTCAGACACTTTAGTAGATCAGCACGTTGCATGTTTATATTCGGCTTACAGTATACCACATGTTCATCCAGCCATCTAGTTGGTTCACTCGGTCATATACAGTTAGACACCGAGTGTCGTGTTACGCCCAGGCCATGGTTCGGGGCGTGACAGACTTAACCTCATTACTTTAAGTAATGATTATTTACCCTCTGAATGGGGGACTTTATCCCTCAAACCTCGGCTTTGCCTTGGAATGTGTCCCTACACCGACACATATAGTTCCATGGTAACGAACTCAACATTCGAACCATTATCGGTGGTCTCCACTAGTAACTCCCAAAATATTTTACATATCAAAAATAGGTTCATAGCATAATAGCCTCAAAGGATCTATTTTTATCAAATCATGATTTTCATAGTCAATCCAAATTATTTGAACAAAATCAAATAAATAACTGATAGTGGGCTATATTCATGCAATTTAGACACTACTTACACTCTAATTTAACTGCACTTTATTGATATTTGAATGCTAAAAGATAACAAAATGCTCTAATTAAGAAATTTGATGCTTTGCAGGAGCTACTCCGAGCTAGGAGGGAGCTAACGAGTGTTTTGGAGTCAACATGGAATGTGAAAGGGCAATCGAAGGTTAGCCCGGCCGAAAAGGAGCGAGAAAAGCAAGCGAAATGACCCCTCCAGGTGCGCGGCCGCGGAGTGGGCCACGAACTGGTCCACGAACTCAAGGCAGTGAGGCAGTCCAAATTCGCGGCCGAATCCGCGATCGAATCCGCGGCCGCGGACGGGCGGACGAAAGCCAAACACGCAGGGTTAATTATGTAATTTCTTAGGTGACTAACCTAAACCTATATGAAACCTAAACTCGCCCAGAAGTGAGAGAAAGCTATTTTTAGAAGATTTTAGAGGCAAGAACGAGGGAGAGAAGACGGATAAATTCCTAAGAGTTTTCATCATCTTCTTCATACTTTTATTTGTTGATTATGAATTATTTTAGTGATTTGTTTTCCATTAGTATGAGTAGCTAAATCTATTATCTAGGGTTGATGGAACCAATTGTTGGATGAAGTCTTGACTCTATTTTATTATAATTGAACCGTGTTTGTTCTATGATTGTTCAATTATGTATTGTATTATGGTTAATTGAAAGGGCCCTCGATTAATCGTGTCTATTCACCTTGTATTGCTTGAGAAAGAACACTTGGTTAGATTGTTGTTGAACAATACCACTTTTGGGGAAGTTAAGAGATTAATTACTTGAATTTAAAAGTGGGGTTAGAAATAACGAAACTTTGGTGGGATAATTCTGAGTTGCATAAATTGTTAACTAGAGTAGTTCGAGAGAATGATTCTAGTAAATTATCGTAATTGATCGAAAGGTAAATACGGTAGCCCGAAACTCATAATCCTCATAGAGTATTACGGCGAGATTATAGCTAAAGAGTTGAGAATTAATCCGGCAATTGGGGAAATCAATAGCCCTAGACCCTTTTACCCTTGAATTCAATTTTAGTCTTGATTATTGCTAATTTTATTGTCATTTTTCCTTGGCTAAATAAATTCCACTGATTATTCATAAAACTATTTCATCTGGAAGTTGTCTGAGCTTATCATTAGCATTATTTAAGGTTGTAGTAAATATGTTAGTTCTCTGTGGGATTCGACTCCGGACTTAAACCGGGTTATATTTGCAGTGACCGCTTAGTCCTTCGTACAAGGCAGATTTGGGCGTGATCAAATTTTGGCGCCGTTGGCGGGGAACTAACGGTGTTATTTATTACAACTTAGAAGAATTGCTAGGATTTTTAGTTTAGATCAATTTCTTACGATGTTTAAATTTTTCCATTGAATTTCTCACGTTCGAATTATCCTATGACTCAGGTGTATGCTTAGAAGCTCTTCGAGGACTGCTAAACGTTTTGAAGGACTCTCAGACCCCGAGAAAGAATTTAGGGCATTAAATCAAGCCAACAAGAAGAACAAACAGTTACAACAAAAACACACACTCGAAATTGAAATGGACAACGTGGACGATGTCAACGAAAACAATCAGAATAATCAGGTTGACCCAAACAATGGAGTGGTGGCACCTCTTGTGCCAGAAGCTACTCTATATGATTGGGCACAACCAACTGCTGATAACTTAGCCACCGCCATTGATGTACCTCAGATACAAGCGGAGACATTCCAGATCACCAACAACATGTTGCATCTGTTGCAAAATAAGGGAATATTCTCCGGGTCATACATTGAAGACCTACAACAACATCTGAAGAATTTCCTATCAATATGTGTGACCCAAAGACAGCCGAATGTGACTCCTGAAGCCATCAAGCTATTACTGTTTCCATTCTCTGTGACTGGAGAGGCTCAAACTTAGCTGAATTCACTCCCAATAAACTCCATTGCCACTTAGGAAGAATTAGTCAAACAGTTCTTAAATAAGTTTTATCCTCCAACAAGACTGCAAGGTAGATTGATGAGATATTACAGTTCAGGCAAAAACCAACTGAGTCCTTGCAAGAAACCTGGGAGAGGTTCAAGGGTATGCTAGTGAAGTGTCCACGCCATGGCATTCCAGATCAGATGCTGGGACAGAGATTTTACATGGGTTTAGTAGATAGTTTGAAGGCCAATGTAGACGCTTCATATGGGGGTGCATTTTTGAGCAAGACATTCACAGAATGCAAGATTCTTCTTGACAAGATGGCTCAAAATTCAGGCTGGATGGCTAGAGGTACGACACTTACACCAATAGTGCATTCTGTTGCTCTTGACCCAAACAATTCCCATGCAGAGAGCATAGCCACTCTCATGACTCAGATGAGCATACTGACAAAGAAAATTGATGAGATGGGTACAAAGCAAGTGCACATTGTTGACACAACGAATAGAGGATTGTGCACTCCTTGCATAAACCAGTCATATGTGTGCTCGTGGAGTGGAGAGAATGACAACCAGGGCTTCAGAGAAGACATGAATTATGTCAATAATTTTGGAGGTCAGAGGCAAGGTGGGCAACAATGGGGACCAGCACCAAACCAGCAGTACAGACCCAACCTGCCACAACACAACCCCAATTCTGGAGGCGCACGACCACAAGGTCAAGTTGTGCCTTATCAAAGGAAGCAAGGCTATAATCAGCAGCACCAACAACAGTTGGCCTACCAACCACCTCATCAACAATAGGATAACAATATGGTAGAAATCAGGGGTATGCTACAACAACTCAGTGGAACAAATGGTAAGATGCAAGAAAAGTTAGCAGCACATGATTCAGCAATCAAAGGCATTGAAACTCAAGTGGGACAACTGTCTATGGCCTTGAACAATCGCCCCCAAGGAACATTGCCTGCAGATACAAATATTAACCCAAAGGAACAGAACCCAAATCAGCTAATGGAAGTGAGTCTCAGGAATGGAAGAGATTTAGACAGAGAGCAAGAAGTTGCTCAATTTAGGAGAGAGACTACGCCAGTTACATTAGAGGCAGATGAGTCAGCAGAGCTCACCAATGTTGTAATTGAACAAGCTTAGGTTGATAAGGGTAAGGAGAAGGACGGTGAACAAGTCTCAGAACAGGTGGCACCTCTTGTGCCAGAAGCTTCCAACAAAGAAAAGACATCAAGTAATGGACAGAGATTGACTCCTACACCATTCCCTCAGAGATTGGCAAAATAAAAAAAAGATGATCAATACAGGAAATTCATGGAAATGCTTCGACAAATTCAATTGAATATTCCACTAATGGATGCTTTTAGGGAAATGCGAGGGTATGCAAAAATGATGAAGGACCTGATGTCGCGAAAATTTGACTTCCAGGACCTGTCCACTATAACTCTGACACAAACCTGCAACGCGGTAGTAACAAGATCTATGGCCCAAAAGGTGTCTGATCCAGGTAGCCTCACTATCCCATGCACTATTGGGAGTTATGCTTTTGCTAAAGCATTGTGTGACTTGGGAGCCAGCATAAACTTGATGCCCTTGGCAATCTATACGAAACTGGGCATTGGCAGACTAGACCGATCTCAATGTTGCTGCAACTGGCTGATCCTACAGTCAAAAGACCGACAGGAATTCTTGATGATGTGCTTGTGCAAGTGGGGAAATTTGTATTTCCTGCAGACTTTGTTATTCTTGATTGTCAGGTGGATGAAGAGATACCCATCATTCTTGGAAGGCCATTCTTCGCCACTGGGAGAGCATTAATTGATTGTGAGACTGGAGAGTTGAAAATGAGGTTGAACAATGAAGAAATAATATTCAACGTTCAACAATCCATGATGAGACCCAGTGAATTTGCAAACTGCTCACTAGTGGAGGACGTAGATGTTATACTGCAAGAAGAGGACGAGACCCTTAATGTCAAGGATCCACTAGAAGCCTGCTTAATGAATTTGGAAAAGATGGACGGTGAAGGGTTGGCAGAGTGGGTCATGGCTCTCGAAGGTCAAGGATTATGGAAAATGGAACCTCAGTTCGAGCCCCTATGCTTAGAAGAGAGAGCAACTCCACTTGCAAAACCATCAATAGAGGAGCCACCACAGCTGGACTTGAAACCGTTTCCAGCCCACCTCAGGTATGCTTTCTTGGGGCCTAATTCTACGTTGCATGTTATTATATCATCTGGTTTGCTAGTTGTGCAGGTAGAGCAACTATTGAAGGTATTGAAAGAATGTAAGACTGCCATTGGTTGGACTATGGCAGACATAAAGGGTATCAGCCTAGCCTTTTGCATGCACAAGATTCTTCTGGAAGAGGGGCACAAACCTTCCAGGGAACGTCAACGATGTCTGAACCCAAATATGATGGAAGTAGTAAACAAGGAAGTGATCAAGTGGTTGGATGCGAGTATCATCTTCCCCATCTCTGACAGTAATTGGGTCAGTCCTGTCCAATGTGTACCGAAAAAGGGAGGAATGACGGTCGTACAAAATGAGAATAACGAGTTGATCTCGAATCGTATAGTCACGGGGCGGCGGATTTGCATGGACTATCAAAAACTGAATATAGCCACTCGAAAGGACCATTTCCCATTACCTTTCATTGACCAAATGTTGGACAGGTTAGCTGGGCGGTCCCACTTCTGTTTCTTGGATGGATATTCAGGGTATAACCAGATCTCAATAGCCTTGGAAGACAGAGAGAAAACATTCTTCACTTTTCCATATGGCATCTTTGCCTTTCGAAGAATGCCCTTCGGACTTTGCAATGCACCGGCTACATTCCAGCGGTGAATGTTAGCCATTTTCACTGACATGGTGAAGGATATTATGGAGGTATTTATGGATGATTTCTCCGTGGTGGGGGATTCATTCGAAGATTGTCTTCACAATTTAAGAAGAGTGCTCAAAAGATGTGTGGAGACAAATTTGGTGCTGAATTGGGAAAAGTGCCATTTTATGGTACAAGAAGGAATAGTTTTAGGGCATCGAGTGTCCAGTAAGGGAATTGAGGTCGACATGCTAAAGTTGATGTGATTGAGAAATTGCCACCGCCCACTTCGGTCAAGGCAGTGAGAAATTGCCACCGCCCCTTGGGCACGCCGGGTTCTACAGGCGATTCATAAAAGATTTTTCCAAGATTGCTAACCCTTTATGTAAACTTCTTGAAAATGATCAGCCCTTTGTGCTTGCTAATGATTGCAGGTTGGCATTTGAGGAGCTGAAGAAGAGACCGATAACTGCACCCATCATTGTTGCACCCAACTGGGAGCAACCATTCGAGCTCATGTGCGACGCCAGTGATTATGCTATAGGAGCAGTCTTGGGACAGCGAAAAGACAAGATGATGCACCCGATATACTATGCTAGCAGGATGCTCAGCGGTGCATAGCTCAATTACACTGTAACGGAAAAGGAAATGCTGGCTGTAGTTTTTGCCTTCGACAAATTCAGGTCGTACTTAATTGGTTCAAAACTTATTATTTATACTGACCATGCATCAATTAGGTACTTGATAGCAAAGAAGGAGTCAAAGCCACGCTTGATTCGCTGGGTTCTTTTGCTAAAAGAATTCGATCTGGAAATTCGTGACAGAAAGGGGACGGACAATCAAGTGGCAGATCACCTCTCAAGATTAGAAGGAGCTGAAAAGAGAATGGAGGTTGAATACATAACAGAGACATTCCCGGATGAACAGTTACTTGCTGTGATAATGGAGGAGACTTCATGGTATGCTGATATTGCTAACTATTTAGCTAGCGGTATTGTACCTTATGAACTCTCCGCAATTCAAAAGAAAAAGTTCTTTCGCGACTGTCGAGCCTTTTATTGGGACGAACCTCTATTGTTTAAAATATGTGTAGATAACATGATCTGGAGGTGTATCCCCGAGAAAGATCAACCTTCTATTTTGCAATCTTGCCATGCTTCACCATATGGTGGACACTTTAGAGGAATCCGGATAGCAGCAAAAGTGTTGGAATCGGGATTGTATTGGCCTACTCTGTTCAAGGATGCCCATGCTTGGGTAAAAAGTTGCGATGAATGCCAAAGGATAGGCAACATATCTTGCCATCACGAGATACCGATGACCACAATTCAAGAGGTGGAGGTTTTTGACATGTGGGGGATCGACTTTATGGGGCTATTCGTCAGCTTGTATGGTAACAAATATATATTGGTAGCGGTTGACTATGTCTCCAAGTGGGTCGAAGTGGTGGATCTCCCAACCAATGATACAAAAGGGGTAACAAGTTTCCTAAAGAAAAACATCTTCACACGTTTTGACACCTCAAGAGCTATAATCAGTGATGGTGGAACCTATTTTTGCAACAGAGCGTTCGCACGTCTGTTGGAAAAGTATGGAGTTCGCCACAAAGTAGCCACACCGTACCATCCACAGACGAGCGGGCAAGTTGAAGTGTCCAATAGAGAAATTAAAAGTGTCCTGACAAAGACAGTGAATGCAACAATGACCGATTGGGTGAAGAAACTGAATGATGCATTATGGGCATACCGCACAACATTCAAAACTCCAATTGGTATGTCACCGTATAAGTTGGTGTTTGGAAAGGCATGCCACCTTCCGGTAGAGCTCGAACATAAAGCACTTTGGGCACTGCGGCAGCTGAATCTGGATATAAAGACCGCAGGCACCATCAGAGTCACTGAGTTACATGAGCTCGAGGAATTCAGGTTCCATGCATTTGAAAATGCTAGATTATACAAAGAAAAGATGAAAATGATCCATGATAAGCACATCTTAGATCGGAACTTCAAGCCCAGAGATCTAGTGTTGTTATACAACTCGAGATTGAGGTTGTTTCCGGGTAAGTTGAAGTCCAGATGGTCAGGACCCTTCAGAGTGGTGCAAGTGTTCTCAAGCGGAGCTGTGGAGATTGAATCCGAAGATGGGACAAACAAGTTCACGGTAAATGGGCAAAGGTTGAAACATTACCTTGGAATGGTAGAAGAGAAAAGGGATAGAGTGGTGATAACTTTTTAAGAGCCCCAGTACGCGAACGAGGAGTGATAATGAAAGCCTGCGTGGTGCCGCGATGTTAAATTGGGAGCTTCCTGGGAGGCAACCCATGTTTTGTTGTAAATCGTCGTGCCTCGACATTAACTTAGGCGCTTTTTGGGAGGCAACCCATTATTTTTCTTACTTTGTTTGTTGTAATTGATTTTGAATGACTTTGACCGACCTACTAGTGTACAGGGCAAAGATCACGTGCATCGGAAGGATTCGGGGGTCGAAATTAACCCAAGACTAGGTAAAAAAAATGTGGCAAACACAAAAATTGGCTGGAGACGGAGATCCGCGGTCGCGGATTGGGCCGCGGATTTTGGCCTATGTTCTGCCCCCCGTCCGTGGCCGCAGATCGGACCGCAGATTGGGGCGCGAATTTTGGGACCCCCTCTACCCAGAATCCGCGGTCGCGGATTGGACCACGGATTGGGGCGCGAACACCCGGGCTTGTCCAGGTAAGTTTTTTATTTTTAATCCCCAACCCCCTTCTTTTCCTTAACCCAAACCCCCACTTCCCCCACTTCTCTTCTTCCCTTCCTAACTCCAAGAACCTAAACCCGTCACTTCCCCCCACTTCTGCTCTTCCCTCCCTAACTTCAACAACCCAAACCCCTCACTTCCCCCCACTTCTCTTTTTCCCTCCCTAACTTCAAGAACTCAAACCCCTCATTTTCCCAAATTTTCCTTTTCACACAAGACTCTTCTCCTTCCTTCTCTTCTCCACTCAACCGATCTCCAACCTCCGTTCTTCTAAAGATCTCCAAGTAAGTATATGATTTTATTCTTCTTTCTTAGTATTTTCTTTTCCTTTTTTGTATAGGGTAGTAAAATCATAGGTACTTTTGTCTGGGATTTGGATTGTGGTTTATATGTGGTATATGGAGGCTATTTGAATTTATTGATTTGGAGGAAGCCATTGTTGGGTTTGATTGGGTCTTTGGGTGACTTGGGGGTACATATGCACACTACCTGTTTGTTGATTTGCCTTAATGAGTGTTGAAGATAAATTGTGACTAATTGTGCGAGTGAAGTCTGAGTAAACGCCATTGGGACACATATTCCTCTCTCTACTGATAGTAGTATTTATTGTGTAGGTAACATGCAACCTTCAAGGAAGAGACGCGTTACCGGGGCCTCATCAAGTGGTCATGGAGGCTCATCTCGGGGACGGGTATTGACCAGTGCAACTCAGTTTGATCGTACCAGGTTTGTCTACAGAGCTGTCCAAGACCGTTTCAGTTTGAAGGACACTAAAAAACCTATACCAGAAAGGGGTATTGACAGGGCATCCCTCCAGGATGAATGCCCTAATATGTATCAGGAGTTGATCAGGCGCATATTAGACAACTTTTTCGAAGAGTCGGAGGAGGGTAACTTGATGCTTGTTCAGGAGTTCTATGCCAACTGCCCCGAACATGAGGATAGAATATGCACTGTGCGACACACGAGGGTGGATGCCTCGTTAAAAGCCATCGGGAGAGTGTATCGATTGCCTGAATTCAATGGGGAGGAGGATTTCTATAATACTTACAGGAGAGAACCCATCACATGGAGCAGGTTTTTCAGAACTATCTGTGCATGCCGGGATCGAAGCTACACTCTTTCTCACTCACTTTTGAAGGAAAATACTGGTTGTACATCATCAACAGTCGCTTACTGCTGTCCCACAACACCACGGAGGTAAATGGTCCGAGAGCTGCCTTAATATGGTGCTTCGTGAATGGCCACGACTTCGATGTGGCCAAGGTTCTTCAGTCTGAGATGTTCGTCTACTCAACACAGAAGAGGTATGAGTTCTTTTTCCCCTCTCTGATCACTAGATTGTGCCGGGAAACAAGGGTGCCTAAGAACCCAAATGCGGATGACATGGTAAAGAAAGAAGAAAAGTTCAGGGCAGACAAAGTGACCATTGGGAAAGATCCGATGGTACCAGGAGCAACTCATAGTGACGATTCTAATGCGTCATAAGAGGGCGACGAAGGGCAGGAGGAGGTTGAACCTGCCTCACCCCCACAGGAACAAGCTACAGTGGCTAAAGGACCATCCCAGGGTAGACAGAGCACGCGAATGATAGCCCTAGAACAAGACATGGCAGGACTACGCACTTCCGTCACGGAATTAGGGACCAGAGTTGATGCTTTGGCAACCCAAAATACGAAGTCAGAAAAGAAAATCATGGGTTGGCTGCGTGCGCTGGGGAGAGCATGTCATCTCGACCCTGACACTGTCTCTGATCAAGATTGATCCACTAAGGAAGTTCCTTTACCTCACATTACTTTACTTTGTATGACATGGGGACATGCCATCTTTTTAAGTGTGGGGTGGGGGATTCTTTGTTATATGTAGATAGTTTTGTAGTTTATTTGTATAAATCAATTTCGACTTGGCCCAACGATGGATATCATTTGACGGGTTTCTTGAGGGACTAAAGTCGAAATAAAAAAAAAGATTTTCTTTTGTAGTAGTGTATCAATTCCCCCTTGGTTTTTCTTCAAACCACAGTTCTTTCCATGGGTTTTGTTTGAACCGGGTGTAGTTAGCTTTTTATTTTTTAGTTAGGAACTTATGGGCTATGGGCAAAATTAAAATAGGAAGCCTTGTTTGATTTCGTAATGCCTTGAATATAGCGGTTACTTTAGTGTGACGCTTAGGCTCATTTGTTGACTTTTGTAAGAAGGCCTTAAAATGTATGTTCTTAATTTGGCTGAAGTACCCTAATCTGAGTGTTTGATGATCTAATCTGGAATGAGTCATGTGCCATGTATGTGGGAGGCTTGTTATATTCTGTGCACGACATTTAACGTCTAGAACTTGCCTTGTGTGTCTGCAAAGTAAAATGGTAGTCTTGTTTAGTCTGGGAAGTAATATAGGCATTTCTTTGTTGAACCATATATATACATACTCCACCCACTTATTTGCTAAGTACCATAGTTAACCCCGTTGAGCTTGTAATCCTATTTTCTTGGCAACCACATTACAAGCCCTATCCCTTGTTTGAATTGACCATCTTTTTGAATCCTTTACCTCTCGTAAACACTGAAAATACTATGAATTTACAAAGAATAAAGTGTGGGGTAGTTGATGGAGCTTTTGAGTGGAACTAGGATATAAGGAGAAAGGTATATCTTGTTGGAAAAGGCCCCTTGTGAAAAGAAAAAAAAAAAAAGAACATTATTAATAGTGTATCATGTTGATTGGTAATAAATCTTTGGTCGCTTTTAAGGTGATTGTGCTCAAAGAAGAAGTGTGGGGTCGTATATGTGGTGTTAAAAAAAATGAAAATATTGGTTTAACTTAGGTGTGGACTTGATTGTAAAATAAATGTATTAAAGTGCTTAGGGAGGTGTAGTCACTATTATATATCTAAATATATCCTACCCAACCTACAACCTATATTACATCCAAATAAAGTCCTACTTGATCTTAGACTGAGTGAGCTCAATTAGTAGAGTCGTACACTACGAGCAAGCCTATAGTGCGTTTTCTGTGGCACAAGAATGTCATTTCTGAAGTTGAGTGAATTCTGTTCCTTTTAAAGTTCCTCAGTGTGTGTGAATTTTACTGATTGTGAAATGAGTCTCTTTTGTTGTGAGCAGGCACTTGATTCATAAAAGAGAGGTAAGTCTGGACCTTTGATATAGAGTAAGTAAGCCGGTTAGGAACATTGCGCGGCTAGAGGGAGCCAACTCTTGAGGTGTAGATATTGCACTAATGTACTCAATTTATGTGAAATATTCTTGGTGTGACGAGTAGGGAAGTCGCTCAATGAAGTTAGGCCTCTTAGAGTATGGTTTGATTGCTCGGGGACGAGCAATGGTTTAAGTGTGGGGTGTTGATAGTAGGCTATATTCATGCAATTTAGACACTACTTACACTCTAATTTAGCCGCACTTTATTGATATTTGAATGCTAAAAGATAACAAAATGCTCTAATTAAGAATTTAATGCTTTGCAGGAGCTACTCCGAGCTAGGAGGGAGCTAACGAGTGTTTTGGAGTCAACATGGAATGTGAAAGGGCAATCGAAGGTTAGCCCGGTCAAAAAGGAGCGAGAAAAGCAAGGGAAACGACCCCTCTAGGTGCGCGGCCGCGGAGTGGGCCGCGAACTCAAGGCAGTGAGGCAGTCCAAATCCGCGGTCGGATCCATGGTCTAATCCGCGACCGCGGCCGCGGACGGGCGGATGAAAGCCAAACATGCAGGGTTAATTATGTAATTTCCTAGGCGACTAACCTAAACCTATATGAAACCTAAACTCGCCCAGAAGTGAGAGAAAGCTATTTTTAGAAGGTTTTAGAGGCAAGAACGAGGGAGAAAAGACGGATAAATTCCTAAGAGTTTTCATCTTCTTCTTCATACTTCTATTTGTTGATTATAAATTATTTTAGTGATTTGTTTTCCATTGGTATGAGTAGCTAAATCTATTATCTAGGGTCAATGGAACCAATTGTTGGATGAAGTCTTGACTCTATTTTGTTATAATTGAGCCGTGTTTGTTCTATGATCGTTCAATTACGTATTGTATTGTGGTTAATTAAAAGGGCCCTCGATTAATCGTGTCTATTCACCTTGTGTTGCTTGAGAAAGAACACTTGGTTAGATTGTTGTTGAACAACACCACTTTTGGGGAAGTTAAGAGATTAATTACTTGAATTTAAAAGTGGGGTTAGAAATAACGAAGCTTTGGTGGGATAATCCTGAGTTGCATAAATTGTTAACTAGAGTAGTTCGAGAGAATGATTCTAGTAAATTATCGCAATTGATCGAAAGGTAATTACGGTAGCCCGGAACTCATAATCCTCATAGAGTATTATGGCGAGATTATAGCTAAAGAATTGAGAATTAATCTGGCAATTGAAAAAATCAATAGTCCTAGACCCTTTTATCCTTGAATTCAATTTTAGTCTTGATTATTGCTAATTTTATTGTCATTTTTCCTTGGCTAAATAATTTTCACTGATTATTCATAAAACTATTGCATCTGAAAGTTGTCTGAGCTTATCATTAGCATTACATAAGGTTGTAGTAAATAGGTTAGTTCCCTATGGGATTCGACTCCGGACTTGAACCGGGTTATATTTGCAGCGACCGCTTAGTGCTTCGTACAAGGCAGAGTTTGGCGTGATCAATAACCTTTTTCATGTTAAAGCCTTTAACAATTTAATATCAATCTAAAGATACAACAAGTGCTACTCCTTTGTTAAAATTTCAAAAGACAAACTTTTTCATTAAAACATATTTTTAGCACTCAAGCATTTTATATTCTTATAAGTATATAAGTTTTAATAAACTTACAATATTTTTCATAAGTGTCAATTGCCAACAAATTTTGAAAACGAGATTTTTATAAAATTATATGATACTTCATAAGCGACAAATTTAGAAACACATGGTGATATTTTTTTTGCTTGTCCCCACAAGTACGGATTCACATTTATAAATAATACAATTTATCAACTCAAAACATGCTTTTGGAGAGAATCCCCCACGAAGAGTAAGTCTTAATCAACTTACCTTAACCTTCTAGCTCAAAATAATACTACAATGCTCCAATTGATTAAAATGATTAAATGTCACCAAGAATTTGACATCTACCATTAAATATATCAACTACATCAAAACAAACCCGAAAAAATTCATAAATATCCATTTAGGCTTCACAAGTCGGCAACAAGCTTTCAACCATCCCAAATTATCCAATAGGTTTACCTATTAGCCTATTTACTTCCATTCTTATCATTTAATATTTATTTAAAGTCATTAATAATACTACGTTAATTACCCAACATGATCAAGTCACTATTCATTGCCTTCTCCAAAAAAATTCTAGGTCCAAGAACACCCATTTTAAGAACTAGTGTTGCATCTATAGTCCAAATAGTGATTCAAAATTCAGTTCGTTCATCAATTAAGTTATCAAGTTAGTTATCAATTAAGTTAGAAACTCAAAATAATTCCATTTATATCAATTCATCACTATTCATTATCTTCTTTCCAAAATATCATTTTTAAGACCCACCCCTTGGGTTCCTATAGTACTTCATTATAATTTTAAACTTCATAAACATGCTACCCATGCTTCAATATATCAAATATATGAGACTCAAGTGAAATAATTACCTCTTGGCGGAAATGTCTCCCTTTTGTTTTTTCTCTTTTTGATATTCTTGAAGATTCAACCCATTTTCTATGGATCAAAGATACTTAAAACTCTCTCTTCAAAATGACTTGTGTATCAAGCCGCACTTCCACGTCTGCTTCGTGTGTTATACCACTGAACTTGCACTCCAGGTACTCTGTCTTAATCCTCCTCAGCCTGAAACCCTTAGACTCCAAGGTTTGTCGCCAAACCTCCAACCTAGTATTAATACCGCTCCTCGTCTCGTTAATCAGTACTATGTCATCCACAAATAGCATGCACCAAGGCCCCTTGGATATATGTGTCGCTTCAATTCATCCATCACTAGGAAACATAATAACGGGCTAAGTGCAGATCTCTGATGCAATCCCATCAAAACTGAAAAGTGACCCGAGTCTTCGCTCATTGTCCTCACTTGGATCTTGGCTCTATCATACATGTCCTTAATCACCCTAATATACGCTACAGGTACACCTCTAGCCTCTATACATCTCCAAATTACTTCTCTTGGGACTTTGTCGTATGCTTTTTCTAGGTCGATGAATACCATACGTAAGTCTCTCTTCCTCTCCCTACATTGTTCAACCAGTCTCCTCACAATATGTATGACTTCCGTAGTCGATCTCTCGGGCATGGATCCGAACTGGTTCTCGAGCACCCCTCCTCCCCCTCATCTCCACCATCCGTTCTCAAATTTTCATAGTATAGCTTAGCAGCCTGATACCTCTATAGTTGTTATAATTTTAAATATCACATTTGTTCTTGTACAAGGGACCATCGTACTCAATCTCCATTCTCCCTAAAGTATTATTGTATAGGATTTGATCATAAATTTAGTAGCTGCAAATATTAATTAACGAAACAACAATACAATCACAAATTTATGCAAAAGTGTGAGCTTTTTTTCTTCTTCTTTCTTTTGGATAATGCAAGCCAGTTTCTCCTCTTTGGTAAAAAAGGGGGATATTGATAAGTGATAACCCTGTGTTTGGAAAATTTAGAAATGATGAGAAAGGGAGGAAAAGTCTCGAAAAAGAAAAATTCTCTTGTTTGGTTTGTGTAAAGAAAGAAAGAAAGAAAAAAAATAATGTAAAGGGGAGATTGTTGTCCCTTGAGGACAACATATTTAGATGAGAGAGAAGACACATGCGTAGTATATTTCGTTTTCAAAAGAAAATAGATAGTTCTTATTTCTCTAACTTTTTCATTAAGTTTCTCTTCATTATTTTCTTCAATATATATTTTTTCTAGCTAACAGAGGGTAATACAAACCATTTTGCAAAGAAATTATCAGACGTACTAAATAGAAACATCAAATTAAGAAATTAGAACTCTTAGGGTGTGTTTAGTATGAGTAGGGGTGGCAAACGGACGGACTAAATCGGATATGAGTGAGTTAAAAATAGGTAATGCAAAAATAGATAAGATATCGGAACAGTTAGAAATGGGTCAGCAGATAATATGGATATCCATATTATCCATGGCTTCTTGAATATGATCATTTTTGGGAGAATTCCTTGTCTCCCACACTTAAGGAACTCTCACTTTGAATCTCTGCAAATGTAAAAGTTAACATATTTGTTATCTATTCTATTTTAAGTGGATAATTTGGATCTTATCCATATTTGACCCATTTTTAAAAAGTTTATTATCCAACACATTTTTAGTGAATAATATAGATGAATAATTATTTTTTTAATCTATTTTACTACCACTAGGTATGAAGGAAAAACTCCGTGAGTGCCATTTTTTGGTGTTTGATATGAGCGAAGTCGTTTCCCAAGGAAAACAGATTTCATCAAAAGGAGGAAAATTAATTTTCTGGATTTTAACTTAATACTTAGACATTATTAATAATCATTAGAACTCAAAATTTTTATAAACACACTCTTAAATTTGTTGATATTATTCTTAATCGTTGAGATACATATTTTCTGGAAATAATTTCTAGCATGAAAAATATTTTTCGAGAAATTATATTCGTGAAAATTAATGTTATCATACCAATCACACCATCAACAATATATGTGAATAGACTGATGTCCTTTTTGTTGGTGTTACGAAGACACAGACGACTAACTAATACACATTGCCTTTAACTCACAAAGATAAAGCGAGGCAAGAAGGTTTCCTTTTGCTTTCGAAAAAAGGTCAAAACTACCCCTATTATTTAGTAATTAGTTTACATTTATCCTGTATCCATATATCAGTCCAGAAATATACACTACATCCATCTGTCAATCCAAAATTATATATTATGTAATTTTTATTAATAAAAATACCCTTACGTTTAAACGCTGACCAGATGGGTCTTCAGATTAGTGTGTTGCCATCTTTTGACTGGGCCACACGACACTGTTATCCTAAATTTCGACCCATTAATTGGATTCTGCCCATTAACTGGATCCGCACGTCTGCTCCATTAGTTTCTCTCTTTTTTCCAGCAATTTCTCTTTTTCTTCCATTTTCAAATCACATGCTTAAATAACAACATAATGTTCAACGATGGTGTTTGAAAATGAGGGGTTTTCATGTGTTTTCTGGTGGTCTTTGCTAGAATTTCCTTTACTGTTTTGGGTGGCGGAAGATGAGATGAGGAGTGGAAAAGGCGAGAGAAAATGAAAGAGAAAGCGGAGAAGCAACGTCATCGCCAGAGATATTTCTCCAGCGAAGTGTTCCGGTCAAACCCCATGGTCATTCGCTGCTCCTGGTTTGGAGATTGTCCCCATTTTAAGAGTTATTTTAGGAATTGAAGAAGAGGGGAGAGTGAGAGGAAAATAGGTTGGCCAAATCCAGTGATAGGAAAAGCCGTCGAAAAACGTTTTCGGCGAACAATCTCCAAGATATTTTTGGCCGGATCTAGTGATAATTTTTTTTTGTGCTTCTTTTATTTCATTGTATAGATTTGATACCTGTAAAGAAAGGTAAAAAAAGAATAATATAAGATGGTAAAGGGGGTAGTCGGAACTCGCCATTTCCAGTCAACTTTCAGATCTCACTTTTTGTCAACAAATAGAATGAAAAGAAGAGTCTGAAGAAGAAAACAAAACTATTGGTCGCCACAGTAAAATATTTTCCGGCCAAACTTGCAGGCATCGATTTTCATTAAAAAAAATTCAGATTTGGTGACCTCTATATGAGTTCTCAAAGAAAGAACAAAAAGAAAAAAACAATTTTAAGAAAATAGAAAAGAGAAAGAGTAAAAAATGAATTAGGCTAGAAATGTTATTTACCCACAAAAATCGGGTCGGATCCGGTTAATGAGTCAAAATTCAACTCAGATTTGTTTTTTGGATCAAGAGTGCCACATGGCTCAGTAAAAAGATGCCAACACATTAATTTGAAGACCCACCAGGTCCTCTATTAAATGTAGGGTTATTTTTATTAATAAAAATATTATTGTGTGTATTTTTAGATTGATAGATGAATGTAGTATGTATTTTCGTACTAATAAATAGACCGAGTATAAATGTAAACTATTTACCAAACCAGAATAGTTTTGACCCTTTTTCGTTCTGCTTTTTAGTGTTCCAAGCCTCAAGCATGTAATGCTTTTATTTTCGAACATGTCGAGACCAAATTTGAATGAAAATTTATTGAGGATATTATAGCAATTGATAAAATGTTTTGAGAACGAACGGTAAAATAAACTTAGTACAAAAGCTTGTTGTGATCGTGATAGTCAACTGTTTTAGACCAAAACTTTAGCCACCACATCGCTCTAAGTACCACAATTACAGTAAAGCTTCTGAATAGCATACGATATATAGAATCTAGCAGAGTTGTTTTGATCCCACCGCACAATGATGGAAGTTTTGAAAGATGAAAATGAGATAATATTAGTCATTGTTATCGTGGTGAATTCAGCACTAAGATACGGTTATAACGCCTCAAAATATTTTTCATTAAGTTACATCCACGATAGTGTTCTAAGTTGTACGAAAGGATATTTGATATGCCTAAAAGGTTTAGGGAGTACCTAAATCTTATATTTGAAAGATTACATATTTATTTGAAAATATGGTAGAAGTAATTTGGAGCAAGTTAGAAATGATAATGGGAAAATATGTTCAAAATAATTTTGTTAGGGCTATTGTAAGCTTAAAATACGAGGTTAAGGTAAATTGAGGATTAATCCTCCTTGAACTATTTCCTTCGATTCATGTCACTTGTGTGGTGGGTTAGGGTGTGTATATCACCATGTTTGTTTATGGGTATATGAATTATGTAACGACCCGACCGGTTGTTTTGAGTATTATAACCTTGTTCCCCAATTTACTGTTCAATTTATGACTTACAATTGATTTATGACTTATCAGGTTAATTGGTTCGGGTCCGGAAGAATTTCGGAGTGAAATGAAATACTTAGTCTCATAATTGAAAACTTAAGTTGGAAAAGTTGACCAGATATTGAATTATGTGTAAACGACCTCGGAATTTAATTCTGATGATTCCAATAGCTTCGTATGATGATTTTGGACTTAGGAGCGTGTCCGGAAAATTATTTGGAGGTTCGTAGTGGAATTAGGCTTGAAATGCCGAAAGTTAAATTTTTGGGAAGTTTGACAAGGGGGTTGACTTTTTGATATCGAGGTCGGAATCCGACTCTGAAAATTGGAATAGCTTCGTTATGTCATTTATGACTTGTGTGCAAAATTTAAAGTCATTCTGGATTGATTTGATGTATTTCGGCACAAGATATAGAATCTGAAAGTTCAAAGTTCATTATGCTTGAATTGAGGTGTGATTCGTGATTTTAGCGTTGTTTGATGTGATTCGTGGCTTCGACTAAGTTCGTATGATGTTTTAAGACTTGTTGGTATATTTGGTTGAGGTCCCGAGGGGTTCGGGTGAGTTTGGGGTGATTTCGGACCATTTCTAGGCCATTTTTAATTGTTGGTTTCTGCCTATAAATGTGTGCATCGCGATCGCGAATATTTGGTCGCATTTGCGAAAAGCAAACAGCAGTTTGGGGCCTTGTGAATCGCAATCGCGGAAGCTCTTTCGCGATCGCGTAGAATAAAATCTCTAATGCACTGACCCGACTGTGGAAACTTATATCTCGCAATCTATAAGGAATTTAGAGATGATCCAAAAACAAAAGTTGTAGCCCTTGATATCTAGTTTTCAGAAAGCTAAACTATTTGTCATTTGGAGTTTTGTACAAAAAGATATGACCATTATACTAGAGGCTATCTGAAAGAGTTGGGAAGGTTGTTCTTCGCGATCGAAATTGGTTTTCCGCGATCACGAAGGGCAATTTTGGGGCTGAAAAATTTTTGTGTTTCGCGATCGCGAAGAGTAAAAGCCTGGGCAGTAAGTTTAAGTTTTGAAAATGGGATTTCGTCCCATTTTTTATTTTTAACGGATTGGAGCTCGAGAAGATGCGATTTTCGGGAGTTTTTCAAAGAAAAAAATAGGGTAAGTATTCTTAACTCAATATTAGTTAAATTACCCAAATCCATGGTTATTTTTAACATTCAATTGGTGAATTAAGTTGAAAAATTGTGAAGACCCTCTTGGTTTAATTTGGAGATTTGAGGGTCGAGTTGATGTCGAATTTGAGTAAAATTTATATGGTTGGACTTGTGGTTGAATGGGCGTTCATATTTTGTAACAAAGGAGGTGACTCTCAAGAAATTTCTAATGGATTCAAGATTAATATGTAACAATTGAGAATTTTTGGCGGATATGTTTATGGCTAAAATCTGAGATTTAAGTTGGATGGTGTCGAGACTTGTGGCAATATTCTTGGGTTTTGGTGACCTACGTGGTTTGGTCGAGTTAGAGGAATTTAGTTCTAATAGATTGGTTATGCGCAAATAGATTTCAAAGTGTTCATGATGGTTTCTACCATGGTTTGAAGCGGATATTTTCTACTGGTGTGGGAAACGTATTATGTATTGTGATTTCCTCCTGGAAGGAAGCAAGAGGAAGGTTTCTAACTAACCGGGTATGTAATTTGTTAGTAACTCAGAGTTGATAATGGGATTCTTGTACTTGTCACATGATGGCATAATAGATGTATTGTGTTGTGCGGGATTAGGATTTACATGTACAAGTTGACAGTTCAGTCTTGAAGAGAAGGTAACGAATGTTGGATAGCATGGTCAGTTTGAGATATTTCGATAAATGTTACAAATGCTCGGTAATTTCTGAGAAGGGTGCGCATTTCAGAAGGCGCGTTGTGTTTTGACTTACGGATGTTCATCGGGTTGCGGCCTATATAAGGTAAGTATTTTATTTTAACTCAGTGGATGTACTAGTTATGTTAATTATTTGTGATAGCTACGCGCTGTAAATGTACTTGTTTAATTGCTCATGTATGATATGCTGGGACTGGAGGCCTGTGACCATGCCGGGCGATTCATATTATTGGCATGTGAGTTGTCTGTGCCGTATGTGGGAATTTTATTTCTATGATAATTTATCTGATTCATTAATTTTCTTCCTCTACAATTGTGCACATGCGCCTACGGTTATCCTCTTCACGAAATTTGAGGAGTTAGTTGTAACATTGCGGTTGCGGTGGTGCTTGTTGAACTTGCAATACGATTCTCTTCCTTGAGACATCTCCCATATTTGGGTACACAGATTGCGCAGTTGTGGCTTGAGTTATATTGATATGGCGTGTCTGTGGGATAGTTGTGTTTAACAATATAAGGTTATTGGACCTAGAATGGGTACTATCAGGCTTGGACCGCGAAGAGCAAACAGTAGTTTGAGGCCTTGTGAATCGCGATCACGAAGCTCTTTTGCGATCGCGTAGAACAAAATTTCTGCTACACTGACCCGATTTTGGAAGCTCATATCTTGCAATCTATAAGGAATTTGGAGATGATTCAATAATGAAAATTGTAGCCATTGATATCTAGTTTTCAGAAAGCTAAACCATTTGTTATTTGGACTTTTATACAAAAGGTTATAACTATTATACTAGAGGCTATCTAGAAGAGTTGGGGAGTTTGTTCTTCGCGATTGGCCGCGATCGCGAAGGGCAATTTTGGGGCTAGAAAATTTTGTGCTTTGCGATCGCGAAAAGTAAAAGCCTGGGTAGTGAGTTTAAGTTCTGAAAATAGGACTTCATCCCATTTTCCATTTTTAACGGATTGGAGCTCGGGAAGAGGTGATTTTCGGGAGTCTTTCAAGGAAAACAACGGGTTTAGTGTTATTAACTCAATATTGGTTAAATTACCGGAATCCATAGTCGTTTTTAACATTTAATTGTTGAATTAAGTTGGAAAATTGTGAAAACCCTCATGGTTTAATTTGGAGATTTGAGGGTCGAGTTGATGTCGGATTTGAGTAAAATCTTGTATGGTTGGACTCGTGGTTGAATGGGCGTTCATATTTTGTAACTTTTGTCGGGTTCCAAGATGTGGGCTCCACAGGCGATTTTTGAATGCAATTTCGGATTTTGTTGGAAAATTAGTATTTTCATATGGAATTAATTCCTATAATTTTATGGACTGAATCAAATTAATTGTGGATAGATTTGAGCCGTTCAGAAGTTGATACGCGCAGAATGAAATTTCTGGAGCATTGTTTAGCTTGCTCGACAATGGATTCGGCTTGTTCGAGGTAAGTAACTCTTCTAATCTTGGAGCTGAGGTTATGAACCCTGAATATATGTATTATGTGAATTGTTGGGAGGTGACGCACATGCTAGGTGACGGGCGAGCACCATAGAAATTATGACGTAATTGATTCCGTGGAATTTTGTAGTCAAATAATCTTGGCATTTTCCATGCAGTTTTATGTGTTAAAGAAATTGAGCTGAGAATCATATTAAAAATCATGTTGAGGCTATGTGCCAGTATTATTGTGACCCACAGAGGTCATATTGATGTGAATTATTTATTTTAAATTGAAAATTCATACTCAGTCATATGCATTTCATTACATATCATATCTCAGTCTCTGTTGTTACTTATTGATACATCATATCATCATTTTCGAGATATTTTCATGACATTGTGAGCCCATGAGAGAGAGACTAGAGAGATTGATGGCTGAGGGAGGCCGAGGGCTTGATTGTGAGCATAATTTTAGGATCGGGCTGCACGTCGCAGCAGGCCTTGTTGGCTTTATATATATTATTACTATTATGTGGATCGGGGTTGCCCGCCTACAACAGGCCTTATAGGCTTATTATAGCACGTGAGTTGTCTGTGCGGATACAGATATTGATACTATAGCACGTGAGTTGTCCGTGCAGATTATAGCGCTTGGGCTGAAGGAGCCCCTCCGGAGTCTGTACACACCCCCAGTGAGCGCAGGTACCTACTGAGTGCGAGTGCCGAGCGCCAAGCGATCGGGAGGATTGAGTGACTGTGAGGATTGAGTGACTGTGAGGACTGAGTGATTTGGGGGGACTGAGTGAATTGATACTCTGAGAGTATACATATGAGTTCATCTCTGAGATACATTGCATTGATATGCACACATGACATACAGGCATAGAGATATATTTTTTCTCATGTTGTACGATATCACATCATTCATAATTTCTCACACATGTTGACAAGTGGGCATAGTGATGCATTTATTTTACACTGGTTATCTGGAAAGAACATGAAACATCTTATTTATTATTGAAAGGATTTTTGAGAAAAATCAAAGTTTCCAAACTAATTCATATTTTAGGCAACTCCGGTAAACGATTTGGGATTTCACTTATGTACTTGAAAGGCAGAACTATTTTCAGAAATCATGTTTTTATTGAGCATTTGATTGTTGAGTTACTTCTGGTATTACTTATTTATGTTGTTATGAACCATTGTTGGTTATTGAAGTTGGGACCCGACCTTGGTACAAGCTCGTCACTACTTTCAACCTAAGGTTAGGTTTGTTACTTATTGAGTACATGAGGTCGGTTGTACTCATACTATACTTCTGCACCTTGAGTGCATATGTTGGTTGCCGATGTTGCTGTGTTCATTGGGAGCTGAATCTGAAGATGTACCCGCGACCCGGTTATAGCTGCCCCTTGTTCATGGTAGCCTTAGATTCATAAAACTCTGTTTATGTACTTTTCAAACAGATGATGCGTTTACTTCATACCAGCTTTATATACTCTGTTCTTAGAAGCTTATGATTTATACTATCAGTTCTTGGGGAAATGTATTTGTTTCTTATATTTTATTTTAATTAATTGCCTTACTAAATTCATTAGAATTGGATAGTTGATAATTGGCTTACCTAGCGGGTTGGGTTAGGTGCCATCACAACTAGTCAAATTTTGGGTCGTGACAAGGTGGTATCAGAGCTCTAGGTTCATAGGTTCTACAAATCATGAGCAAGTGTCTAGTAGAGTATTGCGGATCGGTATGATGACGTCCATACTTATCTTTGATAGGCTACAAGGCATTTAGGATAATTTCCCATATTTCTTTCCTTATCGTGCGAAATTGATTCAGCTTGAAATGTAACTCTTTGAATTCCTTCTACGCATTCGTGTGCGCATGTGAGTGCTCGGTATCATCTGTGTATCATCGGCTTGTGATTTCAGGGATGATGTGCGAGATGTGTATTCTGTGTTTTGGAGATAGGCTAGTCTGGAGGACTTGAGGCTAGGTTTGGACCGTAGCTTAGGCTCAGTAGCTTCAGTGGTAACTTGTACATTTGGACTCATATGTCTGGTAATATCCCTATGAGTGGAAAATTTGTGGGTCGATAAGCGGTCAAATTGCTATACGATGTGGATGATGCGATTGCGGGATGTGTTAAGATGGATTGAATATGTCGAGAAGTGTTTCCTTGGAATGTAAAGATAGCCATTGGGTGCTTGATTTTCACTTGATGTGACGTACAGTCTCGAATTGTGAGTATGTCGAAGGATTTGTCATGCAGTTTAATTATGGAGAGAATTAACTTTTCATGTTTTTTTAATGAGTTTGGACTCAGGAAGATTAAGTGATTGCGTAGTAATTATGCATGCGAAAGGGTATAACAAGATGTCAATTTGAGGCTGAGTAGGTGTGTTTCTTATAATGTTGATTGGAGAGTTTCTTTTCTACGAGCGAGTTATATGTGTTGAGATTTGAATTTGAATCTAGTTGAGAAAGTTGACTTGACTGTCAAGAGAATGAATGCGAGATTAACGGAAGATTGAAGTATTTTATGGTTGGTGTTGCATGGGTCTGAGAAGAATTTTCATTGAACTGACTGCGGTATTAAGGCAGTAATAGAGTATGGGTATTGTGAGTTATCGAGTGTTTTAATCTATGGCTTTGAGCCAAGTGGGGGAGTCTGCTACTGACAATTCAATTCATGGTTATGTATCAAATTATTTTTTTATTTTGGTCTGAAGTATACTTGGGAATCAGTGATGACTTGCAGATGTGGAGTTCGAGAATGACTCGAGTAAGAAAATTTCTAGATACGGGTTATATTGCGCTTATGAGTATATAAAAATCGTGGGGTGAGTGAGTTGTTATTTGTGAATGATATAGTGCACACGGAGTATGAATTTGATAGGTGGTATTAAAGTAGAGTTACTTCTTTGAGTGTTGTTGTACTAATGGGGTGCGTGTCTTTTGGCCCATTTGGGCGGTGTAATTTAGAGTTGAACAAAGGGGATGACTCTCGAGAAAGTTCTAATGGATTCAAGATTAATATGTAACAATTGAGAATTTTTGGCGGATTTGTTTATGGCTAAAATCTGAGATTTAAGTTGGATGGTGTCGAGACTTGTGGTAATATTCTTGGGTTTTGATGACCTACGTGGTTTGGTCGAGTTAGAGGAATTTAGTACTAATAGCTTGGTTATGTCCAGATGGATTTCAAAGTGTTCATGATGGTTTCTACCATGGTTTGAAGCGGATATTTTCTACTGGTGTGGGAAACGTGTTGTGTATTGTGATTTCCTCCTGGAAGGAAGCAAGAGGAAGGTTTCTAACTAACAGGGTATGTAATTTATTGGTGACTCAGAGTTGAGAATGGGATTCTTGTGCTTGTCACATGATGGCATAATAGATGTGGTGTGTTGTGCGGGATTAGGATTTACATGTACAAGCTGACAGTTCAGTCTTGAAGAAAAGGTAACGAATGTTGGATAGCATGGTCAGTTTGAGATATTTCGATAAATGTTATAACTGCTCGGTAATTCCTGAGAAGGGTGCGCATTTCAGAAGGCACATTATGTTTTGACTTACGGATGTTCATCGGTATTGCAGTACTAACCTGGTTGATAGACTGCTGATATTCAAATTATTTCTATGTGACACAGAAGAATTATGAAAGTATTCCTCATAGGATTATCGTGAATGGAAGATGTGTTAGTCATTTTAGTGCTGGAGTTGGGATCAGTTACGGTGATTTATGTGTTCGATGAATTTGGAGACTAGGAGTTCTCAGAAGTATATTGTTTCGGGTTACGGCCTATATAAGGTGAGTATTTTATTTTAACCTAGTGGATGCACTAGTTGTGTTAATTATTTGTGATAGCTACGCGCTATAAATGTACTTGTTTAATTGCTCATGTATGATATGCTGGGACTGGAGGCCTATGACCATGCCGAGCGATTCATATTATTGGCACGTGAGTTGTCCGTGCTGTGTGTAAGAATTTTATTTCTATGATAATTTATCTGATTCATTAATTTCCTTCCTCTACAATTGTGCACATGCGCCTACGGTTATCCTCTTCACGAAATTTGAGGAGTTGGTTGTAATATTGCGGTTGTGGTGGTGCTTGTTGAACTTGCAATACAATTGTCTTCCTTGAGACATCTCCCATATTTGGGTACACAGATTTCACAGTTGTGGCTTGAGTTATGTTGATGTGGCGTGTCTGTGGGATATTTGTGTTTAATAATATAAGGTCATTGGACCTAGAATGGGTACTATCAGGCTTGATTATGGTATATTCGGTAGGATAATATTGAAAGTCGGCTTAGGAGAGGATTATGGTTCTGGTTGGGGCGAGAGAGCTCTATGGCTAGTTGATCTAATGAGTGATTATGAGTTTTTGATTATTTCTTTCATCATTGGCAGTGTACGAAGGTTTCGGAATGAGGTTCTGTTGAATGCGGGATTTTATACTAGTACTTAGTTGGTTTTGAGTGGTTACTATGATCAGAAATGGTGCTACAAGTATGCGAGTTGTGTAGTATGTTATGTGATTATATATGAGATTATGGTTATGGCTGGATACAGCTTATTTAGGCTTATACAGTGTGTAGATATGAGATTCGGGTCTTGAAAAGAATTCTGGATGTTAGAAATTTGGCTCCAAGGTTTTTTGGGCTAAGGTTAAATTAAGTATTTTCAGTTGTATTGTGTTGTCATGCCTATGTGGAATAGGGTGACGTGGGATCACCCTGGTACGTGCGTGGTTAGATGGAATAGTTACGTATGTTTAAGTGGGGGAGAATGTAACGACCCGGTCGGTCATTTTGAGATTATAACCCCGTTCCCAAATTTTACTACTCAATTTATGCCTTACAATTGATTTATGACTTATGGGGTTAGTTAGTTCGGGTTCGGAAGGATTTCAGAGTGAAATGAGATACTTAGTCTCATAATTAAAAACTTAAGTTGAAAAAGTTGACCGGATATTGACTTATGTGTAAACGACCTCGAAATTTAATTCTTATGGTTCCAATAGCTCCGTATGGTGATTTTGGACTTAGGAGCGTGTATGAAAAATTATTTGAAGGTTCGTAGTGGAATTAGGCTTGAAATGCCAAAAGTTAAATTTTTGGGAAGTTTTATAGGGGTTGACTTTTTATTGTCGAGGTCGGAATCCGATTCTGGAAATTGGAATAGCTTCGTTATGTTATTTATGACTTGTGTGCAAAATTTGAAGTCATTCCTGATTGATTTGATGTATTTCAGCACAAGATATAGAATTTGAAAGTTCAAAGTTCATTAGGCTTGAATTGAGGTGCGATTCGTGGTTTTAGCGTTGTTTGATGTGATTCGAGGCTTCAACTAAGATCGCATGATGTTTTAGGACTTGTTGGTATATTTGGTTGAGGTCCCGAGGGGTTCGGGTGAATTTCGGGGTGGTTTCGGACCATTTTTAGGCCATTTTTAATTGATGGTTTCTGCCTACAGATGTGTGCATCGCGATCGTGAACATTTGGTCGCGTTCGCGAAGAGCAAACAACAGTTTGGGGCCTTGTGAATCGCGATCGCAGAAGATCTTTCGCGATTGCGTAGAACCAAATTTCTGCTACACTGACCCAACTTTGGAAGCTTATATCTCGCAATCTATAAGGAATTTGGAAATGATCTAAAAATGCAAATTGTAGCCCTTGATGTCTAGTTTTTAGAAAGCTAAACCATTTGTTATTTGTACTTTTATACAAAAAGTTATAACCATTATACTAGAGGCTATCTGGAAGAGTTGGGGAGTTTGTTCTTCGCGATTGGTTTTCCGCGATCGCGAAGGGCAGTTTTGGGGCTGAAAAATTTTATACTTTGCGATCGTGAGTAAAAGCCTGGGTAGTGAGTTTAAGTTCTGAAAATGGGGCTTCATCCCATTTTCTATTTTAACGGATTGGAGCTCGGAAAGAGGTAATTTTTGGGAGTTTTTCAAGGAAAACAACGTGTTATTAACTCAATGTTGGTTAAATTACCGGAATCCATGGTCGTTTTTAACATTTAATTGGTAAATTAAGTTGGAAAATTGTGAAAACCCTCTTGGTTTAATTTAGAGATTTGAGGGTCGAGTTGATGTCGGATTTGAGTAAAATTTATATGGTTGGACTCGTGATTGAATGAGCGTTCATATTTTATAACTTTTGTCGGATTCCGAGACGTGGACTCTACAGGCGATTTTTGAATGCAATTTCGGATTTTGTTAGAAAATTAGTATTTTCATATGAAATTAATTCCTATAATTTTATGGATTGAATCAAATTAATTATGGATAGATTTGATCCGTTCGGAAGTTGATACGCGCAGAATGGAATTTCTGGAGCATTGTTTAGCTTGCTCGACATTGGATTCGGCTTGTTCGAGGTAAGTAACTCTTATAATCTTGGAGCTGAGGGTATGAACTCTGAATATATGTATTATGTGAATTGTTGGGAGGTGACGGGTATGCACCATAGAAATTGTAACGTAATTGATTCCATGGAATATTGTAGTCAAATAATCTTAGCATTTTTCATGCAGTTTTATGTGTTAAAGAAATTGAGCTGAGAATCATATTAAAAATCATGTTGAGGTTATGTGCCAGTATTATTGTGACCCACAGAGGTCATATTGATGTGAATTATTTGTTTTAAATTAAAAAATCATACTTAGTCATATTCATTTTATTACACATCATATCTCAGTCTCTGTTGTTATTTATTGATACATCATATCATCATTTTTGGGCTATTTTCATGACATTGTGAGCCCATGAGAGAGAGACTAGAGAGATTGATGACTGAGGGAGGCTGAGGGCCTGATTGTGAGCATAATTTTGGGATCGGGCTGCACGCCGCAGCAGGCCTTGTTAGCTTTATATATATATTATTACTATTATGTGGATCGGGATTGCCCGCCTGCAGCAGGCCTTATAGGCTTATTATAGCACGTGAGTTGTCCGTGCGGATACAAATATTGATACTATAGCACGTGAGTTATCCGTATAGCACGTGAGTTGTCCGTGCAGATTATAACGCTTGGGCTGAAGGAGCCCCTCCAGAGTCTGTACACATCCCTAGTGAGCGCAGGTACCTACTGAGTGCGGGTGATGGGGAGGACTGAGTGAATTGATACTCCGAGAGTATGCATATGAGTTCATCTCTGAGATACATTGCATTGATATGCACACATGACATACAGGCATAGAGATGTATTTTTTCTCATGTTGTACGATATCACATCATTCATGATTTCTCACACATGTTGGCAGATGGGCATAATGATGCATTTATTTTACACTGGTTATCTGGAAAGAACATGAAACATCTTATTTATTATTGAAAGGATTTTTGAGAAAAATCACAGTTTCCAAATTTATTCATATTTTTGGCAACTCCGGTAAACGATTTGGGATTTCATTGATGTACTTGAAAGGCAAAACTATTTTCAAAAATCATGTTTTTATTGAGCATTTGATTGTTGAGTTACTTCTGGTATTACTTATTTATGTTGTTATGAACCATTATTGGTTATTGAAGTTGGGACCCGACCTTGGTACAAGCTCGTCACTACTTTCAATCTAAGGTTAGGTTTGTTACTTATTGAGTACATGGGGTCGGTTGTACTCATACTACACTTCTGCACCTTCAGTGCATATGTTGGTTGCCGATGTTGCTGTGTTTATTGGGAGATGAATTTGAAGATGTACCCGCGACCCGGTTATAGCTGCCTCTTGTTCATGGTAGCCTTAGATTCATAAAACTCTATTTATGTACTTTTCAAACAGATGATTTATTTACTTCTTACCAGATTTGTATACTCTATTTTTAGAAGCTCATGATTTGTACTACTAGTTCTTGGGGAAATGTATTGGTTTCATATATTTTCTTTTAATTAATTGCCTTACTAAATTCATTGGAATTAGATAGTTGATAATTGGCTTACCTAGCGGGTTGAGTTAGGTGCCATCACAACTAGTCGGATTTTGGATCGTGACAAATTATATATATCCGCAATTAATCTTTAGTTATTACGAGTGTACATGTAAATCACGTTCTGGTTAGTTTTGGCCTTCCTTCTCTTTCTTCTTCCTCTTTTTTTTACAAATCTATATTGTAAAAGCCCACTGGGTCTCTGTTTTTTCTCCTTTTTGGTGCTTTAGAGGTTTTATAATCTTACTACGATAACGATACAATCATAATATGTTGTTAGTGGATAACAGTAGCCATGAACTATTGATGATGGTTGTATCTTGTCGAAGTTGGCTTGATTCCACATGTTTTTGTCTAGGTTCAATTTAGTTGACCTTCCGCGGACGGACCCAAGATTTTATGCAAGCGAGTTCAATCTTAGAAATACATAACTTTAGTTGTAAAATAGTAGTTGTCAAGTGAGTTCAAATAAAATATTTATATAAATTTACGCAGCTTTAATTCTAATTTATACATATACACAATATTATTTTTTGATAAAACAGGTTCCGTTGAACCCGCTTGTCACCATGTGCGTCCGTCGCCGCGGGTCCTTAACGGGCTTATGATGGAACTAGTGAATCTTAAAGAATACATAACATACAAAGATTGCCTAGAAAATATAATGGATTCATCTCGAAAAGTAGCTTATGCATTGATCCGAGGTGTGAAGTGGAAAAGAAGAGGTGTCATGATTGGAGGTTTCAATAGAATATCTTTTGATTTTTTTCTTTTATTTTTATGTTGAAAAAGTAGTAAGAATGTGAGATATTGAGCACTTTTGTTATCTTGGCTCAAGCTATTTTTTTTGTAGGATCTTTTCCTACAGCATCGATGTCGCAATAGAGTTTAACCACTACGTTCATGATGGATTCAAGAGATTCCTTTACGCATAAGACAATAGAACATATCGAATCATTAAGAAAAAGGCAAATGCGGAAGCAAAGTTTGAAATATAGTGAAATAATTCATAAAAATAACGATGTTTAAATACCATCTAAAAATTGGTATCACAAGTACACGATATTCTAGAATAAATACAAATAAAGGTCTGAATAAAATAAAGCAGTCTGGAGATAAACACACAGCTAAAGTAAAATAGACGGGGACTTCAGAACTGCGGACGCCATGCAGTTATACCTCAAGTCTCCTCTGGTAGTAGAAATCCGAGCAAGTCTATGGTACGCCGCTGGGACCAACTCCAAAATCTGCACAAGAAGTACAGAGTGTAGTATCAGTACAATCGACCCCACGTACTGGTAAGTGCTGAGCCTAACCTCGACGAAGTAGTGACGATGCTAAGGCGGTTCACTTACATTAACATGTACGCAATATTAATAACAACAACAAATAATAGAAATAAATCGCGTAACTCATTTATAATAATTGAAGCCAACTCAGCAGTCATAATCCATTATTATTTCAACCAATTCTGTTGCAGCGTGCAACCCGCTCTCACAATATATTCACATTCAATTCTGTTGCAGCGTGCAACCCGCTCTCCCAATATATTCCTTTTAATCAAGTCTGTCATATATTTATTTCAATTAAGTATATATAGACTTTTTAATAAGTCTTTTGCGGCGTGCAATCTGATCTCCCAATATTGACTTTTAATAAGTCTGTTGCGGCGTGCAACACGATCCTCCAATATATCCATTTACCAATTCTTATAGAAGAAATTTTCCCAATAAATGCAACAATTAATATAAAATTATAAGACAACAAGCATACAATAATTATGATTTAATTATAAAACAAACAATGACAAATAGCAAATTATTATGGAAATCAGGGAGAAAATAGGCAGTTCACATACAATTCACATAACAAATAATTTAAGGGTTCTATTCCATCAAGTCAAGATTAACCACGACACTTATCTCCCTTTACAAATTCCAATCAATTACTCAACCACAGCTTTTCCTTTTAAATTTGTCTCCGAAAGCTTCAAATCTATTCACAAACAATTCGATATTTTTAATACTAATCATAGGAATTAATTCCATATGAATTTACTAATTTTTCGGATAAAAATCCAAAATTTATTAAAATATTCGACAGTGGGACCCACTTCTCAAATCTCGAAAAAGCTCGCGAAATGCGAATACCCGTTCCGATACAAGTTCAACCATACAAAAATTTTTCAATTCCGATATCAAATGGAACTTCAAATCTTAAATTTTTGTTTTTGAAAGATTTTATAAAAATTCTAATTTCTTCCATCTAAATCTGAAATAAATGATGAATATAAACACAGATTCGTGAAATATAATCACTTTAGGTTATAGAATACTTACCCAATTCAAAGTCATGAAAAACCCCTTTGGAATCGCCAAAATCCGAGACTTAAAACTCAAAAATGAGCAAAAATGGCTAAGACCCGATTTTATGTATTCTGCCCAGCATTTTTGTATCTGCGGCCTATATTTACGCACTTGCGGTCTCACATTTGCGAGACAAAGCTCGCATTTGTGGAACATGGCAGTTTGACCAGTGGCCACATCTGTGCCTAAAAATGTCGCACCTGCGACATCGCAGAAGCGCATAAGTGACCGTAGAAGCGGTCGTCCTCGCAGAAGCGGCTTGTCCATCGTGGATGCGGTTTCGCACCTGTGCTCATTTCTCTACAGAAGCGGAGCTCGGCAAGGCTGTCTAATGTCGCAGAAGCGACTGGTATTCCGCAGGAGCGGCCACACACCTATGCACAAAATGTCGCAGGTGCGACACACCAGAACCAACAATGGGCAGTAGGTTCCAATTGCTCTGTGGCTCGTCCGAAACTCATCCGAGCCACTCGGGACCTCGTCTGAATATTCCAATAAGTCCAGAAATATAATACGGACTTACTCGGGGTTTTAATTCACGTCAAACAACATCAAAATTATAATTCACATCTCGATTCGAACTTTGAGTTTTAAACTTTTCCATTTGCAAATCTTCTGCCAAAACATATTAAATGAATCCGGAATGACTTCAAATTTGACACACAAGTCATAAATGATATAACAGAGTTGTTCAAATTTCTAGAATCAGATTGCGGCTCCGATATCAAAAAGTCAACCCCGTAGTCAAACATGAAAATCTTTAGCCTTTAAATTGCTAGTTCCGTTAAATGGTCATAACTTGAGCTAGGAACCTCCAAATTAAATTTCGGGCATACATCGAAGTCCCAAATCACAATACGAAGCTACCGAAACTGTCAAAACATTGATCTGGATCTATTTTCTAAAAATGTTGACCAAAGTCAACTCAGTTGAGTTTTAAAGCTCTATTTCACATTTTAATCCATTTTTCACATGAAAACTTTCTGAAAAATTTTACAGACTACGCACGCAAGTCGAGAAATAATAAATGGTACTTTTCAAGGTCTTAGAATACAGAATTACTTATTAAATTTAAATATGGCATCTTGGGTCATCACAGGTTCTAATACTGTCACGACCCAAAATTCACGTGACCGGCACCCGACACACTACCCGACCAAGCGAACCAAACCATGTGATGCACCCAAATTATATGCATGAAAATAAATTTAACTGCGGAAGCTCCTTGAAAATTATATACATATTCAAGTTAAATGATAAAATATTTTCCAATTATAAATCACACATAATGTCTTTCATGATAATAACAATAAGACTAAGTAAAATAAATATACTTTCATGTATGTCATGTACAACCTCGTTATTATAACCTTTCACAAGTATCTATAGATCCCCTATACCAAAGAATAGAACCAACGACTGGAGTAATTCCAACAAAATAAAATACGGAAGAACATGATAGCTACCACGAAATAAAAGTGGTGCTTCATAATACCTCGAAAAGAGAGTCATCCTAACCTGACCGCATGCCACGTGTCATACATCATCCTGAAATATGTAAAGTAAGAAGGGCCTTGGAGGGGGGCCCTAAGGGCTGAGTACACCACATCGGTACTCAATAAGTGTCATAGACTCTCTCTACTTAAGTTCTTGGGATAAACTTTATAAAAATAATGCACCAATACTTGAAATAAAACGATAAGAAATTTTATCAATTCACGACACTTGTTATTTTAAATAACAACCAAGTGAGATATAACCCACAATATAAACTTTTAAAATATTTACATCAATCCAATATTTTGGATAAAATCGTACAAAATCATTCCATTTGCTTTAAGTCATCGAAATCACTTTCGGCTCCTTAGGCCTAAATATAAGAAAATCATCCTTACCTTTCACTGGGAGTATTATACTATCACCGACATAAGAAAGTCAACTAGGTTATGTACCTAGCGGCATGTATCATATACCCTACTTGCTCAGGTCGTCTCATCGTAGTGCCGTACGAATCAACTCAGCCATGCTAATAATAGCACAAAATAGTACTCTCTCGAGGGAGAGCACTCGGTCGTAGTCTATACCACAAAGTGGCCATCTACGCCTACACCGACACATATAGTTTCATGACAACGAACACTATATATCCGAAGTCAATCTCAGTGAACACAAGTAACTCCCAAAATATTTGATACTTCAAAATAGATTCATAGCATAGTAGGCTGAAATGATCTATTTTTATCAAATCATAGAATTTATAGAAAATCTAAATCCTTTGAACGAAGTTTAAATAAATAACCTTTTACATGCTAAAGCCTTTAAAAATTTAACATCAATCTTTAAAAGATACCACAAGTGCGATTCTGTTCGTCAATTTCCAAAAGAATACTTTTCATGAAAACTTATCTTTAGCACTCAAATATGTATACTCTTGTCAATACGTAAGTTTTGATAAAAACTTATAATATTTACCTTAAGTGTCACTTTGCCAACAAGATTTAAAATAAAATTTTATAAAACAGCATGACACTATATATGTAACATAATATTCTAGTACATGGAGATATCCGTACTTGTTTGTCCCCACAAGCACGAAAGGACATTTGCAAACAACTTAAGTATTAACTCGAAACATGCTTTTAGAGAAAGTCCCTCAAGAAGAGTAAGTTTTAATCAACTTACCTCGCTTTCACTTTATTAACATTCACAAGCTTTCAATCCTCCTCCATCATTCCAATGTTGATTAAAATGCTCAACATCACCAACAAGTTGATATCTATAATTAAATATCCTAATTACATCAGAATATGACCTAAGATATTGATCAACATCCATATATGGCTCACAAGTTGGCTACAAGCCTCCAGCAACTCAAATCGCCAAATAGTTTTACATGCTAGACCATTCAACTTCATGCTTATGTTTTAATACCCATTCGGAGTCATTAATAATACTACGTTAATTGTCCATTGCCACCAAGTTATTATTCATCGTCTTCTATAATCAACACTTGCAAAATATACAATTCGGGTGATTACTTAGTTGATCACTTCCATCTTTTGCTAACAAATAATTTCATAGGTTCATTGTATTCGTAAATTTCATCGTCAAGAATACCATTCATCTTCTCCCTTATTTTCTCAAAAGTACTATTCATGCAATGAACTAGAGCTTTATAATCCAATATTTCAACCATTAAAACTTGTAACAAATGCTTCAAATACTTCTAACTACTCATAATAAATGAGTTTGAAGCATTGGAATTACCTCTAGTAGATCAATCTTGAAAAATCACAACTTTGGTGATTTTTGTGTTCTTGAGGATTAGATGAAGCAATCTAGTATTTGGATGTAAGAATGATGTTAAAACTCATGTATATTGAGTAATAATTAACCCAAAATATCATTAATAACTTATCTTTGTTGATTGGACTTGATTTGAGCTCAAAATCGCCCATTCACTTCAAGAACCCTAACCCCCAAATACACAAAATACTCCCCCTCCCTCCCCCCCCCCCGACCTTGTACGTATAGGCCCAGATTTATGGGTTTCGGATGCGGACCTGGATGCTTCGCATCCCCACTTCACTCATCTTTGAAGCTCGGATGCCGACCTGGACACTATGGCAGCACTTCACAGCCAGCCTCTCTTTCGGACGTGGCCTCGGATGCTTCGCATCCGCAGGCTCGTCCTCCAGCCTTTGGTAATTTGGTCATAACTTCTTGTAGGAATGTCCAAATGACAAATGGTTTGAAGCGTTAGAAACTAGACTCGAAGATATTTCATTTGATAGGTTTTACATTACATAACCATTTATATATATATAGGTATACTCGTCCAAAGTTTGGTCTTGTGCCTACTCATTTGGAACTTTAGTCTATCATGTAATTTCCAACTTGACTTAGACTTAGGGCTCTCCTTAGATCCAATATCACTTATGATATACCTCGTACAATTATTATCATATCCAATTGATATACATTATATTAATAGTCCTCGTCTGCACACAAAATAATATAATTAGCGCACATCAACTTTCTTAATAGCGCTTAAGTACTTTAAAATTTTCCGGGGTGCTACATTCTCCCCCACTTAAGGACATTCGTCCTCGAATGTTTTGCATGTCACTTCTAAGAATATAGTTACCATCCTTTTACCTTTAACCATTATGCATAGGCACTTATGACTACATGGGTCTTATATTTCCTTTCCAGAATCTCAACTTATTTATGTCCCTCAAAATTTGGCTATCTTTACAAATTCTTAAAAATTAACCTGTCCAGAACAAGCCCCCACACGGGCACCAATAATAATATCGCTTAATAACCAACAATATACAATATAATGTACCATATTGAACTCACTCGGCCGTACATATACTATAAGTGCATCAAGTGTATATCTTTAAAACTTTTAACTTGTAACATATATGAATACCATTCAATATCAATAATTTCTACTATACATAGCTCCCATATCGCTATTATACATGCATGCATTTTCTTTTGTCATGTGTACGTCAAGTTGCACCTGAAAAGTATCTTCAAGTAAACTAAAATTTCTCTATGATTGAAACTTTTACAAATTTTATAATGTAGAATGGCACATATCCATGCTGCCTAAATTCTCAGCTTCCTCGAAGCTATGGCTCATGCTTGGTGAGAGCAAAATTATATTGCCCACTTGGTACCTGTAAAACTTGTTCATTACGACTCGTAGTCTCAAAATTGTCTTATAACAAATCCTTTCAAATAAATCGGTTGCCCTTTTTGAGTCTTGTTTCCAAGAAAAGTCTTTCCACTTAAAACTTTTAATATTCACTAATTATCAAAACTATTTTGGAATGTTCTTTTATTCCTTCCAAAGAATAATAAGATATTTGTCTCAGATTTATCCATCATATGATAATTTCATATCCCCACTTTCGCTCATACCTTTAGAGATCATGTTAGACCCATAACTTGATAACCATTGTTACCAACAAGTTTGCTCTAAAAAGAATTCAACTCACTTCATTTGAGTTCATGACACTAGTTTGCCACCTACTAGTGGATATCCGTGTTCTAGTTTTTATTTCTTAACTTTTACCAATTCCTTAACACCATTGAGTATCTTGTGATATTTTTCTACCAAAAACTTGGGATTGCATTTATTTCCATGCGCACCATAGACATGCTACCGTAGCTCGTAAGTCTTCAATAGTCGAGAGTCATCGTTATCACGATGGTACTTGCACCCTTTTAATATTAGTGCTCTTTTTTGAACCCATGCCATTTACAGGCATTTTTTATTTTTGTATAGAAGAGTCTCTTCCCATTCAAGTATACGCATTACATTACCCTTTTCTATTTCATCTCGTGCTAAGTGTGCACATATTAAAATACCCTCTTATTCCACTTAATCCCACGTACAATTCAAAGTACTTCCTTATTCTCAGCCAACACTTGAATTAAATTCAAATCATACATGTCCCCAAGTTGTAGGAATACATTCGAGTTGCCTATTAAATTCTTGACTATCAGACATAACTTTCAACATCCCTGATGTAGAACATCGTAACTACTGCTCGTAATGAGTTTGTAATTGTCGTACAAGCACTTCATGAAAATTGTACCCTTCTGATCATAAGGGTTACTGATAATACCTCATTCATCTTGTTTTTAGTAACTATAACCTTTCCTCTTCTTCTTTTTTTAAACCGTCACTTTAAAGGTGACATATGCCTACTCAGACGATCCCCCACTTAGGAGCAAATGAAATTTGAAACTCTTACCTACCACTCAAAGAGTTAACTAAAATTTCGGATAAATTTTCTCGGACCATTTACATACTCACCTGCTTTTACATCCTTTATTTTGTCATAAACTTTCTGACGGGCTCCCCCAATTATAAATCTCTATTTTACCGCTTCAATATTTCATTGTACATTGTCTTTTATTTTATCATTATACCGATATGCTCATTATTCTGACAATATGATATATTGGTTATACTCGTAGGAACTTTCTTTGTTCATTTTTGTATCCAAGTATCACGTCGCTACTAGCTGTAAAATATATTGCTAAGGGACATTATTTTCCGCCTTTACGACATCTTTATAGCTAGCACTTCACTCCTTCATGTTCACTCTACCGTTGAAATCTCTTCTAATATTTCACTCTCCAATCCATGATCTAATACAATTCTGGCAAGTACGACTACTTTGCACCTCTCATCTCATGCTTAAATATGCTGAACAAGTGTGACCCCCTTAGGCTATATCCACATATCATTATATAACTTTTCACAACATATACCATCTTCACAATGCAAAATGTAATAATTACACATCCTATCTTAATGCCACCATCATGTTCTCAAGCTGCATATATATATATATATATATATATATATATATATATGAGATTCCGTAGTATATATCTCTGAATTTATATTTCTTGCTCTTACGTCCTTTCATGAAACTTTTGATGGTATCCCACCGAGTAGGCTAATACTTATGATAAAGATGGCATACATGTAGGGTTTTATTACCTCATGTCTTTATCATAATGTGAACTCTTTTGATCGTAGCTAATACCACGTATTTATATCAACATGTTTCATACGATAAATATATACTTGCATATTTTCCCATTATTCATGGTATTGTTGACCTCGTCCATACACATTCATGTTGGGATTTATGACACATTATCACGTAGTCTTAGAATTTTTGTAACTTCTCAATCTCCAAATTCGTACCATAACCATTTTCAATCATTGTTTTGAGTCGTACATCGTACACCTTATATGTATATCTTTCCAACAACTTTAACTTAGCCCATGAGCCATTTCAATATTTATTCTTCTAGAATCATAAGGATCCGTTCAATACAAGTTAACAACTCTTTCAATATCAGGCACATATAGAGTTTCTTTGAGATCATTCTTGGGAATTCTCAATTTTTTTTTATCATTTCAACAGAATAAAATAAGATATACCTTGACTAGAAAAACTCAAAATTATCATTCCAGATCATTTTCTTTTTCTTCTCTAACAACCTATATTGTTTCTTATAACCTCCAAGATTATGCCTTTTGCACATCTCATGCCTTAATATTTTCACACTTACCTATTTAAGTTCACATACTTTATCCTCGAATACCTTGGTATGCATAATTAGAGATTGACTTTTATTTGTATCACATTCATCATCTGGAGGAACCCAAGGTTGTCGTGCCCATCTTTTACATATGGCATGCTTCGTCTATCCTCAACTCGTACTTACACGTGGTACTTTATTTCTTGTGTGCCACTTCTATTATATATGACACCATCATGACGATAACCTATCATGATTAGGAAAAACCCGATGTCAAGTACAATTAAGGTTCATGTCCCTCATCCTGTAACATTCCCTTTTCGAATGATCAAGAAAGTCTTTTTCTGTGGGAATATGTCTTTGGTCATTATTGACATTGTCTTAACTATGCCAAGCTTCTTATGAGTCATACTATATTTACCACAAACTTGACTGATTCACATTTACTTATCAATTAGATCCATATCACCTCTCTATATTTTGTCATGATAATTTAAGATGCAACATCTTCCTTTACAATATTCTTTTTTTTGTACTTGTCACGACCCCAAATTCCCTCCGCAGGAGGTCATGATGGCACCTAGTCTCTAAGACTAGGTAAGCCTATCAATGCGGAATAATTATAAATATCTGAAATAAATAAACTAGAATTCAAATAATTACAACTCCCAAAATTCGGTATAAATAAGTCACAAGCTTCTAAAAATTTATTCTCAATGTCTCTATGTATCAAGCTTTAAAGAAAAACAAGGAAGCAACATAAAAATGATAGAAGGGGACTCCGGAGTCTCCGGACGCTGGCAGATATACCTCGAAGTCTCCGTGCGCAGGTAACTTACGGACGTCTAGATTGGTAAGATGTACCTGGATCTGCACAAAAAGATGTGCAAAAGCGTAGTATGAGTACACCACAGCAGTACCCAGTAAGTACCAAGCCTAACCTCGCTAGAGTAGTGACGAGGTCAGGTCAGGCCCTACTGGAGAATAGATAATGACATGAAAAAATGTTTAAACAATTTAATAAGATTAAATGAATATGAAAATGAATCAAATAGTATGTCACATTTAATGACACCAAATAATTACAAATAATATCTCGTGAAATCAAAACAGAATTCCTTTCACCTTTATGAAAATCACAACAATTAATCGAAGGCAACTATGGCCATAAATCAATATCAACAAAGGCACTACCGAGGTATCGCCTCGTAGTCCCAAACCATAAATAAATTCACAGTATCTCATTTCCTTATCTCACCGCGAGAGCCTTCACAATTTATTTTAAAGAAAATATTTTTCTCGAAAATAGCATCCTGCGTTTTAGCCATCTTTATCATACCGCATGACTTCTAGTAGTTCCCCCTACTAACCACGCATATCAAGCCACCCTTATCTCACCGCATGCGTTTCAATAACCAGACCTTATACCACCGCATGCGTATCAATATCACAATATATCACAATTTATACCTCAAGTGCCCAAATATTTTAATTTGCCAAAATAAATCAACGATATTTTCCACAATAAAGAGCTCACGGCTCATGCCAACATAAATCATCAATCATTCTTTTCCACAATAAAGAGCTTACGGCTACATCACAATGAGTACAAAAATCTTATAAAAATATTCAGGAATAAATAATTTAGCAAAATAATATTTTAAAATCTTTAATACGTTGCTTCAATACCAAATTTAAAATGTCAAATACTTCATATAAATAATATTTAATTTACAGAAAATCAATTTCAAATAATGAACAGAATAAAAGAAACCCAGTTTCAACCAAACAGGTAAAACAATTAGCAGGAAAAGGTCAAGCAAATTTAAAGTATACAAATCAAATCAATGATGGAGAATATAACAAGATTTAGTAAATTAATTAATATGCAACAGTGATCTTCACAATTTAAAAACATAATCCTTCACATTTAGTCCGTGTACACACTCGTCACCTCGTGTACACGACTTTCATCACATTACAATTAATACCAATCCTAGGGGAATTTTCCCCCACACAAGGTTAGACAAGTCACTTACCTCGACTTGCTCCAATTTAACCAAGTAGTATATTTTTTCCTCGATTTTCCGATTCCGGTCGACTCGTATCTAGTCATAATTAATTCGATACAGTCAACAAAAATTATAGAATTAATTCTATAAGAAAATACTATATTTTTCAATAAAAATCTGAAATTAACTCAAAAATGGCCCGTGGGGCCCACATCTCGAAATTCGGCGAAAGTTACGAAATATGAACGCCCATTCAACCACGAGTCTAACCATACCAAAATGACTAAATTCCAAAAATGATTCAACCCTCAAATCCTCAAATCTATCCAAGAGGGTTTTCAAATTTTTCCAACTTAAATCAACAATTAAATGTTAAAAACAGTGATGGATTCGGATAATCTAACCAAGATTGAGTTAAGAACACTTACCCCAATGTTTTTCCTTGAAAATATATCAAAAATCGCTCTGCTCAAGCTCCAAGTTGTTAAAAATGGCGAATGGGACGAAGCCCCCCTGTTTTTTATAACTTACATATGTGTCCAGGGTGACCTCGATCATGGGGTCCGATCCTGGACCTCGATCATAGGAGTCTGATCATGGGGAGTCCGATTAGGGGGAGTCCGATCATGGGGAGTCCGATCATGGGAAGTACGATCATGTTCCTCGATCATGGACCTCGGTCATGTCCTTCGATCATAGCTTCGATCATGGCCCTCGACTCTAGGGCTCGATCACAACCATCAATCCTGGCTATCGATCATGGCTTCGATCTTTATGGCCTTCGATCACTGGCCTTCGATTTTGCCTTCGATCCTTGGCTCGATTTCTGGGCTTGATTTCTAGGCTCGATTTCTGGCCTTCGAATTTTGGGCTCGATTGCACAGCAGAAGAAAATTTGCAGCAGCTTTTGCAGCAGCTGTTTAAGTCCCATTTTTGATCCGTTAACCATCCGAAACTCACCCTAGGCCCTCGGGACCTCAACCAAATATACCAACAAGTCCTAAAACATCATACGAACTTATTTGAAATCTCAAATCACATAAAATGACGCTAAAACCACGAATTATGCTCTAATTCAAGTTTAATGAAACTTAAAATTTCCAACTTCTACATTCGATGTCGAAACCTATCAAATCAAGTCCGATTGATCTCAAATTTTGCACACAAGTCATAAATGACATAACGGAGCTAAAAAAAATTTTAGAACTAGATTCCGACCCCGATATCAAAAAGTCAACTCCCCAGTCAAACTTCTAAACTTTAAATTCCTATTTTAGCCGTTTCAAGCCTAATTTCACTATGGACTTCCAAATAAAATTTCGAACACGCTCCAAAGTTCAAAATTACCATACGGAGCTGTTGGAATTATCAAATTCTATTCCGGGGTCATTTGCATATAATTCTACATCCGGCCACTATTTGAACTTAAACTTTTAATTTTTTATCAAAATTTCATATCTCGGGCTAGGGACCTCGGAATTTGATTCTGGGCATACGCCCAAGTCCCAATTCACGATATGGACCTACCGGAACTGTCAAAATACTGATCCGAGTCCGTTTGCTCAAAATATTGACCAAAGTCAACTCAGTTAAGTTTTAAATCTCTAATTCATATTTTATTCCATTTTTCACATAAATAGTGCTAAATATTGAGTTTTAAAGCTCTAATTCTAATTCAAGTCGAGGAGTGATAAATAGTGCTTTTTGAGGTCTTAGAATACATAATTAATTATTAAATTTAAAGATGACATTTTGGGTCATCACAGTACCTTTGCTAAACTCGTTAATGGTGATTACTATAGTAAACAGTCCCTCTGACATATGTTTGTGGTAGGGCCTAACATATGTGCCCTTATTCGCATCCTTTAGTAAAATTCTTTATAAGTCAGGAAACCATCCTGACAATACTAGCTGACATCATCATATTATTTTCTTCTATGATTTCTCAGTATTCGACTGAAAATTCTTATTTACCAAAGTCATACGTGTTGACTGTATCAGTCCCAATCTATTCTCAACTTATCCTTCCATTTTGAACAAATCTGACACTTTTGGCCATTAGCTCAAACATATCGTATTATAACTTGAACATTGAGCTTCATTCTCGTCACTTCAATATCTTCCTCAATAGGAAATCAATATGATCGATAATCTGTACACTCACTTCAGGAACAAATGCACGATATAGAGTATGAAAAAAAATGAAACTCCCTAGATGTCATTGTAGCCTCCCCGATATAAGTGTGGCCGGCAACACACCGATAAGAGGGACTCTACTTGACACGGCTCCATAGACTTCCTAGGACTCGATTTAGAACCTAGTGCTCTGATACCAAGTTTGTCACGAGCCAAAATCCACGTGAGCGGCACCCGACACACTACCCAAACCGAGCGAACCAAACCATGTGATGCACCCAAATCATATGCATGAAAACCAATTTAACTGCGAAGCTCCTTAAAACTCCTGTACATTTTCAAGTTAAATGATAAAATATTTTCCAATTCAAAATCACACATGATGTCTTTCATGATAATAACAATGAGACCAAGTAAAATAAATATACTTTCATGTATGTCATGTGCAATTCCGTTATTACAACCTTTCACAACTATCTATGGAGCCTCTATACCAAAGAATAGTACCAACGGTTGGAGTAATTCCAACAAAATAAAATAAGGAAGAACATGATAGATACCACGAAATAAAAGTGGTATTTCATAATATCTCGGAAAGAGAGTCATCCTAGCATGACCGCATGCCACGTATCATAAATCATCCTGAAACATGTAAAGTAAGCAGGGCCCTTGAGGGGGGGCCCTAAGGGATGAGTACACCACATCGGTACTCAATAAGTGTCATAGACTCTCTCTATTTAAGTTCTTGGGACAAACTTTATAAAAATAATGCACCAATATTTGAAATAAAATGATAAGATTTTTTATCAATTCACGACCCTTGTTATTTTAAATAACAACCAAGTGAGATATAACCCACAATATAAACTTTTAAAATATTTAAATCAATCCAAGATTTTGGATAAAATCATACAAAATCATTCCATTTGCTTTAAGTCATCAAAATCACTTTCGGCTCCTTAGGCATAAACATAAGGAAATCATCCTTACCTTTCACCGGGAGTATTATACCATCACTGACATAAGAAGGTCAACTAGGTTATGCACCTAGCGGCAAGTATCATATACCCTACTTGCTCAGATCGTCTCATCGTAGTGCCGTACGAATTGACTCAGCCATGCTAATAATAGTACAAAATAATACTCTCTCGAGGGAGATCACTCTGCCGTAGTCTATTCCACAAAGTGGCCATCTACGCCTACACCGGCACGTATAGTTTCATGATAACGAACACGATATATCCGAAGTCAATCTCGGTGAACACAAGTAACTCCCAAAATATTTGATACTTCAAAATAGATTCATAGCATAGTAGCCTGAAATGATCTATTTTTATCAAATCATAGAATTTATAGAAAATCTAAATCCTTTGAACAAAGTTTAAATAAATAACCTTTTACATGCTAAAGCCTTTAAAAATTTAACATCAATCTTTAAAAGATACCACAAGTGCTATTCTGTTCGTCAATTTCCAAAAGAATACTTTCCATGAAAACTTATCTTTAACACTCAAATATGTATACTCTTGTCAATACGTAACTTTTGTCACACCCCTTTTATAACCCCCCCCCCCCCTCCCAAAAAAAAGATATGTATTATGAATTGGGATTATTTTATTTACAGAACCGCCACTTGGAATTGATTTTTTTGGGTGTTCCAAATCACCTTTTATTTGAATCCCTAGTCAAAGGAAGGTTTGACTCTATTATTGTTGGCCTGCGAAAACAAAGTCCGGATAAGAAATTATGTTGACCGGGGAGAAGGTGTAAGACATTTCTGAGTCTTGTGGTTCTAGCACGGTCGCTTTATTGACTACATTTGGCTTGAATTAATTTTGGATAAACTGCGATTTATTGGTTTTCATGTTTTATCTATCCGCTTTTAATTATTAAAATATAGAATTATCTTTGAAACGAATCACGTGTGTGAATCCGTTTTGTTTATTGTGCCAAAAGCATCTCACGCGTACGTGTACACAATTAATAACACTTTATTATTAAGATTGTTTTGGCCAAAGTTAACACATACTTCGGTTTTATTTTTGGAAATCACAATTATGCCACACGAACGTATACATAATCGCGATAAACTAATTAAAGGCGTGCCTAAAGCACTCTATCGGTGTTCATTATTCTTCCTATTTTTTGAGATTATTGTAAGGTCATGAATTATGGAATTACTTGTGGAAGAAGTATATGATTTTAGATATTTGAATAAATAAACCATCATCTACCAATGCCCTACGATCCAACAATTGAAGCCCAAATTTATTAGGGTCCAAATATTCTCAACTTTAAAGCAAGTTTGAATACCATATTTAATTTCTAGAAACATGATTAAGTATATAGCATTTAAGGACTAATTTATATTATTATTTATAAAGTTTAAAGGCAAATAAATAAAATCACATGAAATAAGATTAAAAGAATAGAGGAAAGAATAAACCTTAAATGCAAAATTTCCAATTAAATGAGTTTCCAAGAACATGTACAGTAACTCAGACGAAGTCGAACAAGCATAAGCGAAGAAGAATATCAAAGCAAGTGAACGGAGCTCCAACGGAATCCTCGACCTCGACTATTGACTTCACTTTTTGGCGTGTAAAAAGGAATATTATGAAGTACTTTTGCTGGGTTTTGGTTGATGAATAGCTAGACTTTTCGAAAAGTAGAGACGAATAAAGAATGACATGAGTAGAAATTTCCTTAGCATAGAAAAAGAAAACAAAATTCTCTCAATTCCCTCCTCTCTTTTTTTTTCTTCTCTTTCTCCCTCTTCCTTTTTTACTTTCTCTACTATTTATAGAAAAAAATTCGGAATTTTTCAGATTTGGTTTTTAAAGTTTTTTATTTTATTATTATTTTTTAATTAAAAATAATTCCCACTTCCCATTTTTCTTTTTTCTTTTTTAAAATAAATAATTCCCCACTTTCCATTAATTTTATTTTTTAATTTCCCATTTTTACTTTTATTATATTTAAATTTCCACTTTTTTTTTACATTTCTTTTTTTCTTTCCCACTTATTTTACTTTTTTTTTCCCACTTATTTTACTTTCTTTTTTTTTTAATTTTCACTTTCTTTTACTTTTTTTTTTTAAGTTTTCAGCTACCTTTACTTTATTTTCTAATTCCAACTTTCTTTTACTTTTTATTTTTTAAATTTCCACATTCTTTTACTTTTATTTTTTTTAATTTTCCACTTTCTTTTACTTTTTTATTAAATGATTTTCACCTACTTTTATTTTTACTTTTTAATTTCATACTTTTAATTTTTCTATTATTTTATTGCCATCCGAAAATTAAAAAAAAATATTTTTTTCGGTTTTTTAATTTATTTTATTTTAAAATAAAGATAAAAAATAAAAATAATACTAATAGTAATAATTGACCTTTTTAAATTATTTTTAATTTTTACCCTATATAAAAAAATTGTAACAAAGCTAAAAAATATATATTAAATTTCTAAAAATATTTACATAGTAGAAGGTGATAAGAATCTATATATATATAATTCAAGGGTATTCTATCGGTTACGTGGCACATCCCATTCGCAAGGACTTCTATTTATCTTTATTTACGTTTTATTTGCCATTTTCCTATAATTTTATACCATCAAACATCGCAATTCTCCGTTTCTAAAAGACACCGACTCAAAAAACTCGGTATTCAAAAATACCGCTTCATAAACACAACCACTTCTTAATTCTTTACTCTCTCGAATTTCTTTTTATCCTCAGCTAATTGGTTCTCCAATCTTTCTTCTCTATCTTTTTTTGGCTATTGTTATTTGCTTCACCTCTGTCGATATTTTTTTCATCCTCTGCTAATTGGTTATACAATCTTTCTCTCTATTTCCTTTTTCTATTGTTTATCGTTCATTTGCTACATCTCTGTCGAATTTATCACTATCCTCTGCTAATTTCTAAATTCATTCCTCATTCACAGCGCAGTGAAGGACTACTGGATCAAATATAGTTACCTACTTAGTTATGGGAAAATAAAAGCAATAATGTGCTCGTAAAAATGCCATATGGATTGACCTTGCACCCAAATTCAGAAAATGCTGCTATTTAGGAGAGTTATGGTATATGGTACTTATATTTTTCTCCTGTCTCTTTTTTTTTGCAGGTTGAACAGAAACTTCTACAGGAAAAACAATGCAGTTATTTGCTTTTGTTCTTATCCAATATCTTTTAATTCAACGTACCAATATACTGTTGAACTTATTTTATTGCCTTTTATTGTGATGATACATCTTTACTTGCTCTATCAATTTTGGAAGAAAGTATACACAATTGTGATATGGTAAGTTCAATGTTTTTTCTTAATAATAGGTAATTGAAACTCTTTGAAGCTTTATGAGATTATTGACTGTGTGCAATCCATTCATCGCCAAGCTAAGGTAAATTACTTAGGCGGAATTTGTTTTACAGTTCAGAAAAACTGATTTTGCAAGCTTAGAGTTCGAGTTTTCCGAAAAAAATGGTTGGTTTACGTTTGCTTTCTATTTCCTAATTTCGGTAACATAATAGGAAGTTCCTAAAACTGATCAGAACAAAAAGAGAAATTTATCAGTTCAAATAAAAGTTATCTTTACCAAAAATATATGTATAAAGCAATGATAAAAGGAAGAATGAAGGTGATTTTTGTGTTGGGAGATTCATTCATCTGTATATATACATAATTCAAGGATAAATACATGTATGTGTGTGTTTGGTTTTGTTCCAATGGATTTCGAAAGTTTGTAAGATTAGGTGCTATCTGTTCTCTAAAAAATAGGCAAATTTTAGCAGTTACTATGCTTTTCATTAAGAGCTTAGAAGGATCTGGCTGCCTTCTAGAAATTAAAACACTGATGGCCTTTCCTTTCTTAATTTTACTGATAAATATTAGTGTTGTGCAATGATGAGTTTTGAGGTTCAATTGTACCTTAGTTTCCATGCAGTATTTAGGAACCATCGTGTTGTATTCATGTTCTTGTATTGACTCAGATACACTGAATTCATTTATGTTATTTTTCAAATTTGGTTGACATAGCATGTTCTCTTTGGGTTGAATATAATATGAGAGATTAGTACATCTATGGAGAAATTCTCAGCATTGCATAAGTACTAAGGTAAAGTGCGGTGTACTCATTACTTAATGTCATCTTTGACTTACAGCGATGTTCTTATCATTTTATCACAATTGAGTCTTTGTGCTGTTTTGTGCGACTACATGTTGCCTACGCGCATATATATATATATATATATATATATATATATATATATATATATATATAGTGAGAGCAGTTATGTTTAACGTTTCTAAGTTTGATCTGTTTAATATGTTCTTCTGCTGATATTTCTTATGGTTCTTGAGTTCCCTGATCTGATTTATGAGTTAATTTGATAATCCATTGCAGGTTTCTTCTGTGGTTGATCATAATACTTGATAAATGAAAAGATCTTGATACATCTTCGTTCTGATGCAACATGGAGGATCCATTTACATCGTGCAAGCTTGAGCACACTTTATGTTGCCTAGCAATTTGTTAATTTATTGGTGAGTTCTCTAAAGAATTTATCGTATGCACATACGAAATATACGATCCCCGAACATCTATTTTTTTACTTTCTAATGTTTATGGCTACTATATATAATGCTTCCTGTTAATTTGATTCTATTGCACAACATTTTATCTGCAGAGATATCCTTAGGTGGTTGAAAACTTTAGTTAGCTAGGGTGGTCGGCATGTAAACTTTACCAGTGAGACAGGAGTTGCAGACCTGTTCTTGAGACTTGCTCATTCTCTTCAAGAGTATCCAACAAAGGGACAAGCCTTAGAATTCATGAAAGAAGACGAGCCTCCAATCTCAATGATAATTTACCTGTAAATTCAAGATTAGAAATTGTAAAAAGTAATCAAAGTCATGGAAGTTTTAAGCCTCATTTTTTGAAGGGTAATTTTTTCATTTCTATGTTTTTCTCATCTTCCTTCAAAGTCAGTATGCAGAGTCTCTCTAGATTATAAAACTCAAAAACTTAAGATGAGAGTCATCTTTGTTTTATTTATGTATATTAGGACATTTTTTTGTGCCATTACGTAATCATGGCTTTGCTAATTTATTCTGCAGTTAATTGATCTGATTGTAGCTATATCTACTTTGTGGTGTATTTTGGAGGATAATCAAATAAATAATTTAGCTTTCCTGTTTGATTTATTCTGTGCTGATTGAATTTTTGTTATGTCTGATCTATGGATATAGTGCTTTCTTTTTGTCTAGGGAGAAGAGATTGCGAGCAAGTATTACGTCCTTGCATGTTTTATTCCGTGCTGAATATAGTACTAGCCGATACTGAATATGATATTTTTTGCAGTATGTTTTTACATTTGGTGAAATATCTTCTAAAAGAGATTAGTTATGGTAATAGTTACTACCTATAGTGATGGAAATATTGACATAGTAACAAGTAAACTTTTTCGCGATTTGATATAGGACTGGAAAAAACTATTAACAGTTGCCATTTATAAAATGACTGATGCACCGCGTTTCTAAAAATTGACTAATGCATTGCGCGAAGCGTGAGCATATTACTAGTTCAAATATAGTCAAAAACTAGGTGCTCACAGTTGCCCTCTTTGCTTGGAAATATGAAGAGTTTTCAGGCAAAGACTAGGTGAGCCACGTGACTAATTTTTGACTAAACCATTATATAAAGGAAAAGAAATAAAGGATAGGGTACAACCGAGTCCTGGTTTTGGACAGCCTATATATCCCGGGTTATAGGAGAATCAGGTCAGTTGTAGTTCAAGGAGAATAGTGGAATGATGAGTTGAAGAGTTGAGTGAGGTTCCGTCGAGGCTCCGGTCCGCGGTCCTCCTCGTGGCTTCAGTCATGTCTTGAGCATTCCACATCTTTTCAACTACTTTTTCATTTTGGATTCACCAATTTTTTCTTTTCTTTTATTCTGAATTGAGACTTCTTCTTTTGGCCATCTCGAATCCTGTGCCTCGAGGTAAAACCTACTCATACACCAAAATAAATAAACGAAGGAAATGTTTCTGCCCTAGTTTGCACTAGAAAAATTTCGTGAGTTATTGTAATAAAATTCTAAACTACTTCTTTATTGAAAGCAATAAAAGGTCGGAAATGGTGTACCCCGAAAACAAAATAGAGATTAGGGAATGGAGACCCTATGTCTAAAATAAAAGAAATTAGGGAGTGGAGACCCTATATTGAATATCGACTAGGGATTGATGTACCCTAATACTGGCAAGAAAATATAACCAGGGGTTGATACCCTATATTACAGAAAAAGAATGTAATCAGGGGTTGGTACCCTGTATTACTGAAAAGAATATAGTCATGGGATGGCGTTCTGTATTACTGAAAGAAAATGTAACCAGGGGATGACACCCTGTATTACGAAAAAGAAATGTAACCAGGGTTTGGTGCCATGTATTACTGAAATGAAAATGAATCCCCTGGGCGAAAAGATTCTACCTGGGTTAAGCTGCGAAAAGCGAGCCTAGGCGAAGAGTATTTCTACCCGGAATATGAGCTGGATCCCCTAGGCGAAAAGTTTCTACTTGGGTTAAGCTACGAAAAATAGCCTGGGCGAAGAGTACTTCTACCCGGAACTATGAGTTGGATCCCCCTAGGCGAAAAGGTTCTACCTGGATTAAGCTACGAAAAACAGCGTGGGCGAAGAGTACTTCTACCCTGAACTATGAGCTGGATCCCCTTGGCGAAATGGTTCTACCTGAGTTAAGCTATGTATAAAAACCTGTTATGAGTGATGCATGCTGAAAATAAAAGAAAAATAGAGATTTTGCGAAACTTACCTTTGGTGACATTCGTTCTAATCGCCATTCTGCACTGCTTTGTTCTTGCTTCAAAATAAAGAAAAAATATGAGTTTTAAAAGTGGTGGTCGGTTTGTGGCCTTGATGTCTTTGGCAACTTGACTTTGTGCCCATCTTCTTTTTATGATGATTTCAACCTGCCACTAGATGTTTCCTGAATACCACTTGCATTTCTGGTCCCAAATAGCCTTTGAATTTTCAAACTTTTACATGACGGTTGGTCGTGTGGGACTTAACCTTTTCAACTTTATTTTGCCTTTGTGGCATTTCACTTTCGACTTTCAATTTTAGAGCATTGGGGAACCTTTGGCTTTTCAAACTTTGACAAAATGGTTAGCCACTTGGGACTTAACCTTTTAAACTTTATTTTTCCCTTATAGGCACTTTCAATTTGATTTCCTCCTTTCGAGAGTATTTGATTTCAAAGCATCGACCACCATGGCCAGTCGAGATTGACATGATGCCCCTGCCGAGGTTGGGTGCCTTTTCAATGTAACCGTTCGCTTCAAACGAGAGCCTTGTAATCAGTCTTACCATCCTTTCTTTGCCTTTATTTTGACACGAAGTTATACCGAAACGGATTCAAAGAAAACAATAATGGAATGGAGAATGAGTTTAAATAAGAGGTGTCCCTTTCGGGGAACAAAAATTAAAGGACTTATCTGGGAGTACATGCGGACTTTAATGAACATGACATGCCTTTTGGACTGGATGCATGATCTGTATAAACTGTCCAACTCTCAGCAATTCAACACAACCTTTGCCTCGAAACCGAGAAACCTTGCCCAAGACTGTGTCGATGCCAATGGCTGTGAAGATCCTCTTTTCGATCAGTAGTGCTCTTTGCGGATTTTCACTAATTGACCTCTCTCATTTCTCTTCTCACCATTGCCTTATAGTGTCCTTTATTTTCTCTGCTCGACATCGCCCTACGATGCCCGTGAGGGTTTTCACTAATAAGACACTCTTATTTTATTTCTCTCATTTGGTTGTATCAGATCCAAGTAACCGTATCCTCCAATTCTTGAACATTCTCGTTGATTGATCGAAGGACTTGAAAATGATTTGGGTAAAAAGGATTTGGATTGAATTACAACTTTGGAACCTTTAAGGCGAAACCATCGTCGAACCATTGTAACATCTGCCCCAGTTTCAGTTTTTTGTTTTTTTGAAATGTGAATTTTTATTTTTGTGTGACTGAACCCCAGAGAGAGGCTGCCTACGTATCCTTTCGGAATCAAGTCGAACGTAGTTCAACGTAACATGAACTATTTTTTTTTCTTTTGTCTTTCTATCTGTTTTGTTTTCTTTCTCTTTCCTTTTCCTTTTTTTATCTTTTTTTTTCTTTCTTGTTTTTTTTTTTCAATAACTCCTTCAGGTTCCAAAGAGGGTAACCAAAGAAAAGTAACCGGCTCAAAGGGTTGGCAAAAAGGGTTAATGGTGTTTGGGTAGCGAGAATGAAAGCCTCCATCATCCCAATCAAAGATCATTAAAGCTGCGTGAAGGGTAAAATATAGTACCTTTTTTAGTGCATCAATTTGGAGCTAATTACCTTTAGCTTCTTCATGATGCGGGAGGATACATCTCATAACGAGTTGCCCCACTTCAAATTTTCTGGGCCGCACTTTCTTGTTGTAGGCACTGGCCATTCTTTATTGGTACAACTGCCCCGTGACAAACTGCGGCCAATCGCTTTTCATCAATCATTGTCAATTGTTCCAATAGATTCTTGACCCAATCTTTATTCTCAATCTCGGCTTCAACAATGATCTGAAGAGAGGAAATTTCAACTTCTTCAGATTTCATTCGGACTTGGCATAGGCCTACTGTTCCAATTCATTGTTTATTTTCTCACAAGCCTTATCTTCAACACATTCTGCTTCTTGATTCATTATTTCGAGGTCTAACAACATTTTAGGATCTGGGCATGAAGTCCGCAAGCATGTAATGTTATTAAAATCTGCATTAACGGAACTTTAAAGAGAATAAGGAAGGTGACAAGATTAAGAAAAGAGACATTCCTGTACAATAAAATATTAATTTCATTTGATTTGATTTTTTTTAATTTTTAAAGATAGAAGGGTTTACATCAGAAAGTAAGACAGTAAAAGTAAAACGTCCGGATTACACCCTGAAATAATCCAGACACAGAAAAGATAGTTGACCGGCTACCGAAACTCCCATCTGATAGAGAACTTTTCAGGTTTGGCGCCCGTTTTTAGGTTTCTCTTCTACCACGACAATGGCTATTGTGGCTTTCAGTGCTTGATCAAATTCCTCATCTTCACAGATCATTCCGACTACTGGTCCATTGGTATGAGTAGGTAGATGATTGTTCATCATATTAGGGGCCTCTTCATCCATAAGAACTATTGCCTTGACCTCGATGAGGTCTTCCACTGCTCTCTTAAGAATCCAACAGTCTTCCGTATCATGTCCCACAACTCCAAAGTTGTATTCACATCTAGCATTAGCCCGGTGCGCTGGTTCGGGGCTACTGGCTGCAGTAGACCTAGCCTGACTAGCTTTTTGGAACAAGCTCGAGTATGATTCACCAACAAGGGTGAACTCATTCCTTCTGTAAAGGCTCTTTTTTTTTTTTTCATACCTTGATTTTTTTTCTTTCTCTTTTTGTTGTTTTTCGCTCTTTGTATTTCTTTGTTATTTTTTTGTCACTCTTTTCTTTCTTTTTAACTCAATTTTTTTCCTTTTTTTTTCGGTTTATTTTTTCACTCAATTTGTTTATGGCTATGATCGAATCCGATAGAGATTGCCTACGTATCATGACGCCGCGCGAATCAAATCATTACGTAGTTCAGGGAGATCGGGAATAGACTGACCCATTTTTTTCTTCTTTTTTTACATAAAGACTTTTAAATATATTTTTTTGAGTTTTTTTATTTCTTTTTATGGAATTTTGGATTTTGTTTTAAAAAGAAAGAAGAAAATATTTTAGATTTTGATTTTAAAAAAAAATTTATTCTTTTTTTTTCGAATGAAAGATTACGGAAAAGAAGGAAAATACTTTTGGATTTTTTTTTGGATTTTCTAAGGAAAGAATTCTAGAGAGGGAATCAAGGAAAGGGAAACTATTTTTGAATTTTAAAAACCGAGTAAATTTTCTCTCTCCTATTTTTTTCCTTCTGGTTTTCTCTCAATTCTTATTTTTATGTTTTAGAAGCCGGCCAACATGCACAAACCGAATCAAACATAATGTACATGTAGCACATAAGATGCATCAGGATGGTCCTGTAATTATCGGTTACACCTGTCCTAGACAGACCCAACCCCTGTGTTGAGTCCCCAAAGTCAAATGCACGTGATGCAAACAAACGTTCTTACTAGGGATTCGGCATGAGGCTATGTTATTCTAGGTTTAAAATCATGTGGGGAGTGTTTTAGACCTGGCTTACCCAAGCGGACAGCTCGAGCCGAGGTGGGGGCAACATACCGGGAGCACGAAAGTCTACCCGGCCTAGTTACTGATCCAGCCTCGTTCTATTTGGTATGATCTCTAACAGAAAAGTAGGCCACGCGCACGTGTACACCATAAATTCAGAAAACTTAGAAGGGAGGCGTAAGAAGACAGTTTATATAGTTCAAGTAATATCAAAGCGGTAAATGAGCGGCAATTAGCACATTAGGCCCACAAACACAATAATATCAACAATCAAGAAAGCCAAGTATAGATCAGATTACAAGCACGAATTCTGATCCCTGAACCAAAAGGTAGAGCCGCCAGAGCTGTCACACCCCTTTTATACTCCCCTTCCCCCCCCCCCCCAAAAAAAAGATATGTATTATGGATTATTATGGGTTAAAGAGTTTTTCCAATTAAAATGATAAATTTGAGTAGGGATTATTTTATTTACAGAGCTGCCACTTGGAATTGAATTTTTTGGGTGTTCCAAGTCACCTTTTATTTGAATCTCTAGTCAAAGGAAGGTTTGACTTTATTATTATTGGTCTGCGAAAATAAAGTCCGGGTAAGAAATTCTGTTGACCGGGGATAAGGTGTAAGGCATTCCTCGAGTCCCGTGGTTATAGCACGGTCGCTTTATTGACTATATTTGGCTTGAATTAATTTTGAATAAACTGCGATTTATTGGTTTTCATGTTTTATCTATCCTCTTTTAATTATTAAAATATAAAATTATCTTTGAAACAAATCACATGTGTGAATCCGTTTTGTTTATTATGCCAAAATCATGTCACGCGTACGTGTACACAATTAATAGCACTTTATTATTAAGATTGTTTTGGCCAAAGTTAACACATACTTCGATTTTATTTTTAAAAATCACAATTATGCCACGCGAACGTATACATAATTGCGATAAACTAATTAAAGGCGTGCCTAAAACACTCTATCGGTGTTCATTATTTTTCCTATATTTTTGAGATTATTGTAAGGTCATGAATTATGGGATTACTTGTGGAAGAAGTATATGATTTTAGATAGTTGAATAAATAAATCATCATCTACCAATACCCTACGATCCAACAATCGAAGCCCAAATTTATTAGGGTCCAAATCTTCCCAACTTTAAAGCAAGTTTGAATACCATATTTCCAGAAACATGATTAAGTATATAACATTTAAGAACTAATTTACATTATTATTTATAAAGTTTAAAGACAAATAAATAAAATCACATGAAATAAGATTAAAAGAATAGAGTAAAGAATAAACCTTAAATGCAAAATTTCCAATTAAATGAGTTTCCAAGAACATGTACAGTAACTCAGACGAAGTCGAACAAGCATAAGCGAAGAAGAACATCAAAGCAAGTGAACGGAGCTCCAACGGAATCCTCGACCTCGACTATTGACTTCACTTTTTGGCGTGTAAAAAGGGATGTTATGAAGCATTTTTGATGGATTTTGGTTGATGAATAGCTAGATTTTTCGAAAAGAAGAGATGAAAAACGAATGACACGAGTAGAAATTTCCTTAGCATAGAAGAAGAAAACAAAATTCTCTCAATTCCCTCCTCTCTTTTTTTCGTTCTCTTTTTCCCTCTTTCTTTTTTCCTTTCTCTCCTATTTATAGAAAAATTTCGGAATTTTTCAGATTTTTTGTATATTTTTAAATTTTATTATTATTTTTTAATTAAAAAGAATTCCCACTTCCCATTTTTTTTTTAAAAGAAAATAATTCCCCACTTTCCTTTACTTTTATTTTTTAATTTTCCATTTTTACTTTTATTATATTTAAATTCTCACTTTTTTTCACTTTTCTTTTTTTATTTCCCAGTTAACTTTTTTTAGTTTTTTATTTTTCACTTATTTTACTTTTTTTTTTTAATTTCCACTCTCTTTTACTTTTAAAAAAAAATAATTTAGCTACCTTTACTTTATTTTCTAATTCCAACTTTCTTTTAAGTTTTCATTTTTTAAATTTCCACATTCTTTTTACTTTTATTTTTTTAATTTTCCACTTTCTTTTACTTTTTTATTAAATAATTTTCACCTACTTTTACTTTTACTTTTTAATTCCATACTTTTAATTTTTTTTATTATTTTATTTCCATCCGAAAATTAAAAAAAAATAATTTTTTCTGTTTTTTAATTTATTTTATTTTAAAATAAAGATAAAAAATAAAAATAATACTAATAGTAATAATTGACCTATTTAAATTATTTTAAATTTTTACCCTATATAAAAAAAGTGTAACAAAGCTAAAAATATATATTAAATTTCTAAAAATATTTACATAGTAGAAGGTGATAAAAATTCAAATATAGTCAAATATTAGGTGCTCACAAGTTTTGATAAAAACTTATAACATTTACCTTAAGTGTCACTTTGCCAACAAGATTTAAAATAAAATTTTATAAAATGCCATGACACTACATATGCAACATAATATTCTAGTACATGGAGACATCCGTACTTGTTTGTCTCCACAAGCATGAAAGCACATTTACAAACAACTTAAGTATTAACTCAAAACATGCTTTTAGAGAAAGTCCCTCAAGAAGAGTAAGTTTTAATCAACTTACCTCGCTTTAGCTTTATTAACATTCACAAACTTTCAATCCTCCTACATCATTCCAATATTGATTAAAATGCTCAACATCACCAACATATCGATATCTATAATTAGATATCCTAATTACATCAGAATATGACCTAGGATATTGATCAACATCCATATATGGCTCACAAGTTGGTTACAAGCCTCCAACAACTCAAATCGCCAAATAGTTTTACATGCTAGACCATTCAACTTCATGCTTATGTTTTAATACCCATTCGGAGTCATTAATGATACTACGTCAATTGTCCATTGCCACCAAGTTATTATTCATCGTTTTTCATAATCAACACTTGCAAAATATACAATTCGGGTGATTACTTAGTTGATCACTTTCATCTTTTGCTAACAAATAATTCCATAGGTTCATTGTATTCGTAAATTTCATCGTCAAGATTACCATTCATCTTCTCCCTTATTTTCTCAAAAGTACTATTCATGCCATGAACTAGAGTTTTATAATCCAATCTTTCAACCATTAAAATTTGTAACAAATGTTTCAAATACTTCTAACTACTCATAATAAACGAGTTTGAAGCATTGAAATTACCTCTAGTAGATCAATCTTGAAAAATCACAACTTTGGTGATTTTTGTGTTCTTGAGGATTTGATGAAGAAATCTAGTATTTGGATGTAATAATGATGTTAGAACTCATATATATTGAGTAATAATCAACACAAAATATCATTAACTACTTACCTTGGTTGATTGGACTTGATTTGAGCTCAAAATCGCCCCTTCACTTCAAGAACCCTAACCCCCAAATACATAAAATACTCCCCTCCCCCGACCTTGTACTTATAGGCTCAGATTTCTGGGTTTCGGATGCGGACCTGGATGCTTCCATCCCCACTTCACTCCTCTTTGAAGCTCGGATGCCGACCTGGACATTATGGCAGCACTTCACTGCCAGCCTCTCTTTCGGACGCGGCCTCGGATGCTTCGCATCCGCAAACTCCTCCGCCAGCCTTTGGTAATTTGGTCATAACTTATTGTAGGAATGTCCAAATGACAAACGGTTTGAAGCGTTAGAAACTAGACTCGAAGATATTTCATTTGATAGGTTTTACATCATATAACCATTTATATATATGTATATATACTCGTCCAAAGTTTGGTCTTGTGCGTATTTATTTGGAACTTTAGTCTATCATGTAATTTCCAACTTGACTTAGACTTAGGGATCTCCTTAGACCCCACATCACTTATTATATACCTCGTACAATTATTATCATATACAATTGATAGCCATCATATTAATAGTCCTCCTCTGCACACAAAATAATATAATTAGCACACATCAACTTTCTTAATAGTGCTTAAGTACTTTGAAATTTTTCGGGGTGCTTACCTAACTTATAGCAAATCATACTAACTAAGATTAAGAAAGAATTAAAATAAAATTTTTGGCACAAAAATATGACCCGAATATGAAATGTTAGGAGTAAAGAGAATCTCAAATGATGTTTGACTTTAAATCATTTACTACTTGTTAGATAGATGAATGATCAAATATCATCAACCATAATTTCCGCCCTCGAGCCTCCTTTTATCCTCATCCAGACAACTTCCTCTTACCTTCGCAACCTTCAAAGCGAAACCCCCTTCAAGTGTATTGACTTCAAGGATCTTGTTTTTACTTACTTCTAGGCTGAAAACGACATCTATTAGAGGCTGATATGTGAGTTAGTTAGATGATTCAACCTGCATCGCAAACAAGTGGACCATGGCTTGACCCTTTGTTGGGATCCACCTTGTTATTTAAGGCCATCTTAGGTGTGCCAAGTCCAAGGAATTTCTAGATCAATTTTGTGGGAGCTCGAGCTAGCTTGTGAGTTGATTGAGCTGCCTCTAATGCCGTCCCTAGGGAAGTAAGTTGAAGATGAGAAATAAAAGTTGTGTATCTCTGCATTATTCTTTGTCTATGAGTGTACATGCAAATCACGATTTGACTAGTTGTGGCCTTCATTCTCCTTTTTATTCTTCTATCTTCTTTTACGTTTCTACATAGTGAAAGCTCCCAAGTCTCCTTATTTCTCCTTTTTTGTACTTCAGAGTGATGTGGCCTTGTTGGTAATGACACAACTATAACATGTCGTTAGCATATAACAGTGGCCAAGAGCAGTGATGGTTGTATCTTGTCGAAGTGGACTTGACCACACATGATTTTTCTTGGTGGTAATATCGACATCAATAAGAGTTGTGATGGTTGTGTTTGAGCTCGAATGTATACCATAACATGCAATGATGCAAAGGTAGCCTAGGAGGTATATTAACTTCATCCTAAACAGTAATTCCATGCAATGATTCGAGATGTGAAGTAAAAAAAAAGATGCTTGATTAGAGGTTTGAATAAAATAATTCTAATTTTTTTTTTTCGTTTTCATATTAAAAAGAGAAATAAGAAGGTGTTAAACTTTTTATCATCTTGCTCGAGCTATTTTTTTGCCGGGCCTTCCCTATAGTATCATTGTCGTAGTAGAGTTTAACTAATAATTTCATAATAGACTGGTGTAGTTCTGTGATGACCCAAAAGGTCACATTTAAGTGTAATAATTAATTATGTGTTCTAAGACCTCGAAAAATACTATATATTATTTCTCAACTTGCGTGTACAGCCCGTATAATTTTTCGAAAATTTTTTATGTAAAAAATTGATTAAAATGTGAAATAGAGCCTTAAAAACTCAACTGAGTTGACTTTGGTCAACATTTTGAGCAAACGAACCCGGATAAGTCTGTTGCGGCGTGCAACCCGATCCCCCAATATATTTATTTTTATTTCCGTTGCACGCGTGCAACCTGCTCCTCCAATATATTCATTTCAATCAATTCTGTTGCGGCGTGCAACCCGCTCCTCCAATATATTCATTTCAATCAATTCTGTTGCGGCGTACAACCCGCTCCTCCAATATATTCACTTACCAATTCTTATAAAAGAAATTACTCCAATAAATGCAACAATTAATATGAAATTATAAGACAACAAGCATACCATAATTATGATTTATTAGAAATAAGTGATGACAAGTAACAATTAATTGTGAAAATTAAGGATGTAATAGACATTTTAATAATTAGTATGTTAAACGTCAAGTGGCAATTAAGTCACATAAATCAAATAAACACGTAGCAATTATAGCATGGATTCAAGGCATGATATTGAGCAAAGAACACGAGAAAAACAATTAATATAATAATTAATTCATGATTTAAAATGATTTATAATTTTTAAATAATTATACAAACAATTAATTTGATGATATATAGACACTCGTCACCTCGCCTATACGTCGTTCACATGAATTTCACATAACAAATAATTCAAGGGTTCTATTCCCTTAAGCCAAGGTTAACCACGACACTTACCTCGATTTGCAACCAAATTCAAGATTCTAATAAACCTTTGCCCATTAAATTCGTGTCAAAAATCCTCAAATCTAGTCATAAACAATTCAATATACTCAATACAAATCGTAGGAATTAATTCCGTATGAAATTACTAATTTTCCGTATTAAAATCCAAAATTCATCTCAAAAATCAACAGTGGAACCCACGTCCCAAATTCCGAAAAAACTCACGAAATCCAAACACCTGTTCCAATATGAGTTCAACCATATAAAAATTATCGAATTCCGACACCGGATTGACCTTCAAATCTTAATTTCATATTTTTGGAAGTTTTTATGAAAATCTGATTTTTCTTCCATAAATTCACGGATTCATGATGTAAATGAGTATGGAATCATGAAATATAATCAATATAGGATAAGGAACACTTACCCCAATTTTTTCCCATGAAAATCGCCCAAAAATCGCCTTATCCGAGATCAAAATCGTGAATAATGAAAAATGGGGCGAAATCCTATTTCTAGAACTTAAGTTTTGTTGTCCAGATTTTTACTCATCGCGATTGCGAGAATTCGTTCGCGATCGCGTAGAACAATTTCTGCACAGGTCCATTTTATTCTTCGCGATCGCGAAAAATAGCTTCGCAATCGCGAAGCACAATTTGCACAGGCAGCCAGTTTGCACTACGCGAACGCGGCATCCCATATGCGAACGCGTAGCATAACCTCGTAGACCTTCGCGATCGCGGACCGCTTCATGCGAACGCGAAGAACAAATTTGAGCGCCCTAGCTTGTGCCTCATTTCCTCTTCGCGGACGCGATCAACTCTACGCGTTCGCGATGTACTGGGAGCTAACCCTTCGCGATCGCATGCCTATCTTCGCGAACACGAAGGGTAAGAAGCACCAGATGACAGCTGAAACTCAAAAACCAGATTTTTCCAAAGATCAAAAGGTTTGTATGCTATCTGAAACTCACCCGAGCCCCTGGGGCTCTAAACCGTACATGCACACAAGTCCAAAAATATCATACGAACTTGCTCGCACGATCAAAATACCAAAATAATGCCTAGAACTACGAATCGAACACCAAATCAAATGAAATTTTTAAGAAAACTTTAGAATTTCTGTTTTAACAATCGGGCGTCCGAATCACGTCAAACCAACTCCGTTTCTCACCAAATTTAGCAGACAAGTCATAAATAATATAAACGGAGCTATTCCAGTTTTTGGAATCTCAATCCGAGTCAAATATTAATAAAGTCAACTCTGCGGTCAAATTTTACAAATCTTTAGCCTTTAAATTACTAGTTTCCGTTAAATGGCCATAACTTGAGTTAGTGACCTCCAAATTAAATTCCGAGCATACGCCCAAGTCCCAATTTATGATACGGACCTACCGAAACTGTCAAAACACCGATCCGGGTTCTTTTGCTCAAAATATTGACCAAAGTCAACTTAGTTGAGTTTTTAAGGCTCAATTTCATATTTTAATCCATTTTTCACATATAAACTTTTCAAAAAATTATACGGACTGTGCACGCAAGCTGAGGAATAATAGATAGTGCTTTTCGAGGTCTTAGAACACAAAATTATTTAATAAACTTAAAGATAACCTTTGGGTCATCACATTCTCCACCTCTAAAACAAACGTTCGTCCTCGAACGGAATTAGAAAAGTACCTGAGCTGGTAAAAAGGTGTGGATATTTACTCTGCATGTACGACTCGGACTCCCAAGTAGCTATCTTAATTGATTGACCTCTCCATTGCACTCGAACTGATAGATAACTCTTAGACCTCAACTGCCGGACCTGCCGGGCTAGAATAGCTACCGGTTCCTCTTCATAAGTCAAATCTTTGTCCAATTGGACTGAGCTGAAATCTAATACATGGGACGGATCACCATGATATTTTCGAAGCATAAACACATAAAACACCGGATGAACTGCTGATAAACTATGTGGTAATGCAAGTCTGTAGGCTACTCCGCCCACCCTTTCAAGAATTTCGAAGGGTCCTATATACCTAGGGCTCAACTTGCCCTTCTTTCCAAACCTCATTACACCTTTCATAGGTGAAACCCGGAGCAATACTCTTTCTCCAACCATGAATGCAATATCACGAACCTTACGGTCGGCATAACTCTTTTGTCTAGACTGAGTTGTACGAAGACGATCCTGAATAACCTTGACCTTATCCAAGGCATCCTATACCAAATTAGTACCCAACAACCGAGCCTCTTCAACCCAGTCAACTGGAGAACGACATCGCCTCCCGTACAATGGTTCATATGCAGCCATCTGAATGCTCGACTGGTAGCTATTATAGGCAAACTCCGCAAGTGGCAAGAACTAATCCCAAAAACCTCCAAAGTCTATAATACAAGTGCGAAGTATATCTTCCAATATCTGAATAGTGCGCTCTGACTGTACGTCTGTTTGTAGATGAATTGTTGTACTCAACTCAACCCGCGTACCTAACTCACACTGTACAACCCTCCAGAAGTGTGAGGTAAACTGCGTACCTCGATTTGAAATAATAGACACGGGCACACTGTGAAGGCGGACAATCTCACGAATGTAAATTTCAGCTAACCGCTCTGAAGAATAGGTAACTGCCACTGGAATGAAATGTGCTGACTTGGTCAACCTGTCCACAATGACCCAAACTGCGTCAAATTTTCTCTGAGTCCGTGGAAGCCCAACAACAAAATTCATAGTGATACGCTCGTACTTCCACTCAGGAATTTCTAACTTCTGAAGCAAACCACCAGGTCTCTGATGCTCGTACTTAACTTGCTGACAATTCAGACACCGAGCTACATATGCAACCATATCCTTCTTCATTCTCTTCTACCAATAATGTTGCCTCAATTCTTGATACATTTTGGCGGCACCTGGATGAATAGAATACCTGGAAATATGGGCCTCTTCCAGAATTAATTCACGAAGCCCATCCATATTAGGTACACAAATGCGAACCTGCATTCGCAGAACTCCATCTTCCCCCACAGCAACCTGTTTGGCATCACCGTGCCGCACCGTGTCCTTAAGGACAAGTAAATGAGGATCATCATACTGCCGCTCTCTGATGCGCTCATATAAAGAAGACCGAGCGACTGTGCAAGCTAGAACCTGACTGGGTTCTGAAATATCTAACCTCACGAACTGATTAGCCAAAGTCTGAACATCTGCAGCTAATGGTCTCTCACCAACCGGAATATACGCAAGACTGCCCATACTCACAACCTTTCTACTCAAAGCATCATCCACCACATTGGCCTTTCCGGGATGATACAAAATAGTGATATCATAGTCTTTCAATAGCTCCAACCACCTCCTCTGCCGCAAATTGAGCTCTTTCTGTTTGAACAAGTACTGCAAGCTCCGATGATCCGTGAATACCTCACACGATACGCTGTAAAGATAGTGCCTCCAAATCTTCAGCGCATGAACAGTGGCTACCAATTCTAAGTCATGAACAGGATAATTCTTCTTGTGAACTTTCAACTGCCGCGACGCATATGCTATCACCCTGCCATCTTGCATCAATACTGCACCAAGACCAATGCGAGATGTATCACAATACACCGTATAAGATCCTGAACCTGTGGGTAATACCAACACTGGCGCCATAGTCAAAACAGTCTTGAGCTTCTGAAAGCTCAACTCACACTCGTCTGACCATCCGAATGGAACAGCTTTCCGGGTTAGTCTGGTCAATGGGCTTGCTATAGATGAAAACCCCTCCACGAACCGACGATAATAACCTGCCAAACCCAGGAAACTCCGGATCTTTGTAACTAAAGTAGGTCTAGGCCAATTCGGAACAACCTCAATCTTCTTAGGATCCACTTTTATGCCTCCTGCCAATACAACATACCCCAAAAGGCAACTGAGTTTAACCAAAACTCGCATTTTGAAAATTTAGCATATAACTGATTATTCTTCAAAGTCTGAAGCACACTCCAAAGATGTCGCTCATGCTCCTCTCGACTGTTGGAGTAAATCATGATATCATCAATGAATACAACCACAAAAGAATCCAAATAGGGCTTGAACATCCGATTCATCAAATCCTAAAATGTTGCTGGGGCATTTGTCAACCCAAATGACATCACTAGGAAATCGTAATTCCCATACCTAGTCTGAAAAGCTGTCTTAGGGACATCAGATGCCCTAATCTTCAACTGACGGTAATCAGACCTCATAATTATTTATCCAAATTAACGAGTCACATTTAACGTCACCTGGGCGGGCGCCCAGCTCGTAGGTTAAAACTCAATAATTACAACACGAATTTGGCTAGTATACACAGAGAATTTCATACAAGAATTTTCAAATAAGCCTAACAGGCATGACTCCCTATTAGTACTATAGTACAAATTTAATTTCACAAGGGAGAACTTAAACACAAGAATTTTTATCACAAGGATCTCGTCCTTATATAACTTCCACCGCAGCTCGTAGCCCGATTTAAATATATCAATTTATATTAAAATACGAGGATCTCGTTCTCAGTTCTGAATCACAAGTAATATGCACATCGTGCCAATCGAAACTTTCCATTTTTCTCCTTTTAAATAATTTATGTTAAACAAAATCACAACACATAATGAACCTCACACCGGTAGGGCATATAATTCATAATTTATAATTAATTATCTGGAAATTACATCAAAACTTACCGAAATGAGTAACAAAAAGCCACATTTAGGCTTGCAGCTCTTATTAGTGACCAACATGGAAAGATAAGCGTAGTTATCTCCATAGAATCTCCCAACAAGAGTAAACACATAAGTAGATTATAGAATTACGAAGCTCATCATAAGTGGAGCACAATAGGAGGACTCATCTCGATACTCGGAACCGAATCAAGTTAGGAAAATTATTCCTTTATATTAAATCGTGGTCATACCTGTAACGACACCATCTGATGTAGCGACCTCCGCTATACCATAAAACAAATGTATCAACGGCTGGGCCTCCACCTCTAGGACGCCTTCTACCCCGCCTGTCCTCCACCCCCAACTGGTCGTGTGGGTGGTGTAGTAACTACAATGGGGCACGTAGCCTGAGTGCTTTGATGAAATATATCTCTCCCAAGTATGGGATAATTTCTCATGATGTGCCTAGTATCACCGCATTCATAATAACCTCTTTGTGGGTTTGACTGCTCATACTGAGTATGTGCAAGATAACTGGAATAACCATTGTAGGAAACTCATGTGAGCGGTGCATTAAAAGAACTTACTGGAGCACCCGAGTAATCTGATGTGCGGACTGGGTTGACCGACTACCTGAGCCCCCGCCATAATGATCCACTGAATCCTCCAGAACCTCGAGACCTCTTGGTCTCCTTAGTTTATTTTATCCTCACCCCAAACACATTCTAATATCTTGGCAATTTCTACCACTAGCGGAAATGAAGTATCAGCCGGTATCTCCCTAGTCGTACAAAATTTTACGATCATAATTGAGTCCTTTAATGAGTCTGTGGACTCACTCTCTGGCTATAGGAACCAGAGTAGGAGTATGACGAGCTAACTTATTGAACCTGATGGCATATTCTGATACCGTCATGGTGACCTGACGCAACCATTCAAACCCTATATGTTACGCATTACGGAGAGTCCGGGAAACAAACTCTTTCAAAAGTATTTCTGAGAACTGGGCCAAGTGGGCAGTGTTGCATTGGCTGGTCTGCCCCCTTTGTAGGCTTGCCACGAACACCGGTGGAAAATTATCTCTCCCAAGGCCAATTTCTTCTTTTGTTATGCTGACTCAACACTGTTGAGCTGACCCATTTCTTAACATACTCTTCGATTCTTCTTTGGGATAACCTTTACCCCTATTTATACACAACGATCACAAAAGTAGAGCTCCATACAGACAAATCTTGGCACGAACCACATAATCCAGAATCTCGTCAACCACTATACTTCCTCCGAAGCATCCCAAAATTCGTAACTGTGACGTCCACGCTGAGTAGACCTTCTGTAAATTTAAAGTTGTTTCTCTAATTCCTTTGGTGATGAAGTATAGTATTATTAAGGAGGCGGACATACTGCAAGTCTTAACCTTATCCTCTACAAAATCTCAGGCCTTAAACATGTGTAAATTTTGGAGAACCTTTCAGTACCATATATATACATTTCAGGCCAAAACTAATATAATACATGACCCCGTAATCCATTTATTGATAGTAGATTCCCCTACTTGGCGCGAAGTCATAGGTCACAATGTCCGATGATCCACAATATTAACCTTTACAGCTCGTATAAATCAACCATATGCCAAGGTCCGTTGCACCCCTCCCACATGATTCACTGGATGATCTCTCAATTCGTCCGCATCTTCAGTCGGAACCACATGTTGAGGTAATGTTTGAGCATCTCTGGCTCCCTCGTAGTCCATCTGCGGCATCACGAACCGTCGACGCACAACTGATACAGAGTGCGCAATGTCATACACGAGTGGATACAAAGGAATATGAGATATATGTTTCAAGCTAAATCAATGCCGCACGATAAGGAATGGAAGAAGTGAAATTATTCCTAAACTCTGTAGCTTATGGAAGATAAGTACAGACGTCTCCGTACCGATCCTTCAGACTCTACTAAGCTTGCTCGTGACTCGTGAGACCTATGTAACCAGTGCTCTGATACCAACTTGTCACGACCCGAAATTCCCACCTTCGGGACCGTGATGACACCTAACATTTCACTTGCTAGGCAAGCCAACGTTAGAATACAACTAGCCATTTTAACAAATTTTTAAATTTATTTAATAACAAGGAAACAATATGAAAATAAAGTCTGAATTAAAGTGAATAATCCATAATAATCGCGATATCTAAATATCATCCCAGAACTGGAGTCACAAGTGCACGAGCTTATAGAATGCTACAAATAAAGGTCCGAATAAAATTCACCCTGTTTGAAATATAATACACAACTGAGATAAGATAGAAAGGGACTTCAGAACTGCGAACGCCGTGCAGTTATACCTTAAGTCTCCACTAGTAGCCGTATCCGGGCAAATCTACAGTACGCCGCTGGGACCAACTCCGAAATCTGCACAAGAAGTGCAGAGTGTAGTATCAGTGCAACCGACCCAATGTACTAGTAAGTGCCGAGCCTAATCTCGACGAAGTAGTGACCAGGCTAAGGCAGGTCGTTTACATTAACCTGTACATAATAATAATAATAATAATAATAATAATAATAATAATAATAATAATAATAATAATAATAATAATGGGAATAGTAGTAAGACCGGTAAATAATATCAATAATTCAAGTCAACTCAGTTGAGTTTTTAAGGCTCTATTTCACATTTTAATTCATTTTTCACATAAAAACTTTTCGAAAAATTATACAGACTGCGCACACAAGTTGAGGAATAATAGATAGTGCTTTTCAAGGTTTTAGAACACAGAATTAATTATTAAACTTAAAGATCATCTTTTGGGTCATCACAAGTTCCTATACACATAAGACGCAAGAATATATCAACCATGAATAAGGAAATACACGAGAGAAAAATATTTTAATGAGTGTTTGCAAGGCCAAACGAGCTCAGATTTTACTCTAAGTCGTTCCTTGTAACGTCCTAACATTTAACTTCGAGTTGACACATGCTCTAAATTAAGTTATGAGATCTTATAGCAACACATGTTTTTTCGTTCTAATTTTATGGAGATTGTCGAAGAGTCCTTGTAACAACGCATACTAGTTAAGTAAAAAAAAAGGCTTTGGGCACAAATATGGGACCTAAAGGTGAAAAAAGATAAAAAACATAGAGAAACTCAAATGATGTACGACCTTAGATTATTACTACTACTTGGATAGATGAATGAAATTCCATCAACCACAATCTCTACCTTCAAGCCTTTTTTTGTCCTCATCTAAACACCATCCCCCCACTCTCGCAACCTCCAAAACCAAAACTCCCCACAACAGGTGTGTATTGACTTCAATTTTAAATAAAGACAGACTATGTACGAACTACAGTTGTAACTCTTATTGGAGGGAAGAGGAAAAAAAATACGGAGCAGTTAATTTAATTCCACCACCATCCCTTTCCCCTCTCTCTCTCTCTCTCTCTCTCTCTCTCTCTCTCCCCTTAGCTTGAAGAACAAGAATTTGAGTTTAGTACTAGCAACCCAATAACTGTACAAATTTAACCGAATCTTCCTTCTTCTCCTCCCCACCCAACCCCCCTTTTTCTACCCACCCCTTTAACCCATATCCCCAAATTCTCTTAAAAATTGAGTCTTTTTTCGTTCTCTCCCTTCCATGATACTTCACCATGTCCAAAATGAAGCATTTACTCCGTAAACTTCATATCGGCGGTGGTGTAGCCGATCAGCATCCCCACCACCCCCCTCATCACCCCCCTCCTCCTCCACCTCATCACTCTCCTCCGCCTTTGCTTGATCCGAATCAGCAAACGACGAACCGGTTTGAGCAATCTGGGTCAACTTCATCTGTGTCCCCGACACAATCTGGGTCAACTTCATCCGCATTGGTGAGAGCCGCGGCTGAGTCGAATTCCGGTTCGGTTTCGGATTCTGCTGACTTTAATTACTTCGAGGAGGAGTTTCAGGTTCAATTGGCTTTGGCGATCAGTGTTTCTGACCCGAATTCTCGTGAAGATCCAGAAACGGCCCAGATCAAAGCTGCACAAGAGATTAGCTTGGGCTGTTCCCCTTTGGAAAATCCTGTTGAGTTCCTTTCACTTCGTTATTGGGTATGAATCAATCCTCCTTTTGGTTTACTTTATTGCTTTTGCAAATTCTCAATTTAGGTTTAATTTCAACATTTTTGCTTATGGATGGAAAAAATACTGAAACTTTGCTTCAAATGATCCTATTTGGCCACATAAATTATCTAAAATTAGACTGCCTGACCTTTTTTGTTATTATTTAGGGGACAAGGTAAGGGGATAGTGAGAATCAACTCACACCTATTGAACAAAAGACCCCCACCGATACTACACGGCTATACACGTCTTTCATAATTGGACTGCTTGAACTTTTGCTTCTAGATAGCATCTAAATCATAGGCCTCTGGTAATAGGATCAAGCTATAAATCTCAGAAATTTCAACTTGACAGCCAATTAAATTAGCTTAAAATTGGAAATTAGGCTTTATATTTGAAGCTCTATTCATTTCATTGTAAGTGCTCTAGCTAGACAGTCCTCATCTCCACCTTACACATGTTCCATGTGTTTGCTTAAATGTATGATGTAACCATCAATCCCACCGACCCCGGGGAATGCATCTTGAATGGATTTTAACCTACATTCTTGGAGCAACATCTAATTTTTGTTTTGCGTACGTGTCTTGTTCTAAAAACCTTTTAATTCAATCTATTTTCCTTTAATATCGCCTCGTATAAAATCTTTTAGTATCCCCTATAAGAAGACAGTGAGTGTAGGTTCCAACTATGAACTATGGGGTTGATCTAGTTGCTATTAATCACTTTCCTCCAAAGCCTTTAGGCTAAGCTAGCTATTTCAAGTAACTAGATTCCACAAAAGACAGATATCCCTTTTAATGCATCAATCGATTGGATCTTGTTACATTTAAGTTTTAGATTACCTCATTATAAATGCTCTATCTTGTAACCGTTGTCGTGTTAATTGAAGCGTTATCCATCCACCTACATTTTGTATTTTATGGAGCCATTAATGAGAACCCCCACCCGTGCACGACTCTTTTTCGGTTGGATTCAAATATTGTTTTGATAAAGTATCCTTTAATTGGGAATTCTGCAATAAAGCAACAAAAGTCTAGTTTCTAGCTATTTGACTATCACTGGTGGTGTTTTATTAACCCGATTTGAAACTTACCATTGCATATATTACATTCCACTAAAAATGCTTTACAAATTTTAAGTGAACCAACTTGATTCATAACTAAAATTAAAAATAGCCAGTCTAACAAAATAACATGTCTTTAAAGTAAAGTAATATGTTATTGTTTTTAAAAGATTGTTTGAAAATAAACAGATGCTAAAAGCTTATAAGTATGTCAGATATTAAGAAGTGAACAAAACTTAACATTTTGGTTCCGAGTTTCCTTTTGTCATAGAAGGAGATACCTACACTTTACATTCAAAAGTAATGTTCAGCCAATGCTTCTTAATGTTTCAGCTCCGAAATTAGATCATTTGAGTATTCTTAAATATGAACCTTTAGAGGTTATTTCAGATTTTAGTATAGTCAAACAGCTCCTTGTAACAATTAAAATATACTGATAAAAAAACAATTAACAATATAAGCTTGGAGGTCAATTCAAATTACATTCTTCATCTTTCATAACAACACCATCATTTCATGGAACTAAATAGATGCTTTCTGCACCATTTTAATTAGGCGTTATCTAGAATGTAGAATTTATTAGGTATTTATGTTTAGCTACCCCTAGTATCTTCATGTGGGTTTGACTTAGTTTATCTTTTTGATAACTGAAAAATATCTCAGGGCCAGTGGCACACATTTCGAAACTCGGTGGATAATGGGCTCACTTTTCTACCCTTCTCCACTTAAATATTAGGCTTTTATTTGTGAAATTGTGGAAGAGTTCAAGCTCGTGATGTGCGCCTAACCTGCATCACATGATGTATTCTTACGACCAAAGCCTAGGGGCATGTGGGTTTGACTTAGTTATGTTAAACATATGGCATTCTCTACCTTAGTCTTTTTGGCTTGATCTATTAGGAGCAATGAATTTTGTAAAGTAGGTTCAAATGATTCAATTTGATTGAAACTCAAAATTTTGAACATTAAAAACATATTACCCAAGCCTAAGGCTGGTTTACTACTCACTATTTTGGATTGGTTTAGGTAGTGATAATCTAAAATAATCTCAAAGATCTTCAATCAAATCCTTGGGACCCCAATTTGTAATCTACATAGGTACAAGTGTTGGGTATTGGTGCATGTCGATGTACTTGATCCTCGTCTCTGAAGTTTATGGTACATGGATATGGTAAACATTGGTGCTTGCAGGTTGAGTCATCACAAGTAAGCACTAGAAGATTGATATAAAAATTTCTATGTTCAACCTTTTGCATAGTTGGTCTTATGCTTCTAGGAGTTCCTTAGGTACTATTTTTGAGTTTTCAAGATTAATAAGTGCAATACCACATTTAAATCATGGGATAGCGCTACTAATATAGTGGATGAACTTTGGAGTCTTCTTAGTTGCTATAATTGCTTTCGTCCAAAGCCTTTAGGCTAAATTGGCTATTTCAAGTGGCTACACTCTGTAAAAGTGATATGTCCCTTTTAATGCATCAATCAATTGGGATCCGGTTACTTTTAAGTTTTAGATTACCTCATTAAAAACGCTCTACCTTGTAAACATAAAACTTATTGGCCAAAGAATTAGTTTGCGGAAAATCTAGCTATAAACTTAATTTAGTTCTGAACTTGTGTTATATTACTTTTGGCTATGAACTCATATCAGTTAAAGCACTCATATCATCTTCGCCATGCACTAGTCCTTCTACTTTTGCATCAACCCACCTGCAGGGCAACCTGCTCCTCTACACCAAAAGAACAAAAAGAATAAGAAGAAAAATGGTAGGGGTGTGCAAAGGTTGAAACCTATGCTCTAGTTGAGATGTCTAATTTTGTGTGTCTGCATGGTTTGTTAACTGGAGTTTATTTTGGTCTATGTTTAATTGAAACTAGTATTCAGACCCGCGCGTTGCACGGAGAATATTAAATATAATTTTTCATGAGAAAATATTACTTGAAAAATACGATACACACAAAGAAGCATGTAAATGATATTATTTTATGAATGTGTAAATGCACTGGATATCCATACATTTAAGTCTATTCAAATTCTACTGTTTTTTCTTGAAATACAATATTATTATTTAAGTACTTGAAGAAACTGAAAAAAAGTCAGGATAAAGTTTGCATTTAAAATGTTTAAAAATATTTATCATCTTTTTGTTTTCTTCATGAACTAGTAGATACTATTATTATATAAACCCGTCAACTGATAAATGTTGGTGTAAAAATATGAAAACAGATCAGTAATAATATAATTAATAGGTTGAAAAGTTGCCTCTTTTGATAGATATATATCCCTTGGAGAACATTTTGGCCGACCAGGAAACCTTGCTATGGTGCATAATTCCATTTGTACATTGTTCGTACCAATTGTCACTGTTTGCGAGAATGCTGAAATCTGCTGGCGTATTTTGGTTCAGATATAAATTCTGAGAATAATAGGTTTTAGTTAAGAAGACGCTGGTGATGGAGTTAAGGGCAATAGTTCTTTTTTTTTTAAAAGACGTGGGTTTTGGGGTTAGGTGTTTTCTAGGGATAAGATTAATTACTTATCTTTTAGAATTTAAATGTTAAATTAATTTTTTAGTCATGTTGCCGTTTGGATAATTTTTACAGATTTTTGTGTTGATAGTTACAAAATTACATCCAACTTCCACATAACTTAGCAACAAAAATCATAAAAAGAACTTTCACGTCCTATGTAATTAGAAATGCCACATTTCACAACTATATTAGCAAAATTAACCACACTAATTCTAAACTAACTAATTTTATTATATTATTTATTTATCTTTTCCTAATATTGCCAATTGTCTTGAGCAATGCCAAGTGACTTATTATTAGGTTGCCACTTGGCTTAATGTGGATACTTGAAAGAAGAAATCGCATAAATAATTATTTGCATAGGAGAACGTGGATAAGAATCAATCATGGAGTTAGGTTAGAATTGTTGTTCCAAGCCCGCATTTGGGAAGATATCAGTAGTGGGGTTGAATTTTCTGGTGATTTGTTTTTTCCGTCCATTTTTTCTTGTTTCTGTGTAAAAAATATTAAGTATATAAATAAATTACAAACTGCAACACAAAAAATGTGGGAGAATATTAATTTCTTTTTGCATTGAAAGGTTTAATAAATAAATCAAAAAAACTACCAAACAAATGTGGGAGGAAGTATTAATTTTTTAAAATTGGCAAGTTTAATTTTTTTATTTTAATTTTCTATCTTCTATTTTAAAATAATTTTGAAACTTTTGTTGGAGTTTTGTCCTAAAATTTTAAACTTGATATGCTATAGTGATGACACTTGGCACAAAATTCATCAAAATAGTATCAAATCTTTGTCTACTATTCAAAATTCTTTAATTGTCTAAATTTATCAATAAGTTTTATGAGTGATATTTATTTACTTTATTTTTTCAGTCAATTCAAATTATAAAAATCCAAATATTATATTTATTTCCTCTTTTTGTACATTTTTTCCTATTGCTATATGATTAATTTTCTCATTTAGTATTTTACTTATAATTAAAATACCCTTATTTTTTTTATTAAATTGTAATTTTGAATTCATCAAAAGCATAAAGAGAGAAGCCTTTTATTATTTGTTCAAAAGTCTAAATAGAGAAGCCTTCTATTATTCATATTCTTCAATTTGTCTAAATTTATAAATAATACTTTTGTCTATTATTTACTGACTTTATAATTTTATCTTGGTTATATTTTTGGTGTTTAAAAGTTTTTCATGAATAATTATGAAATTTATTAAGTAGCTTTATAGTATCTTGACACTTAGCTTAATCCTATGAATAAGTATTTTTTTGTCCTAAAATTGTCAAATGACTTTTTACTATGCTGCGACTTGGCTTAATATGATGTCTTTGCCTCTCTTTTTAATATATATAGATTACATACTTAGTACCGTGGCAGAGAATAAGACTTTGGCTCATATGCCTAATGTGCATATTGTGAAATTTGAACGCCTGCTAGATTCCTCTCATTATTTAACTTAGGTAAACACAACTCCAATTGACTCTATTTTGTCAGAAGTGATAAATCCTTCTAATACAATGATGACAACAATTATGGATATATCTCAAGCTAGTTGGGCTATTAGTGATATTACTAATACCTAGGTTTAGATTATTAGTACAATTTTTTTTTGAGAAAGGTAAGTTTTTTATAAATCTCTAGCGCAAAGACTGTGCTGTGAACGGTATTTACAGTTCAAAAAGCAAAAGTAATCCTTAATCTTCTTACAAGGATTCAATAATGTCTAATAAAGATTCTGCCTTTTCCATGATTTATTCCTTACAACAAAAATAAAAAAGAACAGACAACTCACTGTGATTTTCTGACTCATCGTGATTATCTGATTTGGGCTGCTTGGTACTCCCTTCAAAACATCTTGAGTTTCTTTCCCTTCAAATTGTCCACCAAATACTTACAGGTAATATTCTCCATCATGTCATATGCATAGTTCCTCCCATTTGTATAAATTAGCGTTGTCAGAGGTTCCGTGAGATGCCCTTAAGCCTTCATTTAGAAGGCGCTTCATTGAAGGCTTAACCATGTTTAGGCGTCTGCCTAAACAAAACCAACCAACGTTCGGGGATCGCAATCTTATCTAATCTCACGTTAATTTTGTTCTTCTCATGCTGGCTAAGCTTCCAGTGCATATATTTTTTCTTACTTCTGCTTATAGTAAACTCTTACTCTAGAGTGTTTCACCAAAACTTAAAGGTAAGTACTATAGAGTAGATGTTAGACCTACTTGTTGTATGAGGCGGAGTGTTGACCAGTCAAGAATTCTCATGTATAGAAGATGAAAATAGCTGAAATGAGGATGCTGAGATGGATGTGTGGGCACACTAGGAGATAGAATTAAGAATGAGGATATGCGGGATAAGATGAGAGTGGCCTCCGTGGTGGACAAGATGCGGGAAGTAACACTGAGATGGTTCGGGCATGTGAAGAGAAGATGCATAGATTCCCCAGTTAGGAGGTGTGAGAAATTGACTATGGTGGGTCAAACGAGAAGTAGAGGTAGGCTAAAGAAGTATCGGGAGAGGTGAAAGGCAGGACATGCTACAACAGCTTACCGAGGACATGACCCTTGATAGGAGGGTGTGAAGGTCGGGAATTATGATAGAAAGTTAGTAGGTAGTTAAGCATATTTTTTTTCATACCAGTAGTATTAGTAATTTTCTCTTATTTCCTTATTCTTAGATTTCTATTACTACCTGTTGCTTCTTTTGCTTCAGTTATCTTATTATTTTGTTGTTAGGTAGGAGTAAGGTCTGCGTATACACTACCCTCCCCATACCCCACTTGTGAGATTACATTGGGTTTGTTGTTGTTGTTGTTGTACTTTTACTTATCGTAAACTCTTACTCTAGAGTTTGTGGGATTACATTGGGTTTGTTGTTGTTGTACTTTTACTTATCGTAAACTCTTACTCTAGAGTGTTTCCCTAGAGTTCAAGCCTTTGATCGACTCCCTTGTTACTTCCATCAATTAACACGCTATTGTTTGCAACAACAAAACAACTATGCTCAGTCCAAAACAAGTTGGAGACGGCTATATATATTTTCACTGATCATATTCAACACAATATTGTATGCAAATAGTAAAAATGATGGAACCATATTGTACTATTGGTTAGTTCATCCATAACTAGAGTAAACAAGTGTGAGATCAAAATAGATTCTTGGTTTAAACCAAAGGTTATGGGGAACTCACGTATATGATATATCCACTTTTGCTACTTGTAGCGCTCATGACAACCCCTTTGCACAAAACCTTTATGATATTTATGTGCTTAACATGAAATTATGTCTTCTTTAGTACCCACTAGAGGACTTTTTCAGACACTTTCTCGTACTTTTCTTTTGGGTAAGTTAATATCATTTGGAGATTCTACTTACTCTCCCTATGAGTTATGATAAATCTTCTTAGTGAAAATATAGCCTATGTTATAATCTACTGAGCATAAATCCAAACTTGTTCTTTGTCACCCTTGTATTGTCTTCAAAGTCTACATTCTCTCACTCTTTCCCCAAATTTATTATGTTGTAGACACAATTAAGTAATTAAAAGTGAGTTCTCTCTAACATTTTAAACTTTTAGATGAGATAGTCACACTCTTCAATATGGTATTTGAGCCAAACTCATCCCTGTAGTTGTGTTTCCCACTGTTGGGCTCCCGTTTTCAATTATTCTTGCTCCAGATGTCTAATCTTGAGCGTGTGAAGGGGTGTTAAAGTGTCCCATATTGGTTAAGGAAATGAGTTGTTTGTCTCTTTATATGTTCTTGAATAATCCTCACCACATGAGTTAACTTCTATGGTTGAGTTAGGCGAAGGTTCATTTCTTTACATTTTTAGATGAGATGATAACACAGTTCTACATGGTTTCATAGACAGAGGTTTTGAGTTCAAGTCTTACCTCCACTCATTATCTAACAAAATGTTCAGGCACTTAGACCAACAAAAAGAGTTAGGTTTGTATGTAAGAGAGTGTGTTGAAGATATAATTAAGTAATTAAAGTGCGCTCTCTCTGACAGTTTAAACTTTTTGATGAGATGATCATACATCTCAACACATTGTATAATCATTCTCATTGACGCTAGCGTAACATTAGCCTGACCAGCCTAAAAGGCATAGCAAAGCCTAAGGCAAGCACAAAAGGTTGTTTTCGTACATAAATCCACTTAGTTTGTCACAGAGGTGATTGAACAGGTTTCTTGCTTTATAATACTGCCATTTTTCTCTAGCCAAATGCACCACCAATAGCCAATATCCCAGTTCCATTAGTTCCATTAGCCCTTCTTACCGTGACCATAATTCACTTATGCAGTAAGGAGCGGGCCAATTTTTTTTTTGATAAGGTAAATTATATTAATCAAAAGGGAGAGAACTCCCGTATACACGAAGTATACCAAAAAGTAGAGAATTTACATCAGGACATGATTCTCTACAAAAGACGCCCGATCTTCTATACAAGTAGGGGCTAAATGAGTGCACCAAAAAGCGATCAAAGATAAAAGACTATTCTTAAGATGTGAAAAAGGAGACTCAATCCCCTCAAAAGCTGTCCTATTTCTCTCCCCCCAAACTATCCACATGAGAGCTAACGGGGCGAACTTCCACGCCTTTTGCTTTCTTCTTCTACGGAAACCGGCCCAGCTATATAACATTTCCTTTACAGTGCTTGGCATCACGCATTGAACACCAAAAAGATTTAGGATTGCCCTCCACAAAGCCGAGGACACAGGGCAATGCAACAAAAGATGATCAACTTCTTCCCTTAAGCTTTTACACATGTAGCACCAACTAACAAGTGTAATTCCTCTCTTTCGAAGATTTTCAGCAGTCAAGATCACTCCCCTCGCCGCTAGCCATGCAAAAAAGCACACCTTCGTGGGCGCCCTAGGAATCCAGATTGAGAAGTATGGAAAAATGGCCTCCTCTCTCACCAACATACTCTGGTAAAAGGACTTTACGGTGAACAAACCATCGCCACGCAAACCCCATCTTCAAGAATCACAAGATGGCTGGGGCCTGTCTTGCCCATATAGCAGTGTCAACAAATTTTGGAGTTCCGCAATCTCCCAATCTTGCATGTTCCTTCTAAATGAGAGGTCCCATACTACCCCCCTTCATGCTTCTTACGAATCTGTTGGACCATCAATTCCTTCTGGTTTGAAACTCTGAAGATGCGGGGGAAGGAGACCCTCAGAGTATCCTCTCCACACCACCTATGATTCCAAAAGCTGATTCTCCTTCCATCTCCCACCCCGTAAGTGATGTTGCCACTGAATGCTTCCCAATTCTTCATGATGCTCCTTTACATGCCACACCCGAAAGGTGTTGTGATTGCCTTGGTCCTCCAACCCCCTCCCGTGGAATCGTACTTTTCTACTATGACCTCCCTCCATAGAGCATGCTCTTCTACCCCGAATCTCCACAGCCACTTCCCCAATAAAGCTCTGTTGAATACCCTAAGATCTTTTACTCCAAGTCCACCCCACTTCTTTGGGGAAGTGACTGTCTGCCAATTCACTAGATGGAATTTTCTAGTTCCATCCGCCGCATCCCAAAGAAAATTCCTTTGAAGCCGCTCCAGTTTTTCTGTGATGCTCACCGGAGCTTGCAACAAGGACAAGTAATAGGTGGGCATACTCGATAAAGTGCTTTTAATAAGTACTTCCTTACCGCCTTTTGACAAATACCGTTTCTGCCAGCCTGCTAATCTTTTTTCAACCCTTTCGATCACTGGATTCCAAACCGTAGTATCCTTATGCGAAGCGCCCAATGGGAGACCCATGTAAGTAGTGGGAAGGGAGCCCACCTTACATCTGAGAACATAAGACAAAGCATCAATATTAGCAACCTCATCCACCAGAAAAATCTCACACTTGCCGAGGTTGATTTTGAGTCCTGATACTATCTGAAACCACTGCGGGACCTGCTTCAGGTAGGTCAACTGATCCATATCGGCATCACAGAAAATCAGGGTGTCATCCGCAAAAAGCAAATGAGAGACTCTTCGGGCACTGAGCACCCCGATCAGAGCTGAGAATCCTCTCAAGAAGCCTCCGCCCGCCGCACGATCCATCATTTTACTCAGAGCATCCATCACTAGAATGAATAGCATAGGGGGTAGAGGGTCACCTTGCCTGAGACCCCTGGAGCTGCCAAAGAAACCACACGGGCTACCATTAACCAGGATAGAGAATCTGACTGAGGAAATGCAGAAATTGATCCATCCCCTCCATCTTTTCCCAAACCCCATCCGCATCATAATGAAGTCCAGGAACTCCCAATTGACATGGTCGAAAGCCTTCTCAAGGTCCAACTTGCATAGTAAGCCGGGTTCTCTATTTTTCCTTCTGGAGTCTACAAGTTCATTTTCCACCAAAGCAGCATCAAGGATCTGCCTACCTTCCACAAACGCATTCTGGGAGGACGAAACAGTCACGTCAAGAACCTTCTTAAGTCTGTTGGAAAGCACTTTAGAAATAATCTTGTAAATGCTCCCCACGAGACTAATAGGCTTGTAGTCTCTGATACAAGATGCACCTTCTTTCTTAGGCACAATAGTAATAAAAGAAGCATTGATACTTCTCTCGAAAACACCATTCACATGGAAGTAGTCAATGGCTTCCATCAACTCCCCCTTGATGGTGTCCCAAAAGAGCTGGAAGAAGGCCAAGGAGAAACCATCAGGCCCGGGGGCCTTATCACCAGCACAACTCGACACAGCCTCGTGCATCTCCTCTTCCTCGAAAGCCCTTTCTAGCCACTCACTGTCTCCCTCCCCTATGTGGTTGAACTCTATTCCCCCCAAAGTCGGCCTCCAACTAACTTTCTCTTTGTATAAGTTCTCATAAAACCCCACTATCGCCCCCTTTACCCCCTCCTCTCCCTCAATCCTCACCCCATCCACAACTAAGGACTCTATGAAGTTTCTCCTTCGATTTGCAACCGCCACCCTGTGGAAAAACTTGGTATTCGAATCCCCCTCCTTTAACCATAGCGCCCTCGATTTTTGCCGCCAACTAGTCTCTTGAGCTATTGCTAACTCGACTATTTCCCTCTTAACCTCCCCCAATCTCGCTTTCTCAGATTCATCTAATTCCCTCGCCCCTTCCCCTCTTTCTAATTCCCCCAATTCATGCATAAGCTCCCTCATTTTAACCTCTACCCTCCCAAAAAACTCCTTATTCCACCTAATAATATCTCCCTTGAGCAATTTAAGTTTCTTCGAAAGACGGAATGAAGGTGTCCCTGATACCCCGTAGCTTGTCCACCATTTTTTCACCTTGTCACCGAATCCTGGCACTTTCAACCACATGTTCTCGAATCGGAAGGGAGCACGCACCCCCCTCCCTCTGCATACATCTAGCAAAATAGGCAAATGATCCGAAGTCAGCCTAGGTAAAGGAATCTGCAGCACATTCGGCACCAGCTCATCCCATGAGGGCGATATCAGGAATCTATCAAGTCTAGACCTTGAGTTGGAATCCTGCGCCCTGGCCCAAGTAAACCTTTCCCCTGACAGAGGAAGGTCAATGAGAAAGTGATCATTGATGAAGTCAGAAAACTCCTCCATGGCCCTCGAAATCAGACTACACCCTAATCTCTCCTCCGGGAATCTAATAGTGTTAAAGTTTTCCCCTAGAACCCATGGAATGTTCTATTCCCCCATCACAATGGCCAGTTTCTCCCAGAAAGACTCCTTGGACCCTTCTCCTATCGGTCCGTACACTCCCCCAAATCCCTCTCTCCACCCCACTCACTCTATCGTTGATAGGAGCTGCTAAAGAAAAAACTCCCTTCTTAATCTCCTTTACCTCCAAGCTTCTATCATCCCACATTAGAAGAATGCCCCCGGCACTTCCCACTGCTGGGACCCAGTCATATTTTACCCAACTACCTCCCCAAACAATCCTCACAATCACATCCGACAAAACTTTCATTTTTGTCTCCTGAAAACAAACTAGGTTAGCACCTCACCTCTAACTCCCACTTTGATGATGGCCCTTTTGTTTGGGTCATTCATCCCCCTCACATTCCATGAAAGAATCTTAACTTCCATAAGTAACAATATCCCCCTTTTCCCCACCCCCCCAGCCAAGCTTCCTCCCTTCCTTCTTGTCACACACCCGGCCCCTTCTCTGGTACACCACTACATCCCCTAAATTATTTTGCTTAACACCTTGACCCAACTCCCTCCCTGCACCATCATAAAGACATTATTGCTCAATCTCCCTCAACAGTTCTAACACCTTATCTTCCTTCCCTTCAAAAGAAACACCTAGAAACTTCCCAAAGTTTAATAGTTTATCCTCCATCCAGAAAGACATATCCCTTCCTCCAATCCGTGACGAAATTGGGCAGACGTCTTATATATGTACCATTTCCTTGCTCCTACCAGAGGAATACAAGACCATAGCATTGCTAGCACTAGGAATTTTAGGTGCCGAAAGGATCTCGCCATTTCCTTGAGGGGCAGCAACCTCTGAAATTAACACCCTGCTGATATAGGAATGTCCAGAAACACCAGTAGGGTAGCAGGGAGGAAGAGAGCATGGAACCCTTGGCGGCATATTAATTGAAAATACTGGTCAGGCACTAATATCAATTGGGGCATGCTCAACAATCTCCCCAAAAGTATAACCTCAGCACAACTAAGCCCAGGAGCAGGTGAGTGGGCGATGGAACTGGGTCCATCAGAGGCGGGAGGCCGTGGAATAACAGCACCATCTTTAGCCGGTGTTGCCCCTGAAGCAGCGGCCATCGAAGAGGGTCGCAAGTCACTAGAGCTTGGTGAAGAAGTGCCACTATGTGAAGCACCATTGGTAGAAGAAGGAGGAACGACTGTTCCCATATGCTTAGGAGCCTTATCAGGCGCAACTTGAAATAATCTGGGCCCCTTAGGATCAATTCTAATAGAATTGGGAAAAGTTGCTGGGCCCATGTGAGGAGGCCCATGCCTATACTTGCTGAAAACTTGCCCGGCCCTATGATAATTAGAAGAGGATCGGCCCATTCTGCCTTTCCAGCCCGCATCACTAACCCATTCACGTCTTTTTCTCCTGTTAAAATTGTCTTTCTCTCCCAAATTCAAACCTCCCGTCTCTTCTCGATCTAACGTCTGATTCCGGCTTAGTCCAGTGATCCGGTGAGCCCTCCCCTCCCCTCAGAGACTGATTTCCCCTCCCTCAGAGACTGATTTCCCCTCCCCTTCCTTCTATTTGACCTTCCCTTTTTTTCCGCCACTATCACAGGCATAAAGATAGGGCGAAATTCAGGGCTCAACCAAACCCTATAACTCAAGTAGCCATCTTCCACCACAGTGGGCCAATTATCCATTGAGTTTCAAACCGTGCCCCGGTTTGGCCCTCGGGGATTTCTCGATTGTTAAAAAACATTCACTTATGAAGCATGAAGAGTTTAAGGAGTTCAGATACGATGTCTGTAAACTCAGGAGACATGTATTAAGCGCTTCTGTTTGTTTCCAGTTTAGCTTTTGTCATTGCTTACTAGACGGGCATGCATGTATTTGTTGTGTAAAGAAGTGTAGATGTTTTACCACAATCAGAAACATGGTGTTCATGGAGTTGGGTCTAACTGGGGAAAAGAAAGATTAAAAAGATCAGGGACATAATTAAAGGTAGTGACTGGACGAAAACATGTACTCCTTTTTTTCCAATTAGTTGTCCTATTTTCCTTTAAAGAAGGATATTCCGAGCCTTGGCACATCCCTTTGAATTTTGATAGCTTTGTTTAGCCTCCTTTACTATGTCAGTCCCTCCATATTGGTTATGGCTGATCTGAACTTTTTCTTTTGATAAATATGTCTAATCTAAACTTAATGTCTAATTTTTGGAGAAAAGGTATTTTTATTCCTAAACTGAGCGGTATGCATGTCAATAGTGATGAATAATTTAAGACTTTTTTCTTCTCCAATTGAAGTGTCGGGTTAGTGTCATAGTAGTATTCTAAAAGTTGCTGCTTCTGCAGATGATAACATACAGTTCTTTTGCTCCAACTTTGCTTTATAGGTCATTCCAAAAGTTCTTACTTTCTTAAAATGAAAAGAGTGTTTAATTTCATGTCAGTGAAAGGTAGGATTGGATTAATGTTTACATTATTTTGAAGTAAATGCACCAAGAAGTTAAAGTTTATCTCTTTATTGGACCCACACTCACTTAATATTTAGTTCTTACCTTGACCCTATCTCCTATTGAATTAGAACATTCAACGCTGACAAAGGCCGCAGTATAAAAGTATTAATAAACACAGTCGCCGTGTGTGTATAAACAGTTACCGTTACCAGTTTGAACTAAGTTTAGTTCGTAACACCAGAGAAACAGATTTTCACTTACTGTTGCCATGTTAAAGTGTCGTTTTGCACATGATTATATCCTTGTGTTCAAAATTGGACTATTTCTGGGGAGGAATATGCTTAGATCCTTAAAATTCTTGACAATATCCTGCTACCTATATTTTTGCTGAAAACACTTTCAAGATCCCATGCTGTTCTTGCTTGTTTAACTTTTAGCAGAATTAGGGCTGTCTCTATTTAGCGTTTTGTTTCCTGTATTCTTTACTTAATTTTTGCATCTTAAGTTTCAATTGGTACTAAACCTCCTACTTGGTGTTAATGCAGAACTATAATGTCGTAAATTATGATGAGAAAGTGGTGGATGGATTCTATGATGTTTATGGAATTAATTCCAGTGGTGTGGTTCAGGGGAAGATGCCTTTATTAGTGGATCTAAAAGCAGTTTCAGTTTTGGATAATGTTAATTACGAAGTTATCTTAGTAAACCGTGCAGCTGATATGGAACTGCGGCAGCTTGAGGAGAGAGTGTACTTCATGTCCCGGGAATGCCGAGCTTTGAAGAAGGTCCCGGTTACAAGTTTTTTAGTTGAGAAAATTGCTGAGCTTGTTGCTAATAGAATGGGAGGTCCTGTTAATGACGCAGAAGAGATGTCGAAGAGGTGGACTGCAAGGAGTTATGAGCTAAGAATTTCGTTGAACTCTATCATTCTTCCTCTTGGCTGTCTTGATATTGGACATTCACGACATAGGGCCTTACTCTTTAAGGTGACAACAGCTTCAATCTTCCCTTACATTTCTTTACTAGATTGATATGGATGATTAACTTGCTTTAGGATAAATCGGTGTTGGATTCAGTATCAAATGATTTGGTACTCATTACCATTTAAGTATTCAGAATCGAAGTATTCCTGGGCTAACTTCCACATTTTTATCATCTGTAGCACCCATTATTTACTTCAAATAGATCTTTGCATGTCTGTCTAGGTTCAGTGGTGAAATTCATGCTTTAGCATAAGGGCATCAGGCATCTTATTCAAAATGAAAAGCAGCGCTAATTCTATTGTTTTTCAATGTATTTACTCCTTTTGTGATCGAATGGAAAATATGGAAAATTTCTGACTTCCAAGGGTAAATGATTGACTTTCTCTTCTGTACTAGTTCATTGCTGGGTTGTTTTCTTTTCTAAAGAAGTCACCATTTTCTCTGATTTCTGTTGGTGTCTTTCCCAGACTCATGCTTCTAACCAATATGGATCATTTAATCTGCTGATAGGTACTTGCTGATAGAATCAACTTGCCATGCAAGCTCGTTAAGGGAAGTTACTATACTGGCACTGATGATGGAGCTGTTAATTTGATCAAATTTGACAATGGAAGGTAAACAATTTTTTGATGGGCATATTTCCTGGATGTATATGTGAACTATAGTGTTTGCTGAAAATATTGGTTTGTGTTTTGAACTTTTTTAAGAGTAAATTTTGTTTTGCTTTCTCAAAAGTAGTATTTCTAAGAAAAGCTTTCACAGTGGCTATCGAGTTTCTGATCTCTCTCTCTCTTTTAAATCTTTTCATCCATGGACCTTGGGGCGTAACTCAACTCCAAAAATTAGCTTTGGGGGGGGGGGGGGGATTGCTCAGGACCCTATAAGGAGACCACAACTCATTTCCTCAACCGATGTGGCACTTAACATCCCCCCTTACACCCAAAACTGGACAATTGGAGCATGAATAACACACAAGGGCCCAACATGAGATTCACAACAACATGAATTGATGGGTGTGGCTTTGATGTCACGTGAAGAAATGGACCTTGCACCTAACTCACCCAAAAAATTAGCTCATGACGGGGGATTACCCAAGTCCACAATCCATTCCCTCAACCAATGTGGGATTTAACACTCTCAATTCCTTCTTCCTTGTTTTATTTCTCACACACCCTGTTGAAAATCATACAGCGCAGGTGTAAGGTTTAGAGGGTTTTAGATGGGTAAATGCTAGCTTCGAAAAAGATGTTGCACTCCTTTTAGCCTGTTCTCATTTTAAGTATAGAGCTGCTTGAGCGACTGAGCAGATATGCTTTTGATTTTGAAACAAGTTTGTTGAACTTTCTGCATTGAGACTACTGCTATACTTAAATACTTGCAGATTTATATTATTTTGCGAGAATAACCGTTTTAGTTTTTCTTCTTTCTTGTTTCGGTTATCAAGTAGATGAAGTTAAGGCATACCCAAATTCGTCTTTGTAAAATTTAGTACTGTTTATACTTGTCAAAAAAAAGTACTGTTTATACTTGTCAATAAAAACTAGTACTGTTTATTTCCCACTGTACAATCTCTTTTCTGTTGCCAAGTAATTAGTCAAAAGTTTACTGTCGGCTGGCTATTTTCATGTAGGATATTTGCTATTTGTCAGTTCGTTTGCCTTTATCTTCTGTTTAGTTCTTTAACCTTCTCTCTGTAGAATTACGACCATGAAAATTTAGGAAATTTTCCAGTAGGATCTGACTGATTATTGGTTTAACGTGCAGTGAATATATAATTGATTTAATGGGTGCACCGGGTGCCCTGATTCCCACCGAGGCATCAAGTGGTCAGTTACAAAGTTATGCAGTAGACGTGCACAGTGTTACACCACTTCCTGCTGGTGGTACTATCATTTCAATTCCGGTATTTGACACACAAACTGGGACGGAATCAGGTTCAGTTACTGCTGCTCATGGAACTGCCAATACATGGATTTCAAGGGCTGAACCAGCTTTCTACTGCATTGAAGCAAAGGGCGGTAGTGGAAATAGTTCAGTTAGAACTGGAAGCACGAAGTTTGAGCATGACTGTGGAAATCTCCTTCCATCATCAGCTAGATTATGTGACACTTCAGCAGTTTCCCATGATAATACATCCATGGCACAGATAACGCAAGCTAGAGAAGCTTATGAGCATGTGAACTGTCCTGCAGAAAACACAGATGTTAAACTTCGAGATGTTTTTCCAGAGAGTCAAATGTATTTACAATCAGATTTGATTTTAGGAGTTGTTGCTGGAAAAAATCAATTATCAGAGAATAGGGTTGTTGGTACTAGACAAAGTTCAGAAAATAACAATCAGTCTCTTATAGCCTTCACCGGGATGCAGTTCCCTTACAGCATCACCTATGAAACCGGCATTTTGCAGCCCAAACAGGAGTATACTGTTACTGCACCTGGAGACAATGCATTAAATGATACTTCAGGTGAGAGTTTCCCACCTGTTAGAAGTAGAATGGATGAAACAATCCAAACTGGTGATGGAGCTTTTCTTGGATTTTAATTTATCCATCTTCGTGAAATGAATTCCTAATTGGAATTAGGGAATCTTTTTTAATTGATTCTTTATCACACTGTGATATTTTACATCCTTGAATGGCCCCATTCGAAAACAACGGGCTGATGACTAAATTATCAACGACTGACATTCCTTATTTCTATTTAACAACGTATGCCGATACGTTGTTGTATTCCTGCAAATATTTCTCTTTCTAACCAAACAATTACTGGTACACCTATTGTGATTCCTCATACAAGAGTCAAAATGGGGACAAGCATCCATATGATCCCATAGACTTCTTATAAGGATTCCAATTTGGAAAAGAATTGATAGTCTCTATTCCCTATCTTTATTCTCCATCCCCTAAATTAGCCTAGTTAGATTCAATTTCCTTTTTTGTGGATTTCTTTGCTTATCGCCATTCTAAAAGAACAATCTGAAAGTTGTTTTGCTTGATGAAGGTGATAAATGCTATAGGGAGAAGTTTGGAAATATTTCAGATAACAACTGTGCATACAAAGACAAAGAATCAGCTAGTAAAGCAAGGGAAATAGTTACTTGCATTCAGTCCAAGTCTTACACGGTGCAGAAGGAGCAGCTTCCAATGCTACGCGGGGTGGCAGAGTGGGAAATTCCATGGGAAGATCTCCATGTTGGTGAACGTATTGGTATTGGTAAGACCCAGTGCTTTAAGTTCATTTTCTGTGATTGTACATGGATGGGCAGTGCAACCTTGGAAAAAAGTCTCTGTGGCTATATCTAAAATCAAATTTAAGCTTACACCTTTTGCCTTTCTGTAGTAGACATATGAGTACAGCTATCTTGTTTTAAAATGATTGAAGAAAAATGGCAGACGGAATAGTTTTGTATGTTATTCTTAAACTATGTAGCTGACAGTTCATATGCAGTTACCAAATGATGTAAGGTTTACTGTTATTCTTCATTACCTTTAATAAAAATAAAACTGTGTACATACTAATGTGTGCTCAGCTATTTAGTATGTTTTCAGATAATAGAGCAGCATCATACTTTTATGCTCTGTAAAAAACCATTTCTATTGATGTTGTTAAACTTGTTCATAAACAAAAAAGTCAGTCATTTTCTTTGTCCTAGTTTATGTGTTTTCAGGCTTATTCATTTTAGAATTTCCTACTTTGAGAATATTTCTGGTAATAGGTCATATGTGAATTTATATGAATAATAAGGTGTAAAATAGACGTATTTAGATGACTTTGTTAGATTAGGTACTTGTCAAAACTGTCTTTTGTGTTGGTTTAACTGCTTTTATTCTTTTGGCAAATTGTAACTTGTACATTGGGTTAGGGTGAATTGGCAGGTGATAAGATCTTTTATTTTATGTATGTGCTATTAGTTACTTAGCCAACTCTTGGGGCTTTAGATCCCCTCCATCTAATTGATAATAGCTGAATGCATTACCTTTCTTAACATGATCAATACACTACTGCCATTCCAAATTCAGTTCATTTTTGGACCAATTTCTGGAAACAGAATGGTGTTATATATGTCAATGTCTTTTAAAAATCATATTACCGAAAGTTATCATAGTACCCCTTTTTTGTATTATGAACACTCCAATTCTATAAGAAGTATACTTTGTCGTCACTGGCCACTACCAATTAACTATCACAACTTCATTCACAGGGCAAAATTTTGGGTTGAGTGCCTCCAGTAATATTGTTTGAGTAGGGACTTTTAGTACTTTGCTACAGATTTCCCCCTTCCCTCACCTATGAGGATTGAAGTCCTTTTATTTGCTTACTTTTAGGAAGCAGATTATTTGTTTCTACAGTTTACCATGTAAATTAGTTATTTGTCTCTGACTGAAGTGAATGTGAAAAACTGAATATCTTTAAGATGGAATGCTCAACATAATAACACTGAGGTGACTTTTCAGGGTCATTTGGCGAGGTATACCGTGCAGAATGGAATGGCACAGTAAGTCATATTTCTGATTTGTATATCTATCGTCTATCCTGAGTAGAATAAGAACCATAGTGCATCAGCTCTATTTGACAAGTCCCTTTTCTGTATGTTCCATTTTCCTAAGAAAGCAAAATGAATTTGTCTTTTTCATGGATTAGTTTTCTAATTTTCTGAAGAGTTCTTTCAAATTGGAGAGTGTTATAAAATTCATATATGTATTGTCAATCTTTTCCTTGTATTCTGAAACAGTAGGAACTATTAACACTACATTTGGGTGCATACACGCTTCTTAGTGCACTCTGTATAATCAATGACATGACAAAATATTTAGGTAGCTTGTACTTCTCATCGAAGATATTTCAAAAGATGTGATTTGTGAAGGACAATGACAAAGGAAAAGAGAAACAAAAAGTAATGCAGCACGGAATCGTATGTGGTTCTCATGATTCTAAGGGGAAGGATAGTTAGGGTTTCCAGTCTATAATTTTAGCAGCACTGCTGCATAAAGTTATCTGTTTTCCTACGTGATATGCTTGGAATAGAAGATGATAAAGCTAATTTAGAAGTCATTGGACTTGCAGTAGCACTCAAGCCAACTGTTCCTTCAGATAATAGTATGCAGTAAAGATAAGATCTCTTTTTTGGTCTCTATATGTAGCTTAATAGATAAGCTGATATTTTCTTCACGAGTTCGTTTCTTCCCATAGTCCCTAAGTTGCAAATTAACTCTCACCTATGCACTTCATTACTCCTCTTTCCTACTTCTCTCCTTACTTAAGCACCTCACAACGTCTAAAATTAGTTCAGCCAGACCCTAGTTGAGCATTTGCTCCTGATTGCATACATATACACTTTCTTTTTGGATAAGAATGCAAACATATACATTCACATGACGGGAAATATCTTGTACATGTAGTAATGATGGTTTCTCTATGCCAAATCAATCTACACCTAGCTTAACGTTTTAACCACTTTTTTTCATTTTCCATTTATCTTAGATCATGCATTCCAATTCACCTTCAATTTTGTGAGCTACTTTTATCCTCCTTAAGATTGAAGAGATTGTGAAGTAGTATAAAACCAAAAATGGAAGTAGCATATGAAACCTGATGTTTAGAAACTATTGCAAGGAGAAAAGAAGGGGCAGTTAAAAGTTTTCCCTTCTGTTACTTGGGTTTTCAACTTCTTTTGCCTAGCTCCCCAAATTAAACTTAATCAGATATATTCTTTTAGAAAGAAAAGAACTTAAACGAAAAAACAGAATCTTCTTCATTTTAGGATTTTAGGGCCTGAATCAGATTTTTTGAAGAACTTATTGAGAACCCTCCTGGCCCAAGCCTAGACACTCTAAGATCCTTCTCCAGCAAAACAAAAGAAAAATAGAACTTAATTCTTTAATTTAGCTATTTAAATGCCCTCAAACTAAATTCAGTAGAAGATGAAGAATCCTAGATAATAATGAAGAATTAGGGAGAATGGATAGAATACAATTTTTGGAAAAAGAGTAGGCATAGTTGTAGGTGATTGACCAATTCCAGCATAGTCGGTGTGCCAGTAGCCTGTGACTGTTGGAAGAGACTGAAAAGGAGATAGTAGAAAAAGTAATTCATTACCAAGTATATCACCAGAGGCACTTGAGTCACTCACCCAAGGTCTAAGAGTGGAGGGCTGAGAGATACAGGCCATGGTTCTGTTCACTCACCGGATACTGGAGGACGTCATTCAAACTCTGCCTTAGAAAAAGAGAATGTCTGATTGCTCGGATTACCAATGGAATTAGTCTGGGCAACATGAGCCTTCCTTGGCGGTTGACCATGTAAAGAGAAAGCACTTCTCACGAGTATAACCAATTTTATAACAATGAGTGCACTTAGGTCAAGAATTTCCCAAGCAACCTCCACCTAGATTCTCTACCGTCTGTGATGCTAGAAATGGTGAAGGACCACTGTGTGGCTAGGAGCAGTAAGAGGTAATAAGCGGGAGAACACCTCATCCACTGGAGGCATATTGGGACTAGCCAAAATCTGGTCTTGCCCTGAGTCAAGATCATTTGGAAGCCTATCAAGTATGAGAACTAAGAACCTTTTTGTCGCTGTTCTAATTGCTTATTAAACACTGGCGGTGACTGGCATCAACTTATTAAAATCCTTCATAACTGCTTGAACTTGTGCCTAATAAGTAGACATGTCTGATTCCTTCTTTTTCAAGTTACTCATTCTAGAAATATCATAAAAGTGGGGAACATCTTTAGTATATTAAGCACGGGCCTTAACCCAAACTAATAGCCTGTTTGGCCAAGCTTATTTTTGGGCCAAAAGTGCTTTTTTTAGCCAAAAGCACTTTTGGCCAAAAATTGAGGTGTTTGGCCAAGCTTTTGGAAGGAAAAAAAGTGCTTTTGAGGAGAAGTAGAAGCAGTTTTTAAGAAGCAAAAAAAAGTAGCTTCTCTCCAAAAGCACTTTTCTGAGAAGCACTTTTGAGAAAGATACACTTAGAAGCAGTTTTCAAAAGCTTGGCCAAACACTAATTATTGCTCAAAAGTGCTTTTCAAATTAATTAGCCAAACACAAACTGCTTCTCACCAAAAACACTTTTTTAAAAAGCACTTTTTAAAAATGTACTTTTGAGAAAAGCACTTCTCAAAATAAGCTGATTTTAGAAGCTTGGCCAAACAGGCTATAAGTAACAAGTTTGGAATGGTCGAAACATGTCCGTCAACAAAAATAACTGCACAATTTAGAAATCAGCATTTACCCCATGTGCTCGGGCCTTTTCATCCACAATCTAGCCTGTTTAGTTAGGTGATCATGGACACCGTGACGCTTACAGCAGAAGAAGCCAAGCTAAGTTGTTAGAACCTCCAACTGAGGTTCTCAAATAATCAGGGCACTCAAGTCTCCAAATCTCATGTTTTTGGACCGAAAACATCAATTCAAGTGACATAATGTTGGATTAAAAAGAGTTCTAAGACATATATAAACTCCATTGTGAATCCTTGTCGACCAATATGAGACATGTTTCCTAAGTCTGCATGTCAACTTGAAGATTTTCTTTTTCACGGGTTTAACTGTTGAGAAATTAAAATTGCTTGACTGACTAGAGAGTAGGTTTGGAGCAGAGAAATAGGCCGAGTACAGGCTGAAGAGAATGCACGAATCAGAGAGAGTAAGCTCGTCAGGATGAGAAATAGACATGGGGTTGAAAGAGAAGGCTCAAATGTTAAGGAATGTGCCTACAACAGAGAGTAGATAATGGCTCGGTGGATTGGATTGAAAGAGATAAGTCCAGAGTGGCTCAATAGGTTTAGTTGAAAGAAGCGCAGAGTGATAACATAGGTTCTAATAACGGGTTTACCAAAATATGTCTCTAACACCATGTGAAAGAATTGGAGCACCCAATTCAAAATACAAAGGTAATTGGTGAAATAGCGAACGGCCTTTATAAATCCCTTTTGAAATGTTTACAGAATCAATGTGGGACATGTACATTCTCTAACAATCATGTAGATGGTAAGTTGAATAATATAGCTTTTTCGTAGTCTCTGTGTTCTCTGGTATCATGTCAAATCTTTGTTTTGGTTTGTGGTTGGAGGTGTCCTTGAAAGTTGACATGTGGTTCACCCACTGTCCATCCATTACTTTGAACTGATAGTTTAAGTAATGAAAGAAATAGACTAGCATCCAGCACCTCTGTGCAAGTAGCATGAGAGTGGTCTGGAATGTTGACTGTAGTATTGTATAGTTATTTAACACACTTTTTCTGTAAACTTAAGTGAACGTAATTAATGTTACCGCATTGCAGGAAGTTGCCGTGAAGAAATTCATGAATCAGGATATTACAAGTGATGCCCTTGCACAGTTTAAATGTGAAGTAAGTTGTACATAGACAAAGATGTGATGTGGAGTAGTACTTAGTGCTTTATGAGCTTTCCTGAAATTTAAGGACCCTGTGTGCATTTCGTTTTGCAGATTGAAATTATGTTGAGGCTGAGACATCCTAATGTTGTTCTCTTCATGGGAGCTGTAACTCGCCCCCCAAATCTCTCTATACTGACTGAGTTCTTGCCAAGGTTGAGAACTCTTTTCTACTTGCACATTACTAACATGCTACGGTTGAAAGTTGGCCCATCTCTTAAATGTTTAGCCTTGGCTTTCTAATCTTGGCTCATGGGATACGTTTTTCAAGCCATTCTCGTCCCAGGATATTTTGGGCATTGTTGCCGGATCAGTTGTGACTTATACCTTTTTCCTTGTGTGCATTCAAATCTTTGTAATGCGTTCACGAAATCATGCTCTTGTTATTTCTTTGCTTTTTGGAGAGCAAACGGGTATATAGTTTAAACATGCAAGAAGCTCTTATATCATCTATAGCTGTATTGCTAGTGATGCCAAGATACTTTTTAGTATATCGTGTTTGTTACTATTAAGTAATATATCAATTTTGTTTTCTCTTCTTGTCTTTAAGTGTATCTGATACCTGTATTTTTGGTGCAGGGGAAGTTTATATAGGTTACTGCATCGTCCAAATATCCAAATTGATGAGAAAAGGCGTATGCGGATGGCACTTGATGTGGTATTTATTGGGTAGTGAATCCCTGGGTTTGTTTCAGTTTTAGTTACCTGTTTGCTAATTATCAACTTCGTGTAGGCCAAAGGAATGAATTACTTGCACACAAGCAACCCTGTCATTGTGCATCGAGATTTGAAGACTCCAAATCTTCTTGTTGATAAAAATTGGGTTGTTAAGGTGCGTCTGCCTTGAATCTTGTAAATAATAGCCTATAAAATTTGTGAGAACTAAGCTTTTGCTTACAACAATCCATGCTTCTGCCATGCTTGAAGGTTTGTGATTTTGGGATGTCTCGCATGAAGCACCACACATTTCTCTCTTCAAAGTCAACGGCCGGAACGGTGATTGCATGTTCACTTTTATGACTCAGTTTATGCCATCTTTTCCAGGCCTCTTTTCTACTGCTCCATACCCATTTAGAACAAAAACAAAAAGCTGACAAAGTATGGCTAAATAGGGTGAGAAAGAGGACTGAAATCTTCAAATTTGCTAATGGCATTCCATTAATTGCAGGCTGAATGGATGGCACCAGAAGTTTTAAGGAATGAACCATCCAATGAAAAGTAAGTTTGCTCTTTATTCATATCCGTCATGGTGCTCAACTTTGTTATGGTTATTAGTTTTGAATTTTATTAAATGAGTTTGATTGCCTGGTTTGCAGATCCGATGTGTACAGTTTTGGTGTAATATTTTGGGAGTTGACAACTCTTAAAGTGCCATGGTCAGGGATGAACTCAATGCAGGTCGTTGGAGCTGTTGGTTTTCAGGGTAGACGCCTTGATATTCCTGCAACTGTTGATCCCATAGTTGCAGAGATTATAAGCGACTGTTGGAATCAGTGCGTCTATTCAACTCTGATATAATTTCACGAGTAGATTTTCAGACTTGTTCGTGTCCACAAGAGTGTTGAGATGTGCACAGTCTGAGAATTGCTGCAGTTTTTCTTTGTATTAAATGACTAATGTCCTTCTTCTCCTGCAGAAATTCTCAAGCGCGCCCTTCTTTTGGGCAGATCATAACTCGTCTCAAGTGTCTTCAGCGTCTTAATGTCCAGGGATTTGAAACTTGTACAAATCAGCAATAAGGTTGACAGGTTAGGTATTGTTGTAATAATAACAGAAGGTTGTTGCTAGGCTCAAAGAGCCAGAGCAACTGAGAATTGATTGCAAAGTCTTGTAGATGCAAAGAAGCACACAAGAAAGCCCTGGATTGGAAGCAGTTGGTTCATTCGAAGTGGGGACTCAACGCAACCAATTCAGAAACAAGCAGATATCTCCAAATCAATGGCTGCACGAAGTGCAGTAGTTGAAGTTAGGTCATAGGGATCGTTGTATGGGACTTGAACTATGTAAAAGGAAAAGGAAAAAAAAGAAAAGAAAAGGAAATAAAATCATTTTTAGTTAGTATTTTAGGCTGATGAATGTACTACCGTTGAGATATGTAATGAGTTCAAAAAACGAGCAGCAGAGGAGAAGTCTCAATTCTGTGAAGGTCGTCAAAGGAAGCAATTGTAAACAGTCGGCCTCTGCAGGTTGTGTACCAACAGAAGAATAAATGGAAATGAGGAAAATTTCCTGCATTACCATCTTCCTTCTCTTTGTTGTGCTTATATGCTAAAGACAGTTTTGTGTATAGTCATACTTGTACAGTGCTAAACTTATTTGCTAAGGGGTAGAGCCACCAATTTGAGTAAGGAGCTTATGCCCCTGCGGATTCAACCCATTGCCAAAGAGGTATTAAAATGCCCCAACTACTTTTGTGGGTGAACTCTTCTCTTTTGGCTGTGTTGTCATTGTTTAAATGGTTTTGGAACAAGCTTACTTTCTCTTACACTTCGTAGGCTGTAGCCAAATTGAGAGCAAGTGCCTACAAATTCAAAATTGCAAATTGTTGACTCCTTTTAACTTGTTGGATTATTTGTTGCAAACGGATATTTGAATCTGTTTACGAAATTGTTAGCTTGTAGCTGAGCAAGTAATTTCGTCTGGTCAAGTGGTAGGAATATCAGTGTAATAATTACATAGTCTTAACTTTTGGAGATTCACTAGTACACAACAACACACTATTAAGAAGAACAACAAACTCATGTTTTGATCACTTTGAAAATGGAAGTTCTGATCTTAGTTCTTTAATCTTAACTGGTTAACCACTAAATCAATACTACATATTTGGGTTAAGTGAGTAATCCATGCACCAGCTAGCCGAAACCCCGACCCCAACACTTGGAAGGGTCATATTCTGATAAAAAAAATCTTAACTAGGGGTATTAACTTTTACCTGAATGTTATTCTACGAATTGCCAACAATAAGCAAACAAAGCATCAGAGTACTATTAGTATTTTGTCAAATCTTCTAATTTTGGTCTCATTTCGAACATCCGATAAGCGGAAACGGCATTAAAATTATTATCAAACACAACTTTTTATAATTAAAATTTTTAAAAGACTTTTTTAAAAATGTTGTTGTGGGAAAAAAAACCATTGTTCAACTTCTCAATTAGTAATAGTATCATATAAAGTCGAATAGAAAGAGTGAAAAGATAAGGAAAAATTTATTCACATTTGTTATTTGTACCAATCAATGAATGCATAACACATCTTTTAGCTTATATACACTACCATTACCTAACCATACTTAGCCATAGTTAATTACTCCTATATCTATTAGAGAACTAACTTGGGCAGAATGGTATTTCCAGTTCTCCACGTACACTCAACTCTTGATATTTTTTCCATTCACTATCAGTCTATCACCATAGACTTTTCCACGATGAATCAACACAAGTCCAACATCACAAGCAAAAAAAACAAAAAGAGAAAAGAAATGTACACAACATAAACCTTATTATAACTACTAACTATTTCAAAATCAAATCAAAAAAGAAAAATAGTAAGTGGACTTAGCAAATGGCCACAACAACACTGGTTCTTCACCCCCTAAAACCATTCTTACAAAACCCATCTGTCTCTTTTCCTTTTTCATCAACCCATAATCTTAAAATCCACCATTTTCATAACCAAAGATTTATTCCAAGAATACCCTTTTCATCTTTCAGAAATAACAACCCTTTACCAGAAACTGAGTGCCCGGTCCCACTTGAGCAGCAGCCCGTTAACGAATTCAAGGCCCTTTCTGATTCTTTCCCATTTTCATGGGCTTCCGGTGACTTGGTTGAGTACTGCTCCCGTCTTTTTGCTACTGGGCTTGCTTTTGCACTCTTTGTGGGCCTGCCCGTCAACTTATTCGGGTCGGTTGGACCCGAACCCGAGCCCCTTAAACCATTCTTGGGTGCTGTTTCTGGTGGTGTTATTGTGGTTACTTTGGCTGTTGTGAGAATGTATCTTGGTTGGGCTTATGTTGGTAACAGATTGCTCAGTGCCACTGTTGAATGTAATTTTCGTACTTTTTTTGTTGGATTGAGTTTTTATTAATATATTTTGGGTAGTCGTGTCAACTAATTATTTTCTTTTTTGGGTTTGCTTGGTGATAGATGAAGAGACAGGATGGTACGATGGGCAGGTACTAATTCTTAAGTTTTCTTGAATGTATGCATTTGAAGTTGTTATTTATTTGGAAAGTTAGTACCTTTAGCTAATGGCATTGGACTTAATGAATTAATACTTTAATGAATGATACTTGGCTTTTTGCCAGCACTTTTTAGCTGCAGAGAGTATTTTACTTCTCTTTTGTGAAAAGTTCTGATTTTTATTAGGATTAGCAGTACTAGTTGGAAAGAAATGTGCCTAAATGGAGCGAAAGGGATGTAGAAGATTCATGATCCCAATTACCGTGGGGTTGGTATGATTTAGTAGTAGTAGTTGGTGATGGGTCTAATATAATGATTTACTGGAAGTTGCCTATTGATTTCTATTTACCAAAATATTGATTAGTACCTCTCAAATTCATAGTTAGGAATAGAAGAAAGTGGAGCCTGAGTAAATCTTGTTCAAGAAATATGCAGCTACATTATAGCATCGATTAATAATCATTTTACTTTCTCATTATGGAAGAGTTTTATTTGGAAGTTGGATTTTGATGTAAAGAGCAGATAATTCTATGTTGAACAATAACATTGTTACAACAACAAATCCCATAAGTGGCGTCTGTGAACAGTAACGTTGTTGAGGAAGTAATATGAATACAGTTCCACGCATTGTAGCAATGATGGTGCTATTGTGCTCTTTATGCCGATCTGAAGGTCATCAAGGCTACTACAGATCAAATAGGCCACTTTAGGAAAATTATACAAAACGAACCAGAGGCATGACCTCCATTGATAATGCACTGGTGGAATTTCTCTTGGACCTTAGCTTGAGCTGGTATTGCTACATGAGCTGGTATTCCTACGCTATGGGTTCAAAGTATGAGCATGGATTCGGATTAGTTGATTTTTTTTCTCCAGGGGAAATATTGATCCTTTACTTTGTGCTATGGTAGGACTTAGTGAACCAAAACCATTACCTTCTCTTGACCCCTATAATATAATTTCAATATATTGAAAAGATGATGTGAAAGGTTACCCTTCAATTTTACTTCTTATCTCTTACCTTTTAACCAAGCAAAGAAAATGTCCCAGCTCCTTTTCCATTCATGCTCTTACTCATTTTACCCTTACCAAACATAGTTTAGGTCCAATTCCGTTCTAGGAGTGGCAAGGTCTGGCCTTGCTTTGATATGTTCAGCTGCACCTTCCAGCTAGCTAGTTCTTGGTCTTGAGTGTTGCCCTAAAACATAAGTTTAGCCTAGAAGGAACTGCCTGCTGGCTAGAACTGCAAGTCTTGTTTGTGACCAAAATTGTTTTGCTTTGCTGATATTCCAGTGATTAATCTTGTTTGTTCCCCGAGGAATCATCTGTTCTATGGTTAACGGAATCATCTGTTGTATATATGTCGCCATACTTCGGATGGGATCTGGTGATTCAGGGGAGAGGAAAGAGCTGTAGAAACAGTTACTTTGGGTTGAATGGAAGAATATAGCTTAGGCGAAATGCTTATATCATCATATAGTTTGATAGTTATAAGCTATTTTGGATGGGAAGATCTCCACATCCTTTGGTACTTGAAGGAGATTTTTCTTTGCTGATGAATATAGCTTAGGCTAAATGGTTGTTTCATGCATGCAATTTGATAGTATACTAGGCTAGTCCAAATTATTTTCTGATGAGATATCCGTGGGGTACTTGAAGGAGATTTTTCATTGCAGATATGGGTGAAGACTCCTGAAGTTTTGGCACGAGATCGCCTTTTGGGTTCTTTCTCTGTAAGTAATTCAAACTTGCTAACTTGGATAAACTATCTCAGTGTCCGGCAACGTTGTGGTATATTTCTTTTCTAAATAAAAGGTATTGACCTAGGTTATTGCTTGAAATATGATGCATTAGTTATGTAGGAACAGCTAGCATTCTGGTGATTTTTCTATTGTACTTGGTCATGACATCTTCTTCTGGCATAGTCTAATAAGGACCTATGTTGCGCTGACTATCCAAAATACTGTCACACCCGTGTCGAATCCTCCAAAATACCCTACGTTTGGAGGATCCGACATGCACCCCACGACATTTCGGAGAGTCAGAGCAACATAGGTAAGGACGGCAGATCTTAGTAATTGAATCAGCAGATTTTGTTCCATGCATTGTCAAGCACAAATGATAGTACTTTTTACCCTATTTGATTCATCACAATTCAATACAAAAAGACTCAGATTGCTCGTAAGTGCCTAATATAATTGACTCTGAACCTTGGAACGAAAGATCCTTGTAAGCTGACAGCCAGGAAATATAGGAAAAGGTTTTCAGTGTAAAATTTGTTTCCCTGGGATGGTAGTCTTTCCGAGTGACCGATGGAATTGTGAAGTGACTCTACGTTTTTCTGGGCTCGTGTGCAGGTGAAGCCTGTTCTGAGTAGATTAAAGAACACATTGGTGGTTCTTGCCACATCATTGCTTGTGTGTGTCCTCATTTTCGTCAATGTCGAGAACCGCGAAAAGGATGTTTATATACCATCAGAAGAAGGTGGTGGTAGATCAGTACCAGGAGTATACAATGATGAGTCTGCAAGATCATTTGAACCAGATGCATTCTGTGGTGAACCTGTTACTCCTTAATTCATAACTACTAACTGCTACCCATTCTTCTTCATTTACTTGTCTGTATATGTTATCATGTACCTTATGTTATGTCTACCTCACCTCACCTGTATAGTCAAACATCAAAAAGTATCTTTATACTTTATTTTCCACTTGCAGTTATCTTTGACCAAACACAAACAAATGATCTCCATATAAAAAATGTGACCTTAAAACACAAGTGAGATTGTTAACAAGAAAAACATTTTATTCCAGATATGTCGTATTCCATGGAAGTGCCAACCCAAGCATGAAATTTACTTGCTAATTGTGTATGGAGAAAGATCATTTATGTGAAATGCAAGAAAAAAGAAAAAGAAGACTTGCATACATTGTCAGTCTTAAGTTCAAATAAAGAAAGAGAAGCTAATAATAGAGAAGGATTTACGATAAGTTGACGATCAATTTATGACGAATAAGTAGTTGTTGGTATTGACACGTCCTCTCGTCTCTGGTGACATAGCAATAATTGTTCTTAAACATTACTTAAAAGTTAAAAAGGGAAAAGATGAAGAAATTAGACTGTCTTTATCAAGCATATAGATAGATGACCACAATCGCAAACAAAACGATGTGTTTTTAATACGTTAGGATGTTTGGTAAGATGGAAAATGTTTTCCAATTTTGTTGGGTTAAATGTTTTGAAAAATATTTTTCTTATTAATTCATTTTTCTCGAGGAAAATATTATCAAGAGAAGGAAAAATATTTTCTAAAACTCCTTCTCAACCTTCCCCACCCTCACCCACCTACCCCACACCCTCATACCTATCCACCTAACCCTACCCCCTCTCTCCAAAAAGTTTTTTTTTTTTTAAATTTTAGTTTTTTTTCGTCACCATCCACTCTACATCCCGCAAAAAAAAAAAAATTTAATTTCAAATTTCTGTTTTTTCATTTTTTCTGCACCACCCATCCCCACCCCACCACCCACCCACTGCCCCCCATCCCGCACAAAAAAATGTTTTTTTTTTACTTTTTTTTTTGTAATTTTCAAATTTCTATTTTTTTTTGCACCACCCACCCCTCCCCCCACCCCGCCCCACCCCATTGCCCTCCACCCCGCACATTTTTTTTCACTTTTTTTTTTGTAATTTCAATTTTTTATTTTTTTTGTTTTTCTCCTCCCTTTTTTATATATTTTCAGTTTTAGTTTTTTCATCTTTCATTTTACATGTTCGAAATTTTACAAGTTTCAAAGTTATGAGTTCGGAGATTTATGTGTTCGGAAGTTTACGGGTTTAGAAATTATAAATTTTACGGGTTCGAAATTTCGCGATTTCGAAAGTTTAGCGGTTCGGAAGTTTATGATATTTGTGGGTTCGAAAGATTGTTGGTTCGAAAGTTTATGACTTCATGTTTACTGTATCTAAATTATTTATGAATACTATTGAGAAGTTATTTTTCTTAATTTGCGTACCAAACACCAATAAATAAATAAAATTACTATTTATTTTTCAAGAAAATATTTTTACGAAAAATATTTTCCATTATAAAGTGAATTGAGAAATCTCATATGTTTTACTTGTTGCTCGTGGCCGTAGAATTAGTCCAGTTGTGTGTAAGAATACTACAATTATAAAAAGATATTATGACCAATAATTCAATATTCAATGTATGAAACCTAAGGAAGGTTCCAAGTAACAGTAGAAATGTCACAAGGATGGAAGTTCACCTTCTGGAAGCTTCTTTTGTGTCTATGTTCCTTTAATTAATACTTTTTAATTCGACTACACATATAGTTAATCTCTTTAAGTCAAATACATGTTTTGTGGTTGCAATTTTGCAATTTTTTATATCACCGTTGAAACTTCACCCCATTCATTGAACTTTTTTCTCATTTTTCTCTCTCTAACTTTTTAAATTTGGTGAGGACCTCTTTTTCGAAGATCAGATTTTATTGTTTTTTTAATTTGGTTACTTGCCAAAGAGAGATGATATTATACATAATTCTCCTAGTTGAAATATCCTAAATCCTCATGTATAAGCATAAGTCTTACCTACATTCAAATACGTCGTTCACATCTTTTTTCCTTTTTCAAAATATGAATGCACAGTAAAAGTACTCTTTTAGTTTTGTTTTATTCAATTGATGCAGAGTTTAAGATGTTAATTTTTTACAGATAAGTGTTGGTAGAAAAAATATTAAAATAATTTATTTTTGTCAATAATTATTCTAACACTTGACCAAATACTTTGTCTAATATAATAGTTTGATAGTTCAATGTTAATTTAATGAAAGTTATGAAATGGTATTCTAATGAGAATGAGTCAAAATATTTTCGAATGTGTTAAAATAGCAAGGATGTCATATAAATAGGGATTAAAGAAACACTTGATCTCCCCTTTAGTTTAGATTGGCATTTGAAAAATAATTATGGAAGCATGTTGTATTAAAATATTGAGGAAAACATATAGAAGCTCAAACTTAAGTACGATAGAATAATAATCCATTAAGAATTCAACTTTGTTTATGTGGCAAAATAAAAAAAATGAACAAAAAAATATCAAAAGTATCACAGATAAAGTGGGGACCACAGGTAGTTAGGAGGCGAACGTTGCTTCTTTATTTTTTTTTTGGGGGGGGGGGGGGGGGGGGGTCGGGGTTGCCAGGTTCATGTATCTAACCCAACTTCCGTTTTCCCCCCATATCTGAAAGTAGAAGATATTAAAATGATGAATAAATGCGAAAAGAAATCAGCCAAATATTTTGCCGTTCTTCTTCATCACTCCTATTTGCCATTTTCAAGAACAATTTGGAAGTATAAAACTATACAACTTTCTTCTTCGGGTATAGTTTCATCATCTTCTTGTCTTGTAAATTACCAGCTGCTGAGTTTTATCATTTTAATTCCGTGCCCCATTTACCGACTATTTGCAGGTGCATTTTCCTATTTTTCATTCTTGAAATTTAGTTAGTTGATTCTTCCATCTTTGTTTATTATCAGTATACATCAAGATGTCAGTCTTGGGTCTGTTTCATTGATATTTTAAATCAAGTAAGAAAAATGGATTAAATTTGTGAACATATCAACAATGTTGCTAACTATCAAAAACGCTTTTGATTTCATCTTTGAGAATCTTCTGTTGCTTTGTTGGAAAACTAATTCAAAATTGTAGTACGAAACCTTAGTTATTTAGGATTTGATTTATTTAATTCATGTCTAAATAAGATTTGTAGCCAGAATTAATATAGGAATAGACTTTCATGTTTCTAGTTGACATAGGTTTTGTACTATTATAAATAGGGGTATTACTAGCTTATTTTATGTGTGGAGATTTGTGGAGGAAATAAAGCATTGTAGAGAGCTTTCAGAGATTAATAATAAAATACTTTTCCTTCATATTGGTATCAGAACTTCTACGATCTTGGGAGAGAATCAAGTAGCTTCCGCTGTTGGCGGGCGGCACTAGGCAATGCGTGCTGCCCGTCTGGCCAAAAAAAATATGTTGGTAAAATTATAGATAGTTGTCAACAAAAGTAGATTATTCGGTAAAAAATTTCAAAACAGATTCAAGAAAAAAAACAAGTTTAATGAGGTGTAAAGAAATATGGCACAAGAAGAAACTCTTCTTAAAAGTTGGAGAAAGGTTTTAAAAAGTTGGAAGTTGATTAGGTGTTTCAACAAAATTGGGTGTTTGATGACAAAGTGCATCAACGTTGGTGACAAAGTGCATCAACGGGAGTTGAAGACAGGTAATTCAACAAAATCGGGCGTTGGTGACAAAGTGCATCAATGGGAGTTGGAGACAGGTGTTTCAACAAAAATAGGGTGTTGGTGACAAAGTGTATCAACGAGAGTTGAAGACAGGTACTTCAACAAAATTGAGTGTTTGTGACAAAGTGCATCAACGAGAGTTGAAGACAAGTGGTTCAACAAAATTGGTTGTTGGTGGCAAAGTACATCAACGAGGGTTGGAGACATATATTTCAACAAAAGTAGAATTTGGAAAAAAGTTCTCCAAGACAACAATACAAACAAGTCAGACGTATACAACTTTGAATTACGGGAGAATGTTGGAAAACTAATTCAAAGTTGTAGTAGGAAACCTTAGTTATTTAGGATTTGATTTATTTAATTCATGTCTAAATAGGATTTGTAGTCAGAATTAATATAGGAATAGGCTTCCATGTTTCTAGTTGACATAGGTTTCGTACTATTATAAATAGAGGTATTACTAGCTTATTTTATGTGTCGAGTTTTGTGGAGGAAATAAAGAATTGTAGAGATCATTCAGAGATTTATAATAAATTATTTTTCCTTCATGCTTTGATGGAGGAAGATGACAAAGCACTGTAGTCAGTGACCAAGTGAAATAAACCTATTGAATTCTCTACTAAATCGTTGGTTATATGAATTTGGTATATTTCTTATTTAGGCAGATAGTCTGCAAATATGAGATACTCTTGGGAGGGAGTGCAATGCAGTCTTAACTAACTATGAAGTTAAGATTCTCTCATTTTAAGCTGCAAAAAGGAGAAGATGTTCTCAATTCTAACACAAGGTACTTATAAGATCGAATGTACGTCCTAGATCTAATAGAATGAATTTGCCGCATCCAAACTAATACCAATCCAAGCCATTTTATGAATAAAATGTGACCAATTAACATCCAATAAAGTTAATCGGGGTGGCTGGGGAGTGGGGTTAGGTCAACAACAACAACAACAACAATAACATACCCATTATTATCCCACACTGTGGGGTCTGGGGAGGGTAATGTGTACGCAAATCTTACCCCTACCTTGTGAGGATAGAGAGGTTGTTTCCAATAAACCCTCGGCTCAGAAAAGCATTAAGCACCACATTAATGAAAATATAGACAAGAAGGGACAATACCAAAATGCCATATAAAAGCAGAATAAAAACAACAAGACAGTAAGGTGATCAACAATGAAAGAAAACAACGGTTAGTCATAAAAACCTACTACCAACATAAAGCGAGACTACATGCCAATACTACTGATATGAACACTCAAGACTACTTACTATACTACCCTAATCCTCGAAGTCATGTCCTCGGTCAGCTGAAGCTGCGCCATGTCTTGCCTAATCACCTCTCCCCACCTCTTCTTTGACCTGCCTCTACCTCTCCGTAGGCTCTCCAATGTCAACCTCTCACACCTCCTCATCGGGACGTCTGTGCTCCTCCTCCTAACATGACCAAACCATCTAAGCCGCGCTTCCCGCATCTTGTCCTCAATAGGGGCCACACTCACCTTGTCGCGAATAACCTCATTTCTGATCCTATTTAACCTGGTGTGCTCGCACATCCATCTCAACATCCTCATCTCTGCTACCTTCATCTTCTGGACATGAGCGATCTTAACTGGCCAACACTCAGCCCCATACAACATCATTGATCTGATCACCACTCTGTAGAACTTACCCTTAAGTTTCAGTGGCACCTTCTTGTCACACAAAACACTGGAAGCGAGTCTCCATTTCATCCATCCCGCCCCAATACGATGTGTGACATCTTCATCAATCTCCTCATCCCCTGAATAATAGACCCAAGGTACTTAAAACTCCCTCTCCTAGGCCTTCCCCTCCTTGAGTCTCGCCACTGAACTTACACTCCAAGTATTCTGTCTTGGTCCTGCTCAACTTGAAACCTTTAGATTCCAGGGTCTGCCTCCATACTTCTAATTGCGTGTTCACACCGTCTCGCGTCTCGTCAATCAATACAATATCATCTGCAAATAGCATACACCACGGCACCTCCCCTTGGATGTGGCGCGTCAGTATGTCCATCACCATAGCAAACAAAAAAGGGCTGAGTGCCAACCCCTGATGCGACCCCGTCATAACTAAAAAATGGTTCGAGTCCCCACCTACCGTCCTCACTCGGGTCTTTACTCCATCATACATGTCCTTAATCAACCTAACGTAGGCAATAGATACACCTCTAGCCTCCAAACATCTCCACAAAACTTCCCTCGGAGCTTTATCGTACGCCTTTTTTAAGTCGATGAATACCATATGCAAGTCCTTTTTTCTCTCTCTATACTGCTCCATCAATCTCCTAACAAGGTGGATGGCTTCTGTAGTCGAACGCCCCCGCATAAACCCAAACTGGTTCTCGGCAATAGACACACTCCTCCTCACCATTAGCTCTACCACTCTCTCCCAGACTTTCATAGTATGGCTAAGCAGCTTGATACCCCGATAATTATTGCAATTTTGGATATCACCCTTGTTCTTGTATACAGGAACCATCGTGCTCCACCTCCACTCTCCGGGCATCTTCTTCGTTCTAAAAATGACATTAAATAACCTAGTGAGCCACTCCAAGCCTGCCTTGCTCGCATTCTTCCAAAACTCCACCGGAATTTTATCCGGCCCGGTCGCTATGCCCCTACTCATCTTACGCATAGCCCCCTCAACTTCATCAACTCTAATCCGCCTACAATACCCAAAGTCACAACGACTCCCGGAGAGTTCCAAATCACCCAGTATAATTTTAGTAAGTCCTAGTTAGCAGCTTCTCAAATTGTCCAGTAAGAAGCCAAAAGGAAGTTATATCAGTGCAAAATTCATCAAAATACAATGCAGAAAATCTTATTGTTTACACTTATTTTTTTTGCATTGATATAGTAGTAGTATCACTGTACTCAGGACCAGTTTCCATCTAGAGGAAGATCTAGGATTTGAGTTTTATGGGTTCCTACAACGACCTCAAGTTCATACTACAATAACATATGGGTCCATAGTCAAATATCTATACATATTTGGTGGATTTCTTATGTGTATATGCAAGGTTTAAGCAAAAGCTACTAGGTTCACCTGAATCTATAAGCAACACCGTGGTTCCGCCCCTGTTTCCGTCAACTACAATCTGGTAACAGCATGAAAATGCAATAGTTGGCCGTCCACATGTTTGTGCATCAATACATGAAGCACCAACTGACATGTATGATCTTTTTTTTCCCTCAAGTTCTCAGCTGTTAAGATGACCCCCTTTACAAACCACGTAAAAAAGCCATATTCCTTGGTGCCCTAGGAATCATGTCCAATAGGTATTGGGAGCCTGACTATTTATCACCAGAAAATCTGTGGAAGTATGATTTAACTGAGAGCATCCCACTTCTTTCTCTCTCCAATCTCCATCTCCAAGTGTCCTAGCTAGTAGTGTTGATTCTATTTGTAAAGAAGTCAATCAAACATTGTAATTCGTCTATTTCTCAATCCAGTAGGTTTTCCCTGAATCTCAGCACCCAATGAGCTCCCCATCCCGTTTCCTGCGGATCTGTTGTAATGCCATCCCCCTCTGACTCGAGACTCTATAAATGTTTGGGCACGTGACTTATAAGAACACTAGTATTGGAAGTTTGGAACTTAAATAATAGGAAATGCGTATGACAGAACACAACTGGGATAGAAAGGTTAAAACCCCTTCAGATTCTTTTCCTGTCTGTTAGTTGAAATAGGTTGGGAAATTATTCCGAGGCAGTATTATATCTGTTTAGTTTCTTGCTACTTCAGATCTACAATGTCATGGACTATTGAACATACCTAGTAATTTAATGCTAAAAATGCTTCTTCTGTTTTCCAAGCACCACTTCTTGTGGCTCATATTTGACTTCAATTATAGAGGTATAGTGTCATTCATTCACACAATATCTTTTGCTCGAGGCAACTTGTTGATAGGGAATGTTGATTCCTATCTAGATGATGATTCCATTGCACTACTGGCACACTTTATTAGGGTTAAATACTCTGAAATCATCCCTCCACATGTATCCTGGACAGTATGGTTAAGGAGAAGTGATAGGCTAACTGTTATCCTCGTCTTTTGTAAAGTTCAAATGTCTACAAAACTAGTATTTTTGGTGTAGTAGACAGGCTGTATATGATTCAGATCAAATGTTGGAATTCTTGGATTTCTTGCATTTCTAGCATACCATGCTTTCTTTTGTAACGTTTCAGGCTCTTTCTTGATGTTGTGTTAGCAATAAAATTATAATTTGTCAGTCAATGGAAAACATAGTAGTGTGAAATCATCCAGTGTGATTGAATACAAAACATACGTTTTGCCAGTACCTGTCATTTGTTTGTCGTTCTTCAAAGCTATAAGCAGATCAAGTGTTGCCTACTTCTAGAAGCCACTTCTCACTATCCAAAAAATGAAACCCAAAAGAGCAGGATTCGGAATCACCAGAGAAATACTTTGATTTTTTTTAAGTTAAGAAACAACTCAGAGAATTCTAAGAAAAGATTTACTTAGTCATTTCACAAGAATACCAAAATACTACATATGCAGCTCAAATGGCAAGCACAAACCTGGATTTAAATATTGAATAGCAAGAGCGCAAAGGATTCCTGTGGAAGAAAGAGATCGACACAATTTTTTTGCAGTGAGCTATAGAGCAGATCATTGTGAAGATCTAATATTCCATGTTCCTTTTTTATAAGGAAGCACAAACCTGGGTTTAAAAATTTAATAGCAAGAGTGCAAAGGATCACTATGGAAGAAAGGGAATCGACAGAAAGTTTGCTGTGAGCTGTAGAGCAGATTATTGTGAAGATTTAATATTCCATGCTAAGTAGGGACACTGAGACCATGCATTCAAAACTCTAGAAAGAGAGTACAATTCTCTAAGCTGTGATTGAAATTTTACTGAAACCAGTCTTTAACTGTACGCTTGTAGGAATGGTATCAGTTACCGCATTTTATATGGAAGAGAACTTTCCCATTTCTTAGAATTGATGAATACGAGTTGTATCCAATGAAGTTTCTTATTATTTTTAGATGTTTTATCTTCATTTTTAAACTTCTTTAACCATCATCAGCCATCGATGTTGATGCTACATCTGCCTGATCAGTTGGTGCAGTTGTATAACATAGGACAATTGACACCTAATGTCGTTTGATAGCTGCCTCAACTGACTTTTGTTTTTCTCCTTTTCTTGCAACAGAAACCTCTTTTTCATGACTGCAAAACTGTATATTGCCCTATGCCATCAGGAGGACTTTCTTTAATGGATTTGGAACCTGCCTACAAAGTGGAGAACAGAAGAACAGTCGAAGACGTTCAGCATGAATTTTGGCCTCTTAACGAAATAGATCCAGAGAATGCTAAGTTCCCCTGTTGTTTAGTGTGGACTCCTCTACCAGTGGTCTCATGGTTGGCACCTTTCATTGGACATGTAGGAATATGCACAGAGGATGGTACTGCTGTCGGCTTTTCTGGTTCCAACTTTATTAATGTTGATGATTTTGCATTCGGTTCTGTGGCCAAATACCTTCAACTAGACAGAAAGCAGGTATAACTTCTTGTGACATGCTCTAAGCCTTTGAATTGTTATTGTTGAATTGTGTGGCCACCACATTTAAAGGTTTAAGTTGTTAGAGAGAACACAACAGACCCTGTGTAATCCCATAAGTTGGGTCTGGGGAGGGTAGTATGTACGTATACCTTACCCCTACCTTTCTAGAAGAGAGGCTGTTTCCGAAAGACCACCCGGCTCAGGAAAAATAAAAGGAAGGGCAGCAGCAATAAGAGAACTCAATTTTAGTTAATTCATTATGTTTTCAGTACGCCCCCTCGTGTGTGAGCTAAACATGTGAATTCGTTTTGATAATGTGTGGCAATGATAATTGAATTCAGGACCTTTGCCTACTCGGATATCATGTTATATTATGTAACTACCTCATCTCAAAGTTTAAATTGTTAGAGAGCATACTGTTTTGTTAATTCATTATATTTTCAACAGTTAGTTGTAGCATTATTCCTGTATTCCACGCACTAACCACTCCTATCTCCCTTAGTGCATTGGCGTTGTATTTTCATTCACATGCTAGACATTGCTTAAGCAATAGAGCTGATTTATCTTACCAATAGAATACTGACAGAATTGTTGAATGTTGAATTCCTTGACAGTGCTGCTTTCCACGAAACCTTGCTGCGCACACATGCAAGCATGGCTATAAACACACAGAGTTTGGGTCTGCAGTTACTTGGGATGATGCCATTCAATCAAGTATCCGTCATTTTGAGCACAAATCGTATAACTTATTCACATGCAACAGCTATTCGTTTCTCGCTAATTGCCTGAACAGGCTCTCTTATGGTGGATCAATGGACTGGAACATGATCAATGTTGGAGCTCTTTTATTGTTCAAAGGACATTGGGTTGACAACATCTCAATCTTGAGATCATTTTCACCTTTTATTCTAGTTGTATGCTTTGGCATTTTCATGGTGGGATTGCCTTTTTTGGTAGCACTATTGGCTTTCTCACTTCTTCTTTTAGCATGGTTTGTTTTTGGTACTTACTGTGTCAAAAATCTGTTGGATTCCTAGATTTCTTGTATCACACCTGCTACAAGATTAAAACTTTTTAAATTCTTGATACGCAGAACTGCATCATGACACTTCTTGTGAACAGAAAGTGTACATTTGATACCCAAATTTCCAGTACCAAATGAAAATTGACAAACAGATGACAAGGTAAATGTGGATTGCTGATTATTAAGCTCTAGTTATTCCTGAAGAGTGGGGAAAGTCTCTTCATTGGAAAACGTTCCTAAATATGTTCTGACCCTGTAATAACCCAAAATATTTTGATAAATGTTATAAAATCTTGAATTATGGTGGATGTCCATAACCATCAAAGGAGTAATGCTCACTACTCTTCTCCATTATCTCCATAACTTTCACTACTATAATACTTATGGAGTTATGATTGTAACTCCATAATCTCCCCATGATCTCAAATGCTTAATGCCATATTCAATGACATATTTCTTCACTCTTCATGCCTATATAAAAGCCTTGTAATAGATGGAAAGAACACACAATTGAAGAAGAAATAAAATCTCTTCCTTCTCTCTATCTCCATTTCTTGTTCATGTTTTACTAAATTACTTTTATTTCATAATACGTTATCAGCACGAATTGCGAAAGAATAAGTAATGCAACCAAGAACATAAGTTCAAAATAAGGTATGCTTATAGGTATTGCAACATGTGTTTGTGTAGATGAAATCTACTTCTTTTGATTTTACCGATTCCCCATTTATAATAACCATGCTCTATTTAACGTACAAATAAGGATGACAATTAAGTGATATATATTTATTATTGAGTGGTTTCTTCTCTAGAATATATTGCTTAATGCCTTAATACTCTTAGTCTGACAACCATGAACCAAATAGAAACCTATCAAGCTAATAAGTAATTTAATGAATGTTTGATATTTGTCATTTTCTCTTTGTGCTTTTCTCACTGTCCAATACCAAAGAAAGAAAACAAAAATATACGCTTACGTGCTCTTACCAAATGAACCCGTGATTTTGGTTTATTAATAGCTCTATCTAATGTTTTATTATTGGTTGATATTAACAAAAAGTGAAAAGGAGTTATATGTTAGCTTGGTGTAGATGAAACAAGGTAGGCCCGTCAGATGCTAATATTTAGTTCATTAAAAAAACTTTAGTGGTTCTATAAGATATGTATATTACGAATATAATAATTACTATATCCTAGAGTTTCCATGAAATTAAATTTCAAACATGTTAGAGCTAAATACTGTTAATCCGGAAAAGGTGATTTTCTAACTCATAATACTTATGTCACATAATCATGTTGGATTGAGATTTTACTTTTCAATTTTTGTTTGGCTTTCTAATATGATTCTATTGCTTCTTTGAGAAGGAAATAAAAAACTTTTTAGAGTGAAAAACTATACACTTAGTTTTCTATTTTGACAAAGGCAATATATTACGTTAATTTTTTGCTTTGGGCACATGAAAATAATGTCAATTATATTATGATCCATACTAATTAATTAGATGCACATATAGTCTATCTAGGTTGATTATTTTTCGAAAATCATCTTTAAAAAAAAATAATAACAATTTTGGGTGACCAATAGCATTTGATGTGCTTTAACATCTTGATTAAGTTATTAGGTTATATGGATACCCACTAATTGGCTTTCTCTTCTAATAATATAGTTCATATGCTGCATCAAATTAAATATGTGATAAAGTGATGCAAATTCTTAAATTTTATTTATCACTAGACCGAGTTTATATTTATAACCATTAAAATGGGTAATACTTAAAAGTTGTATGATGACGGAATACTGTGATAACATTGATTAAGGGTAAGATGGTGGGTTTAAGTCCCAGCGCACCATGAGAGTAAGACATGGAGTTCGAGTCCTGATGCTCAATGATGATAAGATTTGGGTTTGAGTCCCAATTTATTATGGCCTAACATGCCTTTATATTGGTAAGGTATTGAGTTTAAGTCTCAATATACCATATTCATGATATAATGGTGACTAAATAAACATAATATATTTTTCATGAAAAAGCATGAAGTCCCACTTGATTTGCTCCATTCTTGAAGTGAATGTGGTAGCGGTGCATAATAAGTCTAAATGAAGATAAGTGATTGACCAATGAACGTGGGGGTGCCAAACAAATGAAAAAATAATAATAGTTATCATTATGGTCATTATAAAAAGGGAGAACAATAATGGTTCTCAAAATATATCCTTCAAAAGGTGAAGGCCATGTTTACCATCAAATTGGTATGAAAAATAATAAAGCACATAGCTATGACTATACTCCATTCTTTGAAGAGAATGTGACTTGTGATAAATATTGAGAATGCAGACCCATTCATGAATGTGAATATGAAAATATGTGATAAAAGTAATGAATAAAGACATACAATGCATGATTGGATGAATACCCCACAACTCTCAACTCACCTCTAAGGGAGGTTTGAGTGAAATAAAGAGAATAAATATTATTGTGTGGTTACATGAATATATCCTTGGTCACGTACATGTGATACGCCAAAAATATCTTGGCATGCGTTATAAAAGTTATTAAAGGCAAAATTAAAGCAAGAAATGATTTTGCATATGATGATTTGACCATGACAATAATTATTATATGATTTTCTCCGTAAAGGATATATTCACCATATGGATAGTGTGACAAAAGATCTTATAGTACAAAATCAATTAAGAGCTCCGGAAGAGCTAATTTGTTACTACCCGAAGGGTAAAATTATTCATGACATTAATTGTAGTAAGTCTCAAAATAAACTTTTTGAGTTTCAAATGTACAAGCCATAGTGATTGGCATATTGAGACAATAAATGAAAGAAATATTGAATATCTTCAAATTACTATAATTCATATCGGGTAAATATAAAATGTTACCCGACTTTTCTTCTATTTGTACTACACAAGTATAAGCATGATGATGGAATCACATGTCACAAGTAAACTAGAGGTTTACTGAAACAAATATTAGTAGGCATGACCGGTTGGCCATCCCGGTTCAATTATGATGCGAAATATTAATTGAGAATTACATTGGCATATATTGAAGAAATAGAAGATTCTTTAAGAATTCACTTGTGCTGCTTATTCTCATGATATATCAGTTAAGGTTGGGATTGAATCCCTTGATTTCTGGAACGAATAAAAGGTGATAAATATATGGATCCAGTCACCTGACATGTGGACCGTTTACTATTATATGATTTTAATAGATGTATCTATTCTATGGTCACATGTGCATTTGTTATCAACTTGCAGTTTGGTTTTTGCAAGGTTACTTGCTCAAATTATTAGAGTATAGTTCCAGAATATAAATTATGATGATTTATCTTGATAATGTTGGTTTAAATCCAAGTTAGTTTAGCAGAAATTGTATGCCTCCAATTACAGCTAAATCATTGGTTATGAGAACAAAATTGCCAAAATAAAATTTGGTATGCGATATATTATTTAATATACAATAATACTTGTACGCATCTAGCCAAGTTATGATACGTTCTCCCTATCATAATTGGTTCAGGGTCAAGAACCGAATAATTTTCATCTAGAAATATGAATGTGCTATAAGAATTAATTGTTCCACCACAATGCACAAAAATGGGTATCCAAAGAAGGTTGAGGATATGTGTAGGTGATCCCAATATTAGGGGAGAATATGGACAGCTTAAAAAAATAATACATGGAATGAATTATTATGAGTACACCTAGATCCTCGTATAAGAAAATGTGCACTTGAAGTTCAAGTGATAATTCATTTATATTGCTAGTTGTATTTGCTGACCCAAAGCTAAATGTTATATTTCAATTGTTAATGCTTCAAATAAAATAAAGTCCATAAGGGACAGAGTCTATAGCACGCAGGAAGCTTAATAGACCAATCGGTTCCAAAGATAAAACTCCTTGAAGAAGGAGAGCAGAAAATGTTCAAGATGGTCATAATAAGGAGGCAAGTGCTCTAGAAGAGCACCATGACATAACACTTCATAAGACCTCACGGGAGAGACTCAGGTACCTGTAAATAATGAGATCTCGATAAGTTTTGTCTTTATTGAGTGATGATAGAACCGATGCAAAATGATCATCGATGATGTTGTTAATATAATGTAGCGCTCGATATTATTAATATTGACGAGGATCTTGAGCTCAAATCTGTCATGAAATTTAGACGGATAAATGATTGACCATATAAAAAATACGCAATGAAAATTGACTTCACCTGAAAAATGTGAAGTTCGACGGATAGTCCCAACACCTGAAAGTATAAAGCCATTGGGGGTATAAATGTGTTCTTGTGCGAAAAAAGTCAAGTTGATAGACATAAAGACGACTTGTGTCACAAGAAGATTTGTAAAGATCCTGCATTGATTATATAGAGACATGTTCTCCTATGGTGGATGTAGTCATTTCAAATTTTAATCTGGCAACACATGAAAAACTTGATATGCGTATAATGGAAATCATTGAAGGATTTAAATTGTTCTGAAGCATATTAAGGTTTTCAAGAAATTTATTAAATAAAGCTTCAACAAATTCTTATGTGGATTAGAGCAGTCGTGACGTACATAATTTGTTTTTGTATCTATTGTAATTGGTATACTAATGTATCTTGCTAGGACCATGAGTATACAATATGCTAGTGAGATACAATTTTATTCATATATGAAGATATTGGAATATTAGGAATCATTGATATAGATTTGTTTATTCTAAAAAATATTGTCAAGGTTTTGTTGGTTATGCAAATGCAGGTATTTTCTGAAGTTCATTCTTCAAACAATCTATTTATATATGAGGGCACTGCCATATTATACTTTCACAAGACTGTCAATTATTGGTTCAAGTCATGCCAAGATATTAACAATTGATAAAACAAGTACCTCAATACACAATAGATGTGTGGCAATTGGCCTACAAATTGAACATGTAACAAATGGATTTTTTCCCCCATCAATCAACATACACTGAAAAGGTTTTAAAGTGATTTTATATGGATAATGCACATCTATTTAGTACCCCCAATGGTTGTGAGATCGCTTGACATAAATAAAGATCCATTTCGGCCTCAAGAAAATGATCAAGAGCTCGTTGGTGATGAAACTCTATATCTTAGTGCAATTGGGGCATTGATGTATCTTGCCAATAATACCCGACCAGATATTGCTTTTGCAGTAAGCTTATTAGCAAGATTCAGCTCCTCCCCAACAAGAAGACATTGGAATGGTGTTAAGCATACATTTAGATATCTTCGGGGAACTCTAGATATAGGATTGTTTTATTCTAATGAGTTCAAGTTAGAAATGATTGGCTATGCCGATGCGGATTTCGTCTGATCCAGATAAAGCCCTATATCAAACAGGTTATTTGTTTACATATGGAGGTACAACTATATCATGGCGTTCAATGAAACAAACAATAGTTGTCACAGCTTTAAATCATGCTGAGATAATAGCTATTCATGAAGCTAGTATGGAATATGTTTGGTTGCGATCAATGACTCAGCATATTCAGGAAATATGTGGTTTTCTTATGAAAAAAGATAATCCAACTACACTATATGAAGACAAATGTTGCTTGCATTGCTCAACTAAAATGAGGATACATCAAAGGAGACAGAACAAAACACATTTCACCAAAGTTCTTTTTCACGCATGATCTTCAACAAAATAGTGAAATTAATGTTCAACAGATTCGTTCATGGGAAAATTTGGTTGATCTGTTCACTAAGGCATTATCAACTTGAACATTTGAGAAGTTGAGACAGAAGATTAGAATGCGTCGTCTTCGAGATATTAAGTGATGTTTTCATGAGGGGGAGTAATATACGCGTTGTACTCTTTTCCCCTTAGCCTAGGTTTTGTCCCACTAGGTTTTTCTGGTAAGGTTTTTAACGAGACAACAAATAAAACGTATTACAGATATGTGTACTCTTTTTCCTTCACTAAATTTTTTTTCTACGGGGTTTTTTCTTAGTAAGGTTTTAACGAGGCATATTATCTATGGACATCCAAGGGGGAGTGTTATAAAATCTTGAATTATGGTGGATGTCCATAACCACCAAAGGAGTAATGCTCACTACTCTTCTCCATTATCTCAATAACTTTTACTACTATAATATTTATAGAGTTATGATTGTAACTCCATAATCTCCACATGATCTCAAATGTTTAATGACATATTTTTTACTTTTCATGCCTATATTAAAGCCTTATAATAGATGGAAAAAACACACAATTGAAGAAAAAATAAAATTTCTTCCTTCTCTCTATCTCCATTTCTTGTTCATGTTTTACTAAATTGCTTTTATTTCATAACAATATACTTATTATTTGTGAGATTGAGATTAATTAAATAATTAGTGAGCCTAATATTACACATTTAGTTGGGTAATAAAAATAATTAGAATAATAAATAATGATAAAAAGAATGTGCTAGGCCCACATTATTTCCGTGCTGGCCCACGTACAAAGACTTAAGTTAGAGGGTAAGGTGATTAACTAATGCATATACATAAGGGATTAGTCGGCGGTAGGGGTGTCGATGGTTTGGTTCGGCCGGTTATTTTATAAATTTTATACCATATCAATTTTTTTGGTTATTTTATTATGTATAACCAAAATTAGACTTTTCGAAACTGTCCCAATCATATCGGTTTCTCTTTGGTATCGTTACGGTTCGGTTAATTTTCGGTATTTTTCTTAAATATCATGTAAAAGGCACTAGTAGAAGTAGAATGGAGTAACATACGTACTTTTATAGGACTTAGCAAAACTCTCTAGACATTTTGTATATTTTAAAGGATGATGAACTAAGAAAGCATGAAAGATGGTTAGAGTATAGATCCATCAATATTATACAACAACGTAAAAGAAACTAAAGCAAATTAATACAAAGTAAATTTAAATCACACGAGTGGAAAGATATTAACCAAGTTGGGACTAGGACTCAAGAATAAAGTCTATAGAAAATTAAATATTCAAAAAGATAAATTTAAATCATACGAAAAGAAACATATTACATTGTAGTTTGCTACTCATAATCGCTAATATGCTGAAAATAATTAGTTTCAATAGGAGTAGCATAATAGGTTTGAGAATTAGTATTTTGAGTTTAATTACTTGTTAGCTTGTAACTGTTTTCATAATTCCAAGACCCAAGGAATATTTAATGCTTTATTATTTTTAAACTCAATATATAAATATATTTTTCACATGTAAATTTATTCGGTACAGTTCGATATTTTTTTCGGTTTATTTTCATAAAATAAAAAATCTATTCTAATTATCGGTACGATTATAAATATATATAAAAATCTACGATTTTATTAAAAGAAACATATAGATCGATTCAATTAATTTAGTCAGTTTTTAAATATCTATAGATACACTAATCGGCCGCACACATAATTTGGAAGAAAAGGTTACAATTTGTCTCTTGGTGCAGTAGCATTGTCGAAACCGAGAACTAGGAGAGTCGACTGCTTTTGCAACTCAAATTGCTATCCAGGTATAACATTAACTTCATATTCCTAGAATTAAACTAAGGGTAGTTAAAGTTATTTGTAATGATGACAAGAATTATTTTGAATACATAGTGGCCATGGCAGATACGTACCTAGAAAACTTTGGGAAAATACATAGAATCTTATAATGGAACCTTACTATTTAATAAGAACAAAGCTCTTTAGGATTGGTATTATGGAATCGGAATACTTGGCATAGGAATCTGTTCCAGAAAATTTCATCCAACGTTGGATTAATTGTATTTATATATTCATGAAATATAGACTTACACTTCATTCTTCATGGACAGATTCACATGTGTTTATGAAACCGATACTATCATATTCTACTTAGGAATAAAAGTCCGAATGAGCTTTAATGTGTTTTTGAATATCTGTGTAACTAAAAGATTAGTCGACTAGTTAATAGGTCACATGCCGAGTAACAAATTGTACTCTAATATAAGAAATTGGTCCGTCTAGTATAATTGATATTGTTAATTAATATTTTGGATAGATTGAGGCCATTGAAAGTTGTTTGGTTGGTGTTCTAGAAGTCGCAAGGTTGGGAAACTTGTCGTTGACGAGGTAAGTGAGACTTTAAGCTTTGATACTTGCTTTTCCAAAATTCATTTTGAAAGTATATTTTGTCTGTCTGATCCATGTGTTGGGACGAGCATGCGCTTGGCAGAATCGGTGGTCTTTGACCAGCCGCAAATATATATTATTTTGTAAAAAGCTGAAATTATTTAATAAGTACTTTGTGGTATGGTGTGATGTGGCGTAGCCTCGCGCTATGGCGTTGGGCGTTAGAAATTATTTCTTCATCGCCGTGATATTTTTGGGGCATTGTGTATGCCACCGTAATATGTCTGGGGCACTGTGTATGCCGCCGTGGTAGATTTGGGGCATTGTGTATTCTGTCGTGGACTCGTTAGGGTGTTTGGTTAATTTCCTGCACTGCCGTTAATGACAAGTCCTTAGTGTAGATTGTGTTGAGATATATATAGTATTGTTGTTGAATAATTGTTTGGACCTTATAGAGTAATTATATGGTGAAGGATTTCTGTGCATATTATTTCTGTGCTCGTTGTGTGTTTGTATTTTCTAACACTTGTTCCAGAGGTATTCAGAGTGGAGGGTCGAGGATCTTACTCGGTTATATTTATGTATAACTCACTCATTACCTACATGTCCATACAGATATTGTTGCTGAGGACGAGGCTAGTGAGTAAGGCGTTCGTTGAGTGGATTCTATTGGTGAGGTGAGCCGCCGCATTATTCGTGGAGGCTGTTGTTTCAGCTCTACCTATCTTATATCTATTATTTCTTTCGAGTTTGCATGCCTGTCACTTAAACTTCTATCACTCTATTAGATGCTCAACGGTCTTAGTATGGAATTTGAGTTAGAGATTTATTATTTGAGTGTTCACTAGATTTTATAAATAGATTAGGCCAAATACGTAGACGGACCCTTAAACTTGACTTCAATTTCCATTTAGGCATTTTAACTAGGCCAGTAAACACTTTAATTTCATCCCATATGTGCATATTAAACACATATTTGACAACTCTAAACATACATAAGTGCGTGGATGCTACTTGCTATTGACCATGCTAATAAGACCAATAAGAAAATGACATGTCAGCAAAAGAAAACACTAAAAACTAAAAACAGACAAAGATTATTTTTCCTCCCAAGCAACATCCCCTCACCCCGTCTACTTTCCTTATCTCTCTCCACCTTTCATCACCCAATAAAAGTACCATATGTTAAGATTCTACTTTACTTATTATTCCCCCAATTTCTAAAGTCCTCCATTTCTTCTGCATTCCATCTTAAATGTCTACCCAATTTTATGGCCAACAAAAATAACAAGAAAATCCACAACCTGCTATATCCATCGTTGTGAGACTACCGCAAGTCGATAACATTTGATTGTTTTTTCTTTAAGGAGAAAACGAGAAAATATTGGAAGATAAATCTATTTTTTTTTTTTCAATTCCAGTTGATCGATCTTATTGGAGGAATAATGATTGGCTTGACTTCGCCGGCCAGTATTATTTTCGAGCTTCCAAGTTTTTTTTTTCAATTTCGTGGGGTATGTTGTGATTCACGAAATTATGTCTCTTCACTTTTGAAATTGCTTGATTTTGATATAAAGAATCCATTTTGATTTCTGAGTAGGTGAAATTGTGGGTTTTTGTTGCTGGGTTTCTCTCTATTTTCTTTAATATTGTGGTGGTTTTGCCTCTGATTTCTGGTATAAAGCAGGTTAATTTTGAAGAGTCTCAGATTCTCAAATTCTAGCATTCGAACTTTAAAATCTTTTATCTTTGAACAATGGTGAGTGGTGGTAGAATGTGGTGAGGAAGAAGATGGTGTATTTTTTTTAATAGGATGTCACATATTTGCGACTGATCGATCTTTGGGGAATGATGGTGAATGGTGGCGGTAATGGATGAAGAGTGGTGGTAGTCTGGTGGTTACACGGTGAATGTTGGTGGTTGTTGTATATGTGGAGAAAAAGAAATATTTTAAAACAAATAAAAAAAGAAAAAGAAGATATACTTTTGCTTGTGTTGGAGTGTTTAATAGGTACTGCTCTTAGTTAAAGTGTCTAAATAGAAATTGAGACCAAGTTTAAGGGACCGTGTAGGTATTTAGCTTATAGATTATGGTTTTAGTTGGATAATAATTTCGTATTTAGTAATTTTAAATACGTTTGAACTTGTTCGTATTTCTCTCAATGATTATATAAAAGGTCAAGAGTAAAGGCGGGCGGTGTTCGTTGAGTGCCAGTCACGTCTAGGGGTAGTTTGGGACGTGACAGACCCCTTATAAAACAAGAAACCTCCAAAATGATAAGTTAATATTCTGGATAATTGTTTTCCTTTCTTATCGAATTACCCTTAATACTGAGCTTTTACCAGTGCCTTTCATGAACTTCATCATGCTCCACATTTTGTAGCCTTCCATTGCCTAAAGGCCACCATATTGAAATCTATCTGTTGACATCACAAGGTTTGAACCCTGCTGTCTAAAATCTTTTAAAAAAAGACAAGACACATAATATTAGTGCCATAACCATCCATTTATATGAACCATAGAATATTCTTGTGAATAACACTATATTCAAGCAACACTTTAGTCTAGCAGTCAATGAAGTGAGTGAAAATCATAAGAGACGACAGTACAAATTCTAGCAGAGACAAAAATATTAGGTGATTTCTTTTCATCTGCTCAAGTCTTCGTAGGTAGAGTTGTTCAATACCTATGCTCATGGGAGATAGCAGATATCTAGTAGATTAATAGAGGTGCGGTTATTGGACTTTCGCTATCTAGGGTGCAGCATTCAGACCGCTTCGCCTAGTTGCACGACGCTTGTATTGCTCTCCCACAATCCCGTTTCACGATTTAGACAACTCCCATTTTGCCCGCAACGGGAATCGCTTTTGCTTTCTTTTCCTCTGGCTATTAAGATCTTCAGTTCGTCTGGTTCTCTTTTGCCTGCCGAGGGCTTCAGCAACTGCAAGTTGGCCGGACAGCACCATTATAGAATAATACTGTTCAACAAGTTTTCAAAGGTGTTCCATGTATTTGACTAGATAGAGTAAGTACAAAGTCAATATTATCAAATGAATGACGAAAATTCCCAGAAGAATTAAACAACGGAGCTTAAGTAAGGGAGACCCCATACCTTTCTTCCTGGGAAGGCAAGGATGTGTCTCTAAATATCTATTTCTGAGCCAAAAAAACTCCAGTGAAGTCAGAATATTTTAACAACATGATTTTGTTTTTCTTTTAGCAAAAGCAAAGAGAATTTTAATAAGTGTAGCCATTAGTTGATCCATAATTAGTTCAGACACAAAAGTTGAAAACTGAAATTTCACCAATATGGGTCATGAAAGAGTTCATAACATTTTTCTCATATAATTATTTTACTATTCTCTCTTAATATTTTAATTGTTCTGAATTTTACAATTTATTTTTGTTTAAAAGTCTTTCTTACATATTAAAAATCAAGTGTACCTGTTAATTTTGTTTTATTACATTTACAGAAAACGCTTTCGGTGGCATATACTGATTGACATCTTTAACTCGATCTGAATTACAAAATCCCTTAATGCTTATTATAATATGTTGTGCTATATGTTCCCATCTTATCTTGTCTGTGAACCAGTGACTCTTTAAAAGTTTATTTACATTCATTGTACATTTAGCTAATGGCATTAAAAAAACTCAACCAAATGATCATGTCAAAGATAAATACTCTAAAAAGAATAGAACGTTCTGACTCAGACAGTCAGATTACTGTACCACACGTAGAAGCCATCTAACTGGCAATTCATGAAAAGGAAGGATTCTGAACTGTAAGCATGTGAAGACTATAAAGAAACAGCCACTTGACACTAAAGAACATACTTTCTAATTGATTGAAAAATAGCAAGATCTCCTACACAGCAGTGGTGTAGAATAAGAACAGACCAGCATTTCATAACCAAAAGAAACAATAATGGCAAAAATATATATACATGGAAATTGTTTTTTTTTTTCTTCTTTTGATGGTGGGGTGGGGTGGGGGTAAGTACACAGCATATTCTAACTAGATTGCATAGGTTTGGGGGGGAATACATTTGAAGATTCACTAATCAATACTCTTAAACACCATCATATACAAGAAATTTTACAGATTGATTGTGAAAATAAATGAGATGCCGATGGCAGCTTAGGCCATTTCACCAGAAGAAAAGCCGCTGGCTGCTGCTTTAGACTTGATGATCAGCATGTCCCCTGCTATAATGGAGGACATTTCTTGCAATGACTGAAAGTATTTACCCAGATTAAAGGAATTCCCAGCTCCAATCACATCGCAACGCTATGATCTAGTACACCACTTGTCACAACAAATGGCTTTTCTCCGAGTCCTCAACCTGTGTATGAAAAACAAAACTTGGGAATGCAGTAGTGATGTCCCTGTAAAATGAAGCACAAGAAATCAATATTTGCGAAGGTTTCCTTCTGACTGGGAAATGCAAGGGTTTTCACGAAAGCGCATTAACGTGTAGGAAGAGAACACGGAAAAATTTTTACTTCTCTGATTTATTACCAAAGAGATGAAGCAAAACAACGCCAATTTTATTTTGGCCACAAAATAAGGCCTCCTGTGAGAGGAGAGAATTTGACCGATCAGATGACCCACCAAACAGAATAGAGTTCAAAGGCAAAAGACAAAGGAAAAGGAATACAAAAGATAAAGGATGTTCATATCTTGTGTCCAGAAATTTTTGACTGCTCAGGAGATAATGAGTAGGTACCACAAGCTTCCTTCTTTTATTTGGGGATCGAAACGCCAGAATCTTTTTTCCCTATTGACCTTCAATTATTCTCTTCCGAACCAAATGAGAATGTTTTTTTTTTTCTTTTTGAGTGGTCATTGGGGGTTTAGTTTCTCCTTCATTTTATTTCCCCCCTCCCTTCCTACTTAGCACAACAAGTATGGTGAAAGAGAAACCGAAGAGAGAAGAAAGAAAGACAGCAAGACTAGTAAAGATCTCAAATTCAGACCTAATATCCGGTGGTTTGCATGGAGATTGAATCAACAATAATAAAAGCACAGACGCCACGATAGAGAAGAACAGTAAACATACTTCAAATAGGGAAGGGTCATGTTCTTCAGCAATGAGGGGTGTCTAATAGCGAAGTCTTGCCAGTCCTTCTTATCAATCTTACCATCCCCATCGGAATCAGCATCAGCAAATGTCTGTCAGAAACATGGAGACATAAATATTATGATTTTGCAGACATAGGTTCAGAGAAAAGATTCACCTTGACGAAAGCATACCTTATCAATAATTTCCTCTACCAGTTCATCAGATAGTTTCATTTCAGATTCCATCAAAATAGCAATTACCATTTGCTTAACCTAAATGAGGAAACTTTCCGATCAATTCTTTTGATAAAAGTACATAGAACTATAGAATTAAATTAGATGTGAACTTTAATATACAGAACCTGCAAGGAGATTCTGCTGAAAGTTAAAATAATTGAAAGCATACATAGGGAGTTCTCCAAACCCCACTTGTGGGATTATACTGGGTTGTTGTTGTTGTTGTTGCATACATAGGGAGTTCAACGAAAGATTGGTCACGCTTTTCTGGAAGCAGCCTCTTCTCTCTCCCCCACCCAAGGACTCACAACCTAGACTAAACATTCCCAATTTCAGTTACCGTAAACTCAAACGCTATCTATGGATTGCAACCTTTATTGCATCAACATGTGCACAAACTTTCAGTAGCTACAACAATGATTCATATATGTACTTTATATTAACTAGTACTGCATGAAACTGAGTGTCTTTATTTCAAATGCACTGACTCAACAACTGAAGAAAAAAGGATGGCATTCTTGCTTAATAGAAGGATAAATGATGACTTCTGATCAAGTCTAGGATCAGTATTTATCAGGTATGGAATTGATCACATCAGATGGTGCAGGTGTAGGAAAGCTTGCAAGTTCAACGCACTTTCTAAATATATAATGCTATCAAGAATTGGTCCTCATAGCATCTTAACTGCTGGCAAAATATTATCAACTTCGACACTTGTACTTCTCATATATCAGCTATAACAGCATTTAATAAGTTGAAGTAATTGACTTATGGTAAATATCCTATATGAACCCTTGTGTGGTCTCCCTCTTCTGTCCCACTTAAAGGGAAAAAAACCATAGTTTGATATTTTCAGATGTATAATCTATTCTGAGGTTATGAATAATCACTTGCAATCACATTCCCATCTGACTTTACAAATCAATCATTTTTCATCCAGAATAATTTTTGAGACATCATCAGATCTATATTCTAGCTTCAGTTTCAGAACCAATCAACTTTCTAGGTTCACATTGGTGGCAACTTATTTCTTCTTTTAATAAGTTAAAGGTTCACATCGGTGGCAACTAGTTGAAGTCATATATAGTTTATAGCGTGCAATTATGGAAGAAAAATCTATATTCCAAACATTCCCAGCATTTCTGAATAGAACTTAAACACTAAAGAGTGCAGGTTATCAGTTATTGCGAGACTTAATTCGAAGGTAGTTATTTTAAAAGCATCTGGTACTATCACATTTTTGGAGTAAATTAAAAAAGAATTTCAAACTTGTTTACTCACTTCTTCTCGCTCAATGAACCCAGTTTGTCGTAAATCATACAACCTAAAGGCAACTGCAAGAGAACCAAAAAAAAAGTGATTACAATGAGTTACAAGCATCAGATGACTTGAGTTACTATTAACTAAGAGAACGCCTTGCACCCCTTACAGTCTATTTTGTCTTCTATTGGAGCATAGGGATGGAAGATATTAAGTGCATGGATAAATTCCTCAAACCCAATGACTCCATTCTGCTTTTCATCAAAAAGATCAAAAACCTGCAGAAAAGGAACTGGAAAGCTCATTAACATGAAACTAGAGACCATTTCTTGATAAAGAAATAAGGTCAGCCAAAGTTGATGCAAGGCAGATTTCTTATAACCCTTTCTTCACTTTTAAGCTCTCTCCAATTTGTATGTCAACCGCTAGAAAGGAGCGGGTCCTCAATATAGTTTGAACAAGATACTACACTTAAAGAACCACAAAAATTAACACACAGTTGCTTGACTTATTTAGAGTAAAGACAAAATTCAGATGGAACAAATAAGGTTGCTAAAAGGTCGGAATGATTGTCTTATGTAGCACTAGGTTTAGGGTTTGTCTGCAGAATCATACAATGATACCTGTTCAACATAATGAGGAATGCAAATGAGTTCGACTGAAATTTACAGAGTGAATAAAATACACTACAAACATCAAGTTATCAGTTTATTTGGCATCAGCTTGTGGTCAGGAAAAGTATAATCAATCCGATGCATCCAGATTTACTGATCCATGACCGCAGATAGCCAGTTTGTAACAACAACAGTAACCTGTCTTTTTCAGCTGAAGCATCAAAGTGCACCTAAAGTGGTATTTTTAGGAAATTCAATTCTAACATTAGCCACATATAATGTGCTTGCATTATCATTATTATTATGGTAAAGGAGAGAGATTTTCCAAGAGAGAACATGAGATGAAGTAGGAACAGAAGTTTTAGAGCATTTACCCGGTCCAAAAAGAGATTCTCACCATATGGAGTTTGAAATAATGCTAGCTGAAGCTCTTCCTGAAAAGAAAGCAAAAGATTAAAACAACATAACGATATTTTCAAACTTCTGCATATACTTCAGTTAGAAAAAAAAAGTAAAAAAGGAAAGGGGAAAGGCCACTCAAAGACCTAAAAACTTAGCAGAACTGATATTTAAAGAAGGAATAAAGAACATTGTTATCCCAAACTATCAATTGAGATAAAGGAGGTCTCAAATCAAGTAATAAAGGAGTAATAACAACAAAAGCAAAGGAAAAAAGGAAACACACTCACCTTATGTATCAAACCATCATCAATGATAGAACAACTCAACTTTTTAAACAACTCGTATAGTGCTTCCACTTCATTTACATTAACTGCAAAATCAAATTTCACAATGATAACAAAAAATCAAATTTTCAGCAAAAAGAAGAAAAGAAAAAGGAAAAGGGGAATATGAAATACATCGAGATTCGGTGGCAAGACGAGCAAGGTCCGTATAATCATAACCCAACTTCTTCTTGTTGGGACGGTACAAATGCTGACATTCCAAGCAACCAGAAGCAGCGTAGATTAGAGCTTCAATGAGTGCTATTATTGGGAAAAATGCAGCACATATTTTCTCTGAGATTGTTAATGAACTCGAACTCTGAAGAAATCATAACAGATCAATAAATACCCAGAAATTTATATATAAAACAAAAAGGGAAGATTGAGTTTGTTGAATTACCAGAGAATCGCGGGTTGAATCCATTGATTTTTATCACATTTCTCCCTTAATTGCTTCCTCGTACCAGCTGGTCCAGATTACCAATGAGAGAGAGAAGACAGAGAGGAGAGAGAAAAAGGTGTGTGTTTTTATGTGGTATGCGGAAGATTGTCTTGAAAGGATTGAACACGATGTCTATTTATAATTTTGGAAAAAGGGCCAAAATGCTTCTTTTACTTTCGAATATTGTTTATATTTAACCTCTATTATACTATCCGCCTAAATTTATTTCAATCGTTATACTATTCGGCCAAATTTATTCTTATCATCAACAAACTTTTAAAAATTACCTTTTAGTCTGTTAGGTGTCCTAAAATCTCCCAAATTATTTTAATTAAGTCACTTATTCTTATTCATTTATTATTTTCGAAATAATTGACATTTACTTGCTTTCTTAATTGGAACAAAAAATAAGAGAAAGAAATATCAAAATAATATAACGGTTAGTAAATAAAGTATAGGAAATTGAAGAATCTAAATTAGATAACTTGTATAAATTTTAAAAATATTTACAACATCCCAACTTTAATGAATTCGTTGCTCCAAAGGGAGGAAGACTTTGCAAGTATGAGTGATAGAAGTTGAAATTTCTTAGAGACTTTACATTGTCGGATTTAACTTTGCTTTAATCAAATGTCTACGCATTGTGCACTCTTCTTGAGTTAGTCGATCGAACTCTATACTAACCAGACAATAACAAAATATATTCGAATATACATGTACATACATGATGATCAGCGGCATATAATACACAATTAATAGACCCATTGAATTCGACGGTGTATATGTGATTGAAAAATAAATAAAATTTTAAACCAATTCCAAACTCATTATTACAAGAATAGAAGTGGGCGCATTGGTAATTTAAAATACCCATAAATAATTTGTATAGTTCAGTACCTTTAGCATTCACATCAATAGTAATTTCTGAAAAGTGGAGCAAGAAGAACAAGACAACAAGTGATTTAAATAAAAGGAAACTGGGAGATTTTGGATTACTTAACAAATTAATGGGTAATTTTTAAAATTTTACTAATGGTAGGGGTAAATTTGGCCGGATATAACGGTAAGGATAAGTTTGGCCGAATAGTATACAAAGGTTAAATGTAGATAATATCCGAAAGTAGAGGGATATATTTGGCCCTTTTCCCTATATTTTTTCCTCCTCGTCTTATATTGTTTATTCTCATTTTCCAATTTCATAACTTTTGTACAGTCAATTACTTTTCTCTTCGTAATTTCATAACTTAAAACAACGAACTGTTTAAGTATGCTAAATTAATTTCATAACTTTATAATATATGAAGTAAATATGTTATAATGAATAAATACTAATAGTATAATGCATAGTATAAGTTAAGCTCTTCGAGAATAGGATTTATAGGGGTCGTTTGTTAGGGTGTATAAGAATAGTGTTGAATAAGGTGTATTAGTAATGCACAGATTAATAATACAAGTATTAGTTATGCAAGGAATTGTTTCTTATAAACTGTTTGGTGTGGTGTATTAAAAATTAAAATGCATTATTTTAGGAAAATTAGTTGCTTACAAAAATACCCTCCATATTAAGCTTTAACGGACTTTAAGGACAATTTTGTCTTTAACCTTACTAATGTATGCATTAATAGCCTTGGTATTACTAATACCATGGTTTGTTGTGTATTAGTTATACATAGGATAATACCAAATATGTTGTATATCTAATACTTGCATTAGTAATACATAGATTTAGCCAAAATTATCCCTTATGTTTAAGACATAGTCTAACTTTGTCAGGTTGAGCACTTATCGTCCTTTTAAGGTTGGGATAAGGTCTGCGTACACTTTATCTTTTCGAGACATCACTTATAAAATTAAACTGAGTTTGTTATTGTTGTTGTAATTTCTCAGTATATAAGAATGACTTTGTAATTTCTCAGTATATAAGAATGACTTTGTAATTTCTCAGTATATAAGAATGACTTTGGTGATATCTTGCAACATAGAGTCGCACAAATAGACAAATATGATAATGTTATTATATATTTCACGAAATTATGTCGTCTAAGTTATTCAACAACATAAGTGGAAGGAGCATGTAAACGTAATAGAGCTTCAAACTTAAGAATAAGTGACAAGTGGCACTTTTATCTTTTGAAAACTCTTTTATTCTAATTTAAACTCTTATCTTAGCATACAATATTAAATTAGTCAATCATTTGGCGAATTAACAAATACTTCGTCCGTTAATTTTTACTTATCCACTATGCATTTTGCACACTCATCAAAAAATAATAAATGAAGTGCATAATTTACCATGATATTCATATTAATTGATGCATATTTTTAATAGATTTGAAAAATAATTTAAAATGAGTAATTAATACTATGGGCATAACAGGAAAAAAAATATATTTTCTCTTGATATGTTAAAAGTGACAAGTAAAAATAAAATTTTTAGAATAATGGACAAGTAAAAATTACGGAGCAAGTAACAATTATTAGGGACATAAGCTAAGATAAGTTGAAGTGGTTGTGTGTGGACCGTAGACACGCAAAATTTATCTTTAACTCTTGATTACGTGTAACTTTCTTTCTTTATTTTGTGGTTGGGTGACGTTAAAATGATGTTGTTGATTACAATGTCATGTGTTGAAAAAGATTACAATAGCCTCTAAGTAAAAGCATAGATATTTAATATATATACATCCAGTGCAAAAACAAAATTAATCGGTTTTGACAAGTTATCTGTCATTTTCTCAAATAATTAATTTCACTTATTATGATAGTTATTGTATTAGGTGACATCATAAAATTCTTTTACACAATTAGTTTAGTGTATAAAAATTAATCTCGGAATAGAATATTGGTTGTGGGTTGTGACTTTATGATCCACTTTGTTAAAGTTTTTTTTTATACTTAATAGTTTTCAAATATCAATTGTTTTGATAAATTGAATATGTTTCAAAAACGGGTTTTGCTAACCAGTGTGAAGTTGAGTTCCATCTTTTCCTAGTTCATGCAAGGCTAATCGTTGGATTTTTGCTTTTTGGAAAAAACTCTTACCATTAATATTAAGAAGAAGAAGATTATTTTTCTCGGATCTACTTTTTGTTCCGATTAATCTGAGACATTTGAGGAGAAATAAATAATAATTTAGATAAATCTTATTACGATTAAGGCTATGAATTAAATATACTACAAAGCAAAAAACTGCAAAAGATAGATAATATGGAATGAAAATAGTATCTACTGTTCTCATCTAAGGAACAACTATTATAAAGAGTAGAAATGATCATGCACAAGTCTAGTCTAAAAATATCCGTAGCCGCAAATATAATCTAATTTTTGAGTCCAGGATCTATCCCGCAGAGAACTCAGGATTAGTTTTAGCTGATTTGATTACTGAGCAACTCAGGAAATAGAAACAAGATTATCCAATTTCGAATAGTTCAGGGGTAAAATTAATTTGAGATGGAACAATCGTTAGTGAGGAAGAATATTTTGAATTACTTGGCTAAAAGGGCATCTTTTGTGTAAAAGATGAAGCAAAGGACAAAATTATATCATTTCGAATAATTTAGGAGCAAAGCTAGCCATTTTCCCGATAGAGAAAGAATAAGTTTTTGCAGAAATGTACTACGGCAAACGAAACAATAGAAAACGTGGATGGTAAATACTAAATCGTATGAAGAAAAGGAAAAACCCGCGAATTCTTATTTCTGAAAGTAAACGTGACAAAAGATAACTTCTACTTTTATCTGCAATTGGAACTAGATTAAACAATACAAAATTACCAAAAAGGGAAGTTTAGGTATACCATTTTTCTAATCTAAGAATGCCAATACTTTTTTTCCCCCATTTCTACACATGTATAATGATATTTCACAGTCAAAGCCTATAAATCTATAAATCTTTGGTTGAATAGATATCAAAAGTTAACTTTACTCTAAACGACAATCATATAAAGTTAACTATATATTAACAATATTATTTTATGTCATGTGAGTTACAAGTTGTGAGATGCTAGGACCAACCGTATATAATTTGGGATTAGTACTGTGATCTATGTAATTAATTTTATTGTTTTGCTGTCTTTGTCAGCTTCAAGAATCTCATCGTCCAAGGAAGAGCTTATGGGGTCGCTTTATGAATTAATAATGCGTAATTAGAGTATTAATTTATAGGGCATTTGGTTTTTTTTTGAAGTAGAATGATCATTCAGTATTTCGGTTCGGTATTTTAGAATTTCGGTTGAGTATTTCAGTATTCGATTTATCAATTGTGTACACCAAATATCGTACTAAAATATTTCGGTTCGATATTTCTTAATTTGATTCGGTACGATTTCGGTTTAAACCGAAATCTTTATTGTCTCCCCCACTCCATTAACTAATGTAATCCATGTTGTTTGAGATTCCACCAAAGATCAATTTAGTTTGTTTATGCTAGCAAAATGGTTCCATTAAATGATCTCACCTCATATTAAATAATGATGATTAGTTTACTCGTCCAATTTTTGAGATGAGAGTTGAAATTTGAAAAAGAGGTTCACATTTCTCCGAGACCACAGATAGAGTGATTTGTAACTTCCATTTTCTTAATACACGGGGCAGTATTACACAAACATGAGAAGTATTAAACTAAGGTCTTTAACGAAATATCGTTCGTTTTTTTTATTCTTTAAAAATAAATTTTATGTTAGATAGAATTGTCATTTGAATTAAATTCCTAATATTTAGGACTTTAAAATAACTAAAATTTTACTTATTAATTCTTTTCTTATTTAACTATGTAAATAGTTTTCAATTAAATATTTCCCTTATATAAACTTCTTTTAACATTCCGACTCAATTACTTACTATTCTCTTGGATTAACTTTTACATTTCACAATAAAATAAAAGACTTTTACCTTTTGAAAAATTAGATTGCCTGAGCATTCTTTACCTCCAACGTGACTTCTATTTAAAAGGAAATGGAGTCTTATCTTTTTTAATGAAAAGGTCAATTCTAGGAAAGTTATAAGTGGAATATTGTAAACTAGACTTTAAAATCTTAAATGTCTAGCTCAACTAAAGTTTAATATATTAACGGTAATTATAATTTTATTTTGCAGCATAATATAATTTATCCAATATAGAATTATTTTTTAAAGAAATAATTTAGCTATTGAATTTAAATATAAATTAATATTTGCTACAACTTGGTGAACACTAAAAAAGTAGTAATAAGAGAAAGAACATGAGATATTCTTTTACTAATTTATCAAAATTTATTTTTCAAATTGACATAATAGGTTACACAACTTGTGCCCTTGAGAAGAGAATCGACAACGAAAAAAATCAAAAAATAAGAGATTAATTATGTATAATATTAAGAGTCAAATTAATTAAATTGCTATTCATTAATTAATTCACCTTCACTTTCTTAGATTAAATTTTATAACTCAAATACAAAATTTAATATAATATTTATATAATTTTTAAAAAGTTTATACGAATTAAGTTGTTAATCTATCTATCTATATCTATATATCTTTATCTATCTATATATCTACCTATACTATATTAAAAGCACGAAGGTCCTTAGCGAGATGTAGGGTGTTCATAAAAATCCGAAAAATCGAACCAAACCGACAAAAATAAACCGATACTTTTTGGGTTTGGTTTGATTTTGGTTTTGAATTTTAAAAATCGATCAAATTTGGTTTGGTTTTGGTTTTAATCAAAATATTTCCGAAAAAAACCCGAACCTAACCGATTATAGAAGTAGCTATTTAAATTTATTATTACACCTATATATATGTATATTTTTATATAAAGTTTCTAAAATGTTATGGTACATATTAATGATTTGTATTTTAAGTTTAGTTCTTTGCTATTACAATAATCTAATTCTCTGCCTTTATATTTTAGTTTGATTGGTAGTTTGCTTTTGCTAAGTACAAGAATTATTTCATGTTAAAAATAATCGATTTTTAATTGAGTACTTAAACTATTCATAACTATTTGATTCAATTATCATCAATATATTATGGTAAATGATAGATTTCTCAAAGAGCAATTGATTTGATAGTGTTACGTTGAAAATGTAGTCGCCGGAATATTTGTTTGGTAGTGTATATCTCATATTTAAGAAAAAATCGATAAATAACCGAAAAACCGACAAAAATCGAATCCCTACAAAACCAACTTAATTGGTTTGGTTTGGTTCCAACATTTTAAGAACCGACTTACTTAGTCTGGTTTCTTTTTAGGGAAAAACCGATCCAAACCGAACCATGAACACCCCTAGTGAGATGCCGTTCATCTTTTTTACCCTTTAAAACTAGCTTTCACGTTACACAAAATAGTAATTTAATTTATTTTCCTAAATTATCTGAATAGTCATTTAATTATTTCCCTAATATTTAGGAATAATTTTTCTAATACTTACGACTTTGATCTAGAGAATTATATTATTTAATTGGAGTCCTTCATATAAACTCTATCTAGATATATGGTATTGAATTCCAAGCACTTCACGAGTATTCTTTTTATATTAGGTTTACGAATATTTTTTTGCTATAAAAGTTTAGGTTTAGTTGTCCTAATTTTCCTTTTCTTGGTTTAGTAGCCCGTATTTTCCTCCCCCCCCCCCCCCCGGTTTTAGGAGTCCTTTTTCAAGGTTTACGAGTATTGTTTTTTAACTAACAACATAGTCATTTAATTTTTTTTAATATATATTTTCAATTTTGATATCAACTAAATTTTTTGTTATTAAATCATACTTGGGATCAAGAACAAATATCTAGCGATCATAGACGTAGTAATCTCAAAAGTTCATCGATTCTAATTTTTTAAAAATTCAAGTATCTAGCTTAACTAAAAAAATATTTTAATTTTAAGGATTCAAAAAAGAAAGAGAAGTGTTCGTAAGATTCAATAACACTAATAGTTGTACTAACATAATAATCCAAAAATGATGTATCATAGCAGTTTTTTTATTATTCTGAACATAGCATTCTTATTGGATAAAAATTATAATTACGGTTAAATATTTAAAACTTGGGATGAGCTAATAATAAGATTTGAATAAACAAAAATAAATTATTCTCTTTAACATTAAAAATAAATAATTAATTCCTTAAATTAATCAACCAGAAAAGTCTTTGATTTAACTAATCTGCGAAAAATCCAAGTCATTTCTTTCGAAATTCATCATATAAATCGGTTATGATATAGTATTAAGCGTCAAATAGTTAAAAATACAAATGAGATAAAATATTAGAAGATAAAATATATTCTAAGTGAGTAGTCATTAATTATTCATCTTTCTTTTGGTATTCATTTAAACCAATGACAACTCCCGGTATTTTTTTAAGTACTAATTACTTATTGTAAAATAGTATTTAATTAATGTAGACATTTTGTCACGACCCAAAATTCAACTAGTCGTGATGGCACCTAACCCAACTTTCAATTATCCAATTTCAATAACAATTATTGAAGTAATTTAAGTGAATAAAGATCTTAATCTTATACATTCTCCAATAACTGGTAGTACAAATCATGAGCTTCTAAGAATAGAGTATACAAAGCGGAAATAAAATAATTACATAGTCTGTTTGAATAATATATAAACAGAGCTTTTATAAATCTAAGGCTACCGTGAACAAGAGGCAGCTACAACAGGAACACATGTACATCTTCAAATCCCGTAACCATCGAGCACAACAACCAACATCTGCACGCAATGTGCAGAAGTGTAGTATCAGTACAACCGACCCCATGTACTGAGTAAGTAACAAACCTAACCTTAGGTTGAAAGTAGTGACGAGCTTCTACCAAGGTCGGGTCCAAAACCACTAGTCCACAATAGTTCATAACAACATAAAGCAAATAATACCAGAAGTAACTCAGAGATAAAATGCTCAGCCAAATCATGATTTCAAAAATACTAGTTCTTCCTTTCAAGTATATCAGTGAAAACCCAAATCGTTTGTCGAAGTTGTCAAAAAAATGAACAAGTTTGAAAATAATAATTTTTCTCAAAAATCCTTTCAATAATAAATGAGATGTTTTATTTTCCTTCCAGATAACCTGTGTAAAAACAAATGCATCACTATTCCCATCTGTCAAAATGTGTTAGAAATTATGAATAATGTGATGTTGTACATCATGGGGAAAATACATCTCTATGCCTGTATGTCATGTGTGCATGCCAATGCGATGCAACTCAGTGATAAAATCATAAGCAGCCCCTCGGGCTTACCTCACAATCACTCGTAAACAGCCCCTCGGGCATACCTCACAATCACTCGTAAACAGCCCCTCGGGCATACCTCACCATCTCTCATGCCTCCCAGTCACTCAGCACTCGGCACTCGCACTCAGTAGGTACTTGCGCTCACTGGGGTGTGTACAGACTCTGGAGGGGCTCCTTCAGTCCAAGCACTATAATCTGCACGGACAACTCACTTGCTGCATGGACAACTCACGTGCTGCACGGACAACTCACGTGCTGCATGGACAACTCACGTGCTGTACGGACAACTCACGTACTGCACGGACAACTCACGTGCTGCACGGACAACTCACGTACTATAATATCATATCAGAATTCGCACGGACAACTCACGTGCCATAATAAGCCAATAAGGCCTGCTGCAGACGGGCATCCCCGATCCATATAATAGTAATAATAATATATATAAAGCCAACATGGTCTGTTGCGGCGTGCAATCCGATCCCAAAAATATCCTCACAATCAGGCTCTCGGCCTCCCTCAGTCATCAATCTCTCCAGTCTCTCTCTCATGGGCTCACAATGTCATGAGAATAGCCCAAAAATGATGATATGATGTATCAATAAATAACAACAGAGACTGAGTTATGATATGCAATGAAATGAATATGATTGAGTATGAATTTTCAATTTAAATAAATAATTCACAACAATATGATCTCCGTGGGTCCCAATAATACTGGCACATAGCCTCAACATAATTTTTAATATGCTTTTCAGCTCAATTTCTTTAACACATAAAACTATATGGAAAATGCCAAGATTATTTAACTACAAAATTCTACAGAAATAATTATGTCACAATTTCTATAGTGCATGCCCACACGCCCGTCACCTAGAATGCGCGTCACCTCCCAACGATTTACATAATACATATATTTAGGGTTCATACCCTCAGCTCCAAGATTAGAAGAGTTACTTACCTCGAACAAGCCATATCCAATATCGAGCAAGCTAAGCAATGCTCCAAAAATTCCATTCTGCGCGTATCAACTTCCAAATGGCTCGAATCTAGTCACAATTAATTTGATTCAGCTCACAAAAATTATAGGAATTAATTTCATATCAAATTACTAATATTTTCTAAAAATCCGAAATTACGCCCCAAAAATTACCCATGGGGCCCACGTCTCAAAATCTGATAAAACTCACAAAATCCGAACCCCCATTCAGCTACGAGTCCAACCATACCAAAATTACTCAAATCCGACCACAACTCGGCCTTCAAATCCTCAATTAAAGTCTATAAAATTGTCTGCTATTTTCAACCCAAAATACTAATTTGTTGATAAAAACAATAATAGATTCGTGTAATTTAACCAAAACCGAGTTAGAATCACTTACCCCAATCCATATGGTGAAAATCGCCTCAAAAATCGCTTTAATCCGAGCTCCATAGCTCCAAATATGTTAAAATGGTCGAAACCTCAAAATATATCTTCTGTCCAGGCATTTACTCTTCGCGATCGTGAAGCACAAAAATTTTCAGCCCCAAAATTGCTCTTCGCGATCGCGGAAAACCATTCGCGATCGCGAAGAACAAACTCCCCCAACTCTTCCAGACAGCCTCTAGTATATTGGTCATAGCATTTTGTACAAAACTCTAAATTGTAAATGGTTTAACTTTCTGTAAACTAGACATCAAGTGCTACAACTTTTATTTGTTTCTCATCTCCCAGTTCCTTATATATTTCTAGATATAAGCTTTCAAAGTCATCCCTGTGCAATAGAGATTTCCAAACTCTTCCCAGATAGCCTATAGTATATCCACCATAACCTTTTGTACACAAATCCAAATGAAAATGATTTACATTTATGAAAACTAGACATCAAGGGCTACAACTTTCATATTTGAATTATCTCCAAATTCCTTATAGATTGCGAGATATAAGCTTCCAAAGTCGGGTGAGTGCAGCGGAGATTTTGTTCAATGTGATCGCGAAAGATCTTCCCTTCTCGCGATTCACAAGGTTCCAAACTGTTGTTTGCTCTTCGCGAACGCGATCAAATGTTCGCGGTCGCGATGCACACCTCTGTAGGCAAAAACCAACAACTAAAAATGGCCTAGAAATGGTCCGAAACCACCCCAAAACTCACCTGAGCCCCCGGGACCTCAACCAAATATACCAACAAGTCCTAAAATATCATACGGAATTAGTCGATGCCTAGAATCACATCAAACAACGCTAAAACTACGAATCGTACCTCAATTCAAGCCTAATGAACTTTGAACTTTCAAATTCTATATCTTGCGCCGAAATACATCAAATCAATCCGGAATGACTTCAAATTTTGTACACAAGTCATAAATGACATAACGAAGCTATTCCAATTTCCAGAATCGGATTCCGACCTCGATATCAAAAAGTCAATCCCCGGTCAAACTTCCCAAAAATTTAACTTTCGGCATTTCAAGCCTAATTCTACTACAGACCTCCAAATAATTTTTTGGACACGTTCCTAAGTCCAAAATTACCATACGGAGCTATTGGAATCATTAAAATTAAATTCCGAGGTCGGTTACACATAAGTCGACATCCGTTCACTATTTTAACTTAAGCTTTAAACCTTGGAACTAAGTATTCCAATTCATTCCAAAACCTCACCGGACCCAAACCAATTGACCCGGCAAGTCACATAACAACTATAAAGCCCAATTTGAGTAGTAAATGAAAAAACGGGGTTATAATACTCAAAACGACCTGTCGGGTCGTTACATATTTAAAACTTAGCATTTGATAATTTGATTTACATGTTCTTCATGTACTTCATTGGTTGAAGCTAGACATACACTAAAGCTAGTTTTAAAGATGATTCATACTTAACTGAGGTCTAAGATAATGCACATTAGCAAGAGTCTATGAAGTCGCTACTTCGCGTGCAACTAATAAAACGAGCACCAATTTTTATTTGGACATGAATCCAAAGACGACCGAATCCAATGTCAACAATAAAAGTAGCGCCAATGTTTAGTATAGTTTAAGTTAGCGGTGTACATGGTCAGGATGGTTCAGGTTTTTTATTTATCAAACCAAATCAATGATGTCGGAATTTTAAATCTATAAACCAATTTATTTTTAAAATTTTTTTCCGATAAAGTCTTCATAGCACAAAATATATAAATTATATTTCAAATAATTCTTTAGTCCTACTAGAATACAACTATATAATATATTTTCCAAGAAAATAACATAGCATTGTACTAAAATATTCAATAATAAAGATAATAAAAGCGCATAAACTAAATATTGCTAATTGCTAAGCCATAATGAAAATGAACATAATTTAAAAGTATTAAGTCGTGCTAAGTTGTTCATTTTCATTACAGACCAATGCAAAACTAAAAATTAGATATCCAACATATTATTATTCCTAGTGTTGAATTAAATTTCTTTTATTAGCATTAGTATTAATTTGAACTTTATTTGAGTTACTACATTAAGTCCAACCTTAAAATCATACGTTAAGATAAAACTATGAAAAATTTAAGAAATTATAAATTACATTGCAATAAATATTTTTATGCATAAAATATTTTTAGAAATTGTATAAATATAATGTCAGATAGGTTTGTGTATTAGTGGAAAAAGGCATGACATGTGGATTATCATCGAGGTGATAGGGCATGGTACATGGACCATCAATATAGCGACAAGTGACGAGTTAAGGAATGAGAAAAGGCACGGGAAGAACACCCACAGATTTACACTGAGAAAAGAATCGGGCCTGACAGTTGTAAAAGGAGAAGCATGAGTAGAATGTATAAAGATCGTTAAGAAGGTAAGATGCACGAACCCGTCATAAATAAGGAAGGGAAATCGATACGGTTATGAGAAATCTTCATCCATAAATACTTCCGTTATAATTGTATATGGTAACGGGTAATCAAGTCAATTAATGTCATTAGTGAGCCCGAATTAAGTAAGAAAACCGTTATAATTTTATGTTCCTATATAAGGACCAAAACCTCATTTGTAAGGGAATCTGATTGATTATTGGTGCAATCATTCTTTACTTTATTCTCAAGGTTTTAATCGCAACTTTGGGAGCAATTGTCAATCTATTTCGTATTTTCATTCTTTGCTTTATTCTTCAAATCACTGGGAAGTGAAGTAAATCTTGGTTATTACTTATTAGTAACCCAATTTCTTCTTGACTTTGACTTTGCCTGAAAAATCTATTTTTGGGTTAAACAAATTGGTTCCGTTACCGGAAATCTGATAATCTGTTCACTTTTCAAACTTTATCTTTAACGATCAAGTATGTCAACCGCTAACGAGAACAACCAGCTGAACCAATAAGGTGGAACTCCACCACATCACACACTTACGAGATCCACTTAGCAATCCCGCAAAAGTTCACCTGAAAGATCTTCTTCGCGCACTGATGGTTAGCATGGAGACGACCAAACCATGGAGCAGGATGTTTTAAAATAATTGATTGCAGAACACGTTAACAATACACAACATGCTTTTGTCAAAGGATTACCCTACGCAGTGCAAACTCCTCCACTAATTAATACAACAACTTTGGACAACCCGCATTCGGGGCTTGATAACTCTGGAAGTGGAGAAATTCCCAATGAATCTCGCGATTAAGAGTCAGATACACCAAATAATTCTAGTTTACAAAGTTTAGTGCTAACTTTGTAGAAACAGCTGAAGGAGCAGAATGAGTGTATAAAGCAAATACCTAGCGTACCTCCCGTGATAAAAGGTGTGAATATTGATAAGAATTCACAGCATCCCTGTAAGCCAAGTGCAACACCCTTGACAATTCACAAAAAGTTTAAAATGCCTGATATTCCAAAATATGATGGAACGACCGACCCTCGGGATCACGTAACCGCATTTACTACCAGCGTGAAAGGCAATGATTTAACCAAACAGGAGATCGAATCCGTTTTGGTTAAAAAATTGGTGAAACACTCACAAAAGGAGCGTTAACATGGTATTCTCTTTCACCTGAAAATTTCATTGATTCGTTTGCTGAGTTTGCAGATTCATTTATAAAGGTGCATTCAGGGTCTCAAAAATTTGAAAAAGGGATGGAAGACATCTTCAAGGTTAAACAAGGGAGTACAAAATTACTCTGGAAATTCGTAGATAGATTCTAAATAGAGAGAATGATGTCGCCACGAGTACCTGATAATTGGGCAACTATGGCATTCACAAGAAACTTAAATGAGAAAAGTTTAGAAGCCACGAGGAGGTTAAAAGAAAGTTTGCGAGAATTCCCTGCAACAACTTGGAACAATGGGTGCAATAGATACAACACGAAGCTGCGGATAGAATAAGATACGGTTGCACAACCAAGGGTTGAAGAAATGCTAGGTTCGAGACGCTCAAAATCAGAGAGAAGGTCCGGTAAAAACAGGTACGAGCCATACATGAGACCTGCGGGGCGAGACTCTCGATCTAAACAAGAGGATACACGGTTTGATTCAAGATCAAGACGAAAAGATCCAATTTCTTCATCCAGATTAAAAAAGGAACGGGATGCCCGAAGCAATGATTCCAGTACACAAGCAAGAATGGAGGATTATAGCTTTAACATTAGCACCTCCGAATTGGTGGCTGTTTTAAGAGGTATAGGAGATAAGGTGCGATGCCGAAGGAAATGAGATCATATCCAAATAAAATAAACCCAATTTGTTTTTGCGAGTTTCATAATGATCATGACCATAGAACAACAGATTGCATGCTTTTGCAAGGAGAGATCGAACGTTTATTGAAGCAAGGCTATCTTACCGACCTGTTCAGTGAGAAAGGGAGGCAATCGTACATGAAGAATAGAAAAGAGCCTCCAAAACCTCCATCAACAAAGAGAACAGTCAACGTCATATCTGGAGGAGACGAGGTCAATGAAGTAACATACACCGCCGCAAAAAAGACATCAAAAGTTACTGTCACTCACGAAAAGCGAGTCTGCCAAGTCTTGGATGACGACAGTATAACATTTGACGATGAAGACCCGGACGACTTGATGATCCCTCATAATGATGCACTGGTAATATCCCTACTTGTACATGATACTAATGTAAAACGAGTTTTGATTGATCAGGGTAGCTCAGTGAACATTATTTTAATGAGGGTGGTAAATGAAATGCAAGCTAATGATAAGGTTATACCAAAAGCACGGTCATTGTCTGGGTTTGATAATTAAAGCGTTGTTATGAAAGGGGAAATAATACTTGCCACATTTGCAGAAGGGGTCATCAAAGATACAAAGTTCCAGGTAATAGACGCGGACATGTCCTATAATATAATCTTGGGAAGACCATGGATTCATGATATGGATGTTGTCCCTTCCACGTTGCGTCAAGTTATAAAATTCCCTTCAACAGTGGGGAATTCGACAAATCCGCGGAGATCAACAAGCTTCATGAAGTATTAACTCGGTGGTGACTGCAAATACAATAGCCAACGTTGCAGATGCGAAATAGCAATTACAGAATTAAGTTAGGGACACTGATGTTCATACCTCAACTGAAAGCACACAAGGGTAGACTGATGTTGACTCAAGACCTGATGTGATTCAAGAGCCAGAAGAAAATGACCACAGAGGAGCTCGAAGCTATAATACTATTTGTCCATTGGCTAGACAGAAAAGTTTACATTGGAGAAAATTTGAGCCCAGAGATAAAAGGTAAGTTAATTGAATTTTTACGAACTAACGCATATTGCTTTTCTTGGTCGCATTCAGATATGACAGGTATACCACCGGAGGTAATGACTTATAAGTTAAATAAGGATCCATTACACCATATGTCAAACAAAAGAAAAGGAAGTAAGGGTCCTTCAAAAATTAAGTAATCCAGGATGAGGTACAAAAGCTTTTGAAAACTAGTTCAATACGAGAGGTAAAGTACTGTGACTAGTTAGCTAATACCGTAGTGGTTCCAAAAAAGAATGAAAAATGGCGAGTTTGTGTAGATTATACTGATTTAAATAAGACTTGTCCTAAAGATTCATTTTCTTTATCGCATATAGATCAATTGATTGATTCTACTACAAGTAATGAGCTTTTAAGTTTCTTAGGTGCATATTCAGGTTATAACCAGATAAAAATGGACCCTCTAGATGAAAAAAAAACTTCGTTTATCACAAACAGGGGGACTTACTGTTACAAAGTCATGCCATTTGGCTTGAAAATGCTGGGGCCACGTATAAGAGATTGGTGACTAAAATGTTTCAAGAACACTTGGGAAAAAACATGGAAGTTTACATAGACGATATGTTGGTTAAGTCAGCACAGGCGGGGGATCATTTTCAACATTTGCCTGAGATATTTGAGCTTCTCTACAAGTACAACATGAAGTTAAATCCGAAAAATGCGCATTTGGTGTGGCTTCAGGTATATTTTTAGGTTTTCTTGTTTCTAACAGAGGTATTGAAGTAAATGCTGCACAGATCAAAGCTATTGAGAAAATACCAGATATACTCATACGCAAGAAAGAAGTGCAAAGATTAACATGTAGGATAGCAACTCTGGGAAGATTTATATCAAAGTCATTGGAAAAAAGTTTTAATTCTTTTCAGTATTAAAAAAAGCAAAATCAGTTCGAATGGACTGACGAGTGAGAATAAGCTTTGAAGGACCTAAAGACGTATCTATCGAATCCACCTCGGTTATCCAAACCAAAAAACGAAGAGAGATTGCTCATTTACCTCGATGTGTCAGAAGTAGCGGTAAGTGAGGTATTGGTACGGGAGGATAAAGGTAAACAATCTCTAATTTATTATGTTAGTAAATATTTACTAGATGCCGAGACACGGTATACTCACCTTGAAAAACTTGCTTTAGCTTTAGTCATGGCATCAAGAAAGTTGCGATCTTACTTTCAGTGCCATCCTATTTCTGTTGTAACTACTTTCCCACTAAGGAACATACCCCATAAACAAGAATTATCAGGTAGATTAGCTAAATGGGCAATAGAACTCAGTGAGTATGATATGATATACCGGCCTAGAACTGCAATAAAAATCACAGGTGTTAGGAGATTTTGTAGCGGATTTTATCTCGAATCTAGTTCCTGAAGTAGAAAAGAACTACGAGTATTCACTGGAGCTAATCCGGGGACTTGGACCCTATTTACTGACGGTTCCTCAAATGTTAAAGGAGCAGGTTTGGGTATTGTTTTAATTCCACCCTCGGGTGAAATCATAAGACAAGTAATAAAATGTTATCCAATCACTAACAATGAGGCAGAGTCTGAATATGTGATTGTAGGCCTAGAACTGGCACATGAACTTGGTATCAAGCAAATTGTGATCAAAAGTGACTTGCAACTAGTAGTTAATTAAATGTAGGGGACTTACATGGCGAACAAGACATGAATGCAACAATACCTCTAAAAGGTACGAGAATTGCTTAGACAATTTCTGACATGGAAAGTCGTGCAAATGCCCAGGGAGGAAAATGCAGAAGCAGACGCATTGGCAAATCTCGCGTCTGTCGCAGATGTAACAAATGCGGAAAATGTTGTTGTGGTACATTTGTTTCATTCGGCACTCGATCAAACCAAGAATGAGGTAAATTTTAATAATTTAACTTTAGATTGGAGAAATAAATTTGTGATCTTTTTGCAGTATGGTATCTTGCCCGAAGATAAGAAGAAATCCCAATTGTTACGACTAAAAGCTGCATGGTACTGCTTAATTCGTGGAAATCTATATCGTAAAATATTTGATGGACCTTTAGCACAGTGCCTCGGACCATTACAAACAGAATATGTAATGAGAGAAGTACATGAGGGGCATTATGGCAATCACGTTGGGGGAGAATCCTTGGTAAAAACATTAATAAGGGCAGGATATTATTGGCCAAAAATGGAAGAAGAAGTAGAAAACTTCGTAGCCAGGTGCGATAAATGTCAATGATATGTCAATAACATGCATCGACCATCAGAATTATTGTATTAAGTTATTTCACCTTGGCCCTTCATGAAATGGGGCATGGATATCGCAGGGCCTTTGCCTCATGCTAAAGGAAAGGTACGGTTTCTGTTAGTTTTAATGGATTATTTCTCAAAATAGGTAGAAGCATGTGCCTTTAAACAGGTACGAGAAAAAGAAGTTATGGATTTCATTTGGCAAAATATTATATGGCGATTTGGAGTTCCAATGGAGATTGTATGCGACAATGGCCCATAATTCATAGGCACAAAAGTCACTGAATTTTTTCAAAGATGGAAGATTAAACGAACTACTTCCGTACTTTATCACCCAGCGGTCAATGGACAAGTTGAGTCGACAAATAAGGTTATCGTTAATAACTTTAAAAAGCGATTGGAGCAATCAAAAGGCGAATGGCTATGAGTATTACCAGGGGTGCTATGGCCTTACCGAACAACGACAAAAACTAGTATGGGTGAGACTCCATTTTCACTTATTTATGGAACAGAAGCTTTGATTTTGGTGGAGATAGACGAACCAAGCACGAGGTACACACATGCCAGTGAAGCAACAACTGAGGAACAATTGCGGGAAAACTTGGATTTGATAGAAGAAAGGATCAAAGCAGCATCAATTCTAATAAAGGATCAAAGCAGATGATTGAACGGCATTATAACAGGAAAGACAATTTGAGGTACTTTAAGATTGGGGACTTCATCCTCAAAAAGGTATTCCGGTCAACAAAAGCGGCAAATGCATGAAAATTGAGTCCAAATTGGGAAGGTCCGTATAGGGTTAGAGGCATTGCTGGAAAAAGGAGTATACGAGTTGGAAACCATGGATGACAAGGTGTTACCGTCAAACTAGAATGCAGTCCATCTGAAGAAGTATTACTTCTAAATGAGGTTTATATCCATGGTCATGTATCACACAAGTTTGATTTTATTTCGTTCATTTGAATTTTACTAACCATTTTAGATGATAGGCAAAAAGCTGGTTCGTACCAAATGATGATATTAGACCCGAAAGACACGCAAAATACTGAAATATTCCCGGTTTAGGTTATAACTTTTCTGATGAAAAAAGAGTTATGTGATCATCATCTAAAAAATTATCTCCAAGTCCCGTTTTATTTTTCCTTTTCAGGAAAAGGACCAAAAGAAAGGATTTGATCCAGTGTTCGAGATTTCATACTTCAATGCTCCAACACTGGGGGGATTATGCATATAGAAGATTACACGGGGAAGAAAGATGTATACCAATGGCATAGTTCAGCCTGAATTAAAACCTTGAAGAAACTCTTGAGAAGTTTTCAATGGAGTTCAAACTCGCAAAAAAGGTGCAAGATATTCCCATGAGCTTCTAGGTTAAGGTCATAAATTTAGTCGCGAGAAGATAGACCCGAATTTGTAAACCTGATACAAAAAGCAGTTATGAAAATGTAAATGATGTACAAGATTATTCATTTGAGAGTTCAAAAAATAAAACTTCCTCAATTTTTTTGGATATCTACTTCATGTTTCATATCTTTGCACCAATATGAATATGACACTGTCATCTTTGAAAGTGTCGTTAATGTAAAATGGCCCTCTTTTATAAAAATCCATGCATATTGAAGTCACGGCATATTAAAGCATTTTAAGTGAGAGAATAAGCTCAAAAATTAAAAGAGCAGAAAGCATAATATGCGGCAAAAGAAATAAAGATATTTATATCATTACCCCAAAGAACAGGGACAACAAAACCTTCTAAAAATTGTCCAAAAAGAAAAAAACACAAGGAATTCCAACCAAAAACCAACAAATACTCTTAGCAAAAAGTCGGGAAAAGGGAAGAGCTAAGGAGTATCATCAACGGGAGAAGAAGGATCGACTTGAGGAGAAGAGGGTTGAACATCGGCTTCACCAAGATCAAGTCCATCTCCATTACCCTTAGAACCTTCGTCTTCAGGTGTGAAAAAGTTTTGACGCTGCTTAGTTTGTTCAATTGTTTCTCTAGCCTTAGCAATCTCAGTGTTAAGGTCAAAACCTTCCTGGCTGGCTTCAGTTAAAGTCTCGAGGCAAGTGTTCAAAAAATCCCAGCTAATATCCAGTGATGACTTATTTTTAAGGGCTTCATAATCCTTCTTCCACTGCTTGATACCAGCTTTCAATTATTCTTTTTCTGCCTCCGAGGCTTCATAAGGTGTCTTCAAAGGAGCGAGATAACTTTCAAGGAACTGAACTTTATTTGTAGAAGCACGAAGATTTTCTTGAGCTTGGGTAAGCATCTGAATCAGATCACCCACGTAAACCTCTTTTTGATTAAGGAGATCTTTAAAAATCCTTATCTCTTCAGTAGCCTTGGAATGTTGTTCAGCAAAAGAGGATTCCAATTTATCCTTGTCTTTCTCAACTTGACTGGAAGAAGCTTTTAAAATCGCTAACTCAGCGGAGACCATCTTCAATTATTGTTCCAAAGCTCTTTTTTCCTCTGAAAGAACGTCCTTTTCCAACTGAAGACCTTCAAATTTTTCTCTCCAGTTATCAGCCTCAGTGCACAACTCAATTAGTTGCTGATCAGTCCAAGAGATCCTTTTCATAAGCTCAATCCCTATCAAATTAATCTACAAAAAGGCAAAAGAAGAGGAGTTACGAATGAGGAAAAGGAAAGAAAGAAATATAAGTAAAGTTATACCTTGAGAGAAGAATGAACGATCTCATTCATTAAAGTCAAAGAACTGTGACCCTCCAACTTTTTATTTTCCACAGGTCCTAACAATAACTTCAGCCACACATCAACTTGTCCAGATTTTCTCAATAAATTCCCACCTTCGGGGACTTCAATTACAACTTTTTCATATCCTGCCTGCTGCTAGAAGGCTCTGCTTCTACATGACGAGCAGCAGCGGGAGAAATCATTGGGGCAACGCTAGGTAAAGACACATGAGGGTTAACAGTGGGTAAAACTGGAAGGGAAGCAAGTGTCGGCTCTTCAAAAACTGGCCCGAGACCTTCTTCACCCTCAAAGCCATGGATGAATAATCTTTCAATACGACTAGAGGGGGGATTGATTAAATTACCAGTGTCTTTATTAGATATTTCTAAAGGAACACTCTCTGGCTCATCAGTGAGTCTAAATAGAATTGAACTTGATGGGGGATAATAGGAGACAACGGTTTCATCATCTAAAACCACGCGTCTTTTGACACGCGGTTTTCTCACCAATGAACCTTCTTTCAGCATCCTCTTCATCATCAGACCCACGGGCTTCAATAGTTTTTCTCTTGGAAGAAGAGACACTCAAAATCCTTTCTTGTGCAGAACTCACAGAAAGCCAGATTTAGGGAACATATGCGGGACTGATGCCACGAATGGAAAACCCTAATAGGAAAGGGACGGTGAAGAAGTTATACATGAACAAGTAAATAAGGAAAGGAACCACAAGAATAAAAAGTATCGTGAGTCTTTGCTTTCCAACCAAATTTCTGTGAAAGAAAATTTCAAGATCTTTTGTCCATAGGAGGAACAGTCACCCAAGCACAAAAGTCAGGAATTTCTTCGAAGACTTCCATGGTTGCTGAAAGAGTTAATATACGATTATTTAAAGGAACTCAAGACATCAAAGGAAAAAAAAACTTACGTGCAAAGTTCTATTTTTCTGAAAAAGGCATGTATTCTTCACCCACTAATCTACTGGTGGGGGCAGCAACAAATTAGGCATACCAGCCGTGGTCACGATCATCCACGGGACTGACTAAAATCCTTTTACTTCTATCCACGAGAGAAAAGTCACCTTCACGAAATAGTTTTGCCGTCATGTTTGTTGAAACTGTCAAAGTTAATATAATTCTTTGATCTTTGAGCATCTTACAATTATGACTAAACGTTGGGATCTAAATAACAAGGTGTCATGGGAAAACTAATAATATAAAGCTTGGCTTATATTAATCTACTAATATAAAAGAAAAAAAATTATTGAGAGAATAAATTTTCTCCCTAAATAAGACTCTCTTAAGGACTATATTGTGAATGCTATTGTGTTGTTGTATGAGAATATAAAATCTTTAATTTATAGAAGTATGAAGTTTTTCCATCAAGAAAACGATCTGTCCAATATAGAAGAGCTTTATAATTTCCTTTCAAGAAATGTAAAATAAATTATGATTTGGTAAATATTTTACCCTTTCTTCAAGTAACAGGATAAACCAAATATAAAAGGAAAATAAGGACGAACCCTAACAATGAAAATGTTTAATGTGTATAATTTGCATGAATATTATGTTTGAATTAATATATAAGTTGTTTAATTAATTGCGTTGAAATCAAAACAATGGGGAAAAAAGGAAAAAGAAGGAAAACTGATATAGCACAAAAGTACGATGATTCTCGCAAGCCCTCCCGTCATAATAATAATAATAATTAAATGACGAAACTTTGTCGTCAAATTGCTCAAACTTTAATAAAGGACGATAACTATTATCAAAGTGTTATGAAATGAAATATAACTCAAAGCAACTATATGGAACAAGAAAAAACAAACTAAGAGATATATAGAGAAAGAGAGAAGGGATTCTTATTTCTTCTTCAATTATGTGTATTTTCCTATCTATTACAAGGCATTTATATAGACATGAAAAGTGAAGAAAATATGTCATTAAACATAGAAAATATGTCATTGAATATGTCATTAAGCATTTGAGATGAAGATCAAGGAGGAAGAGTAGACATCCACCATAATTTGATATTTCTTATAACACTCCCCCTTGGATGTCCATAGATAATGTGCCTCGTTAAAACCTTATTAGGAAAAAATTCTATTAAAAAAAATAGTGAAGGAAAAAGAGTACACATGTTTAGAAATACGCCTTTTGGTTGCCTCGTTAAAAACCTTACAAGGAAAACCTAGTAGGACAAAACCTTATAAGGGAATAAGAGTACACCGCGTATTAACTCCCCCTGATGAGAGCATCAATTCACATACTTGAGCCTTCGCATCCCAATCTTGTACACTAGTTTCTTGAAGGTTGACATCGGTAGAGATTTGGTGAACAAATCAGCCATATTATCACTTGAACAAATCTGTTGCACATTGATATTACCATTCTTTTGAAGATCATGTGTAAAAAATAACTTTGGTGAAATGTACTTTGTCCTATCTCCTTTTAGGAATCCTCCCTTCAATTGGGCTATGCATGTTGCATTGTCTTCATACAAAATTGTGGGTAGTTTATCACATTTCAAACCATATTTGTCTCGAATAAGATGTATTATAGACCTTAACCAAACACATTCTCGACTTACTTCATGAATAGCAGTCATCTCAGCATGATTAGAAAAAGCAGCCATGATTGATTACTTAATCGATCGCCAAGATATGGCAGTGCCTCTACATGTAAACACATAGCCTGTTTGAGATTGAGCCTTGTGCGGGTCAGATAAATATCCAGCATCGGCATAACCAACAACATCGGGACCGCAATCATTGCCATAAAATAAGCCCATATCGGTAGTCCCTTTTAGATACCGCAATATGTGTTTGATTCCATTCCAATGTCTCCTTGTAGGAGTAGAGCTATATCTTGCTAAGACATTAGCTGGAAAAGTTATGTCAGACCTTGTAGTGTTAGCAAGATACATTAGTGCACCAATTGCACTAAGATATGGTATTTCAGGACCAAGAAGCTCTTCATTCTTTTCTTGAGGTCGGAACGGGTCCTTATTCACATCAAGTGATCGAACAACCATCAGAGTACTTAATGGATGTGCTCCATCCATGTAAAATCATTTCAGTACTTTTTCTATGTAGGCAGATTGATGAACAAATATCCCATTTTCTAAATGTTCAATTTGCAAACAGAGATATAATTTTGTCTTTCCGAGATCTTTCATCTCGAATTCCTTCTTTAAATAATTAATTGCCTTTTGGAGTTCTGTAGGAGTTCCAATAAGGTTTATGTCATCAATATATACGGCAAGTACAACAAAATCCGATGTTGTTTTCTTTACAAAATCACATGGATAAATATCATCATTTATATAATCTTCCTTTAATAAATATTCATTAAGATGGTTATACCACATTCTTCCTGATTGCAGACCATACAAATATCTTTGCAATTTGATTGAAAATATTTCCCTGGACTTTGAATTATGTGCATCGGGCATTTTAAATCCCTCAGGAATTTTTATGTATATCTCATTATCAAGTGAGCCGTAAAGGTAGGCTGTAACCACATCCATTAAATGCATGTCAAGCTTTTCATGGACATCAAAACTAATGAGATAACGAAACGTTATAGTATCCATAACAGGAGAATACGTTTCTTTATAATCGACGCCAGGCCTTTGTGAAAATCCTTATGCAACAAGGCGTGCCTTATATCTTTGTACCTCATTTTCTTATTCCTTTTACGTACAAAGACCCATTTATAGCCAACAGGCTTAACACCATTAGGTGTTTGGACTACAGGCCCAAATACTTCACGTTTCGCAAGTGAATCCAACTCAGATTGGATTGCTTCTTGCCATTTTGGCCAATCATGTCTTTGTCGACATTCTCCAACAGATTGAGATTCAAGATCCTCATTATCTTGCATAATGCTAGATGCAACATTGTATATAAAGACATAATCCACCACTATATTCAATCGATTCAAATTTGTCTCAATATCGATTGAATTTATTGATAATTCCTTATTTTCTTGAGTCTCAGGCTCATCGATATCCTTATGAATCTCAGGATCTTTTGGCTCATGAGTTTCTTTATGAGACTCTTTCGTAGTGTCATATTGATTATTTATTTTCCTTTTTCTAGGATTTAGATCCTTAGAACCCAATGGCCTGCCACATTTTAGGCATGCTTTTGACTCATTAGCTATGACATTAGAAGATTGTCCAACATAGATATTAATACGGATTGGAATATTCTCTGCAGGGATATATGATTTCGTTATCCTTTTCAGATCCGTAAATTCATCTGGCTTTTAATTTGCTATTTTCTGCAAATGGATAATCTCTTGCACCTCTTTTTCACAAATAGAGACACGTGGATCAAGATGAGACAATGATGTATTTTTCCACAAAATTAATAAAGGAACGTGGATCAAGATGAGACAATGATGTATTTTCCACAAAATTTCACGTTTGGTTTCACCGATTTCTCCCCCTAATTTTGCGAAAAATGCCTCATCGAATCGACAATCTAGAAATCTAGTAGTGAACAAATCTCCCGTTAATTTTTTAAGGTAGCGAATAATGGAGGGCGATTCAAATCCAACATATATTCCTAACCTTCTTTGGGGACCCATCTTGGTGCGATATGGCGATGCTACATGCACATATACAATGCATTCAAAAATTCTTAGATGGGATATATTAGGTTCATGACCCAAAACTAATTGCAATGGGGAATATTCATGATAATTTATCGGTCTGAGACGAATTAGCATTGCTGCGTGCAAAATGGCATGACCACTAACTGAAGTAGGTAACTTAGTTTTCATGAGTAATGGTCTTGCTATGAATTGCAGACGTTTAATCAAAGACTCTGCAAGGCCATTTTGAGTGTGAACATGAGCTATAAAATGTTTCACTTTTATCCCAATTGATAAGCAATACTCTTTAAATGCTTGGGATGAAAACTCAGTGGCATTATCAAGTCTAATAGACTTAATTGGATTGTCGGGAAATTGTGTCCGTAATCGGATTATTTGTGCCATTAATTTTGCAAATGCCAGGTTGAGAGATGACAATAGGCATACATAAGACTATCTAGAAGATGCATCTATTAAAATCATAAAATATCTAAACGACCCACTAGGTGGGTGAATAGTTCCATAAATATCCCCTTGTATATGTTCCAAAAACGCAGGGGACTCAATCCCAACCTTTATTGGTAATGGTCTAATAATCAACTTGCCTTGATAACAAGAAGTGCAAGAAAATCCATTATCTAAAAGAATCTTTAAATTCTTTAATGGATGCCCATTTGAGTTCTCTATAATTCGTTTCATCATAATTGATCCGGGATGTCCCAATCGATCATGCAAAAGTACAAAAGTATTGGAATTAGTAACCTTTTGGTTTATGATAGAATGTGCCTCAATTGTACTAATTTTTCCAATACAGGCCACAAGATAAAGATGGAAACTTCTGAATAACCCTTTTCTGGCCAGAGACATTCTTGGTAACGATGAGATATTCGAGATTATTCTCATCTATTGTCTCAATATGAAATCCATTTCGGCGGATATCTTTAAAACTCAACAAGTTTCTCTTGGACTTGGAGGAGAAAATTACATTCTCTATGATAAGTATTGTTCCCTTAGGCAGAGTTATAGTAGCTCTTCCAGAGTCTTCAATTAATTTTGTACTACCATATATTCATTAACATCTATATGGTGAATATCTCTTTTAAAGAGAAAGTTATACCATTATGGTCATGGTCAAAATTAGATGCAAGATCTGTTTCTTGCATTATTATTCTCCTTTAATAATCACATTGCCAAAATATTTTGGCCTACAATAGGTACGTGACTAATGACCATTCATGCCATAATAATGATATTATTTTCTTATTTTATCTCAAACCCCCTTCTCGAGGTGAGTGTGGTATATTTACTACTATTAGCACGTTCATATTCTTGCAAGAATGAATATGTATTCATAATGATTATCACATTGTTTTCACATTCACTTCAGGAATGGAACATAATAATCCATGTCTGCTTTATAAAATCTCATGCCATATCAATGGAAAACATCACTTTCACAAAATGAAGGATTATTTTGAGAGCCATTATTGTTCTCATTACCATAATGATGATGATTATAATTTCGCCCATTACCACGTCCACATCCATTCATACCTCCACGGTAACATCATGTCTTATTTTAGACTTATGGGACGGGTTTCGGCTATTGGTGGCGATTGAATTTAATTTGCATATGCGAACTTTCATTAAATGAACTCAATCAAATAAAATGTATCAAGTAAATATAGAAAAATACATAATCAATTAAAATCTATGTGTCCTTGGTGATAATTATCCCGCTTTAAGATGAAGAGATATGCGATAAAATAGAAAGAAAAAATATGTGCTCTCTCAAAAGTCTTCACTTCGTGTTTCTTAATATTAACACATAGGAACATAATACTTGTTATAGGAAAAATATTTATCGTTGTTTACACCAAAAATCCTTACATGATTTGATGAACTTTCAAGAAAAACTTTTTCGTAAAGCAAGTTTGTTCATGTATGGAAACATAAATAGCAAAGTGTAAAGAAACTTGAAACGTAATTAGAAAAAGGCTAACCGTGATGGCCGAATATATGCTGGCATTGTACACCTTATACCGTCATCATTCTTACCATATTATTAACATTAAATGATGCTACCGACATTGACCGCATCATAACAACTCAGGCTAGAATTTTATGCTGATAACATATTATGAAATATAACTCAAAGTAACAAGGAAAAACAAGCTAAGAGATATATAGAGAAAGAGAGAAGAGATTCTTATTTCTTCTTCAATTATGTGTATTTTCTTATCTATTACAAAGCCTTTATATAGGCATGAAAAGTAAAGAAAATATGTCATTGAATATGTCATTAAGCATTTGAGATGAAGATCACGGAGGAAGAGTAGACATCACCATAATTTGATATTTCTTATAACACAAAGTATATTTTAAAATTCTAAGATTACATTAAAAGTATGATGATTCTCACAATATCTTTTTTAAATTTAAACATTAATATTAAAGAACGAAAAGTACTAAGTATATACTCTCCATTTCAATTTATATGAACCTATTTCCTTTTTAGTCCGTGCCTAAAAAAATGACCTCTTTCTTTATTTGGAAACAATTTACCTTTATGCAATGATTTATAACTACAAAAAATATATGTGCCTCATTTTATACCACACGTTCAAAAATCTTCTTTATTTTTTTAAACTCTGTGCCCAGTCAAATGAGTTCACATAAAATAAAACGGAGGGAGTATAATAATAAGATAAAGGTTTATGTACATTTCTATTGAAATTATCGTAACTAAGAAATAGCTGCATTGTTGCTATTTCATTAACCAATTCAAATCACTACGAATTATGATGTGGGGCCTCCACATTAGCGTAAATGCGTTGATGCTACTCTTCATACGAAACTTCTGAATTTTCTTTTTAGTTTCTTTTTTCAGCTAACATGAAATGGTGACAGTAGATAGAGTCCTCTTTCACAGTACTAGTAAAGATTCTTTTCCTATCGGTTGGTGAAAAATAGAAACTATAAATAATTATTTTTTGACGAATTGACAGAATTAATGTGGACAAGGAAGGTGCTTAGACTCATACTATTATTTTGTTCTTTATGATTTGATAAGACTTTAATTGCATAACCTCACATTTCGATTCAGTGAACAAAATGGATAAATTTCTTACACGGGAGGGGGAATTTTAGTGATTTTGACATTTATATATATGACGAGCAGATAACTACGAAGTTTTGGATTAGATTAGATAAACGTTACGTCGCGTAATTTGGGTCTAACTTACATATAATTAACGGTAAGAAGTTGTATTACATTATAAACTGCTTCTTGAATGTAACCAGGGGCGGATCTATGTAGAATGGTTGGGGTGCCACGCCACCCTAACGCCTCGGTTGAAACTTTGTATAACAACAACAACCCACTGAAATCTCACAAGTGGGGTCTAGGGAGGGTAGAGTATACGCAAACCTTACCCCTATCCGAAGGGGGTAAATAGACTGTTTCCGATAGACCCTCGGCTCAAGCAGATGAAAAAGACAATATATCAGTACCAATAATAAAAAGCATAGAAATAATAACAGCATCATACGTACCAGAAAATAAATGAAAAGCAATAACAGTAACACATAAAAAAGGTTCGGTACTATGGAAAGTGAAAGAAAAGTGTGGACACAATAATAACCACTAGCACTCTAGGACACAACCCTATCAGGCTAGCCTCTCACCCGGTGCGTAGTAAAAAGAGCTCCACCACCTTCTAACCTATAACCCTAATGCTAGACCTCCATACCTTCCTATCAAGGGCCATGTCCTCGAAAATCTGAAATCTCGCCATGTCCTGCCTGATCACCTCTCCCTAATACTTCTTGGGCCACCCTCTACTCCTTCCCATACTCGTCAAAGCCAACCACTCACAACTCCTTACTGGGGCGTTCGGACTTCTCCTCCGCACGTGCCCGAACCATCGGAGTCTAGCTTCCTGCATCTTGTCATCCATCGGGGCCGCACCCACCTTCTCCCGAATATCTTCATTCCTAATCTTATCCATCCTGGTATGCCCGCACATCCACCTCAACATCCTCATTTCTGCTACTTTCATCTTCTGGATATGAGAGTTCTTAACCGGCCAACACTCTACCCCATATAACATGGCTGATCTAACCACCGCTCTATAGAACTTACCTTTGAATTTCAGTGGCACCTTCTTGTCGCATAGGACTCCAAATGCTAACCTCCACTTCATCCAACCCACCCCTATACGGTGCACAACATCCTCGTCGATCTCCCCATCCCCCTAGATAAATGACTCAAGATAATTGAAACTGCTTCTCTTGGGGATGACCTGTGATTCAAACATCACGTCCACACCCACTTCTCTCGACTCGACGCTGAACTTGCACTCCAGGTATTATGTCTTAGTCCTGCTAAACTTGTGTAACGATCCGACCGGTCGTTTGGAGTATTATAACCCCGTTCCCCAATTTACTACTCAATTTTTGCCTTACAATTGATTTATGACTTATCGATTTAGTTGGTTCGGGTTCGGAAAGATTTCGGAGTGAAATGAGATACTTAGTCTCATAATTAAAAATTTAAGTTGGAAAAGTTGACCGGACATTGACTTATGTGTAAACGACCTCAGAATTTAATTCTGATGATTCCAATAGCTCCGTATGGTAATTTTGGACTTAGGAGCGTGTCCGACAAATTATTTGGAGGTTCGTAGTGGAATTAGGCTTGAAATGTTGAAAGTTGAATTTTTGGGAAGTTTGACCCAGAGGTTGACTTTTGATATCAAGGTCGGAATCCGGTTCTGGAAATTGGAATGGCCTCGTTATGTCATTTATGACTTGTGTGTAAAATTTGAAGTCATTCCAGATTGATTTGATGTATTTCGGCACAAGAAATAGAATTTTAAAGTTCAAAGTTCATTAGGCTTGAATTGAGGTGCGATTCATGGTTTTAGCGTTGTTTGATGTGATTCGAGGCTTCAACTAAGTTTGTATGATGTTTTAGGACTTGTTGGTATATTTGGTTGAGGTCCCGAGGATCTAGGGTGAGTTTCGGACCATTTCTAGGCCATTTTTAATTGTTGGTTTCTGCCTACAGAGGTGTGCATCGCGAATATTTGGTCGCGTTCGTGAAAAGCAAACATCAGTTTGGGGCCTTGTGAATCGCGATCGCGGAAGCTCTTTCGCGATCGCGTAATACAAAATCTCTGCTGCACTGACCCGACTTTAGAAACTTATATCTCGCAATCTATAAAGAATTTGGAGATGATCCAAAATGAAAGTTATAATCCTTGATGTCTAGTTTTCAGAAAGCTAAACCATTTGTCATTTGGAATTTTGTACAAAATATTATGACCATTATACTAGAGGATGTCTGGAAGAGTTGGGGAGTTTGTTCTTCGCGATCGCGATTGGTTTTCCGCGATCGCGAAGGGCAATTTTGGGGCTGGAAAATTTTGTGCTTCGCGATCGCGAAGCATTTTCCGCGATCGTGAAGAGTAAAAGTCTGGGCAGTGAGTTTAAGTTCTGAAAATGGGATTTCGTCCCATTTTCCATTTTTAACGGATTGGAGCTCGGGAAGAGGCGATATTTTGGAGTTTTTCAAGAGAAACAATGGGCTAAGTGTTCTTAACTCAATATTGGTTAAATTACCCGAATTCATGGTTGTTTTTAACATTTAATTGGTGAATTAAGTTGGAAAATTGTGAAAACTCGCTTGGTTTAATTTGGAGATTTGAGGGTCGAGTTGATGTCAGATTTGAGTAAAATTTATATGGTTGGACTCGAGGTTGAATGAGCGTTCATATTTTATATTTTTTGTCGGGTTCCGAGACGTGGGTCCTACGGGCGATTTTTGAGTGTATTTTTGGATTTTGTAGGAAAATATTAGTATTTTTATATGGAATTAATTCCTATAATTTTTGTGGGCTGAATCAAATTTATTGTGGCTAGATTCGAGCCATTCAAAAGTTGATATGCGCAGAATGGAATTTTTGGAGCATTATTTAGCTTGCTCGACTATGGATTCGGCTTGTTCGAGGTAAGTAACTCTTCTAATCTTGGAGCTGAGAGTATGAAACCCCGGATTATGTGTTATGTGATTGGTTTTGGAGGTGATGCACATGCTAGGTGACGGGTGTGTGGGCGTGCACCGTAGGAATTGTGACTTGGTCAAATCCCATGAAACCGTGTAGTTGAATAATCTGTTAATATTCGTACATTCTTTATGTGTTAAAGAAATTGAGCTGAGAACCATATTAAAAAGATTATGCTGAGGCTATGTGCTAGTATTATTTAGACCCACAGAAGTCATATTGCTGTTGAATTATTTGGTTAAAATGAAATTTCAGACTCAGTCATGCTCATTCATTTTATATCATCTCTCAGTCTCTGTTGCTATTTATTGATTCATCATATCATCATTTTGGGCTAGTTTCATGACATTGTGAGTCCGAGAGACTGGAGAGATTGATGAATGAGTGAGGCCGAGGGCATGATTGTGTGGATAATTATGGGATCGGGCTGCACGCCGCAACAGACCATATTGACTTTATATACTTTATTATTATGTGGATCGGTGCTGCTCGCCTGCAGCAGGCCTTATAGGCTTTATTATAGCATGTGAGTTATCCGTGCGGATACAAATATTGATATTATAGCACGTGAGTTGTCCGTGCAACACGTGAGTTGTCCGTGCAGATTATAGCACTTGGGCTGAAGGAGCCCCTTCGGAGTCTGTACACACTCCTAGTGAGCGCAGGTACCTAATGAGTGAGTGCCGAGTGCAAGTGCCGAACGATTGTGAGGACTGAGTGTCTATGAGGACTGAGTGACTGGGAGGACTGAGTGATTAGGGGGATTGAGTGAAATGATACTATGAGAGTATGCATATGATTTTGTCACTGAGTTGCATCACATTGTCATGCACATTTGACATACATGCATAAAGATGTATTTTCCTCATGCTATATAGTATCACATAATTCATAATTTCTCACACATGTTGACAGATACGCATAGTGATGCATTTGTTTTACACGGGTTATCTAGACAGAAAATGAAACATCTTATTTATTATGGAAAGGATTTTGGAAAAATTATTGTTTGTAAACTTATTCATATTTTTGGCAATTTCGGTAAAAGATTTGGGTTTTCACTGATATACTTGAAAGAAAGAACTATTTTTAGAAATCATGATTTAGCTGAGCATTTTATCTCTGAGTTACTTCTTGTATTATTTGCTTTACGTTGTTATGGATTATTGTAGACTATTGGGTTTGGACCCGACCTTGGTAAAAGCTCGTCACTACTTTCAACCTAAGGTTAGGTTTGTTACTTATTGAGTACATGGGGTCGGTTGTACTCATACTACACTTCTGCACCTTGCGTGTAGATGTTGGCTGCTGATGTTGCTGTGTTCGTTGGGAGCTGGATCTGAAGATGTACCTGCATTCCGGTTGTAGCTGCCTCTTGTTCATGCTAGCCTTAGATTTATAGGAATCTGTTCATGTACATTTCGAACAAATGATGTATTATTTCATACCAGTTTTGTAAATTCTATTCTTAGAAGCTCATGATTTGTACTACCAGTTCTTGTGGAATGTATAAGGTTAAGATAATTATTTACTTAAATTGCTTTATTAATTGTTATTGGAATTAGTTAGTGGTTATGTGGCTTACCTAGAGGGTGGGTTAGGTGCCATCACGGCTAGTCGGATTTTGGGTCGTGACAAGGTGATATCAGAGCTCTAGGTTCATAGGTTCTACAAGTCATGAGCAAGTGTCTAGTAGAGTCTTGCGGATCGGTATGATGACATCCATACTTATCTTCGAGAGGCTACAGGGCATTTAGGATAAATTCCCATCTTTCTTTCCTTATCGTGCGGAATTGATTCAGCTTGAAATATAACTCTTTGAATTCCTTTCACGCATTCATGTGCACATGTGAGCGCTCGGTATCAGTTGTGTATCGCCGGCTTGTGATTTCAGGGATGATGTGCGAGATGTGTATTCTGTGTTTTGGAGATAGGCCAGTCTGGAGGACTTGAGGCCAGGTTTGGACCGTAGCTTAGGCTCGGTAGCTTCGGTGGTAACTTGTACATTTGGACTCATATGTCTGGTAATATCCCTATGAGTGGAGAATTTATGGCTCGATGAGCGGTCAAATGGCTATATGATGAGGATGATGCGATTGTGGGATGTGTTAAGATGGATTGAATATGTCGAGAAGTGTTTCCTTGGAATGTAAAGAGGGCCATTTGGTGCTTGATTTTCACTTGATGTGACGTATAATCTCGAATTGTGAGTGTGTCGAAGGATCTGCCATGCAGTTTAATTATGGAGAGAATTAAATTTTTATGTTTTGTTAATGAGTTTGGACTCACGAAGATTAAGTGATTGCGTAGTAATTGTGGATGCGAAAGGGTATAACAAGATGCCAATTTGAGGCTAAGTAGGTGTGTTTCTTATAATGTTGATTGAAGAGTTTTTTTTTCTACCAGCGGGTTATATGTGTTGAGATGTGAATTTGAATCTAGTTGAGAAAGTTGACTTGACTGTCAAGGGAATGAATGCGAGATTAGCGGATGATTGAGGTATTTTATGGTTGGTGTTGCATGGGCCTGAGAAGAATTTTCATTGAACTGACTGCGGTATTAAGGCAGTAATAGAGTATGGGTATTGTGAGTTATCGAGTGTTTTAATCTATGGATTTGAGCCAAGTGGGGGAGCATGCTATTGACAATTCAATTCATGGTTATATGTTTAATTTTAGTTTTGGTCTGAGGCATACTTGTGGATTAGTTTTGACTTGCAGAGGTTGAGATCAAGGATGACCCAAGTACTGAAATTTCTGGATACGGTTCATATTGCACTTATGAATATATGAAAATCATGGAATGAGTGATTTGTTATTTGTGAAGGATGTAGTGCACACAGAGTATGAATTTGATTGGTGGTGTTAAGGCAGGGGTACTTCTTTGGGTGTTGTTGTGCTAATGGGGCATGTGTCTTTCGGCCCGTTTGGGCAGTGCAATTGATATTTGAGTTGAGCGGATGAATCTAGAGAAAGTTCTAATGGATTCAAGATTAATATGTAACAATTGAGAATTTTTAGCGGATTTATTTATGGCTAAAATCTGAGATTTAAGTTGGATGGTGTCGAGACTTGTGGCATTTTTATATATCATTATGGATTTTTATTTCGGTATCAGGAAGGTAAATGAAACGACCTTAGACTCAAATAGGATATTTTCAGAGTGGGTGTTTTGGTTGTGGTATTTATGGGGGTAATTATGATGTAGTGAGACTCTACAGATATTTTGGTGGCAATATTCTTGGGTTTTGGTGACCTACTTGGTTTGGTCGAGTTAGAAGAATTTAGTTCTAATAGGTTGGTTATGTGCAGATGGATTTTAAAGTGTTCTTGATGGTTTGAACCAGATATTTTCTACTGGTGTGGAAAATGTATTGCGTATTGTGATTTCCTCCTGGAAGGAAGCAAGAGGAAGGTTTCTAACTAACCAGGTATGTAATTTGCTGGTGACTCAGAGTTGATAATGGGATTCTTGTGCTTGTCAGATATTTCGATGAAGGTTATAACTGCTCGGTAATCCCTGAGAAGGGTGCGCATTTCAAAAGGTACATTGTGTTTTGACTTATGGATGTTCATTAGTATTACAGTACTCACATGATTGATAGACTGCTGATATTCAAATTATTGCTATGTGGCACAGAAGAATTATGAAAGTATTCCTCATGGGAATATTGTGAATGGAAGATGTGTTAGTCATTCTAGTGTTGTAGTTGGGATTAGTCATTCTAGTGCTGGAGTTGGGTGTTCTCAAAAGTATATTGTTTCGGGTTGCGGCCTATTTGAGGTGAGTATTTTATTTTAACTCAGTGGAGGCACTAGTCGCGTTAATTATTTGTGATAGCTACGCACTATAAGTGTGCATATATGTGAGGTTTGAGCCAATGTGCGGGCATTGGGGCAAGTATTCATACTCGAAAAAATGCTTAGGCTATAATATTCCTAGAGTTGACCGTTAAGCATAAATTCATAACATTTCTCGTATTCGTACCTTTATTAAGAACTATTTGGGCTACACTTGAGGTTACAAAGAGGCTAATTCCCTAAATAAATGGGGTAATTACTATTTCTGCGTTAAAATTGCCGATTTGAAGTGTGATAGCAGACTTTGCACATGCTTACACTATGTCGTGTTATTTATACCAGTCCAGGAGCATGAGAATCTTATTTCATTAGTATATACAAGTGTACTTGTTTAATTACTCCTATATGATATGTTGGGACTGGAGGCCTGTGACCATGCCAGGCGATTCATATTATTGGCACGTGAGTTGTCCGTGTCATGTGTGTGAATTTTATTTCTATGATAATTTATCTGATTCATTAATTTCCTTCCTCTACAATTGTGCACATGCGCCTACGGTTATCCTCTTCACGAAATTTAAGGAGTTAGTTGTAACATTACAGTTGTGGTGGTGCTTGTTGAACTTGCAATACAGTTCTCTTGAGACATCTCCCATATTTGGGTACACAGATTGCGCAGTTGTGGCTTGAGTTATATTGATGTGGCATGTCTATAGGATAGTTATGTTTAACAATATAAGGTCATTGGACCTAGCATGGGTACTATCAAGCTTGATTATGGTATATTCGGGAGGATAATATTGAAAGTCGGCTTATGAGAGGATTATGGTTCTGGTTGGGGTGACAGAGCTCTATGGCTAGTTGATCTGATGAGTGGTTATGAGTTTTTGATTGTTTCTTTCATCATTAGCAGTGTACGAAGGTTTCGGAATGAGGTTCTATTGAATGCGGGGTTTTATACTAGTACTTGGTTAGTTTTGAGTAGTTACTGTGATCAGAAATGGTGCTACGAGTATGCGAGTTGTGTAGTATGTTATGTGATTATATATGAGATTATGGTTATGGATGGATACAACTTGTTCAGGCTTATACAGTATGTAGATGTGAGATTCAGGTCTTGAAAAGAATTCTCGATGTTAGAAATTTGGCTCCAAAGTTTTTTGGGTTAAGGTTAAATTAAGGATTTTTAGTTGTATTGTGTTGTCAAGACTATGTGGAATAGGGTGACGTGGGATCACCCCGGGTACGTGCGTGGTAAGATGGAATAGTGATGTGGTGGCTTGGAAGCAACTCCTGACACGTTCGAGGATGAACGTATGTTTAAGTGGGGGAGAACGTAACGACCCGACTGGTCGTTTTGAGTATTATAACTCCGTTCCCTAATTTACTGCTCAATTTATGCCTTACAATTGATTTATGACTTATCAGGTTAGTTTTTTTGGGTCCGGAAAGATTTCAGAGTGAAATAAGATACTTAGTCTCATAATTAAAAACTTAAGTTGGAAAAGTTGACCGGATATTGACTTATGTGTAAACGACCTCGAAATTTAATTCTGATGATTCCAATAGCTCCGTATGGTGATTTTGGACTTAGGAGCTTGTCCGAAAAATTATTTGGAGGTTCGTAGTGAAATTAGGCTTGAAATGCCGAAAGTTGAATTTATGAAAAGTTTGACCGGGGGGTTGACTTTTTGATATTGAGGTCGGAATCCGATTCTGGAAATTGGAATAGCCTTGTTATATTATTTATGACTTGTGTGCAAAATTTGAAGTCATTCCGAATTGATTTGATGTATTTCGGCACAAGATATAGAATTTGAAAGTTCAAAGTTCATTAGGCTTGAATTGAGGTGCGATTCATGATTTTAGCGTTGTTTGATGTGATTCAAGGCTTCGACTAAGTTCGTATGATGTTTTAGGACTTGTTGGTATATTTGATGGAGGTCCCGAGGGGCTCGGGTGAGTTTTGGGGTGGTTTCAGACCATTTGTAAGCCATTTTTAATTGCTGGTTTTTGCCTACAGAGGTGTGCATCGCGATCGCGAACATTTGGTCGCCTTCGCGAAGAGCAAACAACAGTTTGGGGCCTTGTGAATCGCTATCGTGGAATCTCTTTCTCGATCGCGTAGAATAAAATCTCTGCTGCACTAACCCGACTTTGGAAGCTTATATCTCGCAATCTATAAGGAATTTGGAGATGATCCAAAAATGAAAGTTATAGCCCTTGATGTCTAGTTTTCAGAAAGCAAAACCATTTGTCATTTGGAGTTTTGTAAAAAAGGTTATGATTATTATACTTGAGGCTATCTGGAAGAGTTGGGGAGTTTGTTCTTCGCGATCGCGAAGGACAATTTTGGGGCTGGAAAATTTTGTGCTTCGCGATCGCGAAGCATTTTCCACGATCGTGAAGAGTAAAAGCCTAGGCAGTGAGTTTAGATTCTAAAAATGGGAAGAGGCGATTTTCGGGAGTTTTTTAAGGAAAACAACGGGGTAAGTGTTCTTAACTCAATATTGGTTAAATTACCTGAATCCATGGTTGTTTTTAATATTTAATTGGTGAATTAAGTTGAAAAATTGTGAAAACTCTCTCGGTTTAATTTGGAGATTTGAGGGTCGAGTTGATGTCGGATTTGAGTAAAATTTGTATGGTTGGACTCATGGTTGAATGTGCGTTCATATTTTGCAACTTTTGTCGAGTTCTGAGGCATGGGTCCCACGGACAATTTTTGAGTGTAATTTCGAATTTTGTGGGAAAATATTAGTATTTTGATATGGAATTAATACCTATAATTTTTGTGGGCTGAATCAAATTTATTGTGCCTAGATTCGAGCCGTTCAGAAGTTGATACGCGCATAATGAAATTTCTGGAGCATTGTTTAGCTTGCTCGATATTGGATTCGGCTTGTTCGAGGTAAGTAATTCTTCTAATCTTGGAGCTGAGGGTATGAAATCCCGAATTATGTGTTATGTGATTGGTTTTGGAGGTGACACACATGCTAGGTAACGGGCGTGTGGGCGTGCACCATAAGAATTGTGACTTGGTCAAATTCCATGAAACTGGGTAGTTGAATAATCTGTTGATATCCGTACATTCTTTATGTGTTAAAGAAATTGAGCTAAGAATCATATTAAAAAAATCATGTTGAGGCTATGTGCCAGTATTATTGAGACCCACAAAGGTCATATTGCTGTTGAATTATTTGTTTAAAATAAAATTTCATACTCAGTAATGTTCATTCATTTCATATCATTTCCCAATCTCTATTGCTATTTATTGATTCATCATATCATTATTTTGGGCTAGTTTCATGACATTGTGAGCCCGAGAGACTGGAGAGATTGATGACTGAGTGAGGATAATTATGGGATCAGGCTGTACGCCGCAGCATGCCATATTGGCTTTATATACTTTTTTATTATGTGGATTGGGGCTGCCCACCTGCAGCAGGCTTTATAGGCTTTATTATAGCACGTGAGTTGTTCGTACAGATATGGATATTGATACTATAGCACGTGAGTTATCCGTGCAACACGTGAGTTGTTCGTGCGGATTATAGCGCTTGGGTTGAAGGAGCCCCTCTTGAGTCTGTACACACCCCTAGTGAGCGCAGGTACCTACTGGGTGCGAGTGCCGAGTGATTGTGAGGACTGAGTGACTGGGAGGACTGAGTGATTGGGAGGACTGAGTGAAATGATACTCTGAGAGTATGCATATGATTTTATCACTGAGTTGCATCACATTGACATGCACATTTGACATACATGCATAGAGATGTATTTTCCTCATACTGTACAATATCATATCATTCATTATTTCTCACACATGTTGACAAATGGGCATAGTGATGCATTTATTTTACACGGGTTATCTGGAAAGAAAATTAAACATCTCATTTATTATTGAAAGGATTTTGGAAAAATTATTGTTTTCAAACTTATTCATATTTTTGGCAACTTCGATAAACGATTTGGGTTTTCACTGATGTACTTGAAAGGAAGAACTATTTTTAGAAATCATGATTTAGCTGAGTATTTTATCTCTGAGTTACTTCTTGTATTATTTGCTTTACGTTATTATGGACTGTTGTGGACTATTGGTTTTGGACCCGACCTTGGTAAAAGCTTGTCACTACTTTCAACCTAAGGTTAGGTTTATTACTTATTGAGTACATGGGGTCGGTTGTACTCATACTACACTTCTGCACCTTACGTGTAGATGTTGGCTGCTGATGTTGCTGTGTTCGTTGGGAGCTGGATTTGAAGATGTACTTGCGTTCCGGTTGTAGCTGCCTCTTGTTCATGGTAGCCTCAGATTTATAACAATCTGTTTATGTACATTTCGAACAGATGATGTATTATTTCATACCGGTTTTGTAAATTCTATTCTTAGAAGTTCATGATTTGTACTACCAGTTTTTAGGGAATGTATAAGGTTAAGATAATTATTTACTTAAATTACTTTATTAATTGTTATTAGAATTGGTTAGTGGTTAAGTGGCTTACCTAGTGGGTGAGTTAGGTGCCATCACGGCTAATCGGATTTTGGGTCGTGACAACTTGAAACCCTTAGACTCAAGGGCCTGTCTCCAAACCTCTAGCCTCTCGTTAACGCCGCCTCGCGTCTCATTAATCAGGACTATGTCATCAGCGAATAACATATATCATGGTACCTCCCCTTGAATATGGTACGTCAATGCATCCATCACCAGGGCAAATAAAAATGGCCTGAGCGCAGATCCTTGGTGCAACCCTATAACAACCGAAAAATGCTCCGAGTCGCCTCCCACAGTCCTAACCCGAGTATTAGCTCTATCATACATGTCCTTAATTACCCTAATATAAGCAACTGGCACGCCTTTCGCCTCTAGGCATCTCCATAGAACCTCTCTAGGTACCTTGTCTCTAAAGAATTTAACTCTCTCATTGTTGCTGTAATAACCCAACATTTTGAGTGCAAACATTTAAGTTAATTCTTTAATTATAATGTTTTTCCTAAATTTATATAGAGATAATTACAGAATTATTTATTTTACATGGGGTGCACTGATGCATATTTATATTTGTATCAAGGTATATGAGGTATGAGATAGATAATTAATATTTAATTAGAGGGATACATTTATACTACATTTGATAGAAGGGTAATTAATTTTGAAAGACATTTAATATTAAAAAAAAGGGGCCAAGGCCCACATTACTTAGTCATCTCATGTAACCTAAAGAAAATTGGCATTTATAAGAAAAACAAAAAGCGGGACAAGTCACTTTTGTGTTATGTCTGAGGGGACTTAGGGAGGGGAAATAAGGGGTTTTAGGCCTCCATGGCTTTTTACAATGTTGAAATTAAGAAAATATCTTTTTTAGATCTCTTACATGTAAAAGATAAATCTCTTATGTGTAAAAGAAAATCTCCCATGTGTAAAAAAAAAGAGATGGAGTCATAAAACTAAAAAAAAGTTTGTAATGGGCCATAAAACCATTTTACCCGGAAATAAGTGCAAGGGATTTTGGTTCATTTGAAAAATAAAAACCAAATCATATTCGTATTAATTCTCCCCAAAATAAAACGGAAAACTATTCAGTAAATATGATACTTCAAGTTACAGAACTTTGGCAAACTCAAATGACGAGCAGAATCACACTTGACACTTATGTTTATTTTGAAAAATAATGTAGAGAAGAAGGGAAAGATTTCATAATTTTCAATTCGTATAAAATGAGACTAAGTCTCTAAACTTATAGTCAATAAAAGGGTGAGTTGGAGAGGTGCAATTCAAAATGTACCTTTTCTCATTCACACCTTAAAAAATCAACAATCCCTCATATGAATGGGATATGACTATATGATGAAAACATGAGTGAAAAACTTTGTGAGTCGCAAGTAGGGACTAAATATATTTGGATAAGTAGATAAGTAATTGAACTTTCCGTAATGAGTATAAATCGGACATACTCAGTCAATCGGTCAATCCGATATCTTTAAACTGTCGAGCTTTGGTGTATACCTAGACAATATAAGTCACGCAATTAATTTTTATCCATTTTTAGTTCTCATTGTTGTATTCGTTTCAGCCATGAACACCGTCTAGTTTCATAATGCATTGAGAATTAGCCTTATAATGTTCTCTTTGAAGCGACTAACACTTCACACTTACCTAGGTGATTTCTAAACGTGTAATCTCCTAGATACACTATTTAATAATCCATATCAAATTTAGAACCACTAAATAGCCTTAACGACTTATCCTTTTTATTCAACATTGTCTCATCACGAGAATTGACCGAAATTTTATTTGACAATGTTGAACCATCTATCATAACTTTATTTGATATCCTTGAACCTAGATCTTGGGATCTCTAATCTTGTAGCTAAAGTTACCTCCATGATAACTTATCCTCTAGTCTTATTCCCCTTGATGATCTCTCAGCCTCTTCTCTAGTTAGACCTTTAATAAGTGAATCCGATTATTTGACTTTACATAGTCAATTTTGATAATTGATTTTCTGGTTCTGGTGTTTTGGCACCTGCGGAAGGTAGGTGCGGACTCGCACATGCGGATTTAAGGGCGCGGGTGAGATTTTGGTCATGAGTTCCAATAATAGCAGGTGCGACGCGTAAGCCGCAGAAGCGGAGACGCATCTGCGAAAGGGTGATCGCAGAAGCAGAATAGAGAAGGACGCTGAGTTGGCCAAGTTTCCGCAGAAGCGGACGGATGAGCGCAGATGCGCATTTGCAGGTGCGGATGGATATGCGCAGGAGCGAGCCCGGGGAGTTTAATGAAACTCTGCAGGTGCGGAGTTTTAGCCGCAAAAGCAGTTGCACAGATGCGGCTATTTATGTCGCAAGTGCGGTCAAGCCTGGGCAGAAAAGAGAAATTCGAGGGTTTGATTTCATTCTTCGTTTGAGAGCTCGTAATTTGGTTCTTTTTCGAGGGATTTTTAGAGGAAGCTTTGGGGTAATGATTCATAACTCGTCTTTGATTGTATTTCATTAATCTATAGTTGTTTTCTCCATTTAATTTCGGATTTGAGTTGAAAAGTTGGAAAAATGGGGGAAAAGGTTTTCAATTGAATTTATGAGTTTTTATTGGGATTTAGACATCGGATTTGGTTAATTTTGGTACGAGTGAACTCGTGAATGAATGGGTGTTCATATTTGGTAACTTTTATTGGATTCTGGGACGTGGTCCCGGGTCGACATTTTAGGACGGATTTCGGAAATTTTGTTAATGTCTTGATTTCATTAATTAGATTAGTCTATTATAGTTGTATTTATGATATGTAATTATTTTTGGCTAGATTTGGGCCATTCAGAGTTGGATATACGTGGTCAAGGCATTTGTTATTGATTGATTGAGCTTGGTTCGATGTAAGTATCTTGCCTAACTTCGTGTGGGGGAACTACCCCTTAGAATTTGAGTCTTCTATGTTGATTGTAGTCCATGTACGCGAGGTGACGAGTGTGAATTCAGACTTATTTGTGAAAAGTTGGCCTTTTAGGGTTCTTAGGTCCTTATATTCACCGAGTATGAAGTTGTTCTTGATATGATTAAGTTCCTATTTACTAGTTTCACCTCTACATGCTTTAATTTGAATTAATTACTTCAGGATTCATTATTATTTGATTTAACTGAAGATTTTACCTCTTCTATTGCCATGCTATCTTTTCATATCTGCTTATCTTTATTTGGAATCATTTTTATCTCATCCTATAATTGTTCAGTCTTAATTGAGGTTATGATTATCTTTACGTTGCTTATCCTTAATTGAATTGTTGAATATCCTTCGTAATTTCTCAACCTTAAATGTAGTTTAGATATCCTATATCTTAGTCGACTTGTTTTATTTGGAATTATTTGACTCGTGTTAGCTTTCCTTTTGTTGAAATGTATATTGTGGGATCGTTGCTACATATTAGTTTTCCCTTGTTAAACTGATCTCTTTATGCCTAGAATTCTTTACTGTGGTTATTCCTTGCGAATTGGTTCTACCGTTTCTTGTGATTTAAAGTTCATGAGTTGATTTACTTGTCGTACTTTGTATTATTGCCATTGTTGTTGTTGTACTTGTTGTGGTGATGCACGAGGTTTCTGCTGTGCGGTTGTGGTTATTGTGATGCACGAGGTTTCTGCCGTGCGGTTGTTGTTATGGGGTTGCATGAGGTTTCTGCTGTGCTATTGTAACTATTGATATTTGCACATGCGGCGTGACAAGGTGGGATATATATATATGGGTTGCGCATGTGGCGAGACAAGGTGGGAACATTATTATGCACGTGTGGCGAAATAAGGCAGGCACTTACTTTATTATTGTACACGTGGCGAGACAAGGTGGGATGTGTCACGGATTGATTTGTGATGGCCTGGGGGAATTCTTGTTGTTGATATTTGTGCAGTGGTACACTTAATTGTGTGAACTTTATCTTGTGAAAGCTGTAAGAAAATATTCTACGTGTTGTCCGTTCTTTTTTTACCTTATGCTTATTTCCTGGTATGGACTATGTTAGGACACTTGCACAAGCATACACGTAGTTAAGCACTCTTATTGGATAAGAGGTGTTCTTGATATTGTTGAGCATAAATGCTCACCCTTGTTTACTTGCCTTGTATGTGATAATGGCTCTATTGGCACGTGAGTCGTCAGTGCGGTTATGAAGTGTAATGAGGGCACATGATGCCAAGTGTTAGGGTTCAGGTATTGAGACCCGTGAGTTGTAATTTGTCCGAGGTTCGGTACCTCGTGGAGTTTGATAACTAAAACTTGATGTAAAAGTGGTTGTAGTTGCTGAGTTATTACTTGTCCTTGCTATATTTGTGATTCCGGATGTAGGTTGTGTTCCATTTATTTTTCTGAGTTATTTTTATAGTATTCCGCTGATACTTGTTGTTTTCTTTCTTATTTCCATTACTGTATTGCGATCCATATTGTATGGTCTTTATGTAGATATCATATTTCTACTATTCATATACTTATACTTATTCAGTTTATTAGACCAATGGGTGTCTTGACTGTTCCTCGTCACTACTCTACCGAGGTTAGTCTTGATACTTACTGGGAACCGCTATGGTGCGCTCATTCTACACGAGTTCTGAAAGCTCTCCTCACAATCATCAGACCATCGGAACGGAACACCCTTCTGGGTTAATTTGGTCAAAGGTGCTGCAATAGACGAAAAACCCTCCACGAACCGACGATAATAACCTGCTAAACCTAGAAAACTCCTGATCCCGGTCGCTGAAGTAGGACGATGCCAATTCTGAACTGCCTCAATCTTTTTGGGATCAACCTTAATACCCTCGCCCGATACAATATGCACCAAAATGTTACAGACTCTAGTCAGAACTCACATTTGGAGAACTTAGCATATATTTCTTGTTCCCACAACATCTGAAGCACTACTCTCATATGCTGCTCATGCTCCTCCTTACTACGCGAGTAGATCAAAATATTATCAATGAAGACAATGATAAACGAATCAATATATGGCCTGAATACCCTGTTCATCAGATCCATAAATGCTGCCGGGGCGTTAGTTAAACCGAATGACATCACCAGAAATTCATAATGACCATATCTGGTCCGGAAAGCAGTCTTCGGAACATCTAAATCCCTAATCTTCAACTGATGGTACCCTGACCTCAAGTCGATGTTAGAGAACACTCTAGCACCTTGTAACTGGTCAAATAGATCATCAATACGCGGCAACAGGTACTTATTCTTAATAGTGACTTTGTTCAATTGGCAATAATAAATACACATCCGCATTGTTCCATCCTTCTTCTTCACCAATAATACCGGTGCACCCCAAGGCAATACGCTCGGTCTGACGAATCCTTTGGCTAGTAACTCCTTAAGCTGTTCTTTCAATTCTTTCGGAGCCATGCGATACGGTGGGATAGATATAGGCTGGGTATCTAGAGCTAAGTCAATACAAAAATCAATATCACGATCAGGTGTCATACCTGGAAGATCTGAAGGAAATACATCGAAGAACTCCTGAACTACATGCACTAAATCAATAGGCGGAGTCTCTGTAGTAGTATCCCGAACATAGGCTAGATAAGCCAAACAACCCTTCTCAACCATGTGTTGAGCCTTTATAAAAGAAATAACTCGATTAAATGAACTAACAGACGAACCCTTCTACTCCAGCTTAGGAAATACTGGAATAGCCAAGGTAACAGTCTTGGCATGACAATCTAGAATAACATGATATGGAGATAATTAGTCCATGCCCAGAATAATTTCAAAATCGGTCATCTCAAGTAATAGGAGATTTGCTCTAGTTTCATAACCACAGAATGTAATAATACAGGACTGGTAGATCTGGTTCACAATAACAGAATCACCCACAGGAGTGGACACATAAATAGGAGTACTCAAGGACTCACGAGAAACACCCAGGAATGGAGTAAATAGAGATGACACATATGAATACGTAGATCCTGGATCAAATAATACTGAGTCATCTTTGCCACAGACAGAAATAATACCTGTAATCACAGCATCTGAGGCCTCTGCATCTAGTCTAGCTGGAAAAGTATAGAACCGTGCTGGAGCGCCAACTGGCTGGCCTCCACCTGACTGACCTCCATCTCTAGGATGACCCCTACCCACCTGTCCTCCACCTCTTGGTAGTCTGGCAACTGGTGGAGCAACTGGTCCAGTAATCATAGGCTGCTGACCCTGTTACACTAGTTTACCCCGAAGCCTGGGGCAGAATCTTCGTATGTGACTGGGGTCCCCGCACTCATAACAATTCTTTGGTGCGATGTGCTTCTGACTAAGAGTCTGTCCCAGGGGAACTGAATACCCACTGGGAGGACCCTGAATATCTGGTGGGCGATAAGAACTCTCTGGTATAGCACTGAGATATGATCGCATTGGAGCACCTCGAGGAGGCGGTGGTGCTGGATATGGGGGCCTACCGGGCTGCCCTCTCTCGAACTGACCTCTGCCCCCAGACGGAGCACCTCTGAACTCTCCAGAATACTAGAATCGCTTATCTCTCATAACCTGCTCTCGGCTCCACTGACCTACACCCTCAATCCTGCGGGCTATCTATACGACTAGCTCATAAGAAGTTCCCATCTCAACCTCTCGAGCCATAGTGGCCTGAATGCCAATATGTAAACCCACAACAAACCTACGCACTCTCTCCGCCTCAGTAGGGAGTATCATAAGTGCATGGCGAGATAACTCAGAAAACCTCGCCTCATAATCGGTCACTGACATCTGACCCTACTGGAGCTGCTCAAACTAAAACCTCAACTCTCCCCTCTGGGAGGGTGGAATATACTTGTCCAGGAAGATACGGGTGAACCTGTCCCAAGTCATGGGAGGAGAATCTGCTGATCTTCCAAGAACATAAGACTGCCACCATCTACGGGCTCTGCCCTCTAGCTGAAAAGTAGCAAAGTCTACCCTATGAGACTCCAATATCCTCATATTGTACAGTCTATCCTTGCACCGAGCAATGAAATCCTGGGGATCCTCATCTCGCTCACCCCCAAAGACAGGAGGATGAAGTCTAGTCCACCTGTCCAATAGTTTATGCGGATCAGCAGCTGCAGCTAGCCTGGGCTCAGGTTTAGCTGCTGCTACTAGCTGGGCTCCACCCACGGGTAGTGCACCCTGGGTCTGATATACAACAGCTGCTTGCCCATGAGCCTGCGTGGTAGGGGTCTGTGCTCCCCCGCCCGCCTGAGATATGGCTGGGTCTTCCGAAAATAAACTGGCATGAGTTATATTGTCCATGAGCCACAACATACTGGAGCTGGCTCCTGGAATCCCGATGCAGATATGAAATCCACCGGAGCTAGCTCTGCCACAGGCACATCATCCTATTCCTCAACAATGGGGTTCTCTGCTGGACCCACTGGTGGCATAACTGGAAACAGTCCTAGGACGTCCTCGCCCTCTACCACGGGCTAGAGCCCTCCCACGACCTCTATCAACTGGGGGAGTAGCTCTTCTATGGTTTGGAACCTCATTAAAGCGCGTTCTCACCATCTGTGTGAGAATATGAGAAGGATATTTAGTATTACCTTAATTGCACGATAGAATATGAAGAAAGGTAGTTTCCTAACACCCTATAGTCTCTCGAAGATAAGTACATACGTCTCCGTACCGATCCACAAGACTCTATTAGGTGTGCTCATAACTTGTGAGACCTACGTGAGCCTAGTGCGCTAATACCATATTGTCACGACCCAATTTCAACTAAAGGTCGTGATGACACCCAACACTGTAGCTAGGCAAGCCTGCAAATAAATTAAACATATATCAATTATTTTCTGAAAAATTTTCTAAGAAATTTTATTATTTTACTAGCAATGTTCAAGAAATTAGAAAAGATACCGATTAACTTAAATCCAAGAAAAATAGTACAATTCTAAATTCTACCAATGTGTGTGCCAAGACCTGGTATCATAAGTGTATGAGCATCTATTAGATTTTATAAAACTACAAATACTGTCTCAAATGAAATAGACAGAATGTAAATATAAGAAGAGACACTGGTAGCTGCAGAACGGCTCAGAAAGGCAGCTCACCACTATGCCCCTGGATAACGTGGGTGTAAGACGATAGGTCCCCCACTAGTACTTTCCTCAGGTCCTTCAGAAAAAGTGCAGCAGGTGTAGTATGAGCACGTAAACAAAGTGTACCCAGTAAGTATCAAGCCTAATCTCGAAGTGGTAGAGACGAGATGGCCGACTTTGACACTCACTATGGGTCAATAATAATAATTGAAATAAAACTAGAATATCTAAATCAACATGATTCACAGAATATAACAATAATTTATTTAACCAGTAGAAGTAATTAAATTCCTTCAATTCCAATAAATTTTCAATTTATCAATTAATCTCATTTACAGGAATAACAATAATTCATTAGCAAGCAGAGATAATAATTCTTTAAATTCCGAAATAAATTAAAACTCTGTCCGTGGGGTCCACACCTCGAAATCTGGCAAAAGTTATGAAATCCGACAACCCATTTAATTACGAGTCCAACCATACCAGTTTCACTCAAATCCGACTCCGAAATCTCAAAAATTCATTTCTATGAGATTTCTAAAATTTTTCCCAAATTTCAATCTCAAAACACTAATTAAATGGTGAAAACAATGATATATTTGTGTATATAGACCAAATCCAAGTTAGAATCACTTAACCCAATATCTTTCCTTGAAAATATGACAAAAGTCGCCTCTGCTCAAGCTCAAGTTCGTCAAAAATGGCAAATGAGACGAAATTTCCTCCTTTATAGATCTGCCCAGGCAGCCTTCGGAACTGGGCCTCGATCGTGGCTTCGATCATGGCCCTAGAGCCTGGGCCTCGATCGTGGCCTCGATCATGGCATCGATGCTGGGCCTAAGTCATGGTCTCAATCATGGCATCGAGGCTGGGCCTCGGTCAGGGCCTCGATCATGGCATCGAGCCTAGGCCTTCGATCATGGCATCGAGCCTAGGCCTCCGATCATGGCCTCGATCATGGCATCGAGCCTGAGCCTTCGATCTTGGCCCTAGAGATGGGCTCGATATATGGGCTCGATCCTGAGCCTCGTCCCTGGCTTCGACCCTGGCCGTCATCCCTGGGCTCGATATCTGGGCTCGATCACAGCCCTGAATATCCACCAGAAGAGAAAAAAGGCAGCAGCTGCTTTTGTCGTCCAACTTTTGATCAGTTAACCATCCGAAACTCACCCAAGGCCCTCGGGACCTCAAACAAATATACCAACAAGTCCTAAAATATTATACAACTTATTTAAAACCTCAAATCACATAAAACGATGCTAAAACCATGAATTATGCTCCAATTCAAGCTTAATGAAACTTAAAATTTCCATCTTCTACATTCGATGTTGAAACCTATTAAATCAAGTCTGATTGACCTCAAATTTTGCACACAATTCTTAAATGACATAATGGGGCTATAATAATTTTCAGAACTGGATTCCGACTCCGATATCAAAAAGTCAACTCCCCGATCAAACTTCCAAACTTAAATTTTTATTTTTAGCCATTTCAAGCCTAGTTTAACTACGGACTTCCAAATAAAATTCCGAACACGCTCCTAAGTCCAAAATCACCATACAAAAATGTTAGAATCGTCAAAATTCTATTCCGAGATCATTTTCTTAATATGTTGACCGAAGTCAAACTTGGCCTTTTAAAGCCAACTTAAGGAACCAAGTGTTCCGATTTCAACCCAAACACCTTCAAATCCCAAACCAACTATCCCCGTAAGTCATAAATTATTAAATGCACATATGAGAAGTTTTATTTTAGGGAACAGGGTTTTAAAAGTTAAAATGACCGGTTGGGTCATTACATCCACAGTGACCTTCGTGTACTTCTGCAAGGATGTGCCATGTTTGGTTTGGGCCTAAGCCTTTTGCCAAAGGGCCGCCATACACCCTCTTGTACAGGTTGTTATGAATGATGTTGTATCTGCCTGCTTGCATTCACAGTTTCTTGGCCTCTTTTTTATCATCTTGGAGTACGCCATCTTACAAATATGTAACAATTCGGTTGCGTCAGTCCCAAGTCAGGTTTATGGTTCTTACCTCGCTTTGATCTATCGATGAGTTGAGGAGCTGGACCACATTTCTTTCTCTGGTTGTAATGTTTTTGGTGGCTGGGGCTAATTTGGCGAGGCTGTCCACCTCAGTATTCTATGCTCGGGGGATCTAGTCTAGTTGACATTCGTCGAACTCGGGTAGCAGCTTGCAGATTTTTGTTTGGTACTTTTGTAACCTTTGATCCTTGATTTGGAAAGTCCCAGTGACTTGGTTGACCACGAGTTGAGAATAGCAATGTAGTTTTAGCCGCTTCGCCCCGTATTTGAGTGCTAGTCTTAGTCCTGCAATTACGGCCTCATACTCGGCCTCGTTGTTAGTCATGTACGAGCATCTTATGAACTGGCGAATCACTTTGCCTGTTGGAACTTCGAGTACGAGTCCCAGCCAAGACCCTAACGCGTTAGACGCACCATCAGTGTATAGGACCCAAAGGTCTTGTAATTTGGGAGAAGCGTGGATGGTTCTTTTTCGACTTCGGGCATTATTTTTGCACTGAAGTGAGCGACAAATTCTGCGAGGACTCTTGACTTTAACACCGTTCGCGGCCGATATGTAATATCGTGCTCTCTTAGTTCGATGGCCCATTTGGCCAACCTTCCCGATAGCTCGGGTTTATGCAAAATGCTTCTTAAGTGGAAAGTCGTGACGACCGAGATGGGGTGGCATTGGAAATATGGTCTACGATTTCATGAAGCTACGACCAAGGCCAGAGCTAGTTTTTTGAGATGGGGGTATCTTGTCTCGGTGTCGAATAGTGTTTTGCTAATGTAATAGATTGGGGATTGCATACCTTTTTTTCTCAAACCAGGACCGTGCTCACAGCTACTTTGGACATGGCGAGATAGACGAAGATGGGCTATCTCGGTTCTGGTTTTGAAAGCAACGATGGTGATGACAAGTACACCTTTAACTTCTTCAGGTCTTGGACGCACTTAAGGGTCCATTGGAGGCCGTTATCCTTTTGAGTATCCCGAAAAAATTATGGCACCTATCAGAGGATCGTGAAATAAACCTCGAAAAGGCGGCGATACGGCCAGTCAACCTCTGGACCTATTTTTTGGTGGTCAAGTGCTCTGGTATCCCTTCTATGGCCTTGATCTAATCGGGATTGAACTCGATACCTCGCTGCGACACTAGGAAACCCAAGAATTTTCTTGAGGCCACGCCGAATGCATATTTTTTGGGGTTCAGTTTCATGCCGTTTTGCCTGAGTATACAGAAGGCTTCTCTCAAGTGGTCAATGTGATCTTTTTTCATTTTGGATTTTACCAGCATGTCCTCTATGTAGACTTCCATCATTTTACCGAGTTGGTCTTTGAACATCTTCGTCACGAACCTTTGATAAGTTGCCCCCGCATTTTTAAGTCCGAAGGGCATGACCCTGTAGTAGTACGTCCCCTGGTAGGTGATGAAAGTGGTTTTATCCTAATCCTCTTCTTCCATGAGGATCTGATTATAGCCCGAGTAGGCATCCAAGAAGCTTAGTAGCTTGTGCCCGGCTGTTGCGTCGATGAGTTGGTCGATATGGGGTGATGGAAATGAATCCTTGGGGCAAAATTTGTTCAGGTCAGTGAAATCTACGCACATACGCCATTTGCCGTTCTTCTTTTTCACCATGACTATGTTGGCAACCCATTGGGGGTACTTCGACTCCCTGACATAGCCATTTTCCAACAATATTTCCACTTCTTCGCATACCGCGTCATTAATTGCGGAGTTGAACTTATGCCTAACCTGCCTCACCGGGGGTAGAGTGGATCGACGTTCAATTTATGCGTGGCGATCTCCTTTGGGATACATGGCATATCTGCATGTCTAAAAGCAAACGAGTCCGCGTTCGCAGTTAAAAATTTATGAAACTTACCCGTTTTCTGAAGTTTGCAGCCGATGTAAGATTTCTTGCTGTGGTCGTTGATGTCTAACTGAACGGGGTCGAGGTCCTTTATGGTCGATCCTGCGGCCTCGACCATATCGGGGTCTCTGATGATGTCCTCGCTGTCATCGTACCTCGACCTCGACCCTGTTGATCGCTATGCCTATTTTTCTTTATCCTTTATTTGTTGGGTGGCCGTACAGTCTAAGTCGATGCGGTAGCATTCATGGGACGTGCGTTGCTCCCCTCGTATAATGAATATTCCCCTTGGAGTTGGGAATTTGATGACTTGGTACAAGCTGGAGGGGATGGTTCTCATGGTGTGTATCCATGGTCGCCCTATTATGGCGTTGTATACTGTGTCTTGGTCCATGATATGGAATGTGGTTTCCAGAGTGACGCCACCCGCTAGGACGGGGAGTGTGATCTCGCCGGATGTTTGCTCAACTGCATTGTTAAAACCTGTTAGTGTGATACAACGCGACACTATCTTATCCTCGAGTTTCATTTGTGCAAGTACTCGAGGATGGATAATGAACGCGCCGCTCCCACAGTCTACCATGATCTGTCTTATGTCGGTATCTAAAATTCATAAAGTGATAACAAGAGCATCATAGTGAGGGAATGCCAAACCGTGGGTATCTGACTTATCGATGTTGATAATTTCTTTGAGTTTATCATACCGTTCGTGGGTGATCGACCGTTTGAGCTTGTGGGTTGTGAACTTCACACTGTTGATGGAAGCGTCGTCCCCACCACCGATGATCATGTGGATGATGCGGGTCGGTGAGGGCAGTTTTGGCAGCCCTTGATATTGTTCACGTCCTTTGGCAAAGTTTGTCCTTCCTCGATCGCTCAAAAATTCTTTTAGGTGTCCCTGCCGTTGCATGTTTATGACCTCCTGTCATAGGGCGATGCAATCTTCGGTTTTGTGCCCTCGCTCTTGATGGAACTCGCCGAGGGCATCTGATGTTCTGGTATTTGGGTTTGATCTCTTCTTTTGTGGCCACTTCACCTTTGGTCTGAGCTTCTCCAAGGCGTAGACTATCTCTGTAGGTGACACATAAAAATTATGAGCGGATAATAAAGGGAGCATACCTCTCTCGTTTCGGTGATTCCCTGTTCTTTATCGGGGTAGGCCCTCTTCATGGAGGGATGAAGATGCAACGGTGGTTCTGACATATGGGAGATGTCATTCCCGGTTAGGTCGCGAGGCCGTGAGATCTCTTTTGTTATTATTTCTTTGATCTTTCCTGGATTCTGCTTGCACCGAGGTCTGTCGAAGGGTTGGCCAATTGAGGTCTTCCTCGTCTTCTCGGACTTCGGCGCAATACGCGTTATTTATTTGTCCCAGGTCATCGGGGGGTACTTCATAAGTCGTCTTAATAACTTTCTTGTTGCCCTTAAACCATTTCTGCTCACCCCGTTTTGAAAAGCTGCTACCGCCATTCCTTCCAATACATTTGGCAAGGTCATTCTTACTCGGTTAAAGTGGGCGAGGAAGTCCCTCAGCCCTTCTCCCGGAGACTGTTTAATAGCAAAGATGTCATTCACTCTTGCCTCGACCTTCTTGGCCCCGGCTTGGGCCGTTATGAACTTATTGGCCATTTCCTCGAAGGTTTCAATGGAATGTGTGGGCAGTTGTGAATACCAGGTCAACGTGCCTCCCGCGAGGGTCTCGTCGAATTTCTTTAATAGAATGGAGGATACTTGTTCCTTGGCTAGATCATTGCCTTTAACGGCGGTGACGTAGTGAGTCACATGTTCTTCGGGGTCGGTTGTACCATCGTATATTTTCAGATAGGGAGATATTTTGAAGGTCTTGGGGATGGCATGTGGGGCAGCACTGTCACTATACGACTGCTCGGCGAACCAATCAGCATCTCTATTTGGAAAGATCTTAGGAGCTCTCGGTATTTTATCGAATCTTTCTTGGTGTTCTCTAATTTGGTCCTGAAGTACCTTGTTCTCATTTTCCATTTCCTCCATCCTTTTAAGAATGTCCGTGAGAGCGTCGTCACCTGCATTGTTAACAACATTGTGAGTAATACCCGTCGTTGCGGGAGGAGGAGGAAGTTGATCATGTTGCTTGTCCAATGGTGGTATAACACAAGTTCTTGCGTTTTCTGTGGCCGTATCCCAGACGTGCTTATGTAGGACGCTGGTCAGCGTATTAGTTAGCCAGGCCTCAAGGAGCTTCTTTATTGCTGGCGGCGCCTCCTCTACCGCGGATATGGAGGCTGTCTTACCAAGGGATTTTGTGATGCTGCAGTGGGGAGGGGGTGACCCACCTCGCCTGGGGGAGGCATTGGGCGTTGTGTCCTCGTCCACTGCTTCAGGGCTCTCATGGATGATATTCATGAGGTTGGTTGGGAGGTCACTCATTATTCTCGTTCTTTCTTCCCTTTTACATGCCATATTAGATCTATGTATGCAAAGGGAAAAAAAGTTCTTGTTTTTGTTTTTTTATGTTAGTGACGAGTGTGAGTTGTAGATCTAGAAGAAACTAAAAGAGTCAACTAGATAATCCCCACAGACGATGTCAAATTGTTTGACCAAAAAGTATAACTTTCGGCTAAACTATTAAATTTATGTAATAATGGGTTAAATCTAGTTAAAGATAATAACTCTAGATGCGAATCTTAAAAACATGTGTGAGAAGGGATATATCCTATGAAGTGTTGACAATGATAGACACAAAATGTTCATAAAGAATGAGCGATAATGGAGGTGTAACTAGCAATAAATGACAATAAATGTCATTTAAGTAAATAGGAGAGATGATTCACCCAATAAAGGATGGATTGGACGAATGTTTCTCCTGACAATGATGAATGACAGATTAATCCAAGATTTATTCGAACTATTCTCGGATCTGGTGGAAAAGTGTGGAATAATATGGGCAAGAATCTTGAGAAAAAGGTAGTCTTTGTATCTTTACAAGAGAGAAAAAGAGAGAATCTTCCTCTGAAATGTGTTTTTATCCCGTGAATATTACCTTCTTCTTTTTCTTCTCTATTTTCTTATTTATATGTAACATGTCTCTAACTAACCCTAATAGTATAAGTGCAGAGAATATTCTCTTTAATATCCTATTTCAAAAACTAGATGTTGCTATTCTATCAACGGTGCTCGACCTCGACCATTGTTTCCATCTTTACCACTAACCTCGCTGTTCCCTGGTCGACCTCGGCTGATTCTTTCCTTAATTATGCATTACCTATACACCAATTTGCATTAATTTATATATACATATAGTGATTTTCTTTCCAATTTACTACAACTTGGTCAAATTTTCTTCCTTGTTTTGTATTTAAGCCTCCAACTTCATTGTGCCATAATCAGATTTGAGGGGAAAAAAAAGTCTTACACCTGAAGGATGAAGAAAATATAATCAGCTTTGTGGATTGTCGGATTCTTCAGCTTAAAAATTGTGCACATGTTAATATGATGAAACAACTCATTTTGGTTTAATAAAACTTTTATTGTTTTTAAAGATATAAAATACATGTATTTCATCCGTGTTAAGCAAGAAAGTTCTATTCTTACAATAATATTTAATAAAACAGGTTAGCTAAATAACCTCATAGCATATTATTGAATTTCTATTAGGTTGATATAATCTTGTCGTGAATATCTTGAGTTTTTCTATTAAGAAGTAAGAAAAGATAGTAGTAGTACACAATCTGACATGAGATGCGTCATCTACTTTTGAGAACTATACCTAAGTGTAGTGGGCTCCTAATTAGGCAACAAATTATTATTTTGAGCATAAAAAATATTTATACAAACGTCACGTATAAAATATATAATTTTTTCGTAATAAATATTACTAATTAGTAACATAATAAAAATAGTAAATAACTTATCTTCAAAGTTTAAATTACACAGACGATGAAAAAAATAAAATTACACTGTTAGCCTTAAATCCTATTATATTTTGCTACGTGTTTTATCCATATAGAGGAGAATGGATTCAGAACACATACGAGAGGCGATCGGGACGAGCAAGAAATCAATGCTTAATGAAGCAACTTAAATAATGGTCGATCAATAAGTAAGTCGTGCTATTTGTACATCTTTACAATTTTAAATTTAAGAAAATGATATTTTTAGATTTTTTATGTGTAAAAGATACATATCTTACGTGTAAAAATAAATCTCTCATATATAAAAAAAAGAGGTAGGGTCATAAAACTAAAAACAAGTTTGTAAAGAGCCACGCGACATCACATAATTGCAACTGAACTTCTAGTTATTATGGCATTCAAAAATAACAAGAGGTCACGCACGAATCCTTCCAAATTTTAATCCGTCGCCCCATATGGTTTATATCAACAACTAGTTGGTGCTTGCAGCACAACACGAGCCCAACATTGAACGACAGCTAGAGATATCCTAAATTCAATTTCCTTTGTTTGAAGAATAATGTAATTTGTATAAGTAAGACACAAAGCTATAATGCTGATGACTGGGAGGAATTACTCAGCTCAATATATTCGAGCTCATGTCCTTGTATAATTAAAAAAATTGAGGGAAAAAGTTCTAGCAACAGCTGCAATACTATTTCCAGCGTCAGAGTTCTTTTTGCCAAGTTCCATGTGACTAAATATACAGACAACAAAGCACAATAATATAAGGATAATGTTTATGTATGTTAACAAAATTTAGAAAAACACTCGAGCATGCAAGTTTTAACTAGCATCGATTGGAATCCCCACAAGCTCTCTTAGTATCTCTTACTTCAGCTTATACACCAAGTGAAAAGTTATTGCGAGTTTTCTAATTTAGTTTAGCTGATCATGTAAAGTACTTCTAAATCCAAAAGCTCATGATTGAGCAACATTTTATTACTCCAGTAAGTAGCATGTATTTTCATATTCTAATTATTTCATGAAACAACACTACTCTTCCCATCTCGTGTTGTATTTTTTAAAAAAGAAACGGAAGAGGTTGTAGTTATGGTAAAAAGCCAGAAGCACCCCACACTTACCATTCTTATATTCTTTTTAGGAATAGTACCCCAAATTCCGACTGACCTGAAAATGAATCCAAAGCTAATCAATTACTGATGTTAGGCTAAAAATTCATGTTTTCACATGTAATTTGCCTTGTATTATACCTCAATCTTGTTAACTTTTGTGTAAATATTTGTGACTCGAGCTTAATAATGGTGTTTATATGTGTAGGAGTCAATTTGAAGTGATTTGTCAAGCTTGCATACAAAGTGAAGTAAAAACGGAAGAATTTGGAGGGAGTATGAGTTTGGTGCCCAGGTTGGTGCACCGCACCAACCAAAACGCCAAAGGCAGAATAGTGAAAAATTTTGGTGTCTTGGTTGGCGCCAGGCGCCAAGCGAAATGGCTAAGGGCGGATTTCGTCCTAATCCGGCTAGGACTTGGTAGTTTCGACCCTACACGCCTCCAACATGTATAAAAAGGGTTCTAAACCTATTTCTTGGGGGGAGACATTATTGGAGAGGCAAAAGGCTATGGGAACACTTGGAAGCAACGAATCATAAGAATTTTCTCTTCCGTTCTTCCTTAATCTGTATCTTAATGCTCTCAATTATTATCATGATTGTTAGTATGGTTATGAATAGTTAAACTTTCTCATCTAGGGTTTGATGAAACTTTTTGGAGGATGAATTCGTGTTACATTTTAATATAATTTTGCCTTTGAATATCTCTACTTGTTCAACTACTTGTTTATTGCTGTTGATTGAATGACCATCAATTGACTGTGCCTATTTAGTATGTATTGCTTGGAAAAAGATATTGATGGTAGGCCAAAATGCTATACTTTTAGCACATTACTCGCCCTATATTTTGTTAGTTTATTGATATATTGTGCAACATTTGAGCTAAATTATGTTGTTTTATGCGTAGGAGCATTGGAAGACAAAGACGAGTGAAGGTTGCAAAAAAAAGAGGACAAAAATACAAGAAAAGAGCACAAAAATGACAAGTACCCAAACCGTGCTACAGACCAGGCTTCGCGAGATCTATAGCCAGGTTGACCGCGCTATAGACCAGGCTTCGCGAGCTCTATAGCCAAGTTGACCGCGCTATAGACCAAGCTTCGCGAGGTCTATAGCTAGCTTGACCGCGCTACAGATCAGGCTTCGCGAGGTCTATAGCCAGGTAATTAAAAGTCACGGGTTAAAAGACTCCGACTCGGATTTGGATTCAAGGACTTCAACCCTAGCCTATAAATACTGCCTAAACATGTCTGAACGAGGGAGAGCCATTTTTAGGGAAGATTCAACCAAATGGGATGTTTTTGGAGATGGGATTTCGACCTAAGGAGGCAAGAACACACCAGGAGCAAGGCAAAGAATTCTTTTATGAGTTTTTCACTTCCTTCTTCCTATTATCATTTGGTTATGAATTCTAGTATTGTAGTTTTGCATACTATTATGAATAGTTAATTTGTTATCTAGAGTTTTGATAGAACCTTTTGTAGGATAAATTTTTGTTATGTTTTTATATAATTGAGCCGTTGGATTTCTCTACTTGTTCAACTATATGTTTATTGTTGTTGATTGAATGGCCATCAATTAATTGTGCCTATTTAGTGTGTATATTGCTCGAGAGAGAGAGAGAGAGAGAGAGAGAGAGAGAGAGAGAGAGAGAGAGTATGCATTTAGGTAGTTGTTGAACAACATCACTCCTAACGTATGTGAGAGATCAATACGGAGGATTTAAAAGTGGGATTATCGATAACGAAACCTTGGTGCGATCGTAATGAGCGGTGAATTAGTGCCAGCTAGCGTAGTTCGAGAGAATACGTCTAGTAAATTATGGTAGTTGCTCGAGAGGGAATTATGACACCCGAAGTACTCACGATCGGTAGATAATACTTAGGCGAAATTTCAGAAGACGTAGCGGGAAGGATTCCGACAATTGGAAAAATCATAACTCTAGACCTCCTTAGGCTTGTCTCCAATTTCATCCTTGTTAGTTGATAATTTTACTGCTTTATAATATTTGTTAGTTAATTAGTGAAAATAAAAAATCAAATCTTTATAACTAGGAAATTGTTTGGACTTGTATTTCTTAGCAATATTGAACAACTATAGCTAAGCCTTAGTTTTCTGTGGGATTCGATTTCGGACTTGTAAACTGGATTATATTTGTAACGACCGCTTAGTCCTTTTTATAAGGCATAGTTGGGCATGATCAAATTTTTGCACCATTGCCGGGAAACTAACGGTGTAGTTGTAGGTGTACATATTGCTAGGTTGCAAGTTTGAACTTTTATTTTTGTTTTCTTGTATTTGATTTTTTTTTATTTTTTGTTTTACTTGTTGATTTTAGAAACATGTCATCTTGGAATTATGAGGGTTTTGATGTTGGTAATTCTACTTTTGATCCTCCTTATGCATATTGTAGAGGAAACCACCCATGGCAGAATTATCAAAATATTCTCGAGAGTGAGTTTTGTGCACCAACTCAATCTTATGTGTGGAATATGTGTGATATGTGTGGTGATCAAGATGATCACTTTCATGATTGTGCTTATATTTCTTATCTTCTCCCAACCCCTTACTTTGATGGTTCTTCTTTTTCTTGTGAAGTTAATATGAACAAAGAACCCAGGGATGATGACTTGAAAAAGATCAAGGATATGCTAAGGTGCCTTGTGGAACAAAATAATGAGAAACAACTGCACATACAAAGGCAAGATGCTACTATTCGCAACTTGGAGGCACAAGTGAGTCAACTAATTGAAGCATTTAATGCTCAACAAGACAATATTGTGGATAGTAGCCAATAACAGCATGGATTAGATGTAACGACCCGGCCAGTCGTTTTAAGAGTTGTAACCCCGTTCCCCCATTTACAGCTCATTCGATACTTTATAACTGTTATGCGACTTGTCGGGGTAGTCAGTTTGGGGTCGGTGAGGTTTTAAAATGAATTAAGATACTTAGTCTCCAAGATGGAAAATTAAGTTGAAAAGGTTGACCGAATATTGAATTATGTGTAAACGATCCCAGAATAGAATTTTGATGATTTTAACAGTTCCGTATGGTAATTTTGGACTTTGGAGCGCGTCCGGAATTTTATTTGGAAGTCCATAGTTAAATTAGGCTTGTAATGGCTAAAATAGGAATTTAAGTTTGGAAGTTTGACCGGGGAATTGGCTTTTTGATATCGAGGTCGGAATCCAGTTCTGAAAATTTTCATAGCTCCGTTATGTCATTTATGACTTGTGAGCAAAATTTGAGGTCAATCGGACTTGATTTGATAGGTTTCGGCAATGAATGTAGAAGTTGAAAATTCATAAGTTCATTAAGCTTGAATTGGGGTATGATTCATGATTTTAACATTATTTGATGTGATTTGAGGATTTGACTAAGTTCGTATGACGTTTTAGAACTTGTTGGTACATGTGAACGGGGTCTCGAGTGGCTCGGGTATGTTTTGGGGTGAGTTTTGAGCGAGTCTGGGTATTTCGGCACTCTGATGATGTTTTGGGATAGTTGAAGTGCGTAGGGCATATTTTGGAGTGCGGATGTGTGGCCGCAATGCTGTCCGCAGCTGAAATTGTGCGGTCTGCAGAATTTCTCTCGCGGCCACAGAAAGGAAATTTTCAGGTTCGATGGTCCGATTTCGAAATCTTATATCTTTTAATCTACAAGGAATTTAGAGATGATTCAAAAATAAAAGTTGTAGTCTTTGAATCTAGTTTCTAGAAAGGTATACCTTTAATTATTTGGACATTTGTACCGAAAGGTATGGTCAATTTACTAAAACCTAGTAGTGCAGTCACACTGAAGTGCGGCCGCACAATTTGGACCGCGGCGGCAGAACTTGGGCTTTGGGAGCTCGGTTGGTGGCGTTGTTTTGTTTGGTTTTCAAGAAATTCATCGGGGTAAATGTTTCTAACTCGGATTTGGTTAATATATATGAATATATCATTGTTTTCATCATTTAATTAGTATTTTGAGATGAAAATTGGGTAAAATTATAGAAATTTCATAAAACAAATTGTTGGGATTTAAATGTCGATTCGGAGTCGGATTTGAGTGAAACTAGTATGATTGGACTCGTAATTGAATGGGTTGTCAGATTTTATGAGTTTCGTCGGATTCCAAGACGTGGGTCGTATGGGCGATTTTTTAGATAAATTTTGGACTTTTGTTGAAAAAATATATATTTTCATATGAAATTAATTCCTATAATTTGTATTGATTGAATCGAATTAATTATGACTAGATTTGAGCCGATCGGAATCGAAAAATCAAGGGAAAGACATTCTTATTGACTGGTTGAGCGTGGTTTGAGGTAAGTGACTTGTCTAACTTTGTGTGGGGGAAACTTCCCTTAGGATTGGTATTGATGTGATGTGTTGAAAGTCGTGTACACGAGGTAACGAGTGTGTACACAGACTAAATATGAAAGGTTATGTCTATAAATTGTGTAGATCACTGTTGCATATTAATTAAATTATTTCATCATGTTATATTCATCATCATTGATCTATTTTTATATTTTTGAAATTTGCCTAACCTTTTCTTGCTAATTGTCTTACTTGTTTAGTTGGAATTTTATTTATTTTATTCTGTGCATTAATCGAAGGTTGAATTTCTTAATTGAATTATTATTAATATAAAGTAATTGACATTTTTAAATTTGGTATTGAGGCTACGTGTTAGAAATTGTGAAATATTATTTTGGCTGAGTTATTCATTCCCGAATATTTTGTGAGATTTTTGTAGTCTTTGTGATTGAGCTGTGAGCTCCTTATTGCGGAAAATATTATTGTTGTTGATTTATTTTGGTAAGTTAAAATATTTGGGCACTTGAAGTGCAAATTGTGATATTGATACACATGCGGTGATATAAGGTCTGGGTGTTGAAATACATGTGGTGAGATAAGGGTGGCTTGATACGCGTGGCTAGTAGGGGAACTACTAGAAGTCATGCGGTGTGATAAGGGTGGCTATAACGCGGGATGCTATTTCGGGAAAAAATATTTCTTTAAAATTTATTGTGAAGGCTTCCCCGGTGATATAAGAAAATGAGATATTGTGAACTTATTTATGATTTGGGACTACGAGGCGGTGCCTCGGGAGTGCCCTTATTGATATTTATTTATGGTTGTATTTGCCTTTTATTATTTTGGTGATTTTCTTAAAGTTGTAAATTTCTGTTTTCCTTCTGCGAGGTATTATTTGTTCTTATTCAGTGTAGTTATATTGTGACATACTACTTACTTGATTCATTCCCATTGTCATTTTATTATTATTATGTTATTAAACTTTTCACCTTGACTTTTATTATTTCCAGTAGGGCCTGACTTGACCTCATCATTACTCTACCGAGGTTAGGCTTGACACTTATTGGGTACCGCTGTGGTGTACTCATACTACGCTTCTACGTATTTGTTTGTGCAGATCCGGGTACTTCCTATCAAACCAGATATCAGTGAACTAGCCATACGCGGAGACTTCAAGGTATATCTGCCAGCGTTCGCAGACCTCGGAGTCCCCTTCTATCCTTATTATGTTATTTTCCTCATTCTCTTTAGACTCTGATGTATAGAGACACTTAGAATAAATTCTTAGAAGTTTATGACTTATATATACCGAATTTTGGGAGTTGTATTGGTTTAATTTGCAATTCTTATTTATTCAACTGTTAAGGATTTAATTTCAGTTTATATTCAGTTATTCCACATTGATAGGCTTACCTAGTCTTAGAGACTAGGTTCCATCACGACATCCTACAGAGGGAATTTGGGGTCGTGACAAGTTGGTATCAGAGCTCTAGGTTCATAGGTATTATGAGTTACAAGCAAGTTTAGTAGAGTCTCATGGATTGGTACAGAGATGTCTGTACTTATCTCCGGGGAGCTATGGAACTGTTAGGAAAATGTTCACTTCTTTGATTCCTTATCGTGCACATTGTTCACTTTGAAATTCTAAACCATTGTCTTTCTATTCTCTCACAGATGGTGAAGACACGCACAACTGGATCCGATGATCAGACACCCATGCCCCCTGTTGGAGCCGCAAGAGGCCGGGGCCGGGGCCGGGACAGAGGCCGAGGAAGACCACGTGATGTAGCCAGAGCACCTGCACGAGCTGCTGCAAAAGAGCCACCAGTAGCTCCAGTTGGAGATCAGGCACCTGAGACGCCTGTTACTACTCCTGCACTTCAGGAGACTCTTGCCTAGTTTTTGAGCATGTTTGGCACTCTAGCTCAGGCAGGGTTGATTCCACTTGCTCCTGCCACATCTCAGGTCGAGGGAGGAGCACATACTCCTGCTGCCTGCACCCCAAATCCACGGGCCCAGGTTGACCATGCCCCAGAGGTTATACCAGAGCAACCAGTTGTCCCAGTTCGGCTCGAGGTTAGGGCAGCAGTTTCATAGGGGGAGTAGCTCAGGCTCGAGAGGTACAAGAAGTACCACCCTCCCACTTTCCGCGGTTTAGCTTCAGAGGATGCTTAGGGTTTTCTTGAGGAATGTCATCGTATCCTCCATACTATAGGTATTGTGTATTCTAGTGGGGTTTCTTTCACGACATTCTAGCTTAGAGGAGCGGCCTACTAGTGGTGGCAGACACACGAGTTGGATAGTCCAGCTGAGGCAGCTTCACTCACTTGGACTCAATTTTCAGATATATTCTTGAGGGAGTATGTTCCTCAGAGTCTCAGATATGCATGGCGCGCAAAGTTTGATCAGTTGCGCCAGGGTTCTATGACCGTGTCAGAGTATGCGGTCCGATTCAGTGATTTGGTTAGGCATCTAATAGCCTTTGTTGCTACTGTTTGAGAGCGAGTTCATTGATTTATTGAGGGGCTCCACCCTAGTATCAGATTCAGTATGGCCTGAGAGCTGGAGATGGACATCGCATACCAACAGGTGGTGTCAATTGCTAGGAGATTGGAGGGTATACAGATCCGGGAGAGAGAAGAGAGGAAAGCTAAGAGACCCCGAGATTCTGGCATGTATATCAGTTCATGTGCCCCAGCTGCATCCCGTCATGGTAGAGGCTATGTTAGCCGTCCTATTCATTCAGCACTTCGAGCTTCAAGCGGTATTCCGGCTACTCCCAGACCTCAGGTTCCATATTATATACCGCCAGTGTCTACTGTACCTCATGTACGGGGTGCTTTCAGCGGTCAGTCTAGTCGATCAGGCCCGAGCCAGTCCCAGCAGCCACGTCCTCTGAGGGCTTCTTTTGAGTGTGGTGACCCTCGTAATATAATGAGGGATTGCCCAGAGTTAGGAGGGGTGCATCTCCACAGAATTCCTAGGCCCCATCTATTCTACAGGTCCCTCGGGCTTCTTAGGCCATGATTACGGCACCAATTGCCACTCCACCTGCACAGCCAGCTAGAGGTGAAGGTCGGACAGGTAGAGGTCTCCCTAGAGAGGGAGTCCAGGCCATATATTATGCCATTCCTGCTAGGATGGAGGCAGTTGCATCCGATTCTGTTATCACATGTATTGTTCCGGTCTGTCATAGGGATGCATCAGTCTTATTTGATCCAGACTCCACTTATTCTTATGTGTCATCTTTTTTTGCCCCGTATTTGGGCGTATCCCGTGACTCTTTGAGTTCTTTTGTTTTTGTATCTACACACGTGGTGAATCTATTATTGTTGACCGCGTGTATCGGTCGTGTTTGATTGTTATCAATGGTTTTGTAACCAGGGATGATTTATTATTGCTCAGTATGGTGGATTTCGATATTATTTTGGGCAGGGACTGGTTGTCACCCTATCACGCTATCCTTGATTGTTACGCCGAGATGGTGATGTTGGCGATGCCAGGTCTACCGCGGCTAGAGTGGAGAGGTACCTTAAATTATGTGCCTAGCAGGGTTGTTTCATTTCTTAAGGCTCAACGAATGGTTGAGAAGGAGTGTGATGCATATCTGGCCTATGTGAGATATGTTAGTGTTGATACTCCTACCATGGAGTCAGTTCCGGTAATAAAGGACTTTCCCGATGTATTTCCAGCGGATCTTACAGGGATGCCACCCGACAGGGATATTGATTTTGGCATTGATTTGTTATCGGGCACTCAACCCATTTATATTCTACCATATTGTATGGCCCCAGTAGAATTGGAAGAACAAAAGAGCATTTACAGGAACTGCTTGATAAGGGTTTTGTTCGGCCGAGTTTATCGCCTTGGGGTGCTCATGTCTTATTTGTGAAGAATAAGGATGGTTCAATGTAGATGTGTATTGATTATCGCCAGTTGAACAAGGTTACAGTGAAGAACAGGTATCCATTGCCACGTATTGATGACCTATTTGATCAGCTTCAGGGTGCCATAGTGTTCTCTAAGATTAACTTACGTTCAGGCTATCATCAGTTGAAGATTCGAGAGCCAGATATCCCGAAGACTGCTTTCAGGACTCGGTATGGTCATTATGAGTACCTTGTAATGTCATTTGGGCTGACCAATGCCCCAGCAACATTTATGAACTTAATGAACAATATATTTCAGCCTTATCTTGATTTTTTCGTCATTGTGTTTATTGACAACATTCTGGTGTATTTTCGGGGCTGGGAGGATCATGAGCAACACCTGAGGACTGTGCTTCAAACCTTGAGAGAAAAGAAGTTATATGCAAAATTTTCAAAGTGTGAATTCTGGCTTGATTCAGTGGGATTTTTGGGTCATATATTTTCGTGCGAGGGGATCAAGGTAGATCCGAAGAAGATTGAGGGAGTGCAGAGTTTTCCCAGACTGTCCTCAACTATGGTGATCCATAGTTTCCTTGGTTTAGCAGGGTATTATCGCCGATTGGTAGATGGTTTCTCTTCTAGTGCTGCACCTATGACCAAATTGACCCAGAAGGGTGCTTCGTTCAGGTGGACCGAGAAATGTGAGGAGAGCTTTCAAAATCTCAAGACAACTTTGACTACAGCCCAGTATTGGTGTTGCCGACAATTTTAGGGTCTTATACTATGTATGGTGATGCATCGCGTATTGGTCTCGGTGCAGTGTTGATGCAAGACGGTAGAGTGATTGCCTATGCATCCAGACAGTTAAAAGTACATGAGAAGAACTATCCGGTCCATGACCTTGAGTTAGCAGCTATTGTTCATACCTTGAAGATTTGGCGGCATTATTTGTACGGTGTCCATTGTGACGTTTATACCGATCACCGGAGTCAACAACATCTGTTTAAAAAGAAGGATCTTAATTTGCGGTAGCGAAGGTGGTTGGAGTTGCTTAAGGATTATGATATCACCATTCTCTATCATCCCGGAAAGACCAATGTGGTGGTCGATGCCTTGAGTCATAAGGTGGATAGTTTGGGCAGCTTAGCATATTTACCGGTAATAGAGAGCCCTTTAGCCTTGGATGTTCAGTCCTTGGCCAACCATTTTGTTAGATTGGATATTTCCGAGCCGAGCCGAGCCCAGTTTTGGCTTATGTGGTTTCTCAGTCTTCTCTGTATGATCGTATTAGGGAGCGTCAGTGTGATGCCAAAGAAGTCACTATTGGAGATGACAGTGTATTACGGATACAAGACAGGCTATGTGTGCCTAATGCAGATAGTTTGTGTGTATTGATTCTCCAGGAGGCTCACAGTTCACGGTACTCCATTCATCCAGGCGCCGCGAAGATGTATCAAGATTTGAGGCAGCACTATTGGTGGAGGCAGGTGAAGAAAGACATAGTGGAGTATGTCTCCCGGTGCCTAAATTGTCAACAGGTGAAATATTAGCATCAACGACCAGGTGGATTGCTTCAGAGGTTAGAGATTCTAGAATGAAAATGAGAGTGGATCACTATGGATTTCGTTGTTGGGCTCTCACGGACTCAAAGGACGTTCGATGCAGTTTGGGTGATTGTGGATAGATTGACCAAGTCAGCTCATTTCATTCCTGTGGTTACTACTTACTCTTCGGAGCAGCTAGCTCAGGTTTACATTCGCGAGATTGTCAGGCTTCATCGCATACCGGTATCTATCATCTCTAACCAGGGTAGCAGTTTACATCACGGTTCTGGAGAGCCGTACAATGAGAGTTGGGTACTCATGTGGAGTTGAGTACAACATTTCACCCTCAGACGGACGGACAGTCTGAGCGCACTATTCAGATATTGGAGGATATGTTTCGTGCGTGTGTGATGGATTTTGGGGGTGCTTGGGATCAGTTCTTTCCACTTGCGGAGTTTGCTTACAACAACATCTACCAGTAGAGCATTCAGATAGCTCCGTATGAGGCCTTATATGGTAGGCAGTGTCGGGCTCTAGTGGGTTGGTTTAAACTGGGTGAGGTAGACTATTGGGTACAGATCTGGTTTAGGATGCTTTGGAAAAGGTTAAGTTGATTCAGGATCGACTTCGTACAGCCCAATCTAGATAGAAGAGTTATACAGATCGGAATGTTCGTGATGTTGCATTCATGGTTGGTGAGCGGGTCTTGCTTCGGGTTTCGCCCATGAAGGGTGTTATGAGATTTGGGAAGAAGGGCAAGTTGAGCCCTAGGTATATTGGGCCTTTTGAGATACTTTAAAGGATTGGAGAGGTGGCTTACAGACTTGCACTACCACCTAATCTCACTGCAGTTCATGCAATGTATCATGTTTCCATGATCCGGATATATCACGGTGATCCATCTCATGTGTTAGTCTTCAGCTCAGTCCAGTTGGACAACGATCTATCTTATGTTGAGGAACCAGTGGCCATTTTGGACAGACAGGTTAGAAAGTTGAGATCGAAGAGTATTGCTTCAGTAAAAGTGCAGTGGAGGGGTCATCTGGTCAAGGAGGCGACTTGGGAGACTGAGCATGATATGCGCAGCTGCTATCCTCATCTTTTCACCACTCAATGTATAATTCTAAATCCATTCGAAGACGAACGTTTGTTTAAGAGAGGGAGGATGTAACCACCCATCCATTCATTTTAAGAGTTATAGTTCCATTCCCCCATTTATTGCTCATTCGGTACTTTATAACTATTATGTGACTTGCCGGGGTAGTCAGTTCGGGGTCGGTGAGGTTTTAAAATGAATTGAGACATTTAGTCTCCAAGATAGAAAATTAAGTTGAAAAGGTTGACTGTATATTGACTTATGTGTAAACGACACCGGAATAGAATTTTGATAATTTCAACAGCTCCGTATGGTGATTTTGGACTTAGGAGAGCGTCCGAAATTTTATTTGAAAGTCCGTAGTTAAATTAGACTTGAAATGGCTACAATAGAAATTTAAGTTTGAAAGTTTGACCGGGGAGTTGACTTTTTGATATCGGGGTCGAAATGCAATTCTGAAATTTTTTATAGCTTCATTATGTCATTTATGACTTGTGCGTAAAATTTGAGGTCAATCGGACTTGCTTTGATAGGTTTCGGCATCGAATGTAGAAGTTAAAATTCATAAATACATTAAGCTTGAACTGGTGTATGATTCGTGATTTTAGCGTTGTTTGATCTGATTTAAAGTTTCAACTAAGTTCGTATGACATTTTAGGACTTGTTGGTACATTCGGACGAGGTCCCGAGTGGGTCGGGTGTGTTTCGGGGTGAGTTTTGAGCGAGTCTGGGCATTTCAGCACTTTGATGATGTTTTGGGACAGTTGATGTGCGGAGGGCATATTTTGGAGTGCGGATGTGCGACACAAACTCCCAAAGTGCGGAAGCAATGGTAATTGTACGGACCGCAGTTGAAATTGTGCTGTCCGCAGCTGAAATTGTGCGGTCCGCAGAATTTCTCTCGCGGCCGCAGAAAGGAGATTTTCAGGTTCGATGGTCCGACTTCGGAAGCTTATATCTTTTAATATACAAGGAATTTAGAGATGATTCAAAAACAAAAGTTGTAGTCCTTTGAATCTAGTTTCTAGAAAGGCATACCATTAATTATTTGGACATTTGTACCGAATGTTATGATCAATTTACTAAAACCTAGTAGTGCAGTCAAAGTAAAGTGCGGCCGCACAATTTGGACCGCGGCCGCAGAACTTGGAAATGTGCGGACCACAATAAAAATGTGCGGTCAGCACAATGGGAGGTCAGATTTTTGTACTTTATTAACGAGGGTTAGAGTATTATTTCATATTTGAACTTTGGGAGCTTGGTTGGTGGCGATTTTCCGTTGGATTTTTAAGAAATTCATCGGGGTAAGTGTTTCTAAATCGGATTTGGTTAATATACATGATCATTTAATTAGTATTTTGAGATGAAAATTGGGTAAAACTAAAGAAATTTCATAAAACAAATTTTTGGGATTTAAATGTCGATTCAAAGTCGGATTTGAGTGAAACTAGTATGGTTGGACTTGTAATTGAATAGGTTGTCGAATTTTGTGAGTTTCGTCGGATTCCGAGACGTGGGCCGCATGGGCATTTTTTTAGATACATTTTGGATTTTTGTTGAAAAAATATGTATTTTCATATGAAATTAATTCCTATAATTTATATCGATTGAATCGAATTAATTATGACTAGATTCGAGCTGATCGGAATCGAAAATCAAGGGAAAGACATTCTTTTTGACTGATTGAGCGTGGTTTGAGGTAAGTGACTTGTTTAACTTTGTGTGGAGGAAATTTCTCTTAGGATTGGTATTGATGTGATGTGTTGAAAGTCGTGTACACGAGGTGACGAGTGTGTACATGGACTAAATGTGGAAGGTTATGTCTTTAAATTGTGTAGATCACTGTTGCATATTAATTAAATAATTTCATCATGTTATATTCATCATCATTGATCTATTTTTATATTTTTGAAATTTGCCTAATCTTTTCTTGCTAATTGTCTTACTTGTTTATTTGGATTTTTGTTTATTTTTTTCTGTGCATTAATCGAAGGTTGACTTTCTTAATTGAATTATTATAAATATAAAGTCGTTGATATTTTTAAATTTGGTATTGAGGCTACGTGTTAAAAATTGTGAAATATTATTTTTGTTGAGTTATTCATTCCCGAATATTTTGTGAGATTTTTGTACTCATTGTGATTGAGCCATGAGCTCCTTATTGTGGAGAATATTATTGTTGTTGATTTATTTTGGCAAGTTAAAATATTTGGGCACTTGAAGTGCAAATTGTGATATATTTTGATATTGATACACATGCGATGATATAAGGTCTGAGTGTTGAAACGCATGCGGTGAGATAAGGGTGGCTTGATACGCGTGGCTAGTGGGGGAACTACTAGAAGTCATGCGGTGTGATAAGGGTGGCTAAAACGCGAGATGCTATTTCAGGAAAAATAATTTCTTTAAAATTTATTGTGAAGGTTCCCGCGGTGATATAAAAAAATGAGATATTGTGAACTTATTTATGATTTGGGACTACGAGGCGGTTCCTCGGGAGTGCCCTTGTTGATATTTATTTATGGCTGCATTTGCCTTTGGTTATTTTGGTGATTTCCTTAAAGTTGTAAATTTCTGTTTTCATTCCCCGAGGTATTATTTGTCTTATTCTATGTAGTTAAATTGTGACATACTACTTACTTGATTCATTCCCATTGTCATATTATAATTATTATATTATTAAACTTTTCTTCCTGTCTTTTATTGTTTCCAGTAGGGCCTAACTTGACCTCGTCACTACTCTACCGAGGTTAGGCTTGGCACTTACTGGGTACCGCTGTGGTATACTCATACTACGCTTCTGCACATTTGTTTGGGTAGATCCAGGTACTTCATATCAGACCAAATATCAGTGAACTAGCCGTACGGGGAGACTTCAAGGTATATCTGCCAGTGTCCGCAGACCTCGGAGTCTCCTTCTATCCTTATTATGTTGTTTTCCTCATTCTCTTTAGACTCTGATGTATAGAGACACTTAGAATAAATTCTTAGAAGCTTGTGACTTATTTCTACCAGGTTTTGGGAGTTGTATTGGTTTAATTTGCAATTCTTATTTATTCAACTGTTAAGGATTTAATTTAAGTTTATATTCAGTTATTCTGCATTGATAGGCTTACCTAGTCTTAGAGACTAGGTGCCATCATAATATCTTACAGAAGGAATTTGGGGTCGTGACACCTTTTTATAAGGCATAGTTGGGTGTGATCAAATTTTGTCACCGTTGCCGGGGAACTAACAATGTAGCTGTAGGCGTACATATTGCTAGGTTGCAAGGTAGAACTTTTGTTTTTGTTTTCTTGTATTTGATTTTTTTGTTTTACTTGTTGAATTTAGAAACATGGCATCTTGAAATTATGAGATTTTTGATGTAGGTAATTCTACTTTTGATCCTCCTTATGCATATTGTGGAGGAAACCACCTATGGAAAAATTATAAAAATATTTTTGAGAGTGAGTTTTGTGCAACAACTCAATCTTATGTGTCGAATGTGTGTGATATGTGTGGTGGTCAAGATGGTCATTTTTATGGTTGTACTTATATTTCTTATCTTCTCCCAACCCCTTACTTTGATGGTTCTTCTTTTTCTTATGAAGTTAATATGAATAAAGAACCCAGGGATGATGACTTGAAAGAGATCAAGGATATGCTAAGGTACCTTGTGGAACAAAATAATGAGAAACAACTGCACATACAAAGGCAAGATGTTACTATTTGCAACCTTGAGGCACAAGTGAGTCAACTAGTTGAAGCATTTAATGCTCAACAAGCCAATATTGTGGATAATAGCCAAGAAGAGCATGAATTAGATACCGAAATTGAGGTCCCAATGGAGGAGGTCAGAGTAGAACACCAACAATCTAACAAACTAGAATTTGAGGACGCCGATGTTGAAGACGTAATACTAGAGTCAACCAGGGAAATTGAAGATACAAATTTAGTTGACTCTAGTGTGAGTGGTATTGAGGTGGTTAAAAATCTTGAAGTTCATGTATTTGAGCGCATTGGACCTCATTCCAAACACTTATCTACATCGGTTGAAAGCCAAAAAATGCATAAAGAATCATTTAATTTTTGGCTCGCAACAATTTTCATCGCCCTAACAGCTTGGTCATAGAGCAGAATCAAAACTTGGGGTCCAATTCATAAGTTCGAAGTGGAGGCAGAAAGCGATTCACGTCATGCCGCGACGTTAAATCAAGCGCTTGTTGGGAGGCAACCCAGCTTTACTACTTTTATTTATTTATTTATTTATTTATTTTAAGTGTATTATTTTTCTAGTGTCGATTTTTGTTTTTCTAGGAGCATGGAAAGTAAAGCTATTGGAAGGATGCAATAACAAACCGGATTGTTGGAACTATGTTTGAGGTACCCGCAGAAAGGACCAGGCCTGGGAGAAGTCTGAGTACCCCATGAGCTTCTAGTGCTTCGGTCTTTGGCCTACCAGGGAGTTTCTTTTACCTTCTTATTATTTATGGTGTGCATTGGGGACAATGCACAATTTTAAGTGTCGTGTGAGGAGATTGTGTGGGTGACTTTCTATGCTATTTTAGCAGTGTTAGTTTAATTGAATAATATTTTTTTAGAAAAATGGAAAAAGATTGGACTTTTCCCGACGATGGATATCCTAGATAATTTTCTTGAGGGTTTAAAGTCTGACCCAAAAAAAAAAATTCAAAAATATTTTTTTTATTTTCGTAGGTAGTAATAATCCCCCATGGTTTTTCTTTGTGCTTCGGTTCTTTTCCATGGGATGTAGTTTGAACCGGGTTATAGTTTTTTATTTTTAGAGTAGAATAAGATTTAGGGAATAAAAGAAGGAAGATGAAATTTCTAGGCGCCCTTTTGACTTGTTTGATAGTAGCATATTTAGGCTCTGGCATGTGTAGTACCTTCCCTATGGTTTGAAAATGCTTATGATGCCTTGTTGAGTAGATAGCATGTTATTGATGCCTATATCTTGTTTTCTTGGCTTGTGTCACTTTGTGCTTGATGCTTAATATTTTGTGGCTCTGTGAATACTTGCAATTGTTTGAGAATCAAAATGGAACCATCCTTAGTGAGTCATGTGCCATGTGTGGTGAGAAAGTGTATAGTCCATGTCATTGCATTAGAGCCTAGAACTTGCCCGGCATGTGAGTTGAAGCGAAATTTTAGGTTTTGCTCGGTTTGAAAAATGATTTTAGGCTTTCTTTGATTTATTTGAGTTTAATGCTTACCATAATAAAAATTATCCCTAGTCAACCCTTTTGAGCCTATAAACTTTTATTTGGCAATCACATTACAAGCTTATACCTCTTTATTTTTAATTATCATTGTTTTGATCCCTTTATCTCTTAAAGCACTTTAATTGTAAACTGAGCGCTAAAAGAAGTAAGGATGGAACTTGGATGGCTTTTGAGTGGAACCAATGAAAGAAAAAAAGGTGCACTTGTATTGTAAGGAATACACCATTAGCAGGAATGGTAGAAATAAAAAAAGAGCATTGTTGAAACGAAAAAAAATATGTAGAAAAGGAAAATAAGCATATCTTGTCCTTACTAGTGTGTATTAATTTAAGTAGTTCTTAAAGAAAGAGGAAATACTTTGGGGATGAAATTGTTTGTGAAATTGCACTTGGGTGGAAGATAAATGAGCTTATAATTAATTTTGTAATGTGTTAAAGTGCTTAGGAGGGTTAGTCACTATTCCTAAATTTATCCTACCTGTCCTTTAGCCCACATTACATCCATAAAAAGTCCAAATTGATTTTAGATCGAGCAAGCCTACAATAATAGAGGTTTACATAATGGGCAAGCCTATGGTACTTTATGCATGCATGTGACTTCTTTGTGAGATTGAGGAATTTCTTTGATATATGTGAGTCCTTAAAATATATTTGAGCATTTGATTCTGTCACGATCCAAAATTCGACTAGTCGTGATGGCACCTAACCTAACCCGCTAGGTAAGCCAATTAACCACTAACCAATTCCAATAATAATTAATAAAGCAATTAAGTAAAGAAATATCTGAATCTAATACATTCTCCAATAGCTGGTAGTACAAATCATGAGCTTCTAAGAATAGAGTTTACAAAGCGGAAATAAAATAAATACATAGTCTGTTTGAATAGTACATAAACAGAATTTTACAAATCTAAAGCTACCACGAACAAGAGGCAGCTACAGCCGGGATGCAGGTACATCTTCAATCCAGCTCCCATCGAACACAACAACATCAACAGCCAACATCTGCACGCAAGGTGCAGAAGTGTAGTATGAGTACAACCGACCCCATTTACTCAATAAGTAACAAAACTAACCTTAGGTTGAAAGTAGTGACGAGCTAACAGAAAGGTCAGGTCCAACACCAATATTCTACAACAATTCATAACAGCATAGTACACGTAACAAAAGAGTATCTCAGAAATAAAAAGGCTCAGTCCATTCACAGTTCCAGAAAAATAGGCATTTCTTTTCAAGTATCTCAGTAAAAATCCAAATCTTTTACCGAAAAAGCCAAAATACGAGTAAGTTTGAAAACTGTGATTTTTTTTCCAAAACTCCTTTCAACAAATAGTAAGATGTTTCATTTTCAGATAGCATGAGGAAAGTACTTCTCTATGCCTACATGTGAAGATAGATACATGTAAAATCATAAATGTTCCCAAAACCGGGTAGCATAAGGAAATGCATCTCTATGCATGTATCTCAAGTACGTATGTCAAATGCAATGTATCTCAATGATGAGCTCATGTACTCACACTCTCTGAGTACTCAATCTCAATGTCTCGCATTCTCTCTCACTATGCTCAATGCTCAGCACACTCAATCACTCAGCCCTGTACAATAACTGTTGCGACATGCAGCCCGATCCATATATGACAATAAGGCCTGTTGCAGCGTGCAACCCGATCCTCATATATATAGTAGACTACGCTCACTGGGGTGTGCAGACTCCGGAGAGGCTCCTTCAGCCCAAGCGCTATATTGTTGCAGCGTGCATCCCGATCCAATATTGTTGCGGTGTGCAACCCGATCCAATATTATATATATATATATATATATATACACACACACACACACAGCCCAAAGGCTCGTTGCGGCGTGCAACCCGATCCATATAAAATATAATCAATATAATATGCTGCGGCGTGCAACCCGATCCCAAAATGTCACTCTCACTCAAGCCCTCGGCCTCACTCAGTCATCAATCTCTCTAGTCTCACTCACGGGCTCACAATGTCATGAAACTAGCCCGGCAACAATGATACGATGTATCAATAAATAATATATAAGACTGAGATGTGGTATGAATGCATGGATATGACTGAGTATGAAATATCAATGAAATCAGTGAGATGACAGTAAGAAACGACCACTATGGGTCCAAACAGTTTCGGCATAATGCCTAAACATGATATCTAGCATGATTGACATCTTAACTACTTTATCACATGGTAAAAACACGGATATCAACAAAGTAGGACCACTATACAGTGCCATGGGAAATAACAGAGTCTCAATTCACATGGTGCACGCCCACGCCCGTCACCTAGCATGTGCGTCACCCCAACAACGAGCAAGCCAAGCGATGCTACAAAATGCTATCCTATGTGTTCCGACCTCCGAACAGTCCGAAACTAACCAAAAACAACTCAAGTACATCAAACAATGCTAAAGGAACCAATCTTGATCGAAAAAGATCAAATCTTGAATCAAAAAGCCCAAAACCGGCCAAAATCCCAACCCGGGCCCGTACCTCGGAACGGAACCCGACAAAATATACGAATTCCAACAACCCATTCAATTACGAGTCCAACCACACTAGTTTAACTCAAATCCGACTCCAATTCGATGTTCAAAACTCAAAAATTCACATTATGAAACTTTAGGCCAAAACCCCCAATTTCCTCTTCAAAATTCACAATCCCCTTACCAAAAACGAAGATAGATTCATGAAATATAAACAAAGCCGAGTAGATAACACTTACCCCAATTCATATGGTGAAAATTGCTTCAAGAATCGCCTAAATCTGAGGTCCATAGCTCCCAAATGTAAAAATGGCCGAAACCCTCGAAATACAGTACTTTATACTTCTGCCGAGGCATCCTCTTACGTAAACACATCAACACCATCGCGTTCGCGATGAACAAAATAATCTGCCACCATAATACACTTCACGTCTGCGGTAAAAACCTCGTGAACGTGTCTCATAGCTGGCTCAGACCTTCGCGAATGCGGCTCCAACTACGCAAACGTGATGAAGAAGGCCTCCGGCTCCCAACTCAACCCTACGCGTCCGCGATCCATCATACACGAACGCGAAGGAGACTTGCCCCAACACTACGCGAACGGGGACCATTACTTGCAAACGAGATGAAGAAATGCTACTTCCATACAAATACACTATGCGTTCGCAACACTTGCTACACGAACACGATGAAGAACCGAGACACCAGAAAACAGCAGAACACAACAGTACCAAAATGAAGAAAAATGATCCGAAATCAATCCGAAACATGCCCGAGCCCCTCGGGACCCCGTCCAAATATACCAACAAGTCCCATCACATAACACAGACCTACTCGAATCCTCAAAACACACAAAACAACATCGAAATGACGAATCACACCTCAATTCGAATTCAATGAACTTTGAAACTTCAACTTCCACAACCGATGTCGAAACCTATCAAATCACGTCCGATTGACCTCAAATTTTGCACACAGGTCACATTCAATATTACGGACCTGCACCAACTTCCGGAATCGGAACCCGACCCCGTTATCAAAAAGTCCACTCCCGGTCAAACTTTCCAAAATTATAACTTTCGCCATTTCGAGCCAAATTCAACCACGGGCCTCCAAATCACAATCCAGACGTGCTCCTAAGTCCGAAGTCACCCAACAGAGCTATTGGAACAATCAAAACTCCGTTCCGGGTTCAAATTCACAAAAAGTCAAACTTGATCAACTCTTTCAAATTTAAAGCTCCTTAGTTGAGAATTATTCTTTCAAATCAATTCCGAATAACCTGAAAACCAAAATCGACGATTCACATAAGTCATATTACATCATACAGAGCTACTCATGCCCTCAAACAACCGAGCGAAGTGTAAATGCTCAAAACGACCGGTCGGGTCATTACATTCTCCCCCACTTAAACATACGTTCATCCTCGAACATGTCCAGAGTTGTTCTCAAAGCCATCAAACCGCCGTATAACCTTACCATGCACATACCCGGGGATGATCCCATGTCACCCTATCCCATACAAGTCCGATAACACAATATAACTGAAATTTCTCAATTCAACCTAGCCCCACAAGCTTTCGAATCCAATTTTCAACATCCAGAATTTCTTATAAGATCTGAATCGCGCAACCTACACTCTGTATAAGTCTAAGCTGTAACAAAAGCCATAACCATAACTCAAATACTCAAAACTCAAATACCACATAGCTCAAATGCACGAAGCAAAGATTTCTAATCACAGTAGCTGCTCAAATCAACCAAATACCAGTAACAGCCTCATATCAAACAAAGCCTCGTTTTAAACCTTCGTACACTGCCAATGATGAAAGAAACATGCAGAACTCATAACCCTTCATCAGATCAACAAGTCATGGTACTCCATCTCCTTTGACAAGAACTATAGCAAATTTCTAAGCCGACTTTCGATATTATCCTTCCAACCATGCTGACATCAATTCTGATAGTATCCATTCCAGGTACCATGACCTCATCTCATCAAATACCAGCTACTTTACTGACATGCCACACCAATACTATCTAAAGCCACAACCCGTGCACCAATACGCAACCTTCCAGATGTACTCAATCACGAAAATGATTCAAATAAGAGAACCCTCCTACAAGCTCGACGGGTACCACCCCGACGCAATGTTAAGAACCCATCACACACCGTAGAACGATAACACACGAATCTAACACCAAGGATCATATCTCAACATAACTCTATCGCAATGCGCGGCCCCATCCAAACACTGATCCATATGAAATACCTCAACCACCATGCTCAAATCAATAACCACGCACAATCCGACATCAAGTACTCAAAGTGCATTACCATAATCATGGAGAAGCAGATAACACAATGCCACGCAAAACCAGAAAGAACATAACCCATACACCATCAACCATACAATACCCAATTACTCATCTTGCTCAAATTCCTCTATAAAGCCCAAATAGAACCGTACCAGGTGTGCTTATAACCAACAGATCACAACTCCTCGTAGCATAGAAGAGTAACTCGCAGATCATTTCCGACCACGAATAAGTTCAACAACAACTGAATGGTACATCTCTCAACAATAACAGTATGGAGCCAACCAATCCGGCTCGATGTAGAATACACATCCTAATTGGGCCTACCAATAGACCCCCAAATCAACTCCGGCCACTCACAAATAGATAAATAGCCCTCTGAAAGCCCACAATGACTGAATCATAACACATACTATCATCCGGCTAGCTTCGGCCAAGATTTCACAGTCCACAACTATGAAACAGTTTGCTCCTGAGAACTCTCAGTCTCCAAAATCCATAGTACACGCGAATCACCATTTCTGATTCCATATCCACCGCCTGAATGTCTAACACATCTCTCATACACGATCATCCCACGAGGAATACTTCTAAAATACTTCCGAGCACCTGGAAAAATTTGAATATCAGCAGTCGATCAACCAGAAGAGTGTCGTAATACCAATGAAGTGCCCATAAATCAAAACACATTGCCCTTCTGAAATGTAGACTCTCATCAGGCCATACCGATTAGTAATATCATTTGCCTAGTCATCTGAATCCGTCCATGCTTCCTACGAATTTTATGTCCTTCCCTTCAAAATTGAACTGTGACCTTGCACAAGCAAATCTCAATCCCACGTAATACACCGCGTCTACCATGCCATCTTGCGAAGAGTACAAGAATCTCATAATCAACTCTAACTTACAAGAATAACACATACCCGCTCAGTCAGAAACCTTGCATTTGATCTCATCCCGGAGAAAATTTCAATACGCAACATATTCCTCACGCCGGTAGGAAATATACCCCTTGAACCATGGTAAAAGCCATTGAGAACTCTTCGAAACCCATTTGCACACAACCAAGCTATCTGAACTGAATCTCTCTAACTTAACCCAGCCATGCAGGTTGCTAAAACCCAAGAGCATTGCCACGAAACACCTGTAGAGTCTAGCCACGTCATAAGTACCCAAAGAACCGATCATACCCATTACTGTGCTAACCCAACCTACTACCACGCTGTCCTATTTCTCCAAGTCCCTTCCAAATTGCCTTCAAGTTGATACTTCTCCTTGCCGGAGCACCACGATCCTTAACCAAAATTCACCACACAAGAGGCCCTAGTATAAAACCACAATGCCCTAAGGCCCATAAGCCGCTGACTTCCCTCGTAAGCACCCCAAAGCACCACAACCGAGATACCCACTCTAAAGAGACCTTATGTGAACCTAAAACTATTTTCTTCACTTCTTGATACTGAAATGCATAATCCATAATGATATAAAAATGCCACAAGTCTCGACACCATCCCATGCAAATATCAGATCCTACCCATATACCAATCTGAAATTCTCAATTTCTACATATAATTCTTGAATCCATTAGATTCTCGAGAGTCATCCACTCTACTCAAATCTTAATTGAACTGACCAAACGGACCGAACGACCTGTGCCCCATTAGTACACCAACACCCAAGGGAGTAGTCCACACTCCTAAGCAATCGAGCAAATTCCTACTCCATGTACCCTACATCCTTCGCGAATAACCACTCAATTATTTTATGATTCCCATATACCCATAGAGCGTAATACAACCTGTATCCAGAAATTCCTTTACCCGAGTCATCCTCAATCTCGACCTCTTCAAGTCATAACTGATTCACCAGTATACCCTGAGCCGAAACCAATACGACACATAATCGTGCAAACAACTCGTCGATAGCAGACTCCCCCATTTGGCTCAAAGCCATAGAACAAAATAGTCAATAACATCACGATACCCATACTCTATTACTGCCATAATCCCGCACTAAAAAATTCAACTAAATCCTTCGCAAGCCTATGTAACACAAACCATATAATACCTCAAATCGTCTGCAAATCTCGCATTCGCCCTTATAATAGTCAAGCCAACTTCCACAAGCTATCCAAACTCAAATTGCAACATATATCATTCACTGGTAAAAGAGAACTCTTTACAAAACATCATAAGGACCACACAACCTCAGGACACCTCACAGGAGATAACCCGCCTTCTCTGCCTCAAACTGACATCTCTCTATACCCTTTCATAGTCAAGACTACTACGCAATCACTTAATCTTCTTGATTATGAACTCATCAACACGAGATGAAAATGTACTTCACTCCACAACTAAACAACATGAGAGATCCCTCAACAGACCCATAACTCGAGACCATACGCCAAATTAAGACAGAAATCAAACACCCCATAGTCCTTGCTACATCTCAAGTAAACGCTTCTCGTCACATTCGAACAATCTGAACACATTTTGCAGTCTCATCATACTCACCCCATAGTCATCCACTCATAAATTCCTCTAACAGGGACACCACCGGAGATATAAGTCCCCAAAACACGTGCTCACACAACCGAAACCTCCGTGCTCAAGCCACCGTCAAAACCCAACCTCAAGTCATCCGGACTGGCCTATCATCAGCACACCAAAATCATATCTCGTACCTCAACCATGGAATCACAAGCCATCGGCGCACAGCCGATACCGAGTCTAACATGCGAATGCGTGGAAGGAATTCAAAGAGTTACGCTTCAAGCTGAATCAATGCCGCACGATAAGGAAAGAAAGATGGGAAGTATATCCTAAATGTCCTGTAGCCTCTCGAAGATAGATATGGACGTCATCATACCGATCCACAAGACTCTACTAGACACTTTCTCATGACTTGTAGAACCTATGAACCTAGAGCTTTAATACCATATGTCACGACCTAAAATCCAACTAGTTATGATGACACCTAACCCAACCCGCTAGGTAAGCCAATTAACCACTAACCAATTCCAATAAAAATTAATAAAGAAATTAAGTAAAGAAATATCTAAATCTAATACATTCCTCAATAACTAGTAGTACAAATCATGAGCTTCTAAGAATAGAGTTTACAAAGCGGAAATGAAATAAATACATAGTTTGTTTGAATAGTACATAAACAGAGTTTTATAGATCTAAAACTACCACAAACAAGAGGTAGCTATAGCCAGGACGCAGGTACATCTTCAATCCAGCTCCTATCGAACACAACAACATCAGCAGCCAACATATACACGCAAGGTGCAGAAGTGTAGTATGAGTACAACCGACCCCATGTACTCAATAAGTAACAAACCAAACCTTAGGTTGAAAGTAGTGACGAGCTAACAGAAAGGTCGGGTCCAACACCAATATTCCATAACAGTTCATAACAGCATAGTACATGTAACAAAAGAGTATCTCAGAAATAAAAGGCTCAGTCTGTTCTCAGTTCCAAAAAAATAGGCATTTCTTTTCAAGTATCTCACTGAAAATCCAAATCTTTTACCAAAAAAGCCAAAATACGAGTAAGTTTGAAAATTGTGATTTTTTTCTCCAAAACTCCTTTCAACAAATAGTAAGATGTTTCATTTTCAGATAGCATGAGGAAAGTACTTCTCTATGCCTACATGTCAAGATACATTTAAAATCATAAATGTCCCCAAAACCGGGTAACATAAGGAAATGCATCTCTATGCATGTATCTCAAGTACGCATGTCAAATGCAATGCATCTCAATGATGAGCTCATGTACTTACACTCTCTGAGTACTCAATATCATTGTCTCGCATTCTCTCTCACTATGCTCAATGCTCAGCACACTCAATCACTCAGCGTTGTACAATACCTGCTGCAACGTGAAACCCGATCCATATATGACCATAAGGCCCGTTTCGGCGTGCAATCCGATCCACACATATATAGTCGACTGCGCTCACTGGGGGTGTGCAGACTCCGGAGGAGATCCTTCAGCCCAATCACCATATTTTTTCGATGTGTAGCCTAATCCAATATTGTTGCGGCGTGCAACTCGATCCAATATTATATATATATATATATATATATAGCCCAAAGGTTCGTTGCGGCATGCAACCCGATCTATATAAAATATAATCAATATAATATGATGCAGCGTGCAACCCGATCCCAAAATGTCACTCTCACTCAGGCCCTCGGCCTCACTCAGTCATCAATCTCTCCAGTCTCACTCACGGGCTCACAATGTCATAAAACTAACCCGACAACAATGATATGATGCATCAATAAATAATATCTAAGACTGAGATATGGTATGAATGCATAGATATGACTGAGTATGAAATATCAATGAAATCAATGAGATGACAGTAAGAAACGACCACTATGGGTCCAAACCGTATCGGTATAATGCCCAAACATGATATCTAGCATGATTGACAGCTTAACTACTTTATCACATGGTGAAAATACGGATATCAACAAAGTTGGACCACTATGTAGTGCCATGGGAAACAACAGAGTCTCAATTCACATGGTGCACGCCCACGCCAGTCACCAAGCATGTGCGTCACCTCTATTCCAATCACATAATACGTATTTCTGGGTTTCATACCCTCAGTACTAAGATTAGAAGAGTTACTTATCTGGAACAAGCCAATTCCAACACCGAGCAAGCCAAGCGATGCTCCAAAATGCCATCCCGCGCGTTCTGACCTTCGAACGGCCCAAAACTAACAAAAACAACTCAAGTACATCAAACAATGCTAAAGGAACCACTCCTTATCGAAAAAGATCAAATCTTGAATCAAAAAGTTCAAAACTGGCCAAAACCCAACTCGAGCCCGTACCTCGAAACCCGACAAAATATACAAAATCCAATAACCCATTCAATTACGAGTCCAACCACACTAGTTTAACTCAAATCCGACTCCAATTCGATGTTCAAAACTCAAAAATTCACATTATGAAACTTTAGGCCAAACCCCCCAATTTCCTCTTCAAAATTCACAATCCCCTTACCAAAAACGAAGATAGATTCATGAAATATAAATAAAACCGAGTAGATAACACTTACCCCAATTCATATGGTGAAAATTGCTTCAAGAATCGCCTCAATCCGAGGTCCATAGCTCCCAAATGTAAAAATGGCCGAAACCCTCGAAATACAGTACTTTATACTTCTGCCCAGGCATCCTCTTACGCAAACACGTCAACACCATCGTGATCGCGATGAGCAAAATAATCTGCCACCATAATACACTTCACGTCTGCGATAAAAACCTCGTGAACGTGTCTCATAGCTGGCTCAGACCTTCGCGAATGCGGCTCCAACTACGCAAACGTGATGAAGAAGGCCTCCGGCTCCCAACTCAACCCTACGCGTCCGTGATCCATCATACGCGAACGCGAAGGAGACTTGCCCCAACACTACGCGAATGCGGACCATTACTTGTGAACGAGATGAAGAAATGCTACTTCCATACATATACACTATGCGTTTGCAACACTTGCCACGCAAACATGATGAAGAACCGAGACACCAGAAAATAGCAGAACACAACAGTACCAAAATGAAGAAAAATGATCTGAAATCAATCCGAAACATGCCCGAGCCTCTCGGAACCCCGTCCAAATATACCAACAAGTCCCATCACATATCACGGACCTACTCGAGGCCTCAAAACACACAAAAAAACATCGGAATGATGAATCACACCTCAATTCGAATTCAATGAACTTTGAAACTTCAACTTCCACAACCGATGTCGAAACCTATCAAATCACGTCCGATTGACCTCAAATTTTGCACACAAGTCACATTCAATATTACGGACATGCACCAACTTCCGGAATCAGAACATGACCCCGATATCAAAAAAAGTCCACTCCCGGTCAAACTTTCCAAAATTGCAACTTTCGCCATTTCGAGCCAATTCAACCACGGGCCTCCAAATCACAATCCGGACGCGCTCCTAAGTCCGAAGTCACCCAACAGAGCTATTGGAACAATCAAAACTCCGTTCCGGGTTCAAATTCACAAAAAGTCAAACTTGATCAACTCTTTCAAATTTAAAGCTCCTTAGTTGAGAATCATTCTTTCAAATCAATTCTGAGTATCTGAAAACCAAAACCGACGAATCACATAAGTCATACTACATCATACAGAGCTACTCATGCCCTCAAATAACCAAGCAAAGTGTAAATGCTCAAAACGACCGGTCGGGTCATTACATATTCGAATGTGTGGATTCAACTTACTCTCTTATTTTTGTTGTGAGGGAACATGATTTCGCAAGGGACAAGTAATGTTATTAGATTTTTCTATGATGATTAGTGTTCAAGCCATGAATACGTTCTGATATTGAGTCGGTTTGTGAAGTTAGGAGTGTTATAAACATATTGTTTTTTTGTTGAATAAATTTTTGAAGTATGACATAAAGTAAAGGGAAGTTTGAAGGCATATGCTAAAGTTTAATTGTTGCTATCAACCATAGTCATAGGTATGGTGTGCTGAAAGAAAATTAAAGTGCTCTAGGAATTGGTGGTTGACTCGAGGACGAGCAACATTAAGTGTTGGGTGGTGATGTTAGGCAAAAATGCTATACTTTTAGCACATTACTCGCCTTATATTTTGTTGGTTTAGTGATTTATTGTGCGACATTTGAGCTAAATTGTGTTGTTTTATGTGTAGGAATATTATAAGACAAAGACGAGTGAAGGCTGCACAAAAAGAGGACAAAAATGCAAGAAAAGAGCACAAAAATGACAAGTACCCAAACCGTGCTATAGACGAGGCTTCGCGAGGTCTATAGCCAGGTTGACCGCACTATTTACCAGGCTTCGCGAGGTCTATAGCCAGGTTGACCGCGCTATATACCAGGCTTCGCGAGGTCTATATCTAGCTTGACCGCGCTACAGTCCAGGGTTCGTGAGGCCTATAGCCAGATAATTAAAAATCACGGGTTAAAAGACTTCGACCTGGATTTGGATCCATGTAACATGCAAATTATTGCTTTTCCTCCTCTAGCCCTCGCCAATCCAATAATTCCTAAGCCTAGTCATGCTCCAACTCAGGTTCTGCTATACCCAAATGGGCCTATTCCGGTCATTGGACCTTCAATGACATGTGATAATCAATATAATTATGCATCAAGACTCGGAGGTTCCATAATCCATGGCAACACGTCTAAGAAGAAGATCCATCTCAAACATAGACCTTACAATATTGTCGAGGGAAAGCCAGTTGCCAGTTTCACAAAAGAGGAACATGATTTGTTGGATGAAACATGTTGTCACAACATTGTGGGCATATTTCCGAGAACTAGACCATCTATTGAGCGAATTCGAACTGAATTTATTAGAACTGTACCTGTCAAAGGTGCCATCAAAATAGGAGCTTACAATCTCAAAAATATTTTCATCAATGTTGATTTGGAGGAAGATCACAAAAGTGTCTATGGCAGAACTACTGTGATAATTGGCGGTATGCAAATGAAGTTGCAGAAATTGTCTACGGATTTTAAGCCTGGAATTGAGACTACAATGGCCCCAGTTTGGATAAATTTACCGAATCTCCGATGGCATTTCTTCGAATGGGCGGCTCTTTGTCATATTGTGGAACCAATTGGTATTTCAATTATATGTGACAAAGTTACCTTATCGAAAACTAGACCTACTATAGCAAACATCAACGTTGAAATTGACAGGGTCAGACCTCTCCTTAAAGAGGTCCTGATTGACATTCTCAATGAGGAAGATCATAAGGAAACTATTATTCAAAAGGTTGAATATGACACTATTCCTGAATATTGTTGTCATTGCAAAATGCAGGGTCATAGTGATACAAAATGTGGTATTGTTCATCCTGAGTTGAGGCAATCTCCAGCAAAATATGGAAACCAAGTTAATAATACATCTATCCTAGAGAACAAGAGCATTGAAGGCACATGGGGAAAGGTCAGCAATAAAATGGAAATTGATAAAAGGGCTAGTTCCAGTGGAGCCAACAAAGAACAAGGTTTAGCTTCTATGGAGGTAAAGAATGTGGATAAAGAGGAAGGGTGGACTACTGTAACAAATAACAAAGGAAAGAAGAAGGCTAAGAGTAATTCAAAAATCCTCAAGGCAAAAGTCTCCCAATTGCCAACTTAAACACTACAAAAGAGGTTCAGAAGTATAGTGATGAAAGTAATGTATCTGCTTCAGGGGAAATTAAAGTTACCAGGGATTTGCCATCAGTGAGCGAGCAGATCATAATCACTTCATTGAGGGAACAACAACATCAATGTAATGAAGGGCTCCATATGATCCAATCTGAGAACATTAGGAAGATTAAAAGATCAAGAAAAACTTTCCTATTTGAAAAGGCAGCTCCACCTTATGCGAGGAACAATCATAAAAAAGATCCAACAAGTAACAAAAGGGATAGCAAACCCCACAAGGTAGAATCATGGAAGTTGGAGAAAGAGAAAATTCAAAAAACTATGATGAATGATTCTCAACCTCATAATTTACTTGGTGTAGCTGAGAGAATAAAGCCACCAGAAGATCCGGATGAGAATCAAGTTGATACCATTGCTAGAGATATGGATATTGCTGTGAAAAACATAACAATAGAGTCAAATTCACAAGATGAAGATAATGAAGTGGATGAATATTCTCACTTCGAAACAAAATCAGAGGAATACGTTGAAGAGATTCAATTCCAAAAAGAGCAAACTTCAGTTTCAGATGATGAAGCCTGTACCAAAGACAAACATGCTATGAATATGGATTGTGAAATAGATAGGAGTTTAACTCATGATCAAAAGACGATTGCTGATATGAATAATCTTTCTCCAAGGGATTTAGATAGCAATCTAAATGGATGGCCTTCCTCGCAGAAGACCAAAGTTACCAAGAAGTCAAACATAGTTCTTACTCCAATAGTCTCCAATGATTAACACTTTTTGTTGGAATATTAGGAGTATAAAAACTCAAACAACAATATAATATTTTCCTCATTTGCTTACAAGAACCTAAAGTCAAGATGATTAAAATGAATCAATGCGTGAGGCATCTTGGGATGTTTAACTGTTATTCTAATATCAAGAACAAAATATGGATCTTTGGTCTAATGAATTTGATGTTGACATTGTTAAGGACACTGATAAGCTAGTTACCTGCAAGATTAGCTAAAACGTTACTAATACTGAGTTTCATCTCACTTCTATGTATGCTAAATGTAGATGTATTTTGAGAAAATAATTGTGGGCTAATTTGGTTAATTTCGCTGGTTCCCTCAATGGACCTTGGGCAGTTCTAGGTGATTTTAACGTCATCTCTGATCCTGAGGAAAAAATAGGAGGGAATCCATACATAATTGACAAAAGCTTCAACTTTATGAAATGCTTGTCAGATTGCGGTTTATAGGATGCGAATTTTCTTGGTAATATTATTACTTGGTGCAACAATAGAGGGTTTTCTGGTACTATATGGAAGAGGTTGGATAGGATGGTGTACAATTCTGAGTGATTTAGCATATTTGATAGAACCACTGTTACTCATTTGGCCAATGCTTGTTCTGATCATGTTTCTCTTTTGGTTCAGTTTAGCCATAATGAAGAGGCTCATGTCAAATTTTTCAAATTTCTCACTTTCTGGACAGATCACGTCGACTTTCTTTATGTGGTTAAAAGCACCTGGCAAGAAGAGTGTAATGGGAATTCACTATGGATCCTACATCAGAAGCTGAAGAAGATTGTATCTAGACTTAGCTCTTGGTCCAGAGAGGCTTATGGAGATATTCATGAAGAATTAACCTATAATATTGGAATTAGAAATCGCCAATCTTGAAATTCTTACCATAAATGACAATAGTGATGCCAATAGAATAAATTTGAATAAAATCAGAGCTGAGTATATTAGATACCTCAAGATCCAGGATTCTATTTTAAGGCAAAAAGCCAGAGTAAAATGGCTAAGTGATGGCTAAGTTCTCCTGGACCTGATGGTTTTACTGCAAATTTTTTTCAAAACTGCTGGTCCATTATTGCTTCAGATATTGTTCAAGCCTTCATTTCTATTTTCTGTGGAGCTAATTTTCCTAAGTGGTTTACACATACTTGCATATTCATGCTTCCCAAAGTCCCCTCTCCCCAACATTTTAATAATATAAGACCCATTAGCCTATGCAATGTTATTAGTAAACTTTTTTCTAAGTTACTTAACTCCAGGTTGAGCATTATTTTACCATATTTAATCAGTTGGAACCAAAGTGATTTTGTAAAAGGCAGAGCTATTACTGAAAATATTTTACTTGCATAGAAAATTATTCAAGATATTGGAAAAACTAATGGGAAAGGAAATGTTGCATTGAAACTAGATATGGTTAAGGCATATGATAGAGTGTCATGATCATATTTATGTGTTCTAATGAGACATTTGGGATTTAGTGAAACTTAGATTGACATCATTTTCAGACATATTTCTAGTAATTGGTATTCTCTACTTGTTAATGGCACTAGGCAAGCCTTTTCAAATCTGAAAGAGGTCTAAGACAAGGAGATCCTATCTCTCCTTCTTTATTTGTTATTTGTGCTGAATTTCTTTCTAGAAAATTAAATTATATTGCTTCTCTTAATGCTTTTAAAGCCTTTCATATGAATAAGAAAGACCCTATTATTAATCATCTTGCCTTTGCTGATGATATCATTCTCTTTTCTAGTGGTTGCAGGAAATCATTAGGACTACTAATGGAGGCTCTTACTTATTATGAAAAAGTTTCAGGTCAACAAGCAAAAAACTTATATTATTCTAGCTCCAAATGCTCGACCAGATGAAATTTCAAGGGTGGAAAGTATCACCGGGATGGAGCACAAATCTTTACCTATCAAATATCTGGGATGTGCACTATATGTTGGGAGGAAAATATAGTTATTTTCTCAGAAATGATAACCAAGGATATCAACAAAATTTCAGGATGGCACACTAAATTTCTGTCATCTGGTGGCAGAGCAGTGATGATTAGACATGTTCTTCGGCATTACCAACACATCTTCTGGAAGCTATACACTCACCCAAATGTGTACTTAATCAAATAGAAAGAATGCTTAACAAATTCTTTTGGGGAGGGTCTGTAGAAAAGAGAATATACCATTAGTCTTCCTGGGATAAACTTTACTTTCCTTATAAAGAGGGGGAGGGGGACAAATTTCAGAAAACTTTTAAGACATTTGCAATGCCTTCACAGCAAAACAATGATGGAACTTTAGGATTGTCCAGTCCCTATGGAAGAATTTTCTTATGGCCAAATATTATCAGAGAGTCCATCCTGTTATGAAGCGATGGTATTTAGGTCAATCACAATCCTGGAATGCCATGTGCAAGATCAAAGAGGTGATGGATAAACAAATACTATGGAAGGTCGGAAGAGGAGAAGTGTCCTTCTGGTTTGACAATTGGTCTGAGCTTGGTCCTCATTCTGACTACCTTTCTCCCAACCATAAACCTAATAATTTGAAGCTCTTGGATATGTTATTGAACAATCAAATTAACTGGGAAGGTTATAATCAACTTCTTCCTCAACATATTGTGCTTAAAGTAAATAGTCTCCGGATCCAACTGAAATCATCTACTGCCATGACCGTGATGGCGCCTAACATTTCATTTGTTAGGCAAGTCAACGTTAGAATAATCTTAACTATTTTTAAATAAATTAAATTAAACAAAAGTTAAATTACTGAGATAAAGTGCAGAAGACCATAACTACCGAATCATCACAATACATCTCTGAATCTGATGTCACAAGTGCACGAGCTACCAGATAATACAAATAAAGGTCTGAATAAAATTCAAGTTATTTGAAAGATAGTACACAGCTAAGATAAGATCGAAGGGGACTTCAGAATTGCGGACACTGTGCTTTTATACCTCAAGTCTCCTTTGGGTAGCTGAATTCGAGAAAGTCTAAGGTACTCTGCTGGGACCAACTCCAAAATCTGCACAAGAAGTGCAGAGTGTAGTATGAGTACAACCGACCCCATGTACTGCGTAAGTGTCGAGCCTAACCTCGATGAAGTAGTGACGAGGCTATGACAAGACATGTACATAAATAACCTGTACAAGTATATATACAAATACAAAGCAACAATAACACAATGAATAACAATTTATAAATGTGGGAGGGAACATGCAAAGGGGAATGATATAGACATTTCAGCAGGAGAAGTGTCACTTAGCATCCAATTAATTCATCAACAATAAAATGAGCAACTGATAATATAAAAATGGCACGGCACCACCCTTCGTACTTTTACTCTCATTCTTTTCATAAATTGATAAATAAATAATAAGATTGGCACGACATCACCCTTCGTGCTTTAACTCTCATTCTTTCCATAAATTGATAAATAAATAATAATATTGGCACGGTATCACCCTTCGTGCTTTAACCCTCTTCTAGCATTGCATCACCATTCGTGCTTTAACTTTCTTCTGGCATGGAATCACTCTTCGTGCTTTTACACTCTTTAAAATAGCACGACATCACCCTTCGTGCTTTAACTCTCTTACCTACTTCATATTTCAATAAATAATAATGTGAAATTGGCACGACATCACCCTTCATGCTTTTACACTCTTCTTTACCATGAAAATAATAATATAAATTTGAAAGGGTATTAAAATGCGGGGGTATATACTTATCAATCAATTCAATACCAGAATACCGATCTCACCTTCCAAAATATTCAACAATAATTAAACTAGCAATAATCTCATGAAAAAGAATCAATTAAATAATAATAACTTAAGCAGGAATTTCTTAATTAAATAGGCAATTATTCACAATAACCAAATTTCACCTGCATGCTTTGACTCAACCACAACGCATAAGTACTCGTCACCTCACATATACGTTGTACCTGCACATTAAATCAAGTAGAAAATAGACAAATAAGTCTTACTCCCTCAAGTCAAGGTTAACCACGACACTTACCTCGCTTCGCAATCAAATTCAAGATTCCAATAAACCTTTTCCTCACGAATTCGTGTACGAAAGCTTCAAATCTATTCACAAACAATTCAATATACTCAACACGAATCGTAGGAATTAATTCCATATGAATTTATAAATTTTTCGAAATAAAATCTGAAATTTATTTTAAAAATATCGACAGTGGGACCCACATATCAAATTCTGAAAAAACTTATGAAATCAGAACACCCGTTCTGAGACTAGTCCAACCATACAAAAATTATCAAATTCCGATGTCAAATGGACCTTCAAATCCTAAATTTTTATGTTTTGAAAAGTTTTACAAAAAATCCAATTTCTTCCATCTAAATCTGAAATAAATGATGAATATAAATATGGATTTATGAAATATAATCACTTTTGGGTATAGAACACTTACCTAAGTCGAAGTCATGAAAAACCCTTTGAAATCGCCCAAATCCGAAACTCAAAACTCAAAAATGAGTAAAAATGGCTAACTCTAGATTTTATGGGTTCTGTCCAGGCTTTTTCGCATTTGCGGGCACTAGTGCCGCATCTGCGAGAAAAATCTAGCATTTGTGAAGTGAGGCTGTCAGGAAAAATTCCGCATCTGCGGACTTCAATGTTGCACCTACGACATCGCAGAAGCGCCCAAACGACCGCAGAAGCGGTCTCTTCCGCATAAGCGCTTGGCCTTCACAGAAGCGGTCGCGCATCTGCGCCTCATTTCTCAATAGAAGCGAAGGAGCTGGCCAGTTCCCAGTTGTAGAAGTGGCCAGCTTCCCACTGAAGCGGCTGTGCATCTGCGGCTCCTTCTTCACAGGTGCGAAACTCCAGAACCAGACATGCATATTTTTACAAAAATGATCCGAAACACGTCCGAAACTCACCCGAGCCACTCGGGACCTCGTCCAATTATACCAACCAGTCCTGTAACATAATACGGACTTACTTGGGATCTCAATTCACATCAAATAATACTAAAACCACGAATCATACCCCAATTCAAGCTTAAGGAACTTAAGAATTTTCAACTTCTACATTCTATGTCGAAAGCTATCAAATCAAGTCCGATTGACCTCAAATTTTTCACACAAGTCATAAATGACATAATGGACCTATAACAATTTTTAGAACTGGATTCCGACTCCGATATCAATAGAAGTCAATTTGTGATTAAACTTTGGAATCTATAAGCTTTCAAACTTCCAATTTTCAACAAATGGCGATAACTTAAGGTAGGGACCTCCAAATTAAATTCCGGACATACTCCCAAGTCCCAAATCACGATACGGATATACCGAAACTATTAAAGTACCGATCCAGGTCCGTTTTCTCAAAATATTGACCGAAGTTAACTCAAATGAGTTTTGAAGCACTATTTCACATTTTAATTAATTTTTCACATAAATATTTTCCGTAAGATTTACCGACTACGCACGCAATTCAATGAAAGCTGAATGGTGCTATTTGAGGTTTCAGAATATAGAAATAAATATTAAATTTAAAAATGACCTTCGGGTCATCACATCTACTCCTGATAAAACAATATGGAATGTAGATAACAGTGGGGCATTTTCAATAGCCTCAGCCTGTCATTTGTTTAGAAAAAAGCAACAAAAGGCTTGGGTTAGTGCTATGAATTGGCAGAAAGGTATTCCCTTCAATATGAACTTCATTGTATGGAGGGCTTTGAGGGACAAGATACCAACTGATGCGAGAGTTTCTAAGTTGGGTTATTCTATATCCTCTAGATGTTGTTGTTGTGGTTTCCTAGGAGTAGAAAATATTTATCATTTATTCTGCACTGGCTCATTCGCAAAGAACATATGGAAATTATTATGTGGTCCTATGGGAATTGCATATAGTGATATATCTTTTAGACAACTTATGGTGAATTGGTGCAAGTGCAAGGTAAATAATCCAGTTCAAGCATTCATTACTAAATGTTTGCCTACCATTGCTTCTTGGGAAGTCTGGAGAGCTAGGTGCAATGCCAAATATGATAATATTAGAGCTAATGTGAGAAGATATCTTTTTGTGATTGCTTTCTCTGTTGCATAACTGGTGAACAGTCAATTCCAGCAGGTTCAGTTGTGTCCACATTGGGATGATATCAGTCAACTAATGAGGAGTTCAATTCACTTTGAAAAATCCATGGTGGTTAAATGGATCAGGCCTACCATTCCATTCCCTTTCTTAAATTGAACTCTGATGGTAGTGGCAAAGAAGGAAATTGTGGTGGTGGAGGTGTGATTAGGGACAAAAAAGGGTGCCTAATTTTTGTCTACTCCTTATCTCTAGGCACGAGTACTAGCAACTGGGCAGAAGCTTCTGCTCTTGATTATGGCATAAAATGGCGCATGTTAAATGGAGTGCAGAACATCAATGCTGAGAGTGATTCCAAATTGCTTGTTGATTGTGTGAATGGACAATGTACAGTTCCTCGGAGGATATCTAAAGAATTTGAGGAGCTTAAAGAATTGAAGATTCAGTCAAGCTATAGTCTTAAGCATTGTTACAAAGAGAGCAATCAAGTTGCTGATAAACTTGCCAATTATAGCCATACTCTCGCTCATTCTAAAATTTTCATGAATTTGCTGAACTCCCTCCTCAAGTTAGAGGCATGATGAACATGGATAGATGGTCTTTCCCTTCCTTTCGAAGGACCAGATTGAAGAAACACAACATTTCATTTCAACCACCATGATCATCATGTTTTTGTATAGTAGTAAGGTAGTTAGTACTAAAGGTAACTTTTGTATAGGATGGAGTATTTATGTATACTTCACAATGTTATTGCCTTCCCAGCTCAAATGCATTTACCTTATCTCAAAATGTAAAAAGATAGGTGTGTCTATCTTTCAAGATGAACTAGGAAGGAGATGTTGCCACTCCCTCAACTCAATGTATTTTTTTTCACTCTTTCATATACTAGGGGATTTCACTTGGAAAATAAAATATTCCATACTAACGGATTCGGGTCCATAACCATGGGTTCCAATGAGGTCCTATCGATTAGTATTACATAGAATAAATCAATTATAGACACTAGTACAATTAGATTCGGGTCCATAACCATGGGTTCCAATGAGGCAAACTTGGGATTTGTGATCCCAGGTAAGATCGGTTCAGGATTATGAGATCCTTTTCTATCAGATAGGAAGGGTTGTAGCAAAAAATATACTTCTAAGTAATTGCCCCACATATCCTATATCTATCTATATGAAGATGAAATCATGTAACGAAGGGGATTCTTATTGTACAAATGGTACTTCGAGCTTGGAACGAGCATGAAGAGATTAACGATACTTCTTGATCTTTTGAGTTGTTCTCCCAGATCGATCGCTCAAGATCTTTGGTCTTTATCCGGACCCAATGAAAAAAATGGGATCACTTCTTATGGACTCGTTGAGAATGATTCTGATCTAGTTCATGGCCTATTAGAAGTAGAAGGCGATCTGGTGGGATCTTCACGGACAGAAAAAGATTGCAGTCAGTTTGATAATGATCGAGTGACATTGCTTTTTCAGCCCGAACCGAGGAATCCCTTATATATGATGCAAATCAGCTCTTGTTCTATCCTCGATCAGATATTTCTCTATGAAAAATATGAATCGGAGTTTGAAGAAGGGGAGGGAGAAGGAGCCCTTGACCCGCAGGATAATTTATCCAATCACATAGTTTGGGCTCCTAGAATATGGCGCAATTGGGGCTTTCTATTTGATTGTATCGAAAGGCCCAATGAATTGGGATTTCCCTGTTGGTCCAGGTCATTTCGGGGCAAGCAGATCATTTATAATGAAGAGGATGAGCTTCAAGAGAATGATTCAGAGTTCTTGCAGAGTGGAACCATGCAGTACCAGACACGAGATAGATCTTCCAAAGAACAAAGCCTTTTTCGAATAAGCCAATTCATTTGGGACCCTGCAGATCCACTCTTTTTCCTATTCAAAGATTATACCCCCGACTTTGTGTTTTCACATCGAGAATTATTTGCAGATGAAGAGATATCAAAGGGGCTTCTTACTTCCCAAACAGATCCTCCTACATCTATATATAAATGCTGGTTTATCAAGAATACGCAAGAAAAACACTTCGAATTGTTGATTAATCGTCAGAGATGACTTAGAACCAACAGTTCATTATCTAATAGATCTTTCCGTTCTAATACTCTATCCGAGAGTTATCAGTATTTATCAAATCTATTCCTATCTAACAGAATGCTATTGGATCAAATGACAAAGACATTGTTGAGAAAAATATGGCTTTTCCCGGATGAAATGAAAATTGGATTCATGTAACAGGAGAAAGATTTCCCATTCCTTAGCCGGAAAGATATGTGGCCATGAAAGAGGGATTAAGTGGAACAGAATTAACTGGGTGGTAGAGTCGTGGAAACACTTGTTTCTTCCATATTTTGGACCTTAGCTCCATGGAAGAATATGTTACTTCTGAAATACGGAAGAATTGAAATCTTAGATAAAAACACTATGTATGGATGGTATGAACTTCCTAAATAAGAATTCTTGAACAACAAAAAACCAGTTCAGATATTCACGACCAAGAAGTACTGGATTCTCTTTCAGATAGGCCCTGAAAGGAGAAGGAAGGCTGGAATGACAACATGTGTCTATTATATTAAATTTACCCGATAGTCCCTATTTTGGGAACGTCCAGTGCCAAAGTCACTGAATGGGTAAGTCGCCAATCCCTGGACTATGTAATATACTTTATCTGCTGGGTTACAGGCGGGCATTTTACCAGAGGTTTCTAATCTACCCTTGTGTGATTCCTGTTGAAGCATATACTCATGGGGTAGGTGCAGGATGAACGATTTTAAAGCGGACTCCCTATTCATTAGATAGGGAATATCACCAAGATTTCTCGATCCGCTGCTGAATTTATTCCAATTCCATGAGCTCGGATCGAATCGGTAATGATATACCGATTCGCTCCGAGCTCTCTTATTGAGAATGCTCATTCAATGAGCATTCTCAATATTATGCCTTGAAGAGGACTCGAACCTCTACGCTATTTAGCACGAGATTTTGAGTCTCGCGTGTTTACCATTTCACCACCAAGGCATCTTGAAAGTGAATCGTATTCCATGAATATTATATCTATCTAGTGTGATGTATGGAATATATGACAAAGGTGGATCTATTGATCGGTCATGTCATATAGGCCCGAGTTGGACATCTAATTGCTTCGATTTGAATTATCCGAAAAATGCAATGCCTGATATATATAAAAAATATGGACAATCAAACCTATTTCTTGATTCACTCAAAGAGGTGAATATGGTCCCAATAGAGATATGTAAAAATCAGGTCCTATTACGTGTATTCCTAATCCTAAATAGAATGTAATGATGTATAAATTCATATGTAAACATAGTATTTATATAGATAGGCCCGAATGACCCCTTCTCATAATGAGAATGTATATAACCCTATTCCGGCCTGGTCCGGTATGGAATGAACTTATAATTATGGAATCGACTCGATCATCAGATTATAAGTTCATAACTCTAGCCCATTCCCATTTTGGGCGGAACAGATCAACTAATTCTTTAATTCCAGTTAGTAAGAGGGATCTTGAACTAAGAAATACACCCTAGAAGCTAAAAAAGGCTATCCTGAGCAATTGCAATAATCAGGTTCATTGATATTTCTGGTATAGTAGATGCTATCACACATACAATCATACTCAATTCGATGGAATTATTTGATCTTAAAGGGGATCTTCTATAATTTCGCACGTGAGGGGTTATTTCTTGGTTTCGTCCAGTCATTAATAACATTATTATTTTTATATAATAATAGATAGAAATAACTCTTGTAAGGAGTCCTATTAAAACCAAAAAATATAGGCCTGCCTGCCATCCATACCAGAATAAATATAGTTTTCCGAAAAAACCTGCTAGTGGAGGAAGGCCTCCTAGGGATAAGAGACACAGGGCTAAAGAGAGAGCCAAAAAAGGATCTTTTGCCTGCATAATATCGAATGTTATCAGTTCCGGTACGTAGACCAAATAATACAATGCAAGCAAAACTTCCTAGATTCATGGAGATATAGAATATCATATAAGTTATCATGCTTGCATATCCATCATTTGAGTCTCCAACAATTATTTCAATAATTACATATCCGATTTGGCCTATGGACGAATATGCAAGCATACGTTTCATGCTTGTTTGAGTAATAGCAATGAGATTTCCCAATATCATGCTAAGAATAACTAGGATTTCTAGAAGAAGATGCCATTCGTTTGATGAGAAATATAAAGGATTACTCACTTCTTTCTCTCATTCAAAACCATGCATGAGACTTTTATCTCACACGACTCCTAAGTGATAAAAGAAGAAAAACCCATTTTCTTTCTTTTTTGATTACCATCCTCGCGTATGTATAAGACCAAATCCATTATATTTCTAAAAAGGATTACTAATCCTTAACTTTTCGAGGAATCCTTCATCAGTGGTTGTGAATGACTGATTTTTTCAATCTTTTCGACCTTGGTTTCGTAGGAGCAAGTCGGAAAGATTGAGAAATAGAACCATCTGATTTAATTCGTTTATAATAGCCACGAGATGATCATCTTAGGGTGATCCTTTTGTCGACGGATGCTCTTATTACGCTCGTAGTCTCTAAAGTATGATAACAAACTATGTAGCATCTACATCGAGAATTCAAGTATTGTATAAGTCATTAGTCCGATCCTTTGTAGGAACTACCTGTAATAACTAACTTGCAAAATGGATCCGTTTATCATAAAGAGATTCTTTGTTCCTGACCCTGCTTTACCTTAATTGTTGTTTGAACCAGTAAAAGTTCTATCTTGGTCCGAGTGGCGATAGCATTTCTCTTCTGTATGTGCATGGAGTTTTAAAAAATCCAAACATCTCAGAGATAGATAGAGAGGTAGGAATTTCTCGAATGAACCGCACTCTTTTGTATACGTCAGGAGTCCATTGATGAGAAGGGGCTAGGGAAAGCTTGAACCCAATTCCTACGGTAATGAATATGAGCGCAATTGAAATTCCTAGGGAGTTATACATTTGTGTATTGATAAGACCGTTTACTATTTCTTGAAGCTCAATCTCTCCCCTGGATGAACCATATAGCCAAGAGAAACCATGAACCAGAATAGAAGAGCTTGCCTCACCCATGAGTAAATATTTCATAGTAGCCTCATTAGACCGTACATCTTTCTTGGTATATCCAGATAATAGGTAGGAGCATAAACTGAAACATTCTGGGGATACAAAGATAGTTATTAAATAGTTAGCACCGCATGAAAACATTCTCCCTAGAGTAGTTGTTAATACGAATAAGAGAAACTTTGTTATAGCCATTTCTGTACATTCAATATACTCTACGGATAGAGGAATACATAGAGTTAAACATAGTAAAATAAGAAATTAAAAGATTTCGTTGAAATTGTTCGTTTGGAAATTTTCCGAAAAGCTAATCATAGGTTCTTCTCTCCATCGGAACAATAGGGCCGTTATGCTCATTACTAAACTTGTTGAAGGGTTAAAATATAACCAAGGTACATCTTTTTGATAAGAGGTTGAATCAGTCATCAGAAGAAGAATTAGGCCAAAAATTAGGATACATTCTAGGAAAATCAAACTTTCATCGAAGAGAAGCAAATGGAAAGCTTTCATAAAACTTCTCGTAGAATCGAGAATGAAGTTTTCGTTCTGTACATGCCAGATCATGAATTAGCAACTGCTTCCCATTTCCAAAAAAAAATACCAATTGTGTCGAACTTTCAATTTTTGGAATAGTTACGAAATCACCATGAATAGGATCAAACCTGTCACGACCCAAAATCCACCTAGTCATGATGGCACCTAAACCAACCCGTCAGGTAAGCCAATTAATAACTATCCAATTAAATTAATATTTAACTGACTCTAATACACTCCCCAAGGTCTGGTAGTACAAATCATGAGCTTCTAAGTTTAGAATTTACAAAGATGGAATGAAATAAATACATCATCTGTTCAAAATGTACATAAATAGATTTTTATAAATCTAAGGCTACCTTGAACAAAAGGCAGCTACAACTGAAATGCAGGTACATCTTCAAATTCATCTTCTGTCAGTCTCCTCAACATCAGCATCCAACATCTGCAAGCAAGGTGCAGAAGTGTAGTATGAGTACAACTGAACCCATGTGCTTAGTAAGTAACAAACCTAACCTAGGGTTGAAAGTAGTGACGAGCTGGAACAAAGGTCGGGTCTAACACCAATAAGCAACAACAATCCATAACAACGTAAAGCAAGGAATAAAATAAGTAACTCAGAGATAAAATGCTCATCTTAATCATGATTTCTGAAAACAGTTCCGCCTTTCAAGTATATCAGTGAAAACCCAAATCGTTTACCGAAGTTGCCAAAAATATGAGTAAGTTTGATAACTGTAATTTTCCCAAAAATTCTTTCAACAATAAATAAGATGTTTCATTTTCTTTCCAGATAGCCAGTGTAAAATGCATCACTATGCTCATATGTCAATATGTGTGAGAATTCATGAATGATATAATACCGTACAACATGAGAAAAATACATCTCTATGCATGTATGTCATGTGTGCATGTCAATGCAACGTATCTCAGAGATGAACTCATGTACTCATACTCTCAGAGTACTCAATCTAAGTATCTCACACTTTCCACTCATCATGATCAATCTCTTAGTACTGTATATGGCTAATCCGGCCCCGGGAAGATCCATCCCGGAATATATTTATCAACTGACCATCAGTCACTCAGTACTGAGTATGGCCAATCCAGCCCGTGGGGAAGATCCATCCCCAGGTATAAATGCTTCGGATAAGATCCACATCCAGGGAAGATCCATCCCTCAATATAAATCAACTGCGCTCACTGGGGGTGTGTGCAGACTCCGGAGGGGCTCCTTCAGCCCAAGCACTAAAATCCGCATGGACAACTCACGTGCTGCACTGACAACTCATGTGCTATAGTATCAATATCTCAAAATAGGCCCTCGGCCTCACTCACTCATCAACGTCTCCAGTCTCTCGGGCTCATAATGACATAAACTAGCCCACAATGATAATATGATGTATCAATAAATAACAATAGAGACTGAGATATGATATGCAATAAATGAATATGACTGAGTATGACATTGCAATGTAAGCAAATAACTCAACAACAGCAATGACCTCAGTGAGTCCCAACAGAATAAGCATGTAGCCTAGACATGGTTTCTAATACGAATCACAGCTCGATAACTCTAGTACGTAAAGATTTCATGATTACAGATAAGTTCAGGTAACTACACAGTACCACAGAAATAACGGAGTCACAGTTCACACGGTGCACGCCTACACGCCCGTCACCTAGCATGTGCGTCACCTTAACACCAAACACATAACACATATAGTCAGGGTTCATACCCTCGGCTCCAAGATTAGAATAGTTACTTACCTCGAACAAGCCGAATCCAATGTCGAGCAAGCTAAACAATGTTCCAGAAATGCCATTCTGCTCGTATCAACTTCTGAACGGCTCGAATCTAGTCACAATTAATTTGATTCAGTCCACACAAATTATAGGAATTAAATCCATACCAAAATACTAATTTTCCCCAAAAAATCCGAAATTTCAATCAAAAATCGCCCATGGGGCCCGCATCTGGAACCCAATAAAAGTTACAAAATATGAACGCCCATTCGACCACGAGTCTAACCATAAAACTTTTACCAAATTCCGACATCAACTCGACCTCCAAATCATCAAATCTTATTTCCAAATTCCTAGGTCCAAATTCCCGATTTACACCTTAAAAACACGTAATTTATTCGGATTATTTCATGCTAATTCAATATTATGGAGTGAAAATGATCACAAGTGACTTACCTCAAGTTCTCCCGTGAATTTCCTCTGAAAATTTCCCCAAAATCGTGCTTGAAAATACGAAAATGGCAAAAACTCAGAACTCCTTCGAAATGTATAATGCCAGGGGTTCCGCATCTGCGGTATTTTAACCGCTTATGAGGACACGCTTCTGCGAAGAAGTTGTCTGCTTCTGCGACTAGTCCAAACTCCCCCCATTTTCGCTTCTGCGGTAAATCAGCTGCATCTGCGACCTCGCAGGTGCGGAAAAATCTTCGCACCTGCGCAACCTGCCCTGCCCTTCACTCCTGGCCGCTTTTGCGATGGTCCTTGCGCACCTGCGGTGTCGCACCTGCGATCAAAGCTTCGCAGGTGCGGTTACACCAGAAGCAAAATTTCCAGATTTTTCTAAGTCTAAATTTTTGATCCGTTAACCATCCGAAACTCACCCGAGGTCCCCGGGACCTCAATCAAATGCACCAACAAGTCCTAAAACATCATACGAACTTAGTCGAGCCTTCAAATCACATCAAACAATACTAAAAACATGAATCACATCCCAATTCAAGCTTAATGAAAACTAAAATTCCAACTTCTACATTCGATGTCGAAACCTATCAAATCAAGTCCGAGTGACCTCAAATTTTATATACAAGTCATAAACGACATAACAGACCTATTTAAATTTTTATAATTGGATTCTGACCCCGATATTAAAAGTCAAGTCCCCGGTCAAACTTCTAAACTTAAATCTTTCATTTTAGCCAATTCAAGCCTAAGTTAACTACGGACTTCCAAATAATTTTTCGGACACGCTCCTAAGTACAAAATCATCATACAGAGCTATTGGAATCATCAAAACTCTATTCCGGGGTCGTTTAAATGTAGTCAACATCCGGTCAACTATTTCAACTTAAGCTTTCATCTTGGAGACTAAGTGTCTCAATTCATTTCAAAACCTCATCGGACCCAAACCAATTACCCTGACAAATCATACAACAACTGTAAAGTATAAATTGAGCAGTGAACGGGAGAACGGGGCTGTAATACTCAAAACGACCGGCCGGATCATTATAAAACCTTATTCCATGGTATTTACATGAGGTTCCTCTTTAAGAAAGTCCCCGAGAGGGCTTAGTTGATCCATGATTTATGTTTCATCTTTCCTTTCATTTTCGTTTGTTTCGAGAAATCTATCGATCAATTCCGATTCTTTCTTTTTCTCTTGATTCTTTTCCGATCGAGATGTATAGATCTTGTTCATGGATTAACGAAAATGTGCAAAAGCTCTATTTTCCTCTGCCATTCTATGAGTTTCTTCCTTTTTGCGTATGTCATCGCCACTCCCTTTGGCAGCATCCACTAATTTGGAACTTAATTTGAAAGCCATATTTCGACCCGGATATTTTCGGAATGCCGCTAATTACCAACGAATGGCAAGTGCTTTTCCTTGTATGGATCCTATGTACTCTTTTGGAGATGAATAAAATATGTTGATTGTTTAAAAAAAATAAATTAAATCAATGAAGAGTGGAAATTTATAAGGTCAAATGGAAGCATTTTTAATCTTAGTTTGCTGATCATTCAAGCTTCTTGATATTTCATCTACCATCACCAGGAAATAAAAAATACATAAATGAATATCTAAATGGGATATCAAGAGATTGATAAACAAAGGTTGATAAAAGTTTACTTAAAAAAAAAAGAGCGTTGGAGGAGAAAGAGGGTAGATCTTCTTAGTGGTTGCAAACACCCTCTGATTCTATTTTTTTGACCAAATTGATTCATTTGTTACATGATTCTGAACATGCATGTGCTCAAACATTGAGCCTACTAATGTGTTCGCAAAAGTGGAAAAATAGTTAATCTAGGCATATTATCAAACACCATTGGTGCATCGATGTGCAAATTAGATCACCAAAGCAAAGATCGACACTTTGGAGTGAAGGGCAGAAGAAAGTTTGAGACAACTGGAAAATAGAATATAAAATCAAGAATTAATCCGTGAAATCTCCGAGTACACGTGTTCACTGAAAGACACGAGGACAAAAATGAACAAGTTCACTGAAAGACACAAGGACAAAATGAACAAATTAACCTGTAAAAGGCTCAGAATCTCCATTGTACCCTTGTTCGTACAGCTTAACTGCCGCTTCTAATATATATATATATATATATATATATATACACACACATACAAGCATAGGTTGATTGAAGATGAGACGCGCCTCAATTTCCAGTATTCATCGCTCAATGATGGACCATCAGCTATGAAAAGTAAAAAAGCAGTAATATGTCTGAGAAGAGCATGAAAACAAAAGTGCAACATTATCAAGGAACTGAATAAACCTATTAGACAATTGATGCTATGCAGCCAGTGTTTCCACTATAAAGACGTCTCTTTAGGTTCTACTTTTCATGTATAAATCATACACCTCGGGTATCTTCGACATGAAAGGCAGCACATATTTCTCTAGAAACTGCGATTCAGTACGTGTGACAACAGTGTAGAGACTTAGCTTCCCTTTTATCAGCTGGTTTTCTTTAAGAATCTTCATGATCATTTCATTCCTTGACATGATCCTCTTCTCCAAGCTTAACTTTAAAATTGGTGCATGAGAAGCAAGATAACTAGATTCATACCCCAATTCCATCATAAAAAACTCCACTACTCTCTCGAGCCACTCAGGTTTAATAAGCAGATACCTAGGATGCCTATGAAAAGCAATCCCAATATCCACCCGTGAAATCCCAAAATTTTGCAACAATGATATATTGGGTGGTACTAATACTTTTGATAGATTACTAGAAAGCAACCTAGGCTCCTTCTTAACAACTGTAGCTACAGAATTAAAACTACCCAATAACTCCCGGAGATAAACAAGATTAGGTTTTATAAAAGTATGTAAACCTTTTTTCAAGAGATCTCTCTTTTTGATAAAACGAACAAGGTCAGACACAGATAAGCCAAGTTCTTCTAAAACCTTAATTTTGGGTTTAAGGGTTTTGTCGTTGTAACGACCCGGCCGGTCGTTTTGAGAGTATTAGCTCTGAACCCCTATTTATTTCTCCCTCTATTTCATTCTGTGGTTACGTGACTTACCGGGAGGTTTGGTTTTTGGTTTTGGAGTGCAATGGGACACATAGTCCCCAAAATGGAAGTTTAAGTCATAGGAGCGGACCGTAGTTCGAATTATATGAAGACGACTCCGGAATGGAGTTTTGACGGTTCCAATAGCTCCGTATGGTAATTTTGGTCGTAGGAGCACATCCGGATGTTGATTGGAGGTCCGTAGGTCATTTCGGCATTACTTGGCAAAAGTTGGAAAGTTGAATGATTTTTGGAAAGTTTTACTGGGAGTGAATTTTTTGATATCAAGGTCGGATTCAGATCATGTCAATTATAACTTGTGTGCAAAATTTAAAGTCAATCGGACTTGATTTGATAGGTTTCGACACCGGACGTAGAAGTTAGAAGTTCTAAAGTTCTTTAGGCTTGAATTGATGCGCAATTAGTATTTTTATCGTTGTTTGATGTGGTTTTTGGTCCCGAGAGATCCGTTATGTGTTTTAGGACTAGTTGGTATATTCGGACGGGCCCCGGGTGTGATTTGGATTGAAACCGGAACAAGTTAACACTGTGAAATCTGCTGAGTGCTGGGCTGTTTTGGTGTTTTCGGACCTGCAGAGGATTTGACCGCAGGTGTGGTCTCACAAAAGTGAGCTCTTGGTCGCAAATGCGGAACTGGACATCCCCAGTTGGGGGCACAGGAGCGGACAACATTCCGCAGAAGCGGCTTCGCTTCTGCGGTGTTGAGGAACGCAAGTGCGACAGTGTTCTACAGGTGCATCGCTTGGGCTGCAGGTGCGCATGCGCAGATGCGAGCCACTTTACGCAGAAGCGAATTCTTTGAACTTAAGTGAACTCCACACCTGCGATATTGTTTCCGTAGGTGTGGAGCCGCAGATGCGACAACAAGATCGCAGGTGCGGTTTAACTGGCAGAAAAGGAGAAAAGGTTGTCTCATTTCCTAGCAAGTTAGTTCCGGTAGTGAGGAATTATCCAAACATATTTTTGGTGGATCTTTCGGGCTTGCCGCCCTACAGGGATATCGACTTTGGTATCAATTTGTTACCGGTCACTCAACCTTTTTCTATTCCACCTTATCGTATGGCCCCAACAAAGTTGAAAGAGTTAAAGGAACAGTTGCAAGAGTTTCTTGATAAGGGCTTCATTCGACGCAATGTGTCGCCGTGGGGTGCCCCTGTCTTGTTTGTAAAGAAGAAAGATGGTTCTATGCGAATGTGTGTTGATTATCGCCAGTTGAACAAGGTGACAATGAAGAATAGGTATCCATTGCCACATATTGATGACCTATTTGATCAGTTTCAGGGTGCCAGAGTGTTCTCTAATATCGACTTGCGTTAGGCTATCATCAGTTGAAGATTCGGGAGCCAGATATCCCGAAGACTGTTTTCAGGACTTGGTATGGTCATTATGAGTTGACCAATGCCCCGGCAGCATTCATGCACTTGATGAACAATGTATTTCAGCCCTATCTTGACTCGTTTGTCATTGTGTTTATTGACAATATTCTGGTGTACTCCCAGAGCCGGGAGGATCATGAGCAACACCTGAGGACTGTGCTTTAGACCTTGAGAGAAAAGAAGTTATATGCAAAATTTTTGTAGTGTGAATTCTGGCTAGATTCAGTGGCATTTTTGGGTTATGTAGTTTCGAGTGAGGGGATCAAGGTAGATCTGAAGAATATTGAGGCAGTGTAGAGTTGGCCCAGACCGTCCTCAGCTATGGAGATCCGGAGTTTTGTTGGCTTGGTGGGGTATTACTGTCGATTTGTAGAGGGTTTCCCGTCTATTGCAACACCTATGACCAGATTGAACCGTTCAGGTGGACCAAAGAGTGTGAGAAAAGCTTTCAAAAGCTCAAGACTGCTTTGAATACATCCCCAGTGTTGGTGTTGCCTACTGATTCGGGGTCCTATATGGTGTATTGTGATGCGTCGCTCATTGGTCTCGACATGGAGTTGATGCGGGACGGTAGGGTGATTGCCTACGTGCCTAGACAGTTGGAGCTGCTTAAGGATTATGACATCACCATTCTCTATCATCCCGGGAAGGCCAATGAGTTGGGCGATGCCTTGAGTTGCAAGGCGGAGAGTTTGGGTAGTTTAGCATATCTACCAGTAGCTGAGAGGCCTTTAGACTTGGATGTTCAGGCCTTGGCCAACCAGTTTGTCAGATTGGATGTTTTCGAGCCGAGCAGAGTTTTGGCTTGTATGGTTTCTCAGTCTTCTCTTTATGATCATATCAGAGAGCGTCAGTATGATGACCCCCTTCTGCTTGTCCTTAAGGACACGGTTCAGCACGGCTATGCCAAGGAGGTCACTATTTGAGATGACTGTGTGTTACGGATGCAGGGTAGACTATGTGTGCCCAATGTAGATGGCTTGCATGAGTTGATTCTCCAGGAGACTCATAGTTCGCGGTACTCCATTCACCTAGGTGTCGCGAAGATGTATCATAAACTGAGGCAGCATTATTGGTAGAGGAGAATTAAGAAGGACATAGTGGAGTATGTAGCTCGGTGTCTGAATTGTCAGCAGGTGAAGTATGAGCATCAGTGGCAAGGTGGATTGCTTTAGAAGCTAGAGATTCGAAAGTGGAAATAGGAGCGGATCACAATGGATTTTGTTGTTGGGTTCCCACGGACTCAGAGGAAGTTCACCCTTAGACGGACATTTTACCGGAGTATAGCTTTTCACCCTCAGACGGACAGACAGTCCGAGCGCACTATTCAGATATTGGAGGATATGCCTCGTGCGTGTGTGATGAATTTTGAGGGTTCTTGGGAACAGTTCTTGCCACTTGCGGAGTTTGCCTACAATAATAGTTATCAGTCGAGCATTTAGATGGTCTGGTATGAGGCTTTGTATGGTAGGCAGTGCCGGTCTCTATTGGGTTGGTTCGAGTCGGGCGAGGCTAGGCTATTGGGTACAGACTTGGTTCAGGATGCTTTGAAAAAGGTTAAATTGATTCAGAATCGACTTTGTACAGCCCAATCCAGGCAGAGGAGTTATGCGGATCGAAAGGTTCGCGACGTTGCATTCATGGTTGGGGAGCAGGTCTTGCTCCGGGTTTCACCCATGAAGGGTGTTATGAGGTTTGAGAGGAAGGGCAAGTTGAGCCCTAGGTATATCTAGCCTTTTCAGATTCTTGAGAGGGTTAGAGAGGTGGCTTACAAACTTGCACTACCACCTAGTCTCTCTGTAGTCCATCCATTGTTCCATGTTTCCATGCTCCGGAAGTATCACGATGATCCGACTCATGTGCTAGACTTCAGCTCAGTCCAGTTGGACAAAGATTTATCTTATGTCAAGGAGCCAGTGACCATTTTGAACAGGTAGGTTCGAAAGTTGAGGTCGAAGAACATCGCTTCAGTGAAGGTTCAGTGGAGGGGTCATCCGGTCAAGAAGGCGACTTGGGAGACCTAGCATGATATGCGCAGCCGTTATCCATATTTTTTCACCACTTCAGGTATGTCTCTATAATCGTTTGACAACGAACGTTTGTTTTAAGAGGGGGAGGATGTAACGACCCGACCGATCATTTTGAGAGTATTAGCCTCGAACCCCTATTTATTTCTCCCTCTATTTCATTCTGTGGTTACGTGACTTTCCGGGAGGTTTGGTTTTTTGGTTTCGGAGTGAAATGGGACACATAGTCCCTAAAATATAAGTCAAGTCGTAGCAGTCAACCGTAATTCGAATTGTGTGAAGACGACTCCGAAATGGAGTTTTGACGGTTCTAATAACTCAGTATGGTGATTTTGGTCTTAGGAGCGTGTCTGGATGTTGATTTGGAGGTCCGTAAGTCATTTCGGCGTTACTTGGCGAAAATTGGATGATTTTTGGAAAGTTTGACCGGGAGTGGACTTTTTGATATCGGGGTCGGATTCCAATTCCGGAAGTGGGACTAGGTCCGTAATGTCAATTATGACTTGTATGCAAAATTTAAAGTTAATCGGACTTGATTTGACAAGTTTCAGCACTGGATGTAGAACTTAGAAGTTCTAAAGTTCTTTAGGGTTGAATCGATGCGCAATTCATATTTTTATCATTGTTTGATGTGATTTTTGGCCTCGGGTAGATCCGTTATGTGTTTTATGACTTGTTGGTATATTCGGACGGGGTCTCGGGGTCCCCAAGTGTGATTCAGATTGAAACCGAAACAACTTGAGACTTGTGAAATCTGTTGAGTGTTGGGTTGTTCTAGTGTTTTCGCATCTGTGGAGGATTTGACCATAGGTGCGGCGCAGGAGGGGAAGGCATTCCCCAGAAGTGGCTTCGCTTCTGCGGTGTTGAGGAACGCAAGTGCGACAGTGTTCCATAAGTGCGTCGCTTGGGCCGTAAGTGCGCATGCACAAATGCGAGCCATTTTCCGCAGAATCGGATTCTTTGGACTTAAGTGAATTCCGCACCTATGATGTGTTTTCCGTAGGTGCGGAGCCGCAAATGCGGCAACAAGGTTGCAGGTGCGGTTTAACGGGAAGAAAAGGAGAATTTTCGAGTGTTTTGATTCATATGTCATTTTGGTATTTTGGGAGCTCGGCGGGAGACAAAATTTTGAGGGATTTTCAGAGGAAACATTTGGGGTAAGGATTCTTGACTCGTTTTTGATTAATTCCCACGAATCTAAGTGTTTTTAGTTGGAAATTTGGAAAAAAATTGGTAAGACTTTTTAGGCTAAAATTTGGGGATTTGAATGGCGATTTGATGTCGGATTTGAGTAATTCTTGTATGGTTGGACTCGATATTGAATGGGTGTTCTGATTTTATATTTTTTGTCAAGTTTCGAGACGTGAGCCCCGGTCGACTTTTTGCAGCGATTTTTCCATTCTTTACTAAAGTCGTAGTTTTATTATTTAATTTAGTTTCTTATGGTTATATTTATAGTATGTAATTATTTTGGCTAGATTCGAGCCAATCAAAGTTAGAAAATCGAGAAAAAAGCCTTCTTATTGATTGATTGAGCGAGATTTATGGTAAGTGACTTGTCTAACCTTGTGTGTGTGGGGGGGGGGGGGGAGGAGGAATTCCCCTTAGGAGTTTTTACTGTTACGGTATTTGCAATACGTGAAGGCCGTGTGCGCGAGGTGACGAGTGTGTACTCTGGATAAATGTTGAAAAATCCGATTTTTCCTAAATAGTTTCCTTTTTTCCCTTAATTGAGTTACTCTAGCATGTGTACTCATCATGTTTAGCCTAATATCACATGTCTACGTGTCTTATCTCTTACTTGCAATTTGTGCAACATGTTTAGTTAAATTACATATTTTCTTGATTTCGTATTCATTCTTTAACTGTAGGATTCCTTGCTATAATTTCATTGTTCCAATTGTTATGTGTTGTTTTCGTGATTTTTGGTTGAGATGAATGTTTGGTTGTGGCATGAGATTTCTGCTGTGTGGAGTGTTACTGTGGCACGAGGTTTCTGCCGTGCAGAGTATTATCGTGGCACGAGGTTTCTGTCGTGCGGAGTGTTATTGTGGTACTAGGTTTCTACCATGCAGTTATCATAGTTTGCACGAGGTTTCTGCCGTGCTGTTATGAGATATTTACTTTTGGGACTACGAGGCGGTACCTCGGGAGTGCTCCCCCTATTATTTACCTATATTTGCTGCATTGTTGTTGCTGTAGTTGTTCTTTAACTTGTAAGATTGTGCTTCCTTACGTGTTGTAATTGTCTTCTTTGATTCTGTGTTGTTATCTTCTGTGAATTTCTGGTGTTACACATCTTTGTCATTCCATTACATCATTTTATCTTCTGCCTTGTTTTTCCTATTATTTCCTGTAGGGCCCTGGTCTGACCTCGCCACTACTCTATCAAGGTTAGTCTTGGTACTTACTCGGTACCGTTGTGGTGTGCTCATACTACTCTTCTGAACATCTTTTGGTGCAGATCCAGGTTTTTCCTACCAGACCAGATATCATTGAGTTAGCCCGTGCATGGAGACTTCAAGGTATATCTGCTAACGTCCGCAGACATCAGAGTCCCCCTCTATATTTATTATGTTGTTTTCCTTATTCTCATTAAACTCTGATGTATAGAGATATTTAACATTTTCCATTAGAGCTTGTGACTTATTTCTACCAGGTTTTGGGAGTTGTAACTATTTTGAATCGCAGTCTTTATTTATTTCAGATGATGAGGTTTGAGTTTCATCTTTATATTTAGTTATTCCGCAAAATTATTAGGCTTACCTAGTCTTAGAGACTAGGTGCCGTCACGACATCCTCTTGAGGGAAATTGGAGTCGTGACAGTCAATATTACAAAACAACAATTCAAGGGAAGAAGAAACAAGGGTTTTGATATGGGCTTTGTTCATACCCATTTTGTGAAAGAGATCAAGTAACAAATGAGGCTAGTAGTTCCGGGTTCTCGAACGGGTTACCTTGGAGCTCGTAGAAATGGCTTCTTCTGTTGAGAACTCAAGTGAGTTCACCAAGAAGTCCACCAATACATTGGCACGTGAAGTCGCTGCAATTGTAGAGGAAAGGAGCTGAAATCTGATGTAACACATAGCAAAGAGATTCTTTTTTGCACCATTTCTAACAAGTCCAAACATCAGTGCAAAAGCGAACTCGTTGGTAGCGTAGTGTGTTGGTCCCAAATGCATACGCAAGTATACATTGTCGACAAGTAATATAGGATTGTAAGTCCAGATATCGTACCCACAAGGACTTATGATTAACTATCAATTAAATTAAACCCAAATAATTAATCTATTCAAGTGATTCCTAAAGTATGAATATTTAATTACAACTAATCTAGAGTAGCAAACTAAGAAATTAAATAATTAAGTTGGCAAAATTTTAGAGACGAATTCAATGGGAGACAATATTCTAGAGCTATGAGTTGGCTAACAATCCCGTTGAGTTTTCACTTAAATCGTCTAATTAATTTATCTGGTTTATTTATTGATAGGGTTAATATTGCTCGTAGCCTTCTCCCGAAGTACTACTCGCCTATTCAAGCTAACCTAACGCCTATATTCCTATGGAATTAGGATTAACAAGAATGTTTTAATAATTCCCGTATAATAACCACGCAAGGCGATTAGGTATATTCCTATCCTAACCGTAAATCCGTTCCCCATTAATCAGGTTCAAGATCTCGCTCTACTCAATCTTATATGCAATCTAAAATTCCCTCTCTCGAGTTCAATCCTAGATTTGTAGATAGTATTCAATTGGTGATCAAGCAATCAAATAATTAAGCGCAAGATTGAATAAATGAACCAATATGATAAAATAATAAGAATAATTCAAGCTTCAATCTACAACATTCATGTAGCATTCAAAACTCTAGAACTAAGAAACTATGAAATTAAGGGAAGGGAAGAGAAGAGAAGAAAAACTAGTTAGAAACCTTCTCCAAGCGTGGTGTGTGTTCCTCCACGTGAATTCTCCTTCAAATTATGTTAGATCCCCTCAAAATTAGGTTTAGAACCCCTTATATACGAGTTGGGACCGTGTAGGGCCGAAATAACCTTGTCCCGAACGAAGTAGGAAAATATTTTGTTGCCTAGGGTCCAGGTCAGCGCTGGCCCTGGCACTGAAGGCAGTAGCGATTTGCAATTTTACGTTCAAATTCCTTGGTTGCTTTTGAATTGAATTTCCTTCTTTATTTGTCTTCCACTTGGGGGGACAAACACCAATTAGGCCCTATAGCAACTCAAACCATCAGATATACACGTCCTGATCATCGTATAAGATATACAAGTCACAAACAAACAACAAACTCTTAACCTCCTAACCTCAAAGAGAGACTCTAACTCACCAAATTTATGCTCGCTCACCTACTCTGTCAAATAAAGCTAATAACATCAGCTATCTATCATGAAACAAGTGGCCTCACAAGAATAAATAGTTCATACACTCAAATCAAAGAATGAATAGAATTTAAAGACTTAGCATCAAAGCACAACTCTCGCACTCACAAACGAATTCACATGTATGCACAAAGAACCATAGGTTTGCCCATTTTGTATATCTCTACTAATTAAGTATGCTCGAATAGAATCAAATAGGACTTTAACGGGTTGTAATGTTGGCTAAGGGACGGGTAGGAGAATTGTATAATAATGACTTACACTTCCCTAAGCACTTTGCACTTTTAGACTTCATCACCCATTATTTTCATCTCTTAATTTTATTTTTCATCCCTCTCTTCTTCTATTATTTCACAAGTATTCCCCTCATATCAAGAACGTTTCATTTTATTCAAAGCAATTTATTTTCTTTTCTTTTTTCATGTCACATTATTTTGAAGAGTGCGTTTTCATCAGTTTTCAGCTATCGTTGGTCACCATTTTACACTTAATCATCCCTTTCTTCAAATTTATTAATTAATATAACAATCTAAACAATAATGCTCAAGGAAGCAGGGTGTAAAAACTATGGATTCAATAAAAGGATCAAGGCAAAAATACAGTTTTCAAACAAAAGGCTACATGCTCCAAGGGTTAACTAGTGGTACAATATCTGAAAAGGTTAAAATTCACAAGACATATCAAAGAAAGCCTATTATCATCTTCTAAACTGAGCAACACTTTTATTTCACTTCAATAACATGCAGGACAAGTTCTAGACTAATATGCAAAACATGGAATATATGTAAGAAATTCTCACCACACATGGCACAAGTATCAATCAAGATGGATCAATTCTACTCTAAGACAAATATGATCACAGCGAACAATAAAATAAGAATAAGTTATATACAGAGTGACAACCTTGATCGTAGGTGTCAGAAAGTCTGCTATTTTATTCATTACTCAAGCACTCAGAGGAAAGTACTACTCAAGCTCAGGCCTAAATATTCTAGTATCAAACAAGTAACAAAAATTTTTATTCCCTCTTTTTCTACTCATAAAATAAAGAAAAAAAAATCTACTCCTAAAAGAATAAAAAAAACTTACCCGGTTCAAGTTACATCCCCTAAAAAAGAATCGATGCACAAAAAAAAAATCAAGGGGGGTTATTATCTAACTAAAACTAACTAGAAACAAAAAGACAATATTTTTGATTTTTTTTCATTGGACCTTAATCTCTCAAGAAATTTGTCCACAAAATCCATCGTTAGTAAAAGTCTAAATTTTTTGAAGTTTTTTTCTTAATTTTTATTTTTATTTTTCTATTTATTTTCTTTACACAAAAACTAGTACACTAAGAAAGTGTACTACAACTAAACTAGGATAGCAGTGAAAATCATCCAGACAATCTCCTCACCCCACACTTAAAATTGTGCAATGTCCTCAATGCATCCAATGAATAAATAGAGGGTAAAAGAGACATCCTGGTAAGCCAAAGGCTGAAGCATTAGCAACTCACGGGATACTCAGATTTCTCCCAAGTATGGTCCTTTGTGCGGGCACCCCTCACTTAGTTCCAACCGCTTGCTCGCTTTTGCATATGCCTATTGTCTTTACTCCATACTCCTACTCCTACAAAATACAAACACTACAACGATAACATAATAAAAAATAAAACAAAAATAAAAAGAAAAAGAATAGAATTGAGTTGCCTCCCAACAAGCACCTTATTTATAGTCGTGGCACGACTTACACTACTTCATCACTTTTCCTTCCACTTTAAGGATATGAATTGGGCCCCCAATTTTGCATCAATTTTGTTTTGTCACGTTCATGGGGCGGTGGTGTAAAAATAAAGGAACCAAGCAATAGGTATCGCATCTTGCACTTCTTGGCCTTTAAGTAAGGGATGTCGTTTTGTCTCCCTGGCATCATAAATTTCAAAATATATGCACTTTGTTCCCCATTTATTGACTCCTACATAGGCTCGAATGGATCAATTCTCGTGTCACAAACCAAGCAGAATGTTAAAAAATGGTTAGAATGAGGTTCGATGCGCTCCAACTCTAAAATCGCTTCACTTTTGACATTCTCACTTTTGCACACTTCCTCAACCTTGGCATCATTAATAATATTTTAGTCGAACAGTTGGAATTCCTCTTTCCACTCCACAAGTTGACCAGTATCCACAACAATTAGAAACTCATGAGATTTGAAAAACCATCACGAAGAAACTATCATATTTGAAAAACCATCACGAAGAAACTCATGAGATTTTTTCAGTTGAGCTTGTTCCTCTAGCCAAGATTGGCTCACTATATCTGCTTCTTCAAAATTATCTTCTAGTGGGAACTCGCTCTCTTTAGCCACTTCGCCAGCCTCGGCCTTTATTCTCATGATTGCTGCACTAATTCTTTGTATAGACTTTTCATTTTTATCTTGTTGATCAGCTACTTGCCTCATCATGTCCATAATACGGGTAACACTCTATATTCCTCCACTTCATTGCTCCTATCAAACTCATAAATATTATTAGAAATATCATAATAAGGGCTCATAAAAGGGTAAAAAGAATTAGGACAACCATCCCAATGGCCACCTTGATAACCATAGACATTACAAAAATTCTACTCATAAGATTGAGATTCACAATTTTGCCACAAGTGCGATCCTCCACAATATGGACAGTGATCACTAAAATAAGAATAACCCATATTCGACCAATTCTCATTCCAAGATGCCATGTAAAAATATTATAATACTAACTACACTAAACTAAAATTAAAAACTTGTATAGAAAAAAAGTAAAAGTCTAATCTAGCAAAACAATCAATTTTAATGTTCGCCGGCAACGGCGCCAAAAACTTGTTGCTCCCAAACACACGCAAGTATACGTGGTCGACAAGTAATATAGGGTCGTAAGTCCAGATATCTTACCCATAGGGACTTGTGATTAACTATCAACTAAATTAAACCCAAATAATTTATCTATTCAAGTGATTCCTAAAGTATGAATATTTAATTATAACTAATCTAGAGTAACAAACTAAGAAACTAAAGAAACAAGTTGGCAAAATTTTAGAGACGAATTCAATGGGAGAAACTATTCTAGAGCTATGAGTTGGGTAACAATCCCATTGAGTTTTCCACTTAAATCGTCTAATTAATTTATCTGGTTTATTGGTTGACAGGGTTAATATTGCTCGTAGCCTTCTCCCGAAGTACTACTCACCTATTCAAGCTAACATAACGCCAATATTTCTATGGAATTAGGATTAACAAGAATACATTAATAATTTCCGTATAATAACCAAGCAAGGCGATTAGGTATATCTCTATCCTAAGCACAAATCTGTTCCCCGTTAATCAGGTTCAAGATCTCGCTCTACTCAATCTTATATGCAATCTAAAATTCCCTCTCTCGAGTTCAATCATAAATTCGTAGATAGTATTCAATTAGTGATCAAGCAAATAAATAATTAAGCGCAAGATTGAATAAATGAATCAATATGATAAAATAATAAGAATAATTCAAGCTTCAAACTACAATGTTCATGTAGCACCCAAAACTCTAGAACTAATAAACTATGAAATTAAGGGAAGGGAAAAAAAAGGAAAAACTAGTTAGAAGCCTCATCCAAGCATGATGTGTGTTCCTCCACGTGAATTCTTCTTCAAAGTATGTTAGATCCCCTCCAAATTAGGTTTACCTTATATACGAGTTGGGACCATGTAGGGCCAAAATAACCTTGTCCCGAACGAAGTGGGAAAAAATTTCGTCGCCCGGGTCCAAGCCAGCGCATTGCGCTGGCCCTGGCGCTGAAGGCAGTAGCGATTTGCAATTTTACGTTCAAATTCCTTGGTTGCCTTTGAATTGAATTTCCTTCTTTATTTGTCTTCCGCTTGGGGGGACAAACACCAAAGGTGCCCCCCCTTTTGTCTCATCCTTTTAAATTATTTTATTTTTATTTCTTTTTCTTTCGTGTTTTATTCAATTTTACTCCAAATCTCTTCATTTTCACACTGCTTTATTCCTACATAGTTAAAATATATTATTAAGCCTAAAGTGATATAATTAACACTCAAGAGATGATTAAAAGTACTAGAATGTGAGACAACAATGGTTAAATATATGCATTTTGGCCGAACATCATAGGGGCTCTCACGACCCTTTTATTAGTCACTTCCCACAACCTTCGAGTATTTGTAGCGCGAGTCAAAAATTTTGTAAAGAAGAATCAAACTAAGTAGGCATTTGGACATAAAATTTGTGATTTTTTAAAAATAAAATAGTAGTTGGAGTTAAATTGAAATGTTATTTGAAATTTAAAATTATGTTTGAATATGTATTTTACTTGAAAATATACTACAGTTTTGTGAGTGAGAAAAAAAATATTTTTCGAAAATCTTGAAATTTTAGTTTTTAAAAAACCGATTTTCGACAAATTTCCAAAAACTTATAAATTTCCATGAACAAACGCGTTTTTGAATAAACAAATCCGAAAAAGAATAATATCTGTTGACAAACGAGTCCTAAGTACAGAAAGCAGTCAAATAAAAATTTATCCCCACGTATTTATTCCAAAATAATAAATATGATACATATATCTTGTACGTGCTTAAATGATATGCATTTTTACTTTAATTTATTATTTTTTTAAGGTTAATTATTTAATTTGGTATTTTAAAGATACAACTATCCAGGTGAAAAAGAAGTATGGTTATCCAATAGATTAAATCTGCCCACACCCTAACAAAAAGGTGTAACGACCCGGTCGACCCTTTTGAGTATTGTAGCTCCATTTCCCCATTTATTGCTTATTCTATGTTCGTTTGTCGTTATGTGACTTGTCGGGGTGGTTGGTTCAGTTTCGGGGCTGTTTCGAAATGAATTGGGACACTTAGTCCAAAGTTGAAATCCTAAGTTGAAAGAGTTGACCGGATGTTGATTTATGTGTAAACGACTCCGAAATAGAGTTTTGATGGTTCTGATAGTTTCGTATGGTGATTTTTGACTTAGGCGTATATCCGTTTATTCATTTAGAGATCCGTAGGTCATTTTGGCTTGAATTGGCGAAAGTTAAAAAGTTGAAGGTTTTGAAAGTTGAGAAGTTTGATCGAGAGTTGACTTTGTTGATACCAGGCTCGAATTTTGGTTCCGAAAGTTTGAATAGGTCCGTTGTGTCATTTATTACTTGTGTGCAAAATTTGAGGTCAATCATAATTGGTTTGATAGGTTTTCGACATCGATTGTATAAGTTATAAATCCATTAGTTTCAATAGGTTTGAATTGAGGTGTGATTTGTATTTTTGATGTTGTTGGATGTGATTTGAGGCTTAGACTAAGTTCGTATCGAGTTTTAGGATGTGTTGGTATGTTTGGGTGGGGTTCCAGGGGCCTTAGGTGAGATTTAGATTGATTTCGGATTGAGTTTGGGACTTATGCAAAATCTGCCATGTTTCAGTTCTGGTGCAACCGCACCTACGAGATTTTGGCCGCAGGTGTGGCCATGGGGTAGTAAGTGAGGTCTTGATTAAGTTGGGCAGCGATCGCAGGTGTGAGGGTATTTCCGCATTTGCGAGTCCGCAAATGGGATGAAGATACTGCAAATGCCGATTTTGGTCAAGAGCTAAGTGATCGCAGAAGCGGAAGGCTTCCGCAGGTGCGGGGCTTGGACCGCAGAAGCGGAAATTGGATCACAGAAGCGGCTGGTCGGGAGTTTAATGAAACTCCGTAGAAGCGAGATTGCTTCTGCAGAAGCGGAGCCGCATATGCGGCTGGTGAGACCGCAGAAGCGGAAATGGTGGACAGAAAGATATAAACGAGGGCTTGAGTCTTTTCTTCACTTTTGGACTTTGGAAGCTCGGTTTGTGGCGATTTTGAGAGGGATTTCATAATATTACACGAGGTAAGCAACTTTTGATTACTTTTACTCTAATATTGAATACCCATTGATTTTCCCACCTAGACTTTGTGTTTTTGATGTGAAATTTAGGGGATTTGTGGACTAGGTATTGGAGAGTAAGATTTAAGGATTTGAGGTTCAATTTGTGGTAGGAATTGGATGATATTGGTATGGTTGGGCTCGCTATTAAATGGGTGTTCGGATTTTGTAAATTTTACCGTGTTCCGAGGCGTTGGCCCGGGGTTGACGTTTGGGTTGACTTTTTGAATTTGGTTAAAGAGTTTAACTTTATCATATGGAATCGATTCCTATAGCTTGTATTGATCATATTGAGTTGTTTGTGACTAGATTCGAGCTACTCGGAGGCCGATTCACGAGGCAAGAGTTTGTTGGAGCATTGAGTTGCTTGCTTTGAGGTAAGTAACACTTCTAAACTTGGTAGTGAGGGTATGAATCCTTGAAATACGTGTTATGTGGTTGGTGTGGAGGTGACACACATGCTAGGTGACGCGCGTGTGGGAGTGCACCGTGGTAATTATGATTCGGTTGATTCTGTGGTACTGTATAGTTATCTATTCTTGCTTTATCCGTGTAATTCCTACGTGTTAGAGTAATTGAGCTATGATTCGTGCTAGAAATCATGTTTAGGCTATGTGCTTATTTTGTTGGGACCCATTGAGATCATTTCTACTGTTGAATTATTTTCTTAAACTATAATTACGTACTCAGTCATATTTATTCATATGCATATCATATCTCAGTCTCTATTATCATTTACTATTATATCATGCTGTCATTGTATGGGATGAGTAGTATGAGACTTGTGAGTCCGTGAGAATGGATAAATTGATGACTAAGTTGGGCCTGAGAGCCGGATTGTGAGTGTTATTGTGGATCAAGTTGTGCACTGCAACATGCCTTATTGACTTATTCATTATTGTGGATTGGGCTGTATGCCGCAGCAGGCCGTAAAGGCGTTATATTAGCGTTTGGGCAGGATTCGCCTCTCCGGAGTCTGACATACTAGCAATGAGCGCATGCACAGTGATTTATATACACGTGCTTTGGTGAGGGGCATTGATGGGAGGCACCCGTATAGTGCCGAGTGATTGTGTGTGATGAGTGGGAAATGAGATAGACATTGTGAGTACCCTGAGAGTGGATGTACTTGAGATTATCACTGTGATACATTATATTTGACATGCATATTTGACATGTAGGCATAGAGACATAACATTCCTCATGCTAGTTGTACTTGGCATATTTTTTTCAGTGTTGGAATTAAATTGTTGAACTTGAAAGTATACCTAAATTTCTGTACTGTGTACGAGCTGAATGTGAAAGTTTCTTTGAGTTATTATTGTCGTTATCTTGTTATATTCGGGTGTCATTATCTTGATTTGGATTGTATCTTTTTAAGCTCGTCACTGCTTTCAGCCTCAGGTTAGTACTGTTACTTATTGAGTACATTGGGTCGGTTGTACTTATACTACATTTCGTGTGCAGATCCAGGTATATCTGGGTGCGGTGGTTCCTAGATTTGGTGCCAGTATCTGCTCGGAAACCATTGAGGCAGATGCTATGATGTCGCAGACCTCGACTCTCCTTCCCTTTCATTTTATTCAGTACTGTTCTATTTTTCAGATGGTTGTACTAGAGATTTAGACTATGTTGATATTTAGTAGCTTATGCACTCGATGACACCGGGATTTTGGGATTGTTGTAGTTGAGCTGCAGTTGTTTTTATCAGTTCTTTATGAGACTTTCCACTGCTAAATTTATTAAACCATATTTTTAATTCTAATGCGTAGTTATTATGTGATTGTCGGCTTGACTAATAATGTGATAGGTGCCATCACGACAGGTTGGGATTTGGATCGTGACAAAAGGACACTTGGAGGCCAAATACACAAGCAGGGACGAATTTAGGGAGGCGGAAAGGGGGGTCACTCGAACCCTGGAAATTTACATTGTACATATAAGGCAAAATAGGTTTCGTATCTCTATATATTATATTTTGAACCCTGTAAAAACAGCCCAAAAGCATACCTTAGTGATTAAGGGAGTTCAAAACCTTTGTGAGATTATTGGTTCAATCCCACTGGCCATAATCTCCCAATAAACAAGATGCAACTCGATTCATTTATAATTCAACTCGACTCATAAAATTACCTACAACTTAAAACAAATAATCTATTCATTTAGACTGGGAAGAGAAAAAACGAAAAAGGTGTTGATATGGTCGAGTTGAATTTTTTTTTAAAAAAAATGCTGATGCAGAGCGACATGGATTGCCGGAATATTGCTTGAAATTTTGAATCCAAAATGTATTTTGGGTAAAATCAATAAATCAAATTGAAAATATATTATTAGGTTATCGATAACAGTACGAAAATGGTTTTGTATTATGTGAAAATTGAAAACAATTCGGGACTCTATTTGTCTAATTTTAAGGATTTTTTTCTTATGTATATTATATTATAAATTACACACACACACACACACACACACACACACATATATATATATATATATATATATATATATATATATATATATATATATATGTACCCGCTAATAAGACTCTTTTTAGATGTTTGTTACATTTTAAAATCAGTAATCAAGGTGCATCAATAATATCTTCTATTTCCAAAATAAAAAAAGATAAGAGGTCAAAAAGTAATTGAACAAAATAACTGATTAAATTGTTTAAGCAACTTCAATAGTTGTTTAAATAACTGATTGAGTTGCTTAAACAAGTTTGACGCCTAACGACGCCGTCAGGCAAGCCAACGATGATTAATCAATTTAATTACTCATTTTATTACTTTCGAAAGCATAAGTTTAATAAGGAAGGAAATTTACACTTTTAAATCCACGGAACGTACAAAATTTGTAGTTTATAAGTAAATGAAAGGCGATGATAATATACAGAACCGTAAGCATCAACTAGTATATCTCAAAACCCAGTGTCACAAGTGCATGAGAATTTACTAGGGAGTACAATAATAATACAACAACTGTCTAGGGTGTAAATGAGACAAGATAAAATAAATAGTACGATGGAGACTCCGTGAACTGCGATGCATTGCCTGGAATGCAGCTCACATAAAGTCTCCTCAATAGGTGCGCCTACGCACCGAGATGATCACCAAATGAACATGTTAGATCCTGCACATTTAGTGCGGAAGTGTAGTATGAGTACGTAAATCAACGCGTACCCAGTAAATATCTAGTCTAACCCTGGAGAAGTAGCGACGAGGGGTCGACATCGACACTTACTAGAGGTCCAACAAAGAAATATAATAAAACAATAAGCAGATGTGAAGCACACAGTCATAATGGGGTAAATCTGTAAGTTACTTAATCTTCCAAATACTTCTTTTAAAGTATCAATTTCTCAGTCTTGTATTCTACCTCATCAACTCAGATGTATCAAGTACCAGTAACAAACGGATAAGAAGTGTTATGTACAATATCGGGCATCAGTGGAGGGAAAATCTCGTGAATGTTTGGACTACTAGTGATATAACACATGATTATGCCGAGGTCGTTCGACCCGATCCAGAATAATATGTACGCTGCCGAGGGTCGAGCGACACAAACCATAGGTGCATCTATTATAATGCTGAGGTGTTTGGCCCGCTCCACAAGAAAGGAAGAAAGTTATCGAATTACGAGACACGGGCTTACAATATAGTACATGAGCACAAAGTGAATATAATCTTTACCGTTTCTAAAATAACTAGCCAACAACTCAAGGTAATAAGGCTCGTCCTATTATGTATATATTTATTTCTAAATTAATTTCAATCTTAAGTTCAAGTAATTAAGCCAACAGAATAATTTCAAATATTCAAATATTACATGATAAGGTCCTAAGTCTACCCGGACATAAACATGATTTAGCTATGTACAGAATCTCGTCTCCTCGTGCACACGTAGCACCCCACAACTAGTATCACATAGAAATTACATCATCTAGGGGGTAGTTCCCCCCTCACAAGGTTAGACAGGAGACTTACCTCGCTCCGAAGTTCCATAACCGGCTCCAAAACCTCTCAAACGCCTCAAACCGATGCCCGTCATTCCAAAACTAGTCAAACAATGTGTAAACCAATAAAAATATACTCTAATACCCATAATTAATCAATTTGTAATAATTTCCAACTCCGTTTAAAAAAGTCAATAAAGTCAACCCTCGGGCTCACGTGCCCGGATTTCAAATATTTTCGAAGATAAACGTTGCCCATAATATCACAAACTCAAATATATAATTTATTCGTGGTCAAAATCTAAAAATACAATTTCTAGGTTTTCTTCCAAAACGTCCATAATTCCTATCAATTTTTCATGTTAAAATCGATATATAACCCTCGTATTTAACTCAAAACAAGTAGGAATAAATTGCCTTGTGATATATGGCGAAATCGATCTTCAAGAATCACCCCAAATCACCCCACATGAGCCCCAAGAACTTAAAAGTGATGAAATGAGCTCAAAATTCCGAAATTAGATATTTAATACACCTGCCAGGCCTCCATCTTCACGATCGCGGTCATTATCCATGCGATCGCGATTAACAAAAGTTACAACATCGTTTTCCTTCATCGCGATCGCGGACAAAACCTCACGATCGCGATGTACAAATTTTGTTTCCTCTTCACAAACACCTTTCGGTAAAATGGGCATAACTTTTTGTACAAAATTCTAAATGATAAATGGTTTAATTTTATGAAAACTAGATTCAAAGGGATACAACTTTTATTTTTGGATCATCCCCAAATTCCATATAAATTGCAATTCATAAGCTCCAGAAGTCAGATCACTGACATCAGAAAATCCTTCTACGCGATCGCGAATTTCCTTCCGTGATCGCGATTCACAAGGCCTGGAACACCACTTTGCTCTTCGCGATCGCGAAGAAGGATGCACCAGATCTTAAAAACAGTAACTCAAACATGGCAAAATAACATGTAGCCCATCTGAAACTCACCCGAGGTCTCCGGGACTCCGTCTAATCATACTAACCATTCCCAAAACATGATGCAAACTTGCTCCATGCCTCAAATTATACCAAACAACATCCAAACTACGAATCGACGATCAAAACACCTATTTCAACTTTCAAATTTTTAAACTTGGACGAACGCATCAGAATCATATCAAAACATTCCAGAATGCCGCCAAACTTTGCGTACAAGTCATAAATCAGGATACGAACCTATTGCAAGGCTCGAAATCCCAATCGGACCTCAATAACACCAAAATCCACTTCAAACCAAACTTATAAAATTCTTAAAATCTTCAAAATGCCAACTTCCACAATAAGTGCCAAAATGCTCCCGCCCCACCGATACTCAACCCGAACATACGCCCAAGTACGAAATTATCATACAAACCTATTAGTACCTTCAAATTCAGATTTCGAGGTCGTCTACTCAAAAGTCAAACCTTAGTCAATTCCTCCAACTTAAAGCTTCCGAAAATAGATTTTTCTTTTTAAATCAACTCCGAACTTTCCGAAATTCAATTCCGACCATACGTACAAGTCATAATACATAAAGCGAAGCTACTCAAGGCCTCAAACCACTGAACGGTGTGCTATAACTCAAAATGACCGGTCGGGTCGTTACAAAATAATTGGTTTATTTAAGAAAATTTAGTAGTTGTTTAAACAATTAATTGAATTGTTAAAATAATTGATCGAGTTGCTTAAATAACTAATTGAATTGTCTAAACATCTTGCATAGTTGTTTAAGCAACTGGACGAGTTAGAAGAGTGACGTGGATAAGGTGGGTAACTGTAGGTGTGTGTATCGGTTATTACTTATTAAATGCCTTATTATTAAGGGATACTCAATTATCACTAATTTGTATGTAATTAATAAATTTGTATATCAAAATATAATTAACTGATAACCTCTTTAATAGGAATAAATACATTTATAATATAGCATAGTTTGGAAAACATTTCTTCTCCTTATGATTTAGCAAATAACCCAATAAACATTACTAAAATTATAATTTATTTTTGGGTATATAAAGCCACCATAGGGCTTTAAAAACTCCACCTTAGTTTATAGAGATTATGTTGACGGGCTTATCTTTTATTCAAGTTCCCCATCCTTCTTTGTTCCTTTTACGTAAGATAAAAAAGAGAAAGCAGCTCGTTAGAGAGTAGATGACCAAGCACAACAATGTCGGTATAGTAAGACTTATTATTACAGATAATGGAGTCCATATGCATCCTAGCGTAGGCAGCAGCCGCTGCCGCTATCTGGTCTCTTACCCATTAAAAACAGTACATAGATATTGATGTTAGGCTAAAAATCCATATTTTTGCATGTAATTTGTCTTGCATTATGCCTCGATCTTGTTCACTTTGGTATGAATATTTGTGACTCTAGCTTAATAATGGTGTTTATATGTGTAAAAGTCAATTGGAAGTAATTTGGCAACCTTGTATGCAAATTGAAGTAAAAACGGAAGAATTTGGAGGGAGTATGATTTTGGTGTTCATGTTCATGCCAGGTACCAACCAAAATGCCAAGGGCAGTAGAGCACAAAAGTGAAAAAATTTCAGTGTCCAGGTTGGCGCCAGGTGCCAAGCGAGATGCCCAAGGACGGATTTCGTCCTAATTCGGCTAGGACTTAGTAGTTTCGACCCTACATGCCCTCATCATGTATAAAAAGGGTTCTAAACTTATTTCTTAGCGGTTAGGCATTTTGAAGAGGAAAAAGGCTACGGGAACACTTAGAAGCAACGAATCGCAAGAGTTTTTCTCTTCCATTTTTCCTTAATCTGTATTTTAATGCATTCAATATTATCATGATTGTTAGTATGGTTATGAGTAACTAAACTCTCCCATCTAGGGTTTGATGGAACCTATTGGCGGATGATTTTCTACTATGTATAATATAAATTTGCCTTTGATGTTTCTGTACTTGTTCAACTACGTTTTCATTATGGTTGATTGAAAAGCTCTCAATTGATTATGCCTATTTAGTGTGCATTGCTTGGAAAAGGATACACATTTAGGTAATTGTTGAACAACATCACTTCTAACGTATATGAGGAATCAATACGAAAGGTTTAAAGGTGGTATTAGAAATAACGAAACTTAGTGCGATCATAATGAGCGGTAAACTAGTATCAGCTAACGTAGTTCGGAAGAATACGTCTTGTAAATTATAGTAGTTACTCGGAAGAGAATTAAAAGGAAACATAGCAGGGAGGATTCCGACAATAGGGAAAATCATAACCCTAGACTCTTCTAATCTTGTCTACAATATTTGCTCTTTTAGTTATAAATTACTATATTTTAATTACTCTTCTCTTATTTAGTAAACACTCAAATCGATATTTAATATTTCTAAATGTTGATTATTTGAATTCTTGCGAAACTCGTGGTTGTGATTAATAGGTTAATTCCATGTGAGATTCGACTCCGGACTTGTAAACCGGATTATATTTGCAACGACCGCTAGATCTCTTAAGAGGCATAGTTGGGCGTGATCAAATTTTGGCGCCGTTACCGGGGAATTTAATAGTGTTATTAATTACAATGAGCAGAATTGCTAGGATTCTTAGTTTAGTCATCTCTCTTGATTGTAACTTCATTACACTGAAATTCTAACATTTGTAGTCTTGTGTGTTACAGGTGCATGCCTAAAAATTCCTCGAGAATTGGTGAATTGTTTGAAGCATTACCGGATCCTGAGAAAGCATTCAAGGTATTAAATCATGCAAACAGTAACGACAAACGACAACAGCACCAGAGAGAACAAATTGAATGAGACATGGGTGATGTTTTGGACAATCAAAATAATCGAAATAATGTGAATGACCCGAATAATCAGGGCATGGCACCTCTTGTGCCAGAAGCAGCCTTGTATGATTGGGCACAACCCACTGTTGAAAATCTGGCAACCGTAATTGCAGTCCCTCAGATACAAGCAGAGTCATTTCAAATCACAAACAACATGCTACATCTATTGCAGAACAAGGGACTGTTCTCTGGGTCTTACAGTGAAGATCCACAACAGCACTTGAAAACATTTCTGTCAATTTGTGTCACTCAACGGCAGCCGAATGTGACACCGGAAGCAATCAAACTATTATTACTTCTGTTTTTAGTGACTGGAGAGGCCCAGACTTGGCTTAATTCTCTCCCCATTAACTAAATCACTACTTAGGAGGAATTAATCAAGTAGTTTTTGAACAAGTTCTACCCACCAAATAAGACTGCCAAGCAAGCTGATGAAATATTGAGCTTCAGACAGAAATCAACTGAAACACTGCAAGAAATATGAGAGAGGTTGAAGGGTATGTTGGTCAAGTGTCCACACCATGGCATTCCTGATCAGATGTTGGGACAAAGGTTCTACATGGGATTGGCAGACAGCTTGAAGGCCAATGTTGATGCTTTAGTAGGTGGAGTATTGTTTAGCAAATCATTCAGAGAATGTAAGTTCTTACTTGATAAAATGGCTTAAAACTCAGGATGGATAACAAAAGACTCTATAATCACTCATGTAGTTCACTCAGTAGCTCTAGACCCAAACAACTCAATTTCCGAGAATATGGCTACTATGATAACGCAATTGAGTATCCTAACCATAAAAATTGATGAGTCGAGACAAAAGCAGGTGCACATAGTTGACACGACAAATAGAGGATTATGCACACTATGCATTAATCATCCATATGTGTGCTCGTAGAGTGGTGAGAGCGACAATTAGAACTATCAAGAGAATATGAACTATGTGGGCAACTATGGAAGACAGAGACAAGGTGATCAGACTTGGGGACAACAGAATCAACAATATAGGCCAATAAAGGAGTAGTATAATAATAATAATAATAATCCCGGAGCTGTAACACCACAGGGTCAGGGTGTGCCTTAACAAAGGCAACAAGTGTACAATTAACAGAATCAACAACTAGCTTATCAAAAACTGCAACAATAACAACAGATAGTAAGACATGATGATGGGTTATTCGAAATTAAAGGAATGTTGCAACAACTCATTGGGTCTAGTAGGAAAATGAAAGAAAAGGTCCACTAGATGCAAGAAAAGGCACACCAGATGCACGAAAAGGTAGTATCACATGAATCAGCTGTCAAGGGCATTGAGATTCAACTAGGGCAAATATCCATAGCCCTTAACAATCGTCCTCAAGGGACGTTACTTACTGACACACATGTTAACCCGAAAGAGTAGGGCCCGAAGTAGCTGATGGATGTGCGTCTGCGAAATGGTAAAGATCTTGATTTAGACCAAGAAATCGCTCGCAAGAGCCGACCAACTGAAATATTTGTGTTAGTGACAAATGAGGTAGAGGAGTCAACTGAGCTAACAGAAGGAAGACTGCAGCCAGCCCAGGAGGAAATAAATAAGGAAAAAGAGGTTGCTAAGGAGATTGAGAAAGTGCAAGAGAAGACATTAGAAAAAGTACCTGAGCAGGATCTAACTAAAGCCATAGGAAAGAATCAACCTCTAGTACCCTTCCCACAGAGGTTGGCTAAATATGAGAAGGATGAGTAATATAAGAAATTCATAGAGATGTTGGAGCAAATTCATGTGAACATCCCATTGATTGATGCCTTGAGGGAGATGCCCGGTTATGCAAAAATGATGAAGGACTTGATGTCTCGCTAGTTCGACTTTCAAGACTTGGCAACTATTAAACAGACTCAGACTTGTAGTGCTATCGTGGCGAGACCCATAGCTGCGAAGCTATCTGACCCAGGGAGTTTCACAATCCCTTGCACAATAGGCAGCTATGCTTTTGCTAAAGTATTGTGTGATTTGGGGGGTGATCATAAACTTGATTCCCTTGTCTATATATAAAAGGTTAGGTATTGGAAGAGCAATACCCACATCTATGTTACTACAACTAGCCAATTGAATGGTGAAAAGGCCATCAGGTATATTTGATGATGTACTTGTGCAGGTTGGAAAGTTTGTGTTTCCGATATATTTTATCATTCTGGACTGCCAGGTTGATGAAGAGATTCCCATAATTTGGGAATGCCATTCTTGTCCACAGGAAGAGATCTAATTGATTGTGAATCTAGGGAGCTAAAGATGAGACTAAACGATGAAGAAATAATGTTCAATGTGCAGAAGTCTATGCGGAAACCCAGTGAAGTTGCTAATTGCTCCCTGGTTGAAGCTGTGGACGTAATTCTGGAGGAGGAAGATGAGGCACTGAATGTAAAAGACCCTCTAGCAGCCTACCTCATGAACTTAGAAGAGGTAGATGGTGAGGACTTGGCGGAGTGGGTTTTGGCCCTTGAAGGCCAGGGGTACTGGAAAAGAGAGCTCGAATTTAAGCCTTTACACTTTGAAGAAAGAAAGACCCCTCCAGCTAATCCATCAATTGAAGAGCCATCACAGTTAGAGCTAAAACCATTACCGTATCACCTTAGGTATGCTTTCTTGGGTCCTAGCTCGACCTTACCTGTTATTATCTCATCTGGTTTGTTAGATGTGCATGTAGAACAACTTTTGCAAGTTCTGAAGGAGTGCAAGACTGTAATTGGTTGGACCATTACAGACATAAAGGGTATCGGCCCAACTTTTTGTATGCATAAGATTCCACTGGAAGATGGGCATAAACCTTCCAGAGATCATCAAATAAGGTCGATCCCCAATATGAAAGAAGTGGTGAAGAAAGCAGTGATCAAGTAGTTAGATGCGGGAATCATCTTCCCCATCTCTAACAACAACTAGGTCAGCCTAGTTTAGTGTGTGCCAAAGAAGGGTGGAGTGACTGTAGTGTAAAACGAGAACAACGAGTTGATCTCAACAACAACAGTCACGGGATGGAGAATCTCTATGGATTGCAAAATATTGAACATGGCCACCCGAAAAGACCATTTTCTACTTCCATTCATTGTTCATATGTTAGATAGATTGGTGGAGAGGCCTCATTTTTGCTTTATGGATGGATACTCGGTATATAACCAAATCTTTATTACCCCGAAGGATAGAGAGAAAATGTCGTTCACCTGTCCGTATGGCATCTATGCCTTTCGGAGAATGTTGTTTGGCCTATGCAATGCACCTGCCACATTCCAAAGGTGCATGATAGCCATCTTCACAGATATGGTAGAGGACATAATGGAGGCTTTCATGGATGACTTCTCAGTGATGGGGAACTCATTCGATGATTGCCTTATGAATTTGAAAAGAGTATTGAAGAGGTGTATGGAGACTAATATGGTGCTTAATTGGAAAAAATGTCATTTCATGGTATAGGAAGGTATAGTCTTCGGACACCTAGTGTTAAGTAAGGGCATTGAGGTGGACCGTGATAAGGTTGATGTAATTGAGAAGTTGCCTCCACCCACTTCCGTCAAAACCATAAGAAGTTTCCTTGGTCACGCCGGCTTCTACAGGCAATTTATAAAAGATTTTTTTAAAATTGCTAACCCTTTGTGTAAATTGCTTGAAAAAGATCACCCATTTGTGCTTTTGTAAGAATGCAGGGTAGCTTTTGAGGAGTTGAAGAAGAGGCTAGTGACTGCACCAATCATAGTGGCACCTAACTTGAGCAACCTTTTGAGCTGATGTGTGATGCAAGTGACTATGTTATGGGAGCAGTTCTTGGGCAGCGAAAACATAAAGTCATGTATCCAATCTACTATGCAAGTAGGACATTGAGTGGTGCCCAACTAAATTACACAGTGACCAAAAATGAGATGCTAGTAGTGGTGTTTGCATTTGACAAATTCAGGTCATACCTGAAAGGCTCGAAGGTAATTGTTTATACTGACTATGCTGATCTCAGGTACCTAGTTGAGAAGAAGAAGTCAAAGTCGCACCTGATTCAATGGGTGCTACTGCTGCAAGAATTTGACTTGGAAATCTGTGACCGAAAGGGAACAAAAAACCAAGTAGATGATCACTTGTCTAGGCTGGAAGGAGCAGAAAAGAAGGTTGCGGTGGAAGAGATTGTGGAGACTTTCATGAATAAACGACTATTGGCCACAAGCCTTGAGGTAGTGCCATGGTATGTCGACATTACAAACTACCTGGCAGCGGTATTGTCCCATATGACCTTTCCTCTATACAAAAGAAAAAGTTCTTCCGTGATTGTCGCATGTACTTTTGGGATGAGCCATATCTATTCAGGATTTGTGTTGATAACATGATCCAGAGATGTATCACCGAGATAGACCAATCTTCTATTTTTCAAGCTTATCACGCATCCCCATATGGTGGCCATTTTGGGGGAGTAAGGACGGCTGCAAAAGTGTTGGAGTCGGGCTTTTCCTGGCCGAGATTGTTCAAAGATGCACAATTCTGGGTGAAATCTTGTGATGAATGCCAATGGACTGGGAATATTTTCCGCCGACATGAGATGCCCATGAACCAAATTCAGGAGATGGAAGTATTTGATGTATGGGGAATCGATTTCATAGGGCCTTTTGTCAGCTCATATGGAAACAAGTACATACTCATAGCTCTGGGCTATGTGTCAAAATGGAAGTTGTTGCACTCCCTACAAATGATGCAAAGGGGGTCATTGATTTTTTCATAAAGAATATATTCACCAAGTTTGGCACTCCAAGGGCAATAATCAGTGATGGAGGCACTCACTTCTACAACCGAACCTTCGCAAAGTTGTTAGAAAAATATGGTGTTCGCCACAAGGTTGCCACCCCATATCACCCATAAACGAGTGGGCAAGTGGAGGTTTCAAACATAGAGATAAATAGTGTTTTGACAAAGACTGTGAATGCTACAAGAACGGATTGGGCGATAAAGTTAGATGATGCACTCTGGGCCTATCGTACCGCTTTCAAAACACAAATTGGCATGTTGTCGAAAAAATGTGTATTTGGAAAGACGTGTCACTTACCTGTAGAGTTAGAACATAGAGCCTTGTGGGCATTGAGGCAACTGAATCTCGATATGAAGGTTGCGGGTACAAGCAAAGTCATAGAGTTGCATGAGATTGATGAGTTCCATTACCATGCTTTTGAGAGTACAAGGCTATATAAGGAGAGAATGAAGATGATGCATGACAAAAATATGCTTGAGCGAAATTTTAAATTTGGAGACATGGTATTACTATACAATTCGAGATTGAAGTTGTTCCCGGGCAAGTTGAAGTCAAGATGGTCAGGACCATTTTGTGTGGTAGAGATGCATCCTGCCGAAGCCGTAGAAATTGCATCAGAAAATGGTTCCCGCAAGTTCAAAGTTAATGGGCACAGGTTAAAACATTATCAAGGCATGGTTGAGGAAGATAAAGTGATCCCGACCAAGCACTTGAAGGATCTTGATAAGGGATAGCCCGAGTCGTGTCACGACATTAAATCAGGCTCTTCGTGGGAGGCAATCCATTGTAATGTTGTAATTTGTCGTGACGCGACGATAAATCAAGCGCTTGTTCGGAGGCAACCCAGTTTTCTTGTTTTCGTCTAGCTGTCATTTAGTTAAAAAAAAACAAACAGCATTTCAGCGCCCAGTTGGGTGCCAGGCAGCAACACAGACAAAGTTCAGCGCCCTCTTCAGCGCCAGGCGCCATTCAAGATGCCCAGGTAAGTTCCCTACCCTTTTCCCCTCAACCCGACCCAAAACCCGACTCCCCACCTAATAATAAAATACCACCTTCTGAAACCCAACCCGACCCACCACACCCTAAATCCCAATATCCCGACCCGCCCAGTTCTCTCTCTCTCTAACCCTGATTTTTCCCCCACACCCAGTTCTCTCTCTCTCTCTCTCCCCGAATCCCTCCCCCCCACTACTGCTTCTTCTCTCAAGCGCCAGGTAAGTTTTTCTTGTTCATATTTTATTTTTGTTTTTTTTCTTCTCTTTTTAATTACTTTCTTTATTTTTTATTATTGTTTGTTTTCCCATCTCTCACTCTTCCTTCCCCCAATGTCCCTTAGATTAGATTGTTGGCAAGTGTGTATTGAGTTCCAACTGAGTAAGATTATTCGATATTGTTAATTGACTACGCGGTGGAAAACTAAAAGTCCCACCACATCATTTAATTTAGGAGGGTATGGCACTTGTCCAATGGTTTGAAAGGCTTGAATGGAAGTGTTTCACACCAAGTGTTTGATAAATTCTTGAAAGAATATTGTTAATTGCCGGTGAAATCTGAGTAGCCGAGCATTATTTGTTGGTGCTAAGGTGTGGGTGTGGGGTATTAGGGAGTGATGTCGTGCACGAAGGTCGTATGTGTGTACCTATCTGTGTGCACTTGTAATGTACTATATTGCTTCTTTTTCTTTTTAGGTGTTTCATAGAATTGTAATGTATAATGATTGCTTGTGTAGCGACTCGGGGCAAAGAATGCTATGATACATTTATTTTAAAGGCCTGGGTGTAGTGAGATGCATTGTATGGTATGTGATTATGTTATATGCTACGTGCGGATGTTGTTGGTTGCTAAGGGGTAGTCTTGAGTACCCGAAGCATTGCTTGAATCTTAAGTGTGGAGTCGCCCCAACCTTACCTTTTATCTATAGAATATCCTTGAAGTTCTAACTAACGCGGCATTCGTTGTTCACAGGTTTCGGTACTAATGGCTCATGAAGGTTCGCAAAAAGCAAAGACAACGACAAAGCTTTATACAGCTGATCCATCCACAAAGAAGCACAAACATAGTGAGGTTGCTTCATGCAAATCAGGAAAAGGAAAGCAAGTGACTGAGCCTTCTGCCAGGCAGCCTCGTGTTCCTCATCCAACCCTCCAGGTCGATAGAGAGGATGAAAAAATATGGTACAACTCCTTTGTACCATACGAGCGGTATATATCGGAGATGGGCATCAACACCACAGCTTTGGAGCAGCATTTTCTCACAATTTTAGACCGGATAAAGGAGTTGAAGCTGCACCATTTGTTAGAATGCCCGGAGCCAGCTAATTCGAGCATGGTGAAAGAATTATATGCTAATTGGAATTGTCAAAAAAATGAAGCCTATGTGCAAGTTGTGTGGATCAACTTGCAAGCTCAAGCGCTTTGTGATTTTTGGGGGCTCCAAACCATGATCCACGAATTTTTCAAAAGTTCATGCGCAGTCCAGATTACCTTATGTGGAGTGAACTCGTTGGTGAAGTGGATTCTTTCACAACGAAATGACACCCAGAATGACACCCACAGGGACATGTGCCGGACTGATTTTAATAGAACAACTAAGGTCTAGCATAACTTTGTTCTTGCTCGTATTATGTCGGGTGAGCATTTTTTAGATTGCACGAGAGCGAGGTTTTGTTTGATCTGTTTTCTTATGACGGGGAAACCTGTCAATATTGGTTAGTTAATGCTCGATGAGATGACTTACACCAAATTTCAGAATGACTGTAGGAGGTTCTTCTATGGGAGCTTGTTGACACAACGGTTGCTGCAGTGAGAGGTTCTGGTTTATGAAGGAGCTGATGAGATTGTGCCTCCACCAACGGAGTTACTAGATATATCGGCAATATCGCCGGAGAATGGTCCATAGTTGAGCACTGTTTCCAGGCAAGAATGGGATGACAATCTACAACATCAAATGTATGATATGATGAGCATGCTTTTGCAAAAGGTGGGGGCAACATAGGTAAAGAAGCAGAAGCTGAACCAGGATTGTCCATTATTAGGGTCGACCAAGAAGCTGTTGGGATTGTCACCGGGTAGACCGCTCCACTCTTCTGAGGATAGAAACACTATTCCACCATCTCCTGATAGGGGTGAGGCTGGTGAGGAGGTTTATAGGCCATTGTCCATTGCGAGCGTTGCGGAGGACAACACCACAGGTGGTTCCAGGTCTCGTAGATTGGGGCAGGCTCGTAGATTGGTAGATGAGGAGTCTGACGGAGAGGGCTTAGAGTATGACCCAAATGGGTCCGCTTAGCCAGGGAGTTCCTTCTATCCACCCTCCTGCTTTATATTTTTGTTGTATGTGCATTGGGGACACTGCACTTTTAAAGTATGGGGTGGGGAATTTTCATTGATGAGGAGTAGTAGTAGTAGTAGTATGTTAGTTCCAAGTTGTAATGTAACTTCTTATTTTTAAATTCTAGCTTCTTTTAAATTTTAGCTTCTTAATTTTAATTACTTAGAAAATAGAATTAGTATTGTAGTATAGTAGAGTTAATTTAGAAGTATAATTCGAAAAAAAGAAGCAAAAACATCAGAAAGAAAGTTTGGACTTTTCCCGACGATGGATCTCTTTGACAGCTTTCTTGAGGGATTAAGGTCCAATGAAAATAATTCTAATTTTTTTTTGATTTTTTAAGAAACATATGGAAGAAAAATTGAGTGTCCTATAGGCCTTCTGACCTTTTTGATGCTAGCATAGTTAGGTCGTAGCATGCAAATTACCTTCCTAACATGTTTTTAATGAAAATTGATACCGTGAAAGATTGATTAGTCTGTCTGTGACGTTTTCTCTCAGTTACTTGACTCATTTTTTATGTAGTACTTTATTGTTTAATACTTTTTGACTTTGTGATTACTCGCCTAAATTTTGAGAGTTGGAATGGAGTCGTCCCGATTGGGGTCATGTGCATTGTGTGATGTGAGATTTTGATTATATTATGTGCTATCCTGTGTTTGTCTAGAACGTCCCCTGTGTATTAGTCGAATCAAAATAAGTAAGCTTTGTGAGTCTAGAAGATGATGTAGGCGTTTCTTTGATTGTCCATTGAGCTATTATGCCACCATAAATAAAATTAGCCTTAGATAGCCCATTTGAGCCTATAAGCTTTTTCTTTGGCACCCACACAACAAGTCGAGTCCCATTTTGTTCTTAAGTAAATTTTTGTTGAACCTTTACCTTCAAAAGCACTTAAGTCACTAGAAGAGTAAGGTGTGATTTGGGATAGCTTTTGAGTAGAACTATAGAAAGGCCAAAAGGTGCATGTATATTTTGGAAGGTCATTAGCCGTGCAACCTAAATTTATGGAGAGTGTTGAAGCAAAAAAGAGAAAAAAAGCAAAGAAAATACAAAAAAAAGGATAAAATACATATATAGAAAATACACTTCCTATTCATCATGATCCGGGCTAGTGAATGCATTGTTGTGCTTAAAGAAGAAGGGCCAAGTTGTATATGATTTCGTGACATTGCTTGAATTGGTCATGAAAAATGTGTATTTGAAAGTTAAGTGTAGTGTATTAAAGTGCTTAGGAGGGTTAGTCACCATACTCGAAATACATCCTACCCGTCCCTTAGCCTACATTACAACCCGTAAAGACTTAATTGATCTTAGACGTTACGAGCTTAGATTAATGGATATATACACTACGAGCAAGCCTATGGTACAACCATGGAATGCACATGAATTTCTTTATGAGAGTTAGTGGTTCTTTGTTCATAAATGCAATGTCCTTAAATTATATTCGAATGCATGTTTGAATGTGTGGACGAAATACCCTCTTATTACTTGGTGAGGCACATGATTCGATGACGTATAGGTGACGTTATTAAACATCTCTTGTTGGGTGAGTGCATGAGTTGAGAGTGCTTATTGGCAACGAGTCGGTCTTTGAGGTTGGGTGGTTATTGACAGGTTATTTGAGTGTTTTAAGTTAGTCACTAATATTCCGGCATGTGAAAGTTGGGAAAGGTATGAATGAGTATGCAAGGGTTTAATTGTTAGTATCAACCATGATCATAAGTGTAGTATGTTGAATTTCCAAATGTTCCTCCATTGTATGATGTCTTGCGTGCATTCTTTGGTTAGAAAGGTTTTAGGATGCTCGAGGACGAGCAAGAACTTAAGTGTGGGGTGGTAATGCTAGGCTAAAAATTCATGTTTTTGCATGTAATTTTCTTTGCATTATGCCTTGATCTTGTTAACTTTTGTGTGAATATTTCTGACTCGAGCTTAATAATGGTGTTTATATGTGTAGGAGTCAGTTGGAAGTGATTTGGCAAGCTTGCATGCAAATTGAAGTAAAAATGGAAGAATTTAGAGGAAGTATGACTTTGCTGCCCAGGTTTGGCCATGCACCAACCAAAATGCCAAGGGTAGCAGAGAATAAAAGTGAAAAACATTTGGTGTCCAGGTTGGCGCCAGGCACCAATCGAGATGCCCAAGGATGAATTTCGTCCTAATTCGGCTAAGACTTGGTAGTTTCAACCCTACACGTCCCCAATATATATAAAAGGGGTTCTAAACCTATTTCTTAGAGGTTAGGAATTATTAGAGAGGAAAAAGGCTACCGGAACACTTAGAAGCAACGAATCGCAAATGTTTTTCTCTTACATTCTTCTTTAATTTGTATTTTAATGCTTTTAATTATTATCATGATTGTTAGTATGGTTATTGTAACAACCCGACCGGTCATTTTACTTTCTAGGTCATCATTCCCCTAATTAAGACTCCCCGTATGTACTTTTACTATATTATAACTTGCGGGGATGGTTAGTTTGGGTTTGGAATGGTTCGGGTAGAAATCGGAATACTTAGTTCCTTAATATTGGCTTAAAATGGTTAAGTTTGACTTGAGTCAACGCTTTACGTAAACAACCTCAGAACTGAGATTTGACAATCCCAATAGGTTCGTATGATGATTTTGGACTTGGGCGTATGTTCGGATCGGGTTACGGATGACCTCAGAGCGTTTCGATGCTTAATATTGAATGTTGGCGCATTGAAGGTTTTTCAAGTTCTTTAAATTTGGTTTGAAGTAGGATTTGGTATTATCGAGGTCCGATTGAGATTCCGAAAGTGGGAATAGTTTCTTATGGTGATTTGTAACTTGCACGCAAAATTTGGTGTCATTTCGAGTTGTTTAAGTATGATTCGGCACGCTCGGAGTAAGTTGGAAGAACTTGAAGTTCATAAGTTGATTTGATTTGATTTTGGGGTGCGATTCTTAGTTTTGATGTTGTTTTTCGTGTTTCGAGAGTTCGAGCAGGTCCGTATTTTGTTTACAAACTTGTTGGTATGCTTGGACTGGGTTTCGGGGGGCCTCGGGTGGAATTCGGATCGAAAACGGATTGGAACTTTGAAATTGGGAAGTGTTGGTGCCCCAGTTCTGGTATAGTCGCACCTATGAGGTTTTGGCCGCAAGTGCTACTTTGTAGAAGTGGCCCATTGACCAAAGAAGCGGCCTAGAGTAGGCTGTCCAGTTGTCCCAGAAGTAGAATCCTTACCGCACCTGCGAGCTCGTAGGAGCGAGGAAAATGGTCGCAGGTGCGGGCTAGGCCAAGGAGGCCTGGGTTCGCAGGTGCGAGCGACCTCCCGCATGTGCGTGTGCGTAGATGCATACCAGCTCCATAGAAGAGAAAGTGCAGGGGCATATTCTTCTTCACAGAAGCGGACTTGGCCAAGCTGGGCGAGGACCGCACCTGCGATGGATTTTTCTGCAGGTGCAGCATCGCAGGTGCGCCCTAATGTCCACAAAAGTGAAAATCGCTGGGCAATGAGGTTCATTTAATGTCGAGACTTAGGCTTTTTGGCTCATTTTCATTCACTTGTTGGGTGATTTTAGAGCTCTTTGAAGAGGAATTTTCACCTAGTACTTCGAGGTAAGTAATTTCTAAATAATATGAGTTTAATACATGTATTTTTGGGTAGATTCTTAACATATAAATTAGAGAATATATGGGTTTAGTTGAAAAACCTAAATTTTGATAAAATGGAATTTAACAACGAAAATGATTATGAAATTAGATGAAAATTATATATTTGAGTTCGTGAGGTTATGGGTAACTAAATCCGGAAACTGTGCATGTGGGCCCGGGGGTGAATTTTATGAATCTTCCAATTTGGGTTGGGTAATTACTCGAATAGTTAAATTATGAACTTGTGAGTGTATATTGATTAATTTATATAATATTTGGCTAGTTTCGGATTGTTCGGCACCAAGTTGAGACTTTAAAGTGAATTCGTGGGCCGGAAAGTGAGCTTTGAGACGAGGTAAGTCTCTTGCCTAACCTTGTAAGAGGGAATTTACCCTATATGTGTTTTAAATTACAATTTGCTTCTAATTGTGGGGGCTACGTACGCACGAGATGATGAGAGTCCGTGAGTAGCTTCCAATCATGCTTATGTCCGGGTAGTTTTAGGATCCAAATCATGAAATATTTGTATTGTTTGCACTCTACTTATTAATGTAAGTGCCTAAATTATATTAAATCTTGAAAAGGATTCGTAAAGGACGAATTTCACTTACTTTGAGTTTTGGCGGGTTATTTGACCGTTAATAGAAATTGTGCTTCCTTGTGTATTAGTCTTGTGATAACTTTTAAATCGGATGTTCATAGAGTATTTTCTCTTCTTGTGGAGCGGGTCGAACGTCTCAGCAGTATAATAGATACATCTATGGTTCGTGCTGCACGACCCTCGACAGTGTACACATTATTCTTGATCAGGCCATACGACCTAGGCATAAATCGTACGTGTTAATGCTTGGAGCCCGAATACACTTGATATTATTTTCATGACTAGAAAGGTTATAATTTTGTTTATTCGCCCGAAATTGATTTGGAGTTAGTATGTGTTAGTTGGAGATTTTTGAAAATTACTATCAGTTAAAGAATTATTTATTCACTGCTTGCTATTATGTTATTATTATTATTCACATATTCCATGCCTATTTAATACTTTTGTATTTTTATTGTTGGCCCATAGTAAGTGTCGATGTCAACCCCTCGTCACTACTTCTTTGAGGTTAGACTGGATACTTACTGTATACATATTGTTTATGTAGTCACGCTTTACTTCTGCACTAATAGTGCAGGATATGAGGCAGGTGCATCTGGTGTTCATTCAGGCGCGCACCCCCATTATCTTGAGGCATAGTGGTGAGCTGCTCTCTAAGTCCTTTCTGCAGCACCTGCCGTTTCTCTTTTGTATTTAATTTATGTCTATCTCATTTCAGACAGTAGCTTAGGTGTTTTGTATATTCTACTAGTTTCTCATACACTTGTGACACCAGGTCTTGAAAACATGCTAGTAGACACTTGATGGCTTTTGAGTATTTATTTCACCATACTTGTTCCTTTATTTGTATATGCTTTACTTTATCAAATTTTGCACTTTTCATTTACTTAATAAATAAATTAATCAACTACTTTGAAATTATTAAAAGAATAAATACATGGCTAGTTCACCGCTGGCTTGCCTAGAGGTAACGTTAGGTACCATCATGACCTATAGGAGAAATTGGGTCGTGACAGTTATGAGTAGCTAAACTCTCCTATCTAGGGTTTGATGGAACCTATTGGAGGATGATTTTTTACTGCGTTTAATATAAGTTTGCCTTTGATTTTTTCTCTACTTATTAAACTACGTTTTCATTGTGGTTGATTGAAGAGATCTCAATTGACCGTGCCTATTTAGTGTGTATTTATTAGAAAAGGGTACACATTTAGGTAGTTATTGAACAAAATCACTCCTAATGTATATGAGGAATAAATATGAAAGGTTTAAAGGTGGTATTAGGAATAATAAAATATTGGTGCGATCACGATGAGCGGTAAACTAGTGTCAGCTAGTGTAGTCCGAAAGAATATGTCTAGTAAATTATGGTAGTTACTCAGAAGAGAATTACGACACCCAAATTACTCACGATCGGTAGAGAATACTTAGGAAAATTAATAGGAAACATAGCGGGGAGGATTCCGACAATAGGGGAAATCATAACCCAAGATTCATCTGATCTTGTCTACAATATTTGCTCTGTTAGTTATAAATTATTGCAATTTGATTACTCTTCTCTTAGTTAGTAAATAATCAAATCGATATTTAATATTTCTGAAGGTTGATTACTTGAATTCTTGCGAAACTCGTGGTTGTGATTAATAGGTTAAATCCCTATGGTATTCGACTCTGGACTTGTAAACCATATTATATTTGCAATGACCGCTAGACCTCTTAGGAGGCATAATTGAGCGTGATCAGATATGCTCACTGTCATGACCCAAAATTCTAACTTGCCGTGATGGCGCCTATCTCGATACTAGGTAAGCCGAACCTACAATTTCTTTTAAGTTTGAAAATATGATATTTAAACACAACTCACAAATCTCGCAAATACCGATACAAGCACTCCCAAAACCTGGTGTCACTAAGTACATGAGCATCTAATATGAATACAAGTGTGGAAAATACGGTCCATAATAGTCTGAGACCAAATACTGTAAATAAGGAGATAGGGAAGGAGTGACAAGGTCTGCAAAACACGGCAGCTACCTCTGAATCTCCGGAAGATCAACTGTATGAGAGAATCAACACCCGCTATGTCCGGAAATACCTAGATCTGCACACAAAGTGTAGGGTGTAGCATGAGTACAACCAACTCAGCAAGTAACAATAATAAATAAGGAACTGAAGATAGTGATTAGATACACAGTTATAGTTCACTTTCAGTAATTCCAGCAAAGAATAGACATGCTTTCAAATCCAGCATTTTAAGTCAAATCAGTTTTATACAGTTCAAGTTCATGTAATCCGGATATAAAATCTTTCAGAGTATTTCACAACAATGACAGATAGCAACTAAGTGTAACAACAAATGAAAGGCAAGTATAGACTCTTAAGGCAATAGTCACTTAACTCGTCATAACAGCTCAACCACTCGGCTCAAATCCCTCAGCACTCACACTCAATGGGTACCCGCGCTCACTGGGGGTGTACAGACTCCGGAGGGCTCCTACAGCTCAAGCGCTATAATCTGCACGGCCAACTCACGTGCTGCACGGACAACTCACGTGCCATAATATCAATATCTGGATCCGCACGGCCAACTCACGTGGTGCACTGACAACTCACGTGCTATAGTATCAATATCTGGATCCGCACGACCAACTCACGTGCTGCACGGACAACTCATGTGCTATAATATCCCGCAAGGACAACTCATGTTCTATAATATAATATCTCACAATCAGGCCCTCGACTTACTAAGTCACAGATCTCTCAAGTCTCTCGGGCTCTCAATAATCAAGAAATCAGCCCAAACAACAATGATATGATTCATCAATAATGAACAATAGAGACTTGGATAAAATAAACAAGTAAACTGTGACTGAGTACAAAACAACAAATACGCAGGTAGTTCAATATGTACACGATCTCTGTGGGTCCCAACAGTACCAACATATAGCCTAAATATGGTTTATAACATAATTTGCAGTCAAATCTCTATAACACAGAGAGAGCATATAGCTAGCAACAAGTTATACAACTTTACAGTTTCACGGAATGGACCAAGTCCCAATTCCTATGGTGCACTCCCACACGTTTGTCACCTAGCATGTGCGTCACCTCCAGAATACTCACATAATTCAATAATCCAGGGTTTCATACCCTCAGGACCAGATTTAAAACTGTTACTTACCTCAAACCGTGAAAATCTTTATTCTGCAATGGCTTTTCCTCGTGAATTGACCTCCAAAATGCCTCGAATCTAGCCACAAATAATTTGATTAAGTCAATTAAATTTATTGGAATTAATTCCATAAGAAAATGCTAATTTTCCATAAAAATCCGAAATTTAGCTCAAAAATCGCCCTTGGAACACGACAAAAGTTACAAAATCCGAAAGCCCATTCAACCACGAGTCTAACCATAACAATTTTATCAAAATCTGACCTCAATTCGACCCTCAAATCCTCAAATATATCCAAGAGGGTTTTCAAACTTTTCCAACTTAATTCACCCATTAAATAATAAAAACAACCATAGATTCGGGTAATTTAACCAATATTGAGTTAAGAACACTTACCCCGTTGTTTCCTATGAAAATCTCCCAAAAATTGCCTCTTCCCAAGCTCCAATCCGTCAAAAATGGAAAATGGGACGAAGTCCAATTTTCAGAACTAAAACTCTCTGCCCAGACATTTGCTCTACGCGATCGCGAACATTCCCACGCGATCGCGAAAAACAGTTTTCCACAACCCAGATTTAACTCTACGTGATCGCGGGCTTTCCCACACGATCGCGATGCACAACATCAAAGACCTACGCAATCACGGACCTAACCACGCGATCACGAAGCACAAACTCGTGATTTCCATTTCTGCCCATTTCCTCTATGCGAACGCGACCTTCTTCACGCGTTCGTGAATAACAAACTCACATAGCTACGCGATCGCGTCCCGCTTCACGCGATTATGAAGCACAAAATATCACTGCCTCAAATTAACACTACGCGATCGCGTAGAACAAAAATCTCTACTGACCAACTAAGCCTACGCGATCGCAGATGCATTCACGTGATCGCATATAAGGAAATCAGATACAGATATCAGAAAATTCCAACAGTTGTTTAAGTCCAAATTTTGATCCATTAACTATCCGAAACTCACCCGATCCCCTCGGAACCTCAACCAATTATACCAAAAAGTCCTAAAACGTCATACGAAACTTAGTTGAACTCTCAAACAACGCTAAAACCATGAATTACACCCCAATTCAAGCCTAATGAACTTTGAAATTTCCAATTTCTACAAACGACTCCGAAACCTATCAAATCACGTCCGATTGACCTCAAATTTTGCATGCAATTCATAAATGACATAATGGACCTATTCAAACTTTCAGAATCGGATTTCGACATTCCAAGCCTAATTCCACTACAGACCTCCAATAAATTTTCCGAACACGCTCCTAAGTCCAAAATAACCAAACAGAGATGTTGGAATTATCAAAATTCAAATTCGAGGCCTTTTATACATAGGTCCATATCCGGTCACTTTTCTAACTTAAAATTTTCAATTGTGAGACTAAGTGTCTCATTTCACTCTGAATTCTTTCCGGACCCAAACCAACTAACACGGTAAGTCATAAAATAACTTTAAAGCACAAATTGAGCAGTAAATGGGGGAACAGGGTTATGATATTCAAAACGACCGACCGGGTCGTTACATTCTCCCCCTCTTAAACAAACGTTCGTCGTTGAACAGGTTTAGAATCATACCTTGAGTCTCAAATAGGTGTGGATATTTGTACCGCATCTCCTACTCAATCTCACAAGTAGCTTCTCCGACTGACTGACCTCTCCATTGTACCTTCACTGATGCTATGTTCTTTGACCTCAGTTTTCGAACCTGCCGGTCTAAAATAGCCATCGGCTCCACATCATAAGTCAAATTACCGTCCACCTGTATTGTACTGAAATCTAGAATATGAGACGGATCCCCGACATACTTTCAGAGCATGGATACATGGAACACTGGATGAACACCTGATATACTAGGTGGCAAAGCAAGTTCATAAGCCACCTCTCCAATTTTCTTAAGTATCTCAAAAGGCCCAATAGACCGAGGGCTCAACTTGCCCTTCTTCCCGAACCTCAACACACCATTCATGGGTGAAATCTTGAGCAGAAACTTCTCCCCAATCATGTAAATAATATCACGAACCTTCCTATCGGCACTCTTCTGTCTAGACTGTGTCATGTGAAGTCGTTCCTGAATCACTTTGACCTTCTCTAAAGCATCCTGAACCAAGTCAGTATCCAATATCCTAGCCTCACCTGGTTCAAACCAAACCACCAGAGACCGACATCGTCTCCCATACAAAGCCTCATACGGAGCCATCTGAATACTTGACTGATAGCTGTTATGGTAAGCAAACTCCATGACTGGCAGAAATTGATCCCAAGAACCCCCAAAATCAATGACACAAGCACGTAGCATATCCTCTAATATATGAATAGTGCGCTCGGACTGTCCGTCCGTCTGAGGGTGAAATGTTGTACTCAACTGAACCTGTGTGCCCAATTCGCACTGCACTGCTTTCCAAAAATGTGATGTAAACTGCGTGCCCCGATATGATATGATGGACACTGGTACACCGTGTAGGCAAACAATCTCGCGAATATAAATCCCAGCCAACCGCTCCGAAGAATAATTAGTACCAACTGGAATAAAATGCGCAAATTTGGTCAACCGATCTATTATCACCCAAACAACATCAAAATTTCTCAAAGTCCATGGGAGCCCAACTACGAAGTCCATGGTAATATGCTCCCATTTCCACTCCGGAATTTCAAGTCTCTGTAGTAATCCGCCAGGTCTCTGATGCTCGTACTTTACCTGTTGACAATTTAAACACCGAGCTACAAATCCAACTATATTCATTCTTCATTCGCCTCCACCAATAGTGCTGCCTCAAATCCTGATACATCTTCGCGGCACCTGGATGAATAGAGTATTGAGAACTGTGAGCTTCCTGGAGAATCAGCTAACGCAAACTATCTACATCAGGCACACGTAGCCTGCCCTGCATCTATAATACACTGTTATCTCCAATAGTGACTTCCTTGGCAATCACTGTGTTGCACCGTGTCCTTAAGGACAAGCAGATGTGGATCATCATACTGGCGCTCTCTGATGCGATCATATAATGAAGACCGAGAAACCACACAAGGCAAAACTCGATTCGGCTCGGAAACATCCAATCTAACAAACTGGTTGGCCAAGGCCTGAAGATCCAATGCTAAATGCCTCTCTACTACCGGTAAGTATGCTAAGCTGCCCAAACTCTCTGCCTTATGACTCAAGGCATCGGCCACTACATTGGCCTTTCCGGAATGATAGATAATGGTAATGTCATAATCTTTAAGATACTATAACCACCTCTTCTGCCGCAAATTAAGATCCATCTGCTTAAACAAATGTTGTAGACTTTGATGATCGATATATACCTCACAATGGACACCGTACAAGTAATGCCGCCAAATTTTTAAGGCATGAACAATACCTGCTAACTCAATATCGTGGACTGGATAATTCTTCTTATGTATCTTTAATTGTCTGGACGCATAGGCAATCACCCTACTGTCTTGCATCAGCAATGTGCCGAGACCAATATGCGACGTGTCACAATACACAGTATAAGACTCTGAACCTGTAGGTAACACCAATACTAGAGCTGTAGTCAAAGCTGTTTTGAGCTTCTGAAAGCTCTTTTCACATTCATCAGACCACCTGAATGGAGCACCTTTTTGGGTTAATTTAGTCATAGGTGATGCAATAGAGAAACCCTCCACGAAGCGACGATAATAACCGGCCAAGCAGAGAAAACTCCGAATATCAGTAACTTAAGATGGCCTGGGCTAATTCTGAACTGCCTCTATTTTCTTCGGGTCCACCTTAATTCCTTCACTGGACACTATATGTCCCAAGAATGCCACCGAACTAAGCCAGAACTCACACTTAGAAAATTTGGCATAAAGTCTCTCCTCTCTCAGCCTCTGTAATACAATACCCAAGTATTGTGCATGCTCCTCCTGGCTACGTGAGTACACCAGAATATCATCAATAAATAATATGACAAATAAATCAAGATATAACTGGAATATACTATTCATCAAATGCATAAATATTATTGGGGCATTGGTTAGCCCGAAAGACATTTCGAATTTTCAAGTGGTGATACCCCGATCTCAAATCAATTTTGAAGAACACCCTTGCTCCCTGAAGCTGGTCCAATAAGTCATCAATACGCGGCAAAGGATATTTATTCTTGATTGTAACTTTGTTCAACTGCCTATAATAGATGCACATCCGCATAGTATAATCTTTCTTCTTGACAAACAGAACCGGTGCATCCCAAGGTGACATACTAGGCCTAATAAACCCCTTTTTAAGGAGTTCCTGTAGTTTTTTTTTCAATTCATTTAACTCAGTTGGTGCCATACGATACAGAGGAATAGAAATGGGCTGAGTACCCTGCACCAAGTCAATACCAAAATCAATATCCCTATCGGGTGGCATACCTGGTAGGTCTGCAGGAAATACATCCGAAAAGTCTCGTACGACCGGTACTAAAATAATAATAGGAGTATCTGTATCAACATCTCTCACAAATGCCAAATATGACAAACATCCCTTTCCAACCATATGTTGGGCATTTAAATAAGAAATTACCCTACTAGGAACAAATTCTAGAGAACCTCTCCATTCAACTTTTGGCAACCCAAGCATCGTCAACGTGACAGTAAAGAATAGCATGACATGGAGACAACCAATCCATTCCCAGGATTATATCGAAATCAACCATACCGAGTAATAAGAGATCAACTCTAGTCTCCAGTTCCCCAATAGTTACCACACACGACCGATACACATAGTCCACAGTAATAATATCGCCCACCGATGTAGATACACAAACAAGTGAAATTAAGGACTCACAGGGCATGTCCAGATAATGAGCAAAATACGGTGATACATATGAATAAGTGAAACCAGGATCAAATAAATAGAAGCCTCCATGTGGCACACTGAAACAATACTTGTGATCACTGCATCTGAGGCAACAACATCTAACCTGACAGGAAAAGCATAGAATCGGGCCTGACCGCCACCCAATCGGCCTCACCCTCTTGGGCGACCCCTAGCTGCCTGACCCTCACCCCGAGCTGACTGGGCGGGTGGTCTAACTGCTGGTGCTGGTGCAGTCAGTCGAGGACTCTGTTTTGGAGCCCCACTCAATAGCCTAGGACACTCTCTTTTGAAATAGCCAAATTCTCCACACTCAAAACAACCCCTCCTCTGACGGAACTACTGCTCCTGATAACCCGAGGAATTACCTGTAGAAGCCTAAGCGGACAAGGAATGAGGAGAACTCCGCGTTGGTAGTGCACTGAATGAACACTGCTTGAGTGAGCACTATAAGAACTGTGGCTAGTCGATGCACCAGGATAAGCTGGACGACCCGTCTGAGCATGCCTGTAAGAACGACCCCTACCGCGGTAAAACTAACCACCTGAAGGAACACCGCTGTAATCACCTGGACCGCGAGGCCTCTTAGCCTCCCTCTTTCCACGTTCCTGGCTACGAACCATCTCTATCTGCCGAGCAATGTCTACTACCTCATCAAAAGTAGCACCAGATACTCTCTCCCTAGTCATAAGTAACCGCAGCTGATATGTAAGGCCATCAATGAACCTCCTAATCCTCTCCCTATCAGTAGGAACCAACCAGACTGCGTGACGAGCCAACTCAAAAAATCGCATCTCATACTGCGTCACAGATATGCATCCTGACGTAACTGCTCAAACTGTCTACGCAGCTCCTCTCTGCAAGACGGCGGCACGAACTTCTCCAAAAAGAGAACAGAGAATTCTTGCCATGTAAGTGGTACTGCACCAACTGATCTGTGCCCCTCATAAGCCTCCCACCATCTGAAGGCAGCCCCAAAAAACTAAAAAGTAGTGAACGAGATCCCATTGGTCTCCAAAATACCCGCTGTCTGAAGCATCCACTGACACCTATCCAGAAAACCCTGAGCATCCTCTGACTCAGTACCGCTAAATGGTGGAGGTCGAAGCCTCTCAAATCTCTCAAGTCTCCTCTGCTCATCATCTACCATAACGGGAACTACCGGGGCCTGAGTAGATGCAACCAGTTGGGCTGGTAGTGCCCCCGGTATCTGAAGTCCCTATACTACCCGGTCTGGAGTATGGGCAACATGGGTATGATTACCTCCCCCGGCCTGAGAAGTGGCAAGTGTGGCCTGAGCCGAAACCACCTGAGCAAGACCAGTGCAAGCTGCCAATATCTAGGCCAAAGTGTCCTGAAGGCCTGGAATCTCAATAGGCACAGCTGGTGCCTGAGCTGGTCCTGTCGGCTCAGCTATATCTGGAATCTGCTCCTAAGATGGAACAACTAGTGGTACTACAGGTGTTGGCCCAACTATGGTACGAGCTACACCTCGACCTCTACCTCGGCCCTGGCGTCTACCATGGCCTCGGCCTCTCGCGGCCCTAACTGTTGGCTGACCGTCCGATCCGGTAGTATGTGTTCTCACCATCTGCGAGAAAATAGAATAACAAAAATTTAGTTTCCGGGATCAACAATTTCGCACGACAGAATACAAGAAAGTAAAATTTTCCTAAGGGTTCTGCAGCCTCTTGAAGATAAGTACAGACGTCTCCGTACCGATCCGCAAGACTCTACTAGACCTGCTCATGACTCGTGAGACCTATGTAACTTAGGGCTCTGATACCAACTTGTCATGACCCAAATTTCTAACCTATCGTGATGGCGCCTATCTCGATACTAATCAAGCCGACAATCTCAATAACTCACAATTTCTTTTAAATTAGAAAATATAATATTTAAACAAAACTCACAAATCTCGTAAATACCGATACAAGCACTCCCAAAACCTGGTGTCACTGAGTACATGAGCATCTAATATGAATAAAAGTCTAGAGAATACGGTCCATAACAGTCTGAGACCAAATACTGTAAATAAGGAGATAGGGAAAGAGAGACAAGGTCTGCAAAATACGGCAGCTACCTCTAAATTTCTGGAAGATCAACTGTACGAGAGAATCAACACCTGCTATGTCCGAAAATATCTAGATCTGCACATGAAGTATAGGGTATAGTATAAGTACAACCAACTCAGCAAGTAACAATAATAAATAAGGAACTGAAGATTGTGACGAGCTACACAATTATAATTCACTTTCAGTAATTGTTAAATCCCGCATTTTCGTACGATAAAGTTTCATCGTAAGTTAATCGTCGCAAGTTCGGGAATGAAATTATTTCGTGATTATAAGCATTATGCTATTTTATACAAGTGATGAGTAAATTGGTGAAGGTTAGAGAGTAAGCAAATCGAAAAAAATAAATTTTGTCGAAATTTGACATTTTGGGATAAAATATGGCCCGAGCTAAAATATCTGGTATTTATGGACTAATACCTTACAAGGTACCACATGGATATGATAGTGAGGTATATAAGGTATGCTAAAAATGAGCAATATTTTAAGTAATTTGGGATAATTAATTAATTATTGGTTTAATGGAAGATTAACTATGTAATTAAGGATTTACGGATAATTAATAAGTGGGGAAAAAGGCCCCCACGTGGCAGCCCATGAAGTGGTCAAAAAGCCACTAAGTGACTCATATAGTACATGGAAAAGTGTCACCTTATTAAAGTACTAGTCATGACTCATGAGTGTCGTACTAATTCCATGTCCACACAATATTCCTTCACTCACAATATGTTGTCTTGTCTTATTTGCATTTCTTGTTACTGCTCAAAAGAATGATCAATATACCATGGCAATTTTATGGCTAATACTATGTCTAGTAGACTAGTCTCTAATTTTCTTTTTATTTTGACTAGTCTATATTCTTTTATCCATGTGTTGTGTTGGTTAAGATGATGGGAAAAGGGGAGAAGGAAACAACTTATATGGTGGATAGTAGATGATTAGTTTTGGACACCTTGAATGGTTAAATGTAATAATTGTTCAAAGCTTGAATGATCTCACACAATCCCGTGAAACAATGGTGGATGGATGATCCCTAGCATCCTTTTTTTTTTACGGGAAAGAATTAATTGCATATGGGGATTAAGAAGTTTGTTTGTTTTTTTCTGGTAGAGAAAGGCATTGATTTAATAGGCTATTGGTATTTGAATTTTAGAAGTGTATATAAAAGAACGTAGTGAAAATTTTGGGCGAAGGAACCTATGTTGTCAAGGTTTTGAAAGATAATTACATGCTGATATTCTCAAAATCGCAAGTTTCAGATTAAAGTACTAACAGGCTGAACCGTCGTCGTGTGGTTAGGTAAATGATAAAGGTATGTTAAGGCTATCACTTCTTTCTTTTGGCATGATCAATACGATACAAACGAAATGAGTAAATGTACAATTTTCATAAATGACTCTATTCATAGAAGTATTAGGGGTGTCTATATTATTTATTCCCCATGTAAATTATTATTATATCTTCTGTTCATGGGACTCAGAAAAATACGTATTTGATAAAGTTTAGCCGAAAGGTATATTTATTTTTATGGCATTCCGAGAAAATATTAATAACGTATTTCTTATGCATTTCATGCATTTATACATGTACATTGACCCATGACCAGATAGCGTTATATACGCGTATATATGTATATTATATGGATATGGGATATGGGAAAAGGTTACGGCGTTATATACGCACCACCACCTGATCAGCTGGTATACGTTGATGATTTGCCCACAATTGTCGAAATGATATGATTCCCCATTAGTAGGATCTTACTGGGTTGTTGTTGTTGTTGTTGTCGAAATGATATGATGGGATGCCCTCAGAGGCTTGATGATGTTATGAACGTATATACCTATGCATGGTAGGACATTATACGCATATGCATGACATTATAAAAATAAAATGATTCACAGAGCTATGCAAACGTACATGTCGAGTCTTTTACTCTATGTTTCTCGCAAGTCTATTATTTATTGATTTTTATTCCTTACATACTCGGTACATTATTTGTACTGACGTTTCTTTTGCCTGGGGATGCTGCGTATCATGCCCGCAGGTCCCGATAGATAGGTCGAGAGCCCTCCAAGTAGGCTATTAGCTCAACGGAAGATGTTGGTACACTCCATTTGTTCCGGAGTTACTTATTTGGTCAGTATGATTAGGACATATACTGATTAGTATGGCGGGGCCCTATCCCGACCTTTATGACATGTATGTACTCTTAGAGCCTTGTAGACATATATTGTGTACGTGAAAGATTGTACGGCCTTTTCGGCCTATGTTTTGAGTTTATAAATGATAATGTTGGCCTATTAGGCCCGTATGTCACGTGTACATGATGATGTAATAAGAAAGATACATTACGTTGGTACTCGGTTGAGGGGCTCCTACAGCCCAAGCGCTATAATCTGCATGGCCAACTCACATGCTACACGGATAACTCACGTGCCATAGTATCAATATCTGGATCCGTACGGCCAACTCACGTACTGCACTGATAACTCACGTTCTATAGTATCAATATCTGGATCCGCACAGCTAACTCACGTGCTGCACGGATAACTAACGTGCTATAATATCCCGCACGTACAACTCACGTGCTATAATATAATATCTTACAATCAAGCCCTCGGCCTCACTCAGTCACAAATCTCTCCAGTCTCTCGGGGTCTCAATAATCAAGAAATCAGCCCAAACAACAATGATATGATTCATCAATAATAAACAATAGAGACTGAGATAAAATAAACAAGTAAACTATGATTGAGTATAAAATAACAATTACGCATGTAGTTTAACATGTACACGACCTCTGTGGGTCCCAACAGTACCAACATATAGCCTAAATATTGTTTATAACATAATTTGCAGTCAAATCTCTATAACACAGAGAGAGCATATAGCTAGCAACAAGTTATACAACTTTACAGTTTTACGGAATGGACCAAGTCCCAATTCCTACGGTGCACGCCCACACGCCCGTCACTTAGCATGTGCGTCACCTCCAGAATACTCGCATAATCCAATAATTCGGGATTTCATGCCATCAGGACCAGATTTAAAGATGTTACTTACCTCAAACCGTGAAAATCTTTATTCTGCAATGACTTTTCCTCGTGAATTGGCCTCCAAACGTCTCGAATCTAGCCACAAATTATTCGATTCAGTCAATAAAATTTATTGGAATTAATTCCATAAGAAAATGCTAATTTTCCATAAAAATCCGAAATTTAGCTCAAAAATTGCCCATAGGACCCACGTCTCAGAAACTGACAAAAGTTATAAAATCCGAAAACTCATTCAACCACGAGTCTAACCATACCAATTTTACCAAAATCCGACCTCAACTCGACCCTCAAATCCTCAAATTTATCCAAGAGGTTTTTCAAACTTTTACAACTTAATTCACCCATTAAATGATAAAAACAACCATAGATTCGGGTAATTTAACCAATATTGAGTTAAGAACACTTACTCCGTTGTTTTCTCTCAAAATCTCCCAAAAATCGCCTCTTCCCGAGCTCCAATCCGTTAAAAATGGAAAATGGGACGAAATCCCATTTTCAAAACTTAAACTCTCTGTCCAGATATTTGCTCTACGCGATCGCGAACATTCCTACGCGATTGCGAAGAATAGTTTTCCACAATCCAGATTTAACTCTACGCGATCGTGATGCACAACATCAAAGACCTACGCGACCGCGGACCTAACTACGCGATCGCGAAGCACAAATGCGTGATTTTCATTTCTGCCCATTTCCTCTACGCGAACGCGACTTTCTTCACGCGTTCGCGAATAACAAACTCACATAACTATGTAATCGCGTCCCGCTTCACGCGATCGCGAAGCACAAAATATCACTGCCTCAAATTAACCCTACGCGATCGCAGATATACCCACGTGATCGCGTAGAACAAAAATCTCCACTGACTAATTAAGCCTACGCGATCGCAGACTCATTCACGCGATCGCATATAAGAAAATCACATACTGATATCAGAAAATTCCAGTAGTTGTTTAAGTCCAAATTTTGATCCGTTAACCATCCGAAACTCACCTGAGCCCCTCGGGACCTCAACTAATTATACCAACAAGTCCTAAAACGTCAAATTTTCAATTCAAGCCTAATGACAGGAACTACCAATTCAAGCCTAATGAACTTTGAAATTTCCAATTTATACAAACGACTCCGAAACTTATCAAATCACATCCGATTGACCTTAAATTTTGCATGCAAGTCATAAATGACATAAAAGACCTATTCAAACTTTCAGAATCGAATTTCAACCCCGATATCAAAACGTCAACCCCCCGGTCAAACTTCCAAAAAATTTAACTTCCGGCATTCCAAGCCTAATTCCACTACAGACCTCCAATAAATTTTTCGGACACGCTTCTAAGTCCAAAATCACCATACAGAGCTGTTGGAATTATCAGAATTTAAATCCGTGGTCATTTACGTATAGGTCCATATCCGGTCACTTTTCTAACTTAAAATTTTCAATTATGAGACTAAGTGTCTCATTTCACTCTGAATTCCTTCCGGACCCGAACCAACTAACCCGGTAAGTCATAAAATAATTGTAAAGCATAAATTGAGCAGTAAATAGGGGAACGGGGTTATAATATTCAAAACGACCGGCCGAATCGTTATACTCACAAAGAGTTACAAGACAACCAAAAATATTACTGCTAATAAAATGAAAGTGAATAAATCCAAACCATTACGATATTCAATAAGCTTACTATTTTTAGAGAAAAAAACCTGAATTGCAATTTCTTGAATTTTGTAGCAACTCTATCTCTTGATGATTTATTTAATAAATACATATTATGTATATTAGGATTCTAATACTAGACGTTGATAACTCATGTGTCACTCACTTGTAACTCGGATACTTAACAATTAACATGTTAGATAAAATGGATTTAAACTTATATCATTTAATATTTAGTAAACAAGAGAAAAATCAATTGGGTTTGGGCCTATCATTTAATATTTGAAGCCAATATTTGAAGTCTATGGGTTTGGGTTTCTAACCCTTTTTGGTTATTGGGTTCTAAATTAATAATTTATAAATATTTAATAAATTTTTAAAGATAAATGTAGAGTTTCAACCAAAGCTACCGAATTCAGCCGAACCTGTAGCCAACACTCTAGCTCCGCCCATGTACTTAACCTGCTTATTGATGGGAAAGAAAACCCTGCACGTGTAAAAAGAATGAAAGAAAAGTCAAAGAGAGAACAAAAAGTAGTATGAAGCACAATGTTAGGCGAAAGAATTCATTTTCGAATTCTTTTCTTATGACGTAAGTGATTACTTTAGCAGGGCATTCAGATGCCTATAATAAGGGTATTTGGCTTTTCATTTGCGGATCATCCATCAACTTCTTCTTTCTCTTGTCTTGTGCATTCTATTGTTAAACCAAGTAAATCTTATCGTGTCTTGTCTTGTCTTGTGCAATCTATTATTTTTCTCTTTAAATATATATTTTCCTTTATATTAGTCTGACACGCTTCCCAACACTTATTTCAGAAATCTAAATGTTGATTTAAAATGTACCAAGAAAATCTTGTAATTATTATTCTTTACAAAGTAAACTAGGAGGTCGAGTCACCTCCAATTGTCCCCTTGTACTTCTTTTCATGTTGGGACTTAAATCAGTTTTCAAAATTTCTAATAATTTTTGTCTAGAAAATATTTTGCTATTTGCATTTATGATTTTTCACTCATTTTTCAGATATTAAAGTCTCGTGACTTTTTGCTCATTTCAGAGATTAAAAATCCAATTGATTTTTAATTTTGATTGTGCTAAATATTACTCAATTTGAAGATTAAAAATATCATCGTTTATTAATTTTGATTGTGTCGTACTTATCAAATATGACACAAATAACAGTTCCTATAATCGTTTATTAATTTTGATTGTGTGGTGCTTAAAAAATATGACACAAACAACAGTTCCTATAGTTGGCTCTACAAGCCAGGCTGCCTCTTTAAGCCGCTCTGTACCGGCACCGACACCGATACCGATTTCAATAGAAAGCTAAAAAAAAATTAGCTTTAATTTTAACCTTAGACAGATGGACAGTCCGAGCGCACTATTCAGATATTGGAGGATATGCTTCGTGCGTGTGTGATGAATTTTGGTGGTTCTTGGGAATAGTTCTTGCCACTTGCGGTGTTTGCCTACAATAACAGTTATCAGTCGAACATTTAGATTGTCCCGTATGAGGCTTTGTATGGTAGGCGGTGCCGGTCTCTAGTGGGTTGGTTCGAGCCGGGCTAGGCTAGGCTATTGGGTACAGACTTGGTTCAGGATGCTTTGGAAAAGTTTAAATTGATTCAGGATTGGCTTCGTACAGCCCAATCCAGACAGAAGAGTTATGCGGATCGGAAGGTTCGCGATATTGCATTCATGGTTGGGGAGCGGGTCTTGCTCAGGGTTTCACCCATGAAGGGTGTTATGAGGTTCGAGAGGAATGGCAAGTTGAGCCTTAAAGTATATCTAGCCTTTTCAAATTCTTGAGAGGGTTGGAGAGGTGGCTTACAGACTTGCACTACCACCTAGTCTCTCTGCAGTCCATCCAGTGTTCCATGTTTCCATGCTCCGGAAGTATCATGACAATCCGACTCATGTGCTAGACTTCAGCTCAGTCCAGTTGGACAAGGATTTATCTTATGTCAAGGAGCCGGTGACCATTTTGGACAGGCAGGTTCGAAAGTTGAGGTCGAAGAACATCGCTTCAGTGAAGGTTCAGTGGAGGGGTCATCCGGTCGAGGAGGCGATTTGGGAGACCTATAATGATATGCGCAACCGTTATCCTCATCTTTTTACCACTTCAGGTATGTCTCTATAATCGTTCGACAACAAACATTTGTTTTAAGAGGGGGAGGATGTAACGACTCGGCCGGTCATTTTGAGAGTATTAGCCTCGAACCCCTATTTATTGCTCCCTTTATTTCATTCTGTGGTTACGTGAGTTGCTGGGAGGTTTGATTTTTTTGGTTTCGGAGTGAAATGAGACACATAGTCCCTAAAATATAAGTTCAAGTCGTAGCAGTCGACCGTAGTTTGAATTGTGTGAAGACGACTCCGAAATGGAGTTTTGACGATTCCAATAGCTCAATATGGTGATTTTGGTCTTAGGAAAGTGTCCGGATATTGATTTGGAGGTCCGTAGGTCATTTCGCCATTACTTGGTGAAAATTGGATGATTTTTGGAAAGTTTGACCGGGAGTGAATTTTTTGATATCGGGGTCGGATTCCAATTCTGGAAGTGGGAGTAGATCCACAATGTGAATTATGACTTGTGTGCAAAATTTAAAGTTAATCGGACTTGATTTGACAGATTTTGGCACCAGATGTAGAAGTTATAAAGTTCTTTAGGGTTGAATCGATGCTCAATTCGTATTTTTATCATTGTTTGATGTGGTTTTTTGCCTCGGGTAGATCCGTTATGTGTTTTACGACTTGTTGGTATATTCGGACGGGGTCTCGGAGCCCCCAGGTGTGATTCAGATTGAAACTGAAATAATTTGAGACTTGTGAAATCTGTTGAGTGCTAGGTTGTTCTGGTGTTTTCACACCTGCAGAAGATTTGACCGTAAGTGCGGGCTCACAAAAGCAAGATCTTGGTCGCAGATGCAAAACTGGGCATGCCCAGCTGGGGGCACAGGAGGGAAAAGCATTTCGCAGAAGCGGCTTCGCTTCTGCGATGTTGAGGAACGTAGGTGCGACAGTGTTCCGCAAGTGCGTCGCTTGTGCCGCAAGTGCGCATGCACAAATGCGAGCCACTTTCCGTAGAATCGGTTTCTTTGGACTTAAATGAAGTCCGCACCTATGATATTTTTTCCGCAGGTGCGGAGCCGCAAATGCGGCAACAAGGTTGCAGGTGCGGTTTAACTGGAAGAAAAGGAGAATTTTCGAGGGTTTTGATTCATATGTCATTTTGGTATTTTGGGAACTCGGTGAGAGACGAAACTTTGAGGGATTTTCAGAGAAAACATTTGGGGTAAGGATTCTTGACTCATTTTTGATTAATTCCCACGAATCTATTGTTGTTTCCATCATTTAATTAGTGTTTTTAGTTAGAAATTTGGAGAAAATTTGGAAAGACTTTTTAGGCTAAAATTTGGGGATTTGAAAGGCGATTTGATGTCGGATTTAAGTTATTCTTGTATGGTTGGACTCGATATCGAATGGGTGTTCTGATTTTATATTTTTTGTCGAGTTCTGAGACATGGGCCCGGGTCGACTTTTTGGAGCGATATTTCCATTCTTTGCTAAAGTCGTAGTTTCATTATTTAAATTAGTTTCTTATAGTTATATTTATAGTATGTAATTGTTTTGGCTAGATTCGAGCCGATCGGAGTTGGAAAATAGAGGGAAAGGCCTACTTATTGATTGATTGAGCTAGGTTTGAGGTAAGTGACTTGTCTAACCTTGTGTGGGGGGAAATTTCCCTAAGGAGATTTTACTGTTATGGTATTTGCAATACATGAAGGCTGTGTACGCGAGGTGATGAGTGTGTACTCGGGATAAATATTGAAAAATCCGATTTTTGCTAAATAGTTTCCTTTTTTTCCTTAATTGAATTACTCTAGCACGTGTAGTCATCATGTTTAGCCTAATATCACATGTCTACGTATCTTATCTCTTACTTGCAATTTGTGCAACATGTTTAGTTGAATTATATGTTTTCTTGATTTCGTATTCATTCTTTAACTGTAGGATTCCTTGCTATAATTTCATTGTTCCAATTGTTATGTGTTGTTTTCATAATTTTTGGTTGAGAAGACTGTTTGGTTGTGGCACGAGGTTTCTGCTGTGCGGACTGTTACTGTGGCACGAGATTTCTGCCGTGCGGAGTATTATCGTGGCATGAGGTTTCTGCCGTGCTGAGTGTTATTGTGGTACTAGGTTTCTGCCATGTAGTTATCATAGTTTGCACGAGGTTTCTGCCGTGCTGTTATGAGATATTTACTTTTGGGACTATGAGGCGGTACCTCGGGAGTGCCCCCTGTTGTTTACCTCTATTTGCTGCATTGTTGTTGCTGTGGTTGTTCCTTAACTTGTAAGATTGTGCTTCCTTACGTGTTGTAATTGTCTTCTTTGATTCCGTGTTGTTATCTTCTATAAATTTCTAGTGTTACACATCTTTGTCATTCCATTACATCATTTTATCTTCTGCCTTGTTTTTCCTATTATTTCCTGCAGGGCCCTGACCTGACCTCGCCACTACGCTACCAAGGTTAGGCTTGGTACTTACTGGGTACCGTTATGATGTACTCATACTACTCTTCTGCACATCTTTTTGTGCAGATCCAGGTTTTTCTTACCAGACCAGATATCAGTGAGTTAGCCCGTGCGTGGAGACTTCAAGGTATATCTGCTAGCGTCCGCAGACCTCGGAGTCCCCCTCTATATTTATTATGTTATTTTCCTTATTCTCATTAAACTCTAATGTATAGAGATATTTAGCATTTCCCATTAGAGCTTGTGATTAATTTCTACCGGGTTTTGGGAGTTGTAACTATTTTGAATCGCAGTCTTTATTTATTTGAGATGATGAGGTTTGAGTTTCATCTTTATATTCAGTTATTCCGCAAAATTGTTAGGCTTACCTAGTCTTAGAGACTAGGTGTTGTCACGACATCCTCTTGAGGGAAATTGGGATCGTGATAGTCAATATTACAAAACAACAATTCAGGGGAAGAAGAAACAAGGGTTTTGATATGGGCTTTGTTCATACCCATTTTGTGAAAGAGATCAAGTAACAAATGAGGCTCATAGTTCCGGGTTCTCGAACGGGTTACCTTGGAGCTCGTAGAAATGGCTTCTTATGTTGAGAACTCAAGTGAGTTCACCAAGAGGTCCACGAATACATTGGCACGTGAAGTCGCTGCAATTGTAGAGGAAAGGAGCTGAAATCTGATGTAACACATGGCAAAGAGATGATTTTTTGCGCCATTGCTAACAAGTCCAAACATCAGTGCAAAAGCGAACTCGTTGGTAGCGCAGGGTGTTGCTCCCAAACGCACACGCAAGTATACTTGGTCGACAAGTAATATAGGATTGTAAGTCCAGATATCGTACCCACAAGGACTTGTGATTAACTATCAATTAAATTAAACCCAAACAATTAATCTATTCAAGTGATTCCTCAAGTATGAATATTTAATTATAACTAATCTAGATTAGCAAACTAAGAAATTAAATAAACAAGTTGCCGAAATTTTAGAGACGAATTCAATGGGAGACAATATTCTAGAGCTATGAGTTGGCTAACAATCCCATTGAGTTTCCACTTAAATCGTCTAATTAATTTATCTGGTTTATTGGTTGATAGGGTTAATATTGCTCGTAGCCTTCTCCCGAAGTAGTACTCGCCTATTCAAGCTAACCTAACACCTATATTCCTTTGGAATTAGGATTAACAAGAACGCTTTAATAATTCCCATATAATAACCACGCAAGGCGATTAGGTATATCCCTATCCTAATCGTAAATCAGTTCCCCATTAATCAGGTTCAAGATCTCGCTCTACTCAATCTTATATGCAATCTAAAATTCCCTCTCCCGAGTTCAATCCTAGATTCGTAGATAGTATTCAATTAGTGATCAAGCAATCAAATAATTAAGCGCAAGATTGAATAAATGAACTAATATGATAAAATAATAAGAATAATTCAAGCTTCAAACTACAACGTTCATGTAGCATCCAAAACTCTAGAACTAGAAAACTATGAAATTAAGGGAAGGGAAGAGAAGAAAAACTAGTTAGAAGTCTTCTCCAAGCGTGGTATGTGTTCCTCCACGTAAATTCTCCTTCGAAGTATGTTAGATCCCCTCCAAATTAGGTTTAGAACCCCTTATATACGAGTTGGGATCGTGTAGAGCCGAAATAACCTTGTCCCGAACGAAGTGGGAAAACATTTTGTTGCCTAGGGTCCAGGCCAGCACGTCGAGTTGGCCCTGGCGCTGAAGGCAGTAGCGATTTGCAATTTTACGTTCAAATTCCTTGGTTGCCTTTGAATTGAATTTCCTTCTTTATTTGTCTTCCACTTGGGGGGACAAACACCAATAAGGCCATATAGCAAGTCAAACCATCAGATATACACTTCTTGATCATCGTGCAAGATATACAAGTCACAAACAAACAACAAACTCTTAACCTCCTAACCTGAAAGAGAGGCTCTAATTCACCAAATTTATGCTCGCTCACCTACTCTGTCAAATAAAGCTAATAACATCAGGTATCTATCATGAAACAAGTGGCCTCACAAGAATAAATAGTCCATACACTCAAATCAAAGAATGAATATAATTTAAAGACTTAGCATCAAAGCACAACTCTCGCACTCACAAATGAATTCACATGCATGCACAAAGAACCATAGGCTTGCCCATTATGTACATCTCTACTAATTAAGTATGCTCGAATAGAATCAAATAGGACTTTAATGGGTTGTAATATTGGCTAAGGGACGGATAGGAGAATTGTATAATAGTGACTTACACTTCCCTAGGCACTTTGCACTTTTAGACTTCATCACCCATTATTTTCATCTATTAAATTTATTTTTCAGCCCTCTCTTCTTCTATTATTTCACAAGTATTCCTCTCATATCAAGAACGTTTCATTTTTTTCAAAGCAATTGTTTTTCTTTTATTTTTCATGTCACATTATTTTGAAGAGGGCCTTTTCATCACTTTTCAGCTATCGTTGGTCACCATTTTACACAATCTAAACAATAATGCTCAAGGAAGCAGGGTGTAAAAATTAGGGATTCAACAAAAGGATCAAAGCAAAAATACGGTTTCCAAACAAAAGGCTACAGGCTCCAAGGGCTAACTAGTGGTACAATATCTGAAAAGGCTAAAATTCACAAGACATATCAAAGAAAGCCTATTATCATCTTCTAAACTGAGCAACACTTTTATTTCACTTCAATAACATGTAGGACAAGTTCTAGACTAATATGCAAAACATAGAATATATGTAAGAAATTCTCACTACACATGGCACAAGTATCAATCAAGATGGATCAATTCTACTCTAAGAAAGACATGATCACAGCGAATAACAAAATAAGAATAAGCTATATATAGAGTTACAACCTGGATGGTAGGTGTCAGAAAGTCTATTATTTTATTCATTACTCAAGCACTCAGAGGAAAGTACTACTCAAGCTCAGGCCTAAATATTCTAGTATCAAACAAGTAACAAATTTTTTTCTTCTCCCTATTTTTCTACTCCTAAAATAAAGAAAAAAAATCTACTCCTAAAAAAAAAAAAAACTTATCTGGTTCAAGTTTCATCCCCTGGAAAAGAACCGATGCATAAAGAAAAACCAAGGGGGATTATTATCTAACTAAAACTAACTAGAAACAAAAAGAAAATATTTTTGGATTTGTTTTCATTGGACCTTAATCCCTCAAGAAATTTGTCCACAAAATCCATCGTCGGGAAAAGTATAAATTTTTTGAAGTTTTTTTTCTCAATTTGTTATTTTTTTTTCTATTTTTTTCTTTACACAAAAACTAGTACACTAAGAAAGAGTACTACAACTAAACTAGGATAGGAGTGAAAATCACTCAGACAATCTCATCACCCCCACACTTAAAATTGTGCAATGTACTCAATGCATCCAATGAATAAATAGAGGGTAAAAGAGACTCCCTGGTTAACCAAAGGCCGAAGCATTAGCAACTCACGGGATACTCAGACTTTCCCAAGTATTGGTCTTTGTACGGGCACCCCACACTTAGTTCCAACTGCATGCTCGCTTTTGCATATGCCAATTGGCTTTACTCCATGCTTCTGCTCCTACAAAATACAAACACTACAACAATAACACAATAAAAAAATAAACAAAAATAAAAAGAAAAAGAATAGAATTGGGTTACCTCCCAATAAACGCCTTATTTATAGTCGTGACACGACTTACACTACTTCATCATTTTTTCTTCCACTTTGAGGATCTGAATTGCGCTCCCAACATTGCATCAATTTTGTTTTGTCACGTTCTTGGGGCGGTGGTGTAAAAATAAAGGAACCAAGCAATAGGTATCGCATCTTGCACTTCTTGGCCTTTAAGTGAGGGATCTCGTTTTGTCTCCTTGGCATCATAAATTTCAAAATATATGCACTTTGTTCCCCATTTATTGACTCCTCCATAGGCTCGAATGGATCAATTCTCATGTCACCAACCAAGCAGAATGTTGAAAAATGGTTAGAATGAGGTCCGATGCGCTCCAACTCTAAAATCGCTTCACTTTTGACATCCTCACTTCTGCACACTTCCTCAACCTTGACATCATCAATAATATTTTGGTCGAACAGTTGGAATTTCTCTTTCCACTCCACAAGCTGACCAGTATCCACAACAATTAGAAACTCATGAGATTTGAAAAACCATCACGAAGAAACTGTCATATTTGAAAAACCATCACGAAGAAACTCATGAGATATTTTCAGTTGAGCTTGTTCCTCTAGCCAAGATTGGCTCACTATATCTGCTTCTTCAAAATTATCTTCTGGTGGGAACTCGCTCTCTTTAGCCACTTCGTCCGCCTCAGCCTTTATTCCCATGATTGCTGCACTAATTCTTTGTATAGACTTTTAATTTTTATCTTGTTGCTCGGCTACTTGCCTCATCATGTCCATAATACGGGTAACACTCTATACATCCTACACTTCATTGCTCCTATCAAACTCATAAACATTATAAGAAATATCATAATAATGGCTCATAGAAGGGTAAAAAAAATTAGGACAGCCATACCAATGGCCACCTTGATAACCACACACATTACAAAAATTCTACTCATAAGATTGAGATTCACAATTTTGCCACAAGTGTGATCCTCCACAATATGGACAGGGATCACTAAAATAAGAATAACCCATATTCGACCAATTTTCATTCCAAGATGCCATGTAAAAATATTATAATACTAACTACACTAAACTAAAATTAAAAACTTGTATAGAAAAAAAGTAAAAGTCTAATCTAGCAAAACAATCAATTTTAAAGTTCCCCGGCAACGGCGCCAAAAACTTGTTGCTCCCAAACGCACATGCAAGTATACGTGGTCGACAAGTAATATAGGTTCATAAGTCCAGATATCGTACCCACAGGGACTTGTGATTAACTATAAACTAAATTAAACCCAAACAATTTATCTATTCAAGTGATTCCAAAAGTATGAATATTTAATTACAACTAATCTAGAGTAGCAAACTAAGAAACTAAAGAAACAAGTTGGCAAAATTTTAGAGACGAATTCAACGGGAGAAAATATTCTAGAGCTATGAGTTGGCAAACAATCCCATTGAGTTTTTCACTTAAATCGTCTAATTATTTTATCTGGTTTATTGGTTGACAGGGTTAATATTGCTCGTAGCCTTATTCCAAAGTACTACTTGCCTATTCAAGCTAACCTAACGCCTATATTCCTATGAAATTAGGATTAACAAGAATACATTAATAATTTCCGTATAATAACCAAGCAAGGCGATTAGGTATATCTCTATCCTAAGCGCAAATTTGTTCCCCATTAATCAGGTTCAAGATCTCGCTCTACTCAATCTTATATGCAATCTAAAATTCCCTCTCTCGAGTTCAATCCTAGATTCGTAGATAGTATTCAATTGGTGATCAAGAAAACAAATAATTAAGCGCAAGATTGAATAAATGAATTAATATAATAAAATAATAAGAATAATTCAAGTTTCAAACTACAATGTTCATGTAGCACCCAAAACTCTAGAACTAATAAACTATGAAATTAAGGGAAGGGAAGAGAAGGAAAAACTAGTTAGAAGCCTCATCCAAGCATGGTGTGTGTTCCTCCACGTGAATTCTTCTTCAAAGTATGTTAGATCCCCTCAAAATTAGGTTTACCTTATATACGAGTTGGGACCGTGTAGGGCCGAAATAACCTTGTCCCGAACGAAGTGGAAAAAACTTTCGTGGCCCAGGGTCCAAGCCAGCGCAACTGGCCCAGGGTCCAAGCCAGCGCGTTGCGCTGGCCTTGGCGCTGAAGGCAGTAGCGATTTGCAATTTTATGTTCAAATTCCTTGGTTGCCTTTGAATTGAATTTCCTTCTTTATTTGTCTTCCACTTGGGGGGACAAACACCAAAGCCCTCCCTTCCTCCCCCCCGTCTCCTCCTTTTAAATTGTTTTATTTTTATTTCTTTTTCTTCCGCGTTTTATTCAATTTTGCTCCAAATCTCTTCATTTTCACACTGCTTTATTCCTACACAATTAAAATATATTATTAAGCCTAAAGTGATATAATTAACACTCAAGAGATGATTAAAAGTACTAGAATGCGAGACAACAATGGTTAAATATATGCATTTTTGACCGAACATCATAGGGGCTCTCACGACCCTTTTATTAGTCACTTCCCACAACCCTCGAGTATTTGTAGCGTGAGTCAAAAATTTCGTAAAGAAGAACCAAACTAAGTAGGCATTTGGACATAAAAATTGTGATTTTTTAAAAATAAAATAGTAGTTGGAGTTAAATTGAAATGATATTTGAAATTTAAAATTATGTTTGAATATGTATTTCACTTGAAAAAATATTAGAGTTTTGTGAGTGGGAAAAAATTATTTTTCGAAAAACTTGAAATTTTAGTTTTTGAAAACTGATTTTCGAAAAATTTCCAAAAACTTATAAATTTCCATGAACAAACACGTTTTTAAATAAACAAATCCGAAAAAGAAGAATATCTATGAGACATATATCTTGTACGTGCTTAAATTATATGCATTTTTACTTTAATTTATTATTTTTTAAGGTTAATTATTTAATTTGGTAGTTTAAAGATACAACTATCCAGGTGAAAAAGAAGTATGGTTATCCAATAGATTAAATTTGTCCACATCCTAACAAAAAGATGTAACGACCCGGCCGACCGTTTTGAGTATTGTAGCTCGATTCTCCCATTTATTCGCTTATTCTATATTCGTTTGTCATTATGTGACTTGTCAGGGTGGTTGGTTCGGTTCCGGGGATGTTTCGAAATGAATTAGGACACATAGTCCCAAAGTTGGAAGCCTAAGTTGAAAGAGTTGACCGGATATTGATTTATGTATAAAGGACTCTGAAATGGAGTTTTGATGGTTCTGATAGTTTTGTATGGTGATTTTTGACTTAGGCGTGTGTCTGGATATTGATTTAGAGGTTCGTAGGTCATTTTGGCTTGAATTGGCGAAAGTTGAAAAGTTGAAGGTTTTGAAAGTTGAGAAGTTTGATCGAGAGTTGACTTTGTTGATACTAGGCTCGAATTTTGGTTCTGAAAGTTTGAATAGGTCCGTTGTGTCATTTATTACTTGTGTGTAAAATTTGAGGTCAATCATAATTGGTTTGATAGGTTTTCGACATCGATTGTATAAGTTATAAATCCATTAGTTTCAATAGGTTTGAATTGAGGTGCGATTTGTGTTTTTGATGTTGTTGGATGTGATTTGAGGATTAGACTAAGTTCGTATCGTATTTTAGGATGTGTTGGTATGTTTGGGTGGGGTCCCAGGGACCTCAGGTGAGATTCATATTGATTTCGGATTGAGTTTGGGATTTATGCAAAATCTGCCATGTTTCAGTTCTGGTGCAACCACACCTACGAGATTTTGGCCGCAGGTGCGACCATTGGGTCGCAGATGAGGTCTTGAGTAAGTTGGGCAGTGATCGCAGGTGCGAGGGTATTTCCGCATTTGCAAGTCCGCAAATGGGATGAAGATACCGCAGATGCCGATTTTGGTCCGGAGCTAAGTGATCGTAGAAGCGGAAGGCTTCCGCAGGTGCAGGGCTTGGAACGCATAAGCGGAATTTGGACCACAGAAGCGGCTGGTCGGGAGTTTAATGAAACTATGCAGAAGCGGAGCCGCATATGCGGCTGGTGAGTCCGCGGAAGCGGAAATGGTGGACAGAAAGATATAAACGAGGGTTTGAGTTTTTTTTCACTTTTGGACTTTGGAAACTCGGCTTGTGGCGATTTTTGAGAGGGATTTCACTATATTACAAAAGGTAAGCAACTTTTGATCACCTTTACTCTAATATTGAATACCCATTGATTTTTCCACCTAGACTGTGTTTTTGATGTGAAATTTAGGGGATTTGTGGACTAGGTAATGGAGAGTAAGATTTAAGGATTTGAGGTTTGATTTATGGTCGGAATTGGATGATTTTGGTATGGTTGGGATCGCTATTAAATGGGTGTTCGGATTTTGTAAATTTTACCGGGTTTCGAGGTGTGGTCCCGGGGTTGACGTTTTGGGTTGACTTTTTGAATTTGGTTAAAGAATTTAGCTTTGTCATATGGGATCGATTCCTATTGCTTGTGTTGATCAAATTGAGTTGTTTGTGAATAGATTCGAGCCGCTCGGATGCCGTTTCACGAGGCAAGAGTTTGTTGGAGCATTGAGTTGCGCGATTTGTGATAAGTAACACTTCTAAACTTGGTAGTGAGGGTATGAATCCCTGAAATACGTGTTATGTGGTTGGTGTGGAGGTGACGCACATGTTAGGTGACGGGCGTGTGAGAGTGCACCGTGGTAATTATGATTCGGTTGATTCTTTTGTACTGTGTAGTTACCTATTCTTGCTTTATCCATGTAATTCCTACGTGTTAGAGTAATTGATCTATGATTCATGCTAGAAATCATGTTTAGGCCATGTGCTTATTCTGTTGGGACCCATTGAGATCATTTCTACTGTTGAGTTATTTTCTTAAACTACAATTATGTACTCAATCGTATTTATTCATATGCATATCATATCTCAGTCTCTGTTATCATTTACTGTTATATCATGTTGTCATTGTATGGGATGAGTAGTATGAGACTTATGAGCCCGTGAGACTGGAGAGATTGATGACTAAGTTGGGCCTGAGAGCCGGATTGTGAGTGTTATTATGGATCGAGTTGTGCACCGCAACATGCTTTATTGGCTTATTCATTATTGTGGATCGGGCTACACGCCGCAACAGGCCGTATAGGCATTATATTAGCGTTTGGGCAGGATTTGCCCTTCCGGAGTCTAACATACCAGCAATGAGAGCATGCACAGTGATTTATATACACGTGCTTTGGTGAGGGGAATTGATGGGAGGCACCCATATATTGCCGAGTGATTGTGTGTGATGAGTGGGAAATGAGATAGACATCGTGAGTACCTTGAGAGTGGATGTACTTGAGATTATCACAGTGATACATTACATTTGACATGCATATTTGACATGTAGGCATAAAGATATAACATTCCTTATGCTAGTTGTACTTGGCATATTTTTATCAGTGTTGGGTTTAAATTGTTGAACTTGAAAGCATGTCTAAATTTATGTACTGTGTACGAGCTGAATGTGGAAGTTTCTTTGAGTTATTATTGTCGTTATCCTGTTTTATTCGGGACTCTATTTGTCTAATTTTAAAGATTTATTTCTTATGTATATTATATTATAAATTACACACACACACACACACACACACATATATATATATATATATATTCCCGCTTATAAGACTCTTTTTTAGATGTTTGTTACATTTTAAAATCAGTAATCAAGGTGCATCAATAATATCTTCTATTTCCAAAATAAAAAAGATAAGAGGTCAAAAAGTAATCGCACAAAATAGCTGATTAAATTGTTTAAGCAACTTCAATAGTTGTTTAAATAACTGATTGAGTTGCTTAAACAAGTTTGAAGTTGCTTAAACAAATAAGTCACGCCCCAAAATCTATTATAGGTCGTGATGATGCCTAACGCCGCCGTCAGGCAAGCCAACGGTGATTAATCAATTTAATTACTCATTTTATTACTTTCGAAAGCATAAGTTTTAATAAGGAAGGAAATTTACACTTTTAAATTCACGGGACGTGCAAAATTTGTAGTTTATAAGTAAATGAAAGGCGATGATAATATACAGAACCGTAAGCATCGACTAGTATATCCCAAAACCCGGTGTCACAAGTGCATGAGCATTTACTAGGGAGTACAATAATAATACAACAGCTGTTTAGGGTGTAAATGAGACAGGATAAAATAAATAGTACGATAGAGACTCTGTGGACTGCGATGCATTTCCTGGAATGCAACTCACATAAAGTCTCCTCAACAGGTGCGCCTACGCACCGAGATGATCACCAAATGAACATGTTAGATCATGCACATTTAGTGCAGAAGTGCAGCATGAGTACGTAAATTAACGCATACCCAATAAGTATCTAGTCTAACCCCGGAGAAGTAGTGACGAGGGGTCGACATCGACACTTACTAGAGGTCCAACAAAGCAATATAATAAAATAATAAGCAGATGTGAAACACACAGTCATAATGGGGTAAATCTGTAAGTTACCTAATCTTCCAAATACTTATTTTAAAGTATCAATTTCTCAGTCTTGTATTCTACCTCATCAGCTCAGATGTATCAAGTACCAGTAACAAACGGATAAGAAGTGTCATGTACAATGCCGGGCATCCGTGGAGGGACAATCTCGTGAATGTTCGGACTACTAGCGATATAACGCATGATTATGCCTAGGTCGTTCGACCCGATCCAGAATAATGTGTACACTGCCGAGGGTCGAGCGACACGAACCATAGATGCATCTATTATACTGCTGAGGCATTCGGCCCGCTCCACAAGAAAGGAAAAAAGTTATCGAATTACGAGGCACGTGCTTACATTACAGTACATGAGCACAAAGTGAATATAATCTTTACCGTTTCTCAAATAACTAGCCAACAACTCGAGGTAATAAGGCTCGGCCTAGTATGCATATATTTATTTCTAACTCAATTTCAATCTTAAGTTCAAGTAATTAAGCCAACAGAATAATTTCAAAAATTCAAATATTACATGATAAGGTCCTAAGTCTACCCGGACATAAACATGATTTAGCTATGTACAGACTCTCGTCACCTCGTGCACACATAGCACCCACAACTAGTATCACATAGCAATTACATCACCTAGGGGGTAGTTTCCCCCTCACAAGGTTAGAAAGGAGACTTACCGCGCTCCGAAGTTCCATAACCGGCTCCAAAACCTCTCTAACGCCTCAAACCAATGCCCATCGATCCAAAACTAGTCAAACAATGTGTAAACCATTAAAAATATACTCTAATACCCATAATTAATCAATTTGTAACCATTCCCAACTCCGCTTGAAAAAGTCAATAAAGTCAACCCTCGGGCTCACGTGCCCGGATTTCGAATATTTTTGAAGATAAACGTTACCCATAATATCACAAACTCAAATATATAATTTATTCATAATTTCATGTCTAATTTCATGGTCAAAATCTAAAAATACAATTTCTAGGTTTTCTTCCAAAAATTCCATAATTCCTATCAACTTTTCATGTTAAAATCTATATATAACCCTTGTATTTAACTCAAAACAAGTCGGAATAACTTGCCTTATGATATATGGCGAAATTGATCTTCAAGAATCGCCCCACATGAGCCCCAAGAACTTAAAAGTGATGAAATGAGCTCAAAATCCCGAAATTAGATGCTTAACACACCTGCCAGGCCTCCATCTTCATGATCGCGGTCATTATCCATGCGATCGCAATTAATAAAAGTTACAACATCATTTTCCTTCATCGCGATCGCGGCCAAAACCTCACGATCGCGACGTAAGAATTTTGTTTCCTCTTCACAAACACCCTTCGGTAAAATGGGCATAACTTTTTGTACAAAATTCGAAATGATAAATGGTTTAATTTTATGAAAACTAGAATCAAGGGGATACAACTTTTATTTTGGGATCATCCCCAAATTCCTTATAAATTGCAATTTATAAGCTCTAGAGGTCAAATCACTGACAACAGAAAATCCTTCTACGCGATCGCGAATTTCCTTCAGTGATCACGATTCACAAGGCCTGGAACACCACTTTGCTCTTCGCGAACGCGAAGAAGGATGCACCAGATCTTAAAAACAGTAGCTGAAACATGGCGAAATGACCTGTAGCCCATCTGAAACTCACCCGACTCCTCCGGGACTCCGTCTAATCATACCAACCATTCCCAAAATATGATGCAAACTTGCTCCATGCCTCAAATTACACCAAATAACATCCAAACTACGAATCGATGATCAAAACATCTATTTCAACTTTCAAACTTTCAAACTTCGACGAAAGCATCCGAATCATATCAAAATATTCCGGAATGACGCCAAACTTTGTATACAAGTCATAAATCACGATATGAACCTATTCCAAGGCTCGAAATCCCAATCGGACATCGATAAAACCAAAATCCACTTCAAACCAAACTTATGAAATTCTTATCACCTTCCAAATGCCAACTTCCACAATAAGCGCCAAAATGCTCCCGCCCCCCGATACTCAACCTGAACATACGCCCAAGTACGAAATCATCATACGGACCTATTAGAACCTTCAAATCCCGATTCCTAGGTCGTCTACTCAAAAATCAAATCTTAATCAATTCTTCCAACTTAAAGCTTCCGAAAATAGCTTTTTCTTTCCAAATCAACTCCGAACTTTCCGAAATTCAATTCCGACCACACGTACAAGTCGTAATACATGAAGTGAAGCTACTCAAACCCTCAAACCACTGAACGGCGTGCTAGAGCTCAAAATGACCGGTCGGGTCGTTACAAAATGATTGGTTTATTTAAGAAAATTTAGTAGTTGTTTAAACAACTAATTGAGTTGCTAAAATAATGGATCGAGTTGCTTAAATAAATGATTGAATTGTCTAAACATCTTGCATAGTTTTTTAAGCAACTGGACGAGTTAGAAGAGCGACGTGGATAAGTTGGGTAACTGTAGGCGTGTGTATCAGTTATTACCTATTAAATGCCCTATTATTAAGGGATACTCAATTATCACTAATTTGTATGTAATTAATAAATTTGTATATCAAAATGTAATTAACTGATAACCTCTCTAATAGGAGTAAATATGTTTATAATATAGCATAGTTTGGTAAAACTTTCTTCTCCTTATGATTTAGCAAATAACCCAATAAACTTTACTAAAATTATAATTTAGTTTTGGGTATATAAAGCCACCATAGGGCTTTAAAAACTCCATCTTAGTTTATAGAGATTATGTTGACGGGCTTATCTTTTATTCAAGTTTCCCAACCTTCTTTCTTCCTTTTACTTAAGATAAAAAGAGAAAGCAACTCGTTAGAGAGTGGATGACCAAGCACAACAATGTCGGTATGATAAGAGTTATTATTACAAATAATGGGGTCCATATGCATCCTAGCATAGGCAGCAGCCGCTGCCGCTATCTGGTCCCTTACCCATTTAAAAAAGTACATAGATATTGATGTTAGGCTAAAAATTCATGTTTTTGCATGTAATTTACCTTGTATTATGCCTCGATCTTGTTAACTTTGGTATGAATATTTGTAACTCTAGCTTAATAATGGTGTTTATATGTGTAAAAGTCAATTGAAAGTGAGTTGGCAACCTTGTATGCAAATTAAAGTAAAAACGGAAGAATTTAGAGGGAGTATAATTTTGGTGTTCATGTTCACGCCAAGCACCAACCAAAACGCCAAGGGCAGTAGAGCACAAAAGTGGAAAACTTTCGGTGTCCAGGTTGGCGCCATGTGCCAAGCGAGATGCCTAAGGACAGATTTCATTCTAATTCGGCTAGGACTTGGTAGTTTTGACCCTACATGCCCCCAACATGTATAAAAGGGGTTCTAAACCTATTTCTTAGAGCTTAGGCATTTTGAAGAGGAAAAAGGCTACGGGAACACTTAGAAGCAACGAATCGCAAGAGTTTTTCTCTTCCATTCTTCCATAATCTGTATTTTAATGCTTTGAATAATATCATGATTGTTAGTATGGTTATGAGTAGCTAAACTCTCCCATCTAGGGTTTGATGGAACCTATTGGAGGATGATTTTCTACTGCGTTTAATATAAATTTGCCTTTGATTTTTCTGTACTTGTTCAACTACGTTTTCATTGTAGTTGACTGAAGAGTTCTCAATTGATTATGCCTATTTAGTGTGTATTGCTTGAAAAAGGGTACACATTTATGTAGTTGTTGAACAATATCACTCCTAACGTATATGAGGAATCAATACGAAAGGTTTAAAGGTGGTATTAGAAATAACGAAACTTAGTGCGATCATAGTAAGCGGTAAACTAGTGTCAGCTAGCGTAGTTCGGAATAATACGTCTTGTAAATTATGGTAGTTACTCGGAAGATAATTAAAACACCCAAAGAACTCACGATCAGTAGAGAATACTGAGGCGAATTAATAGAAAATATAGCAGGGAGGATTCCGACAATAGGGGAAATCATAACCCTAGACTCTTCCAATCTTGTCTACAATATTTGCTCTGTTAGTTATAAATTACTACATTTTAATTACTCTTATCTTAGTTAGTAAACACTCAAATCGATAGTTAATATTTCTAAAGGCTGATTACTTGAATTCTTGCGAAACTCGTGGTTGTGATTAATAGGTTAATTCCCTATGGGATTCGACTCCGGACTTGTAAACCGGATTATATTTGCAACGACCGCTAGATCTCTTAGGAGACATTATTGGGCGTGATCAAATTTTGGTGCCGTTACCGGGGAATTTAATGGTGTTATTAATTACAATTAGCAGAATTGCTAGGATTCTTAGTTTAGTCAACTCTCTTGATTGTAACTTCATTACACTGAAATTCTAACATTTGTAGTCTTGTGTGTTACAGGTGCATGCCTAAAAACTCCTCGAGAATTGGTGAATTGTTTGAAGCATTACCGGATCCTAAGAAAGCGTTCAAGGCATTAAATCATGCAAACAGTAACGACAAACAACAACAGCACCAGAGAGAACAAATTGAATTAGACATGGGTGACGTTTTGGACAATCAAAACTATCAAAACAATGTGAATGACCCGAATAACCAGGGCATGGCACCTCTTGTGCCAGAAGCAGCCTTGTATGATTGGGCACAACCCACTTTTGAAAATCTGGCAACCGCAATTGCAGTCCCTCAGATACAAGCAGAGTCATTTCAAATCACAAACAAGATGCTACATCCATTGCAGAACAAGGGACTGTTCTCTGGGTCTTACATTGAAGATCCACAACAACACTTGAAAACTTTTCTGTCAATTTGGGTCACTCAAAGGCACCTGACGTGACACCGGAAGCAATCAAACTATTATTATTTCCGTTTTTAGTGACTGGAGAGGCCCAGACTTGGCTTAATTCTCTCCCCATTAACTCAATCACTACTTGGGAGGAGTTAATCAAAGTAGTTTTTGAACAATTTCTACCCACCAAATAATACCGCCAAGCAAGCTGATGAAATATTGAGCTTCAGACAGAAATCAACTGAAACACTGCAAGAAATATGGGAGAGGTTCAAGGGGATGTTGGTCAAGTGTCCACACCATGAAATTCCTGATCAGATGTTGGGGCAAAGGTTCTACATGGGATTGGCAGACAGATTGAAGGCCAATGTCGATGCTTCAGTAGGTGGAGCATTTTTTAGCAAATCATTCAGAAATGTAAGTTCTTACTTGATAAAATGGCTCAAAACTCAGGATGGATGACAAAAGACTCTAAAATCACTCATGTAGTTCACTCAGTAGCTCTAGACCCAAACAACTCCATGGCTGGGAATATGGCTACTATGATGACGCAATTGAGTATCCTAACCATAAAAATTGATGAGTCGAGACAAAAGCAGGTGCACATAGTTGACACGAAAAATAGAGGATTATGCACACCATGCATTAATCATTCATATGTGTGCTCGTAGAGTGGTGAGAGCGACAATTAGAACTATCAAGAGAATATGAACTATGTGGGCAACTATGGAAGCCAGAGACAAGGTGGTCAGACTTGGGGACAGCAGAATCAATAATATAGGCCAACACAGGAGTAGTATAATAATAATAATAATCCCGGAGCTGTAACACCACAGGGTTAGGCTGTGCCTTAACAAAGGCAACAAGTGTATAATTAACAGAATCAACAGCTAGCTTATCAAAAATCACAACAACAGCAGATAGTAAGACATGATGATGGGTTATTCAAAATTAAAGGAATGTTGCAACAACTCATTGGGTCTAGTGGGAAAATGGAAGAAAAAGGTCCACTAGATGCAAGAAAAGGCACACCAGATGCACGAAAAAGTAGTATCACATGACTCAGCTATCAAGGGCATTAAGATTCAACTAGGGCAAATATCCATGGCCCTTAACAATCATCCTCAAGGGATGCTACCTGTAGACACACATGTTAACCTGAAAGAGCATGTCCTGAAGTAGTTAATGGATGTGCGTCTGCAAAATGGTAGAGATCTTGATTTAGACCAAGAAATCGCTCGCGAGAGCCGACCAACTAAAATACTTGTGCCAGTGACAAATGAGATAGAGGAGTCAACTGAGCTAACAGAAGGAAGACTGCATCCAGCCCAGGAGGAAATAAATAAGGAAAAAGAGGTTGCTAAGGAGATTGAGAAAGTGCAAGAGAAGGCATTAGAAAAAGTGCCTGAGCAGGATCTAACTCAAGCCAAAGGAAAGAATCAACCTCTAGCACCCTTCCCACAGAGGTTGGCTAAATATGAGAAGGATGAGTAATATAAGAAATTCATAGAGATGTTGAAGCAGATTCAGGTGAACATCCTATTGATAGATGCCTTGAGGGAGATGCCTGGTTATGCAAAAATGATGAAGGACTTGATGTCTCGCTAGTTCGACTTTCAAGACTTGGAAACTATTAAACTGACTTAGACCTGTAGTGCTGTCATGACGAAACCCATAGCTGCGAAGCTATCCGACCCAGGGAGTTTCACAATCCTTTGCATAATGGGCAGCTATGCTTTTGCTAAAGTATTGTGTGATTTGGGGGTGATCATAAACTTGATGCCCTTGTCTATATATTAAAGGTTAGGCATTGGAAGAGCAAGACCCACATCCATGTTACTATAGCTAGCCGATTGAACGGTGAAAAGGACATCAGGTATACTTGATGATGTACTTGTGCAGGTTGGAAAGTTTGTGTTTCCAGTAGATTTTGTCATTCTGGACTGCCAGGTTGATGAAGAGATTTCCATAATTTTGGGAATGCCATTCTTGGTCACAGGGAGAGCTCTAATTGATTGTGAAACTAGGGAGCTAAAGATGAGACTAAATGATGAAGAAATAAAGTTCAATGTGCAGAAGTCTATGCGGAAACCTAGTGAGGTTGCTAATTGCTCCCTGGTTGAAGCTGTGGACGTAATTCTGGAGGAGGAAGATCAGGGACTGAACGTAAAAGACCCTCTAGCAGCCTGCCTCATGAACTTAGAAGAGGTAGATCGTGAGGACTTGGCTGAGTGGGTTTTGTCCCTTGAAGGCCAAGGGTACTGGAAAAGAGAGCTCGAATTCAAGCCTTTACACTTTGAAGAAATAAAGATCCCTCCAGCTAAGTCATCAATTGAAGAGCCATCACAGTTGGAGCTAAAACCGTTACCGTATCACCTTAGGTATGCTTTCTTGGGTCCTAGCTCGACCTTACCTGTTATTATCTCATCTGGTTTGTTAGATGTGCAGGTAGAACAACTTTTGCAAGTTCTGAAGGAGCGCAAGACTGTAATTTGTTGGACCATTGCAGACATAAAGGGTATCAGCCCAACTTTTTGTATCCATAAGATTCCACTAGAAGATGGGCATAAACCTTCCAGAGAACATTAAATAAGGCTGATCCCCAACATAAAAGAAGTGGTGAAGAAAGCAGTGATCAAGTGGTTAGATGTGGTAATCATCTTCCCCATCTCTAACAATAACTAGGTCAGCCTAGTTCAGTGTGTGCCAAAGAAGGGTGGAGTGACTGTAGTGCAAAACGAGAACAACAAGTTGATCTCAACAACAACAGTCACGGGATGGAGAATCTCTATGGATTATAGAAGATTGAACAAGGCCACCCGTAAAGACTATTTTCTGTTGCCATTCATTGTTCAGATGTTAGATAGATTGGCGGGGAGGCCTCATTTTTACTTTATGGATGGATACTCGGGGTATAACCAAATCTCTATTTCCCCAGAGGATAGAGAGAAAATGTCGTTCACCTGTCCGTATGACATCTATGCCTTTCGGAGAATGTCGTTTGGCCTATGCAATGCACCCGCCACATTCCAAAGGTGCATGATGGCCATCTTCACAGATATGGTAGAGGACATAAAGGAGGCTTTCATGGATGACTTCTCAGTGGTGGGGAACTCTTTCGATGATTGCCTTATGAATTTGAAAAAAGTATTGAAGATGTGTATGGAGACTAATATGGTGCTGAATTGGAAAAAATGTCATTTCATGGTACAGGAAGGTATAGTCTTGGGACACCTAGTGTCAAGTAAGGGCATTGAGGTGGACCGTGATAAGGTTGATGTAATTGAGAAGTTTTCTCCACCCACTTCCATCAAAACCATACGAAGTTTCCTTGGTCGGCTTCTACAGGCGATTTATAAAAGTTTTTTCTAAAATTGCTAACCCTTTGTGTAAATTGCTTGAAAACGATCACCCCTTTGTGATTTTGTAAGAATGCAGGGTAGCTTTTGAGAAGTTGAAGAAGAGGCTGGTGACTGCACCAATCATAGTGGCACCTGACTGGAGCAACCTTTTGAGCTGATGTGTGATGCAAGCGACTATGTTGTGGGAGTAGTTCTTGGGCAGCGAAAACGTAAAGTCCTGTATCCAATCTACTATGCAAGTAGGACATTGAGTGGTACCCAACTAAATTACACAGTGACCAAAAAGGAGATGCTAGCAGTGGTGTTTGCATTTGACAAATTCAGGTCATACCTGAAAGGCTCGAAGGTAATTGTTTATACTAACCATGCTGATCTCAGGTACCTAATTGAGAAGAAGAAGTCAAAGCCACACCTGATTCGATGGGTGCTACTGCTGCAAGAATTTGATTTGGAAATCTGTGACCGAAAGGGAACGGAAAACCAAGTAGATGATCACTTGCCTAGGCTGGAAGGAGCAGAAAAGAAGGTTGAGGTGGAAGAGATTGTGGAGACTTTCCCGAATGAACCACTATTGGCCACAAGCCTTGAGGTAGTGCCATGGTATGTTGACATTACAAACTACCTGGCAGTGGTATTGTCCCATATGACATTTCCTCTATACAAAAGAAAAAGTTCTTCCGTGATTGTCGCATGTACTTTTGGGATGAGCCTTTTCTATTCAAGATTTGTGTTGTTAACATGATCCGGAGATGTATCTCCTAGATAGACCAATCTTCTATTTTTCAAGCTTATCACGCATCCCCATATGGTGGCCATTTTGGGGGAGTAAGGACAGTTGCGAAAGTGTTGGAGTCGGGCTTTTCCTGGCCGAGATTGTTCAAAGATTCACACTTTTGGGTGAAAGCTTGTGATGAATGCCAACGGACCGCGAATATTTTCCACCGACATGAGATGCCCATGAACCAAATTTAGGAGATGGAAGTATTTGATGTATGGGGAATCAATTTCATAGGGCCTTTTGTCAGCTCATATGGAAACAAGTACATACTTATAGCTCTGGGCTATGTGTCAAAATGGAAGTTGTTGCACTCCCTACAAATGATGCAAAGGGGGTCATTGGCTTTTTGATAAAGAATATATTCACCAGGTTTGGCCCTCCAAGGGCAATAATCAGTGATGGAGGCACTCACTTCTACAACCGAGCCTTCGCAAAGTTGTTAGAAAAATATGGTGTTCGCCACAAGGTTGCCACCCCATATCACCCATAAACGAGTGGGCAAGCGGAGGTTTCGAACATAGAGATAAATAGTGTTTTGACAAAGACTGTGAATGCTACAAGAACGGATTGGACGATAAAGTTAGATGATGCACTCTGGCCTATCGTACCACTTTCAAAACACAAATTGGCATCTCGTCGTATAAATTGGTGTTTGGAAAGACGTGTCACTTACCCGTAGAGTTGGAACATAGAGCCTTGTGGGCATTGAGGCAACTGAATCTCGATATGAAGGTTGCGGGTACAAGCAGAGTCATAGAGTTGCATGAGATTGATGAGTTCCATTACCATGCTTTTGAGAGTACAAGGCTATATAAGGAGAGAATAAAGATGATGCATGACAAAAATATGCTTGAGCGAAAATTTAAATATGGAGACATTGTATTACTATACAATTCGAGATTGAAGTTGTTTTCGGGCAAGTTGAAGTCAAGATGGTCAGGACCATTTCGTGTGGTAGAGATGCATCCTGCCAAAGCCGTAGAAATTGCATCAGAAGATGGCTCCCGCAAGTTCTAAGTTAACGGGCACAGGTTAAAACATTATCAAGGCATGGTTGAGGAAGATAAAGTGATCCCGACCAAGCACTTGAATGATCCTTGATAAGGGATAGCCTGAGTCGTGTCACGACGTTAAATCAGACGCTTTGTGGGAGGCAATCCATTGTAATATTGTAATTTGTCATGCCACGACGTTAAATCAAGCGCTTGTTGGGAGGCAACCTAGTTTTCTTGTTTTCATCTAGCTGTAATTTAGTTTAAAAAAATAGCATTTCAGCGCCCACTTGGGCGCCGGGCAGCAACACGGACAAAGTTCAGCTCCCTCTTCAGCGCCAGGCACCATTCAAGACGCCCAGGTAAGTTCCCTACCCTTTTCCCCTAAACCCGACCCAAAACCCGTCTCCCCAGCTAATAATAAAACACCACCTTCTAAAACCCAACCTGACCCGCCACACCCTAAATCCCAATATCCCTCCCCGCCCAGTTCTCTCTCTCTCTCTCACCCCGATTTTTCCCCCACGCCTAGTTCTTTCTCTTTCCCCGAATCCCTTCTCCCCCGCTCACTACTATTTTTTTTTAATTAACTATACCACTCGGCAGCACTTGCCTAGTGGCTAATATATAAAGAAAATCCCAAAATGGGTCCAAAGCTTACAAGATGTCCAAACCAAAATAGAAGTTGAAAGAAGCTACTAGCTATTAAAAAGATAGAAACGCTAAAATCTAATGAACTAGCTATTACAACATGATAAGTTGAATGCTTCCTTCTCCTATTAGTTTATGTGAATCCAATTGTCATTGGCAAATACCAAGAAACACCTATCAAGCTCTTACCAGGTGCCAGGGTATACTATCCATAGGCTAAAATGAATTCCAAATATCTCCACCACAGAGTTGAAGGTAGCATAGTCTTCCAAGTGTAGCTACTATATGATCTACATATGCAGTAGACTGATTTTGTCCAAGTATTAATCATGTTCTCACTCATCAAAATTAATATGTAGAAGAGGAGCCTGGCTTTAGGTAGGCTTTGCAAGGTAAAAGCCAGGGTTGAACTGGCTTTAGGCAGGCTTTGCAAGGCAAAAGCCAGGCTTGAGGTGGCTTTAGGCAGGCTTTTCAGGGCAAAAGCCATGCTTGAGCTGGCTTTAGGCAGGCTTTGCAAGGCAAAAGCCAGGCATGAGCTGGCTTTAGGCAGGCTTTGTAAGGCAAAAGACAGGCATGAGCTGGCTTTAGGCTGGCTTTGCAAGGCAAAAGCCAGGAATGAGCTGGCTTTAAGCAGGCTTTGCAAGGCAAAGGCCAGGCTTTGAAATTGTGCCTTTTTGTGATGTTGTAGGCACAGATCCTTCCCTACTAGAACCGTTAATGTAGACATCATTCTAAAAATTGCTAAACCATCATCAGACTGAGCATGAAAGCATGCTAATACCACTGAGAAATGATTCAACAATCTCCAAAAATACCATATGACGGGTTCAGCATTTTCCTTAGCATTTGGACATATCAGAAGTAGGATAAATTGTACCATCCCCAACCTGCTTATCGTATTTTTTCTGTACACTATCAAAGCACCCCCAGAATGAGCATGGGAACATGCTAATACCATTGGAAAGTACCTTAATAGCATACTGAATGAGACAAAGAAACATGTAGGTTTGTGCAGAGTCCAATCTTGTGAAGCCATCAGTCTGGGGTTCTTCTCTTTGCTATCCTAACCCTAAGGTTAGGTGATTGAGATTTGTCTATATTGATCAACCTCCTTCCTGCACTAGGAATTTCAGAGAATGAATGAAACTCAGATGTACCTGCAAAAGAGAATATAATGTTAGCTATAAAATCAGCCACTGAGTTGCCTTCTCTGAACACATGTTGAAAGATCACATTGAAGTTGTCCTTCATCTCTATAATTTTCTTCACATCCTGTGCAATTACCCAAGGAGGATCCTATTCCCCTTCTTTCGCCTTCTTCATCACCAATGAATCAGTCTCCAATATGAGAGGGTGAAGATCATGCTTCACACAATATTCCAACCCTTGAAGAATAGCCTTAGCTTCAGCTACCACATTAGTTGTCACTCCCATGTCTACTGCCCTAGCGTACACCGCATCACCTTCATCATCCCTCACACAAAAGCCTAGGGAGCTAGGTCCAGGATTGCCCTTTAAAGCTCCATCAGTATTACATTTGTACCAACCATGAAAAGGAAATTGCCATGTTACTCTTGTAGTGATCTATATAGGTTTATATCCTTCAAAATATTGAATCATGTCTGGCCATAACAATGGAATATTAGGGATCCAAGCATATCTCACCCTTGCCATTTGATGCAATGTCCTATTTATCTTATGAATCACCCTATTTATGGACACTGAACCACCAGGTTTACCTGTATTTCTTCTCTTCCAAAGCTCCCAAGTGATGATAGTTGGTACTGCTTGAAATAATGACTTTAATTTTGGACAACACTGAGCATACTACCAATGCCTTATAATCTGCTTCAATTGAATCAATTGCACAGAAATTCCAGCAGCCCCCATGAACAAGTTCCATACCTTAGAGGCAGTAGGACTTGTGACAAATATATGCTCAATGGATTCCTCTTGGGGCTGCTAACAACACCAACACCTAGACATCACCATTTGCCCTTGCCTCCTCCATATGTCATCGGTGGCTATTTTCTGCCTCCACAATCTCCACAAGAAGAAGGATATCTTGAATGGCAAACCTTTAATCCACATTAACTTGAATTATTGATTAGGATCAGCCCTATGCCTTAATATTTGCCAAGCACTGCTAACACTGAACTTGCATGAAGGAGTTGGCATCCAGTATGGCCTATCCCAATATCCCTCACTGCCTTTATAATGCACATTTAGCCTTATATGTTCTGCAATATCATCATTGAAAGTTTGATCTAGCAGCTGATCATCCCATGTTTCCCCTTGCCGCAGTTCTGCTACCTCCTAAAGATCTTCATTGATTGGAAAGTCTTCAGGTAATACGTGATAAAGTAAAACCAATCCAGTCCAATTTTCATGCCAAATATTAGTTGTTCCACTCTTCAATTCCCATACGATCTCATGTTCTACTTCTTCCCTAGCATTCAGCATTTGTCTCCAAACATGAGACCCTCCCCAAAAATTCACCACTATTGGTAGCTCCTTCTTGCAATACTTATTCCACATGAAATTAGACCACAAAGATTTTGTGGTCCTAAACCTCCACCATAGTTTAGCAAACAGTGCCCTTGAGACATCATTTAAGGAACTAAAACCTAGGCCCCCTTCCTCTTTAGGAAGGCAAATATTTTGCCATGAAGCCCAGTGTCTGCTTCTCCCTTCTTCCTTTGTGCTCCAAAAGAACCTAGCAAAACTCTTATGTAGATGCCCCAGGATGCTGTTTAGTGGATCAAGGACTGATAACATGTGAACTGGCATACTTTGCAACACACACTAGAGATGAGTGTTGCCTTTCCTCCAAATGAAAACAACTTTCCTTTCCATGAATGCAATTTAGCCTTCATATTCTTAATAAGATCCTCATAATAGTCCTTCCTCCTTCTAGTATAAAAAATAGGACACCCTAGATATGTGAAGGGGATTTTACCTCTTGCAAATCCTGTAATAGCTCCAGCTGCCTGAAATAATCCATTAGCAACCTTTGAATGCATGTAGTATGAACTCTTCTCTTTGTTGATCATCTGACCTGATATCTTCTCATATTTCCCCAACACTGCCATAATCTTGCTCAAAGAGGGAGGATGAGAAGATGCAAAGATTATCGTATCATCAGCATATACTAAGTGGTTTAAAGAATCATACCATTTAGGCATTCCAAATCCCACAAATGACTTGTCTTCAAAGAGCTTATTCAAAGACCTGGAAAGTACCTCAGCTGACAGAATGAACAATGCTGGAGATAGGGGATCCCCTTGTTTAACACCCCTTGTCGACTTAAAGAACCCTGAGGACTGCCCATTCACCAGTACTGAATACCAGTTATTTGACATCAAGTTCCACACCATGTTGATGAAGTGTTCAGAAAATCCCATCTTCCTTAGCATATGCAATAAGTATTTCCATGAAACCCTATCATAGGCCTTAGCCATATCAAGCTTGATCACCATATTAGCTGGCTTTCCCCTAAATCTTATGTCACTAACAATTTCGTTAGTCAATAAGATGTTCTCAAATATACTCCTACCCTTTACAAATCCGGATTGATTAGGAGTTATTAGAGATGGCAAAAAACTCTCCAATCCTCCATAGAAGTGTAGCACCATGTTGTGTATATCAGCACCAATAATATCCCAGCATGTTTGATAAAACAGGCCAGTGAATCTATCATGACCACTAGCACTCTCCCCACTAAGCTCAAAAACTCCTGCCCTCACTTCTTCAATTGTTGGCAATCTGCTAAGTTCCAAATTCTGATCCATAATGACCATTGAAGGTACATTATTGAGCAAGGAAAATTCAGAAGCATCACCTTCATTTGTGAATTGTTTTTAATAGAAGTCCACTGCAGCTGTAGCCAATTGCTCCTGGTCTTTAATCCATACCCCACTGCCACTTTTGATCCTCTTCAGTTGCAATTTCTTTCTTTTGCCATTGACATGATTGTGAAAGAAACTTGTATTCCTATCTCCTTCAGTAAACCAAGTCATCCCAGCTTTTTGCTTCCAATACTACTCCTCAATACTCAAGTATTTCTTCAATTCAGATTGAGGCTTTTGAAGCACAATCCTATTCTCAGTTGTAGGCTCTTCTTCAAACAACATCTCCTTCACCCTAACAATGTCCTCCAAAATAGCCAATTGCTTGAAGATATCACCAAATATTTCCCTACTCCATTTTGAGAGTGCTGCCTTCACCCACTTAATATTCTGATTGAACATCAAAAATGGATCCCCTATGAAATCAACTTCCCAATTCTGCCTCACCACATCCATAAATGTAGCATGCTTTGTCCAAAAGTTTAAGAATCTGAAAGGCTTGACAAAATTGGTTGTCTGCACCCCACATGTCATTAGCAATGGTGCATGATCTGATCCAGTTCTGATTAGATGCTCAACTTCAATAGTTGGCAACATGTTCTGAAATGGAAAATTCACAAAAATCCTATCCAATCTCTTGAATATACACTCAGCATTGGATCTCCCATTCCACTATGTGAATGGACTTCCTTTATACCCTTGCTCAAACAAACCACAAGAGTTTTCTTGTTCTTATTTTATTTTCATTTTTTTCTTCTCTTTTTAATTACTTTCTTTATTTTGTATTATTATTTGTTTTCCCATCTCTCACTCTTCCTTTCCCCCAACGTCCCTTAGAGTAAAGTGTTGGCAAGTGTGTATTGAGTTCCAACTGAGTAAGATTATTCGCAACAAGTGTTTGATAAATTCTTGAAAGAATATTGTTGATTGCCAGCGAAGTCTGAGTAGCCGGGCATTATTTGTTGGTGCTAAGGTGTGGGTGTGGGGTATTAGGGAGTGATGTCGTGCACGAAGGTCATATGTGTGTACCTATCTATGTGCACTTGTAGTGTACTGTATTTTTCTTTTTCTTTTTAGGTGTTTCATAGAATTGTAATGTATAATAATTGCTTGTGTTGCGACTCGGGGCAAAGAATGCTATGATACATTTATTTTAAAAGCCCGAGTGTAGTGAGATGTATTGTATGGTATGTGATTATGTTATATTCTACGTGCGGATGTTGTTGGTTGCTAAGGGGTAGTCTTGAGTACCCGAAGTATTGCTTGAATCTTAAGTGTGGGGTCACCCCAACCCTACCTTTTATCTATAGAATATCCTTGAAGTTCTAACTAACGCGGCATTCGTTGTTCATAGGTTTTGGTACTAATGGCTCGTGAAGGTTCGCAAAAAGCAAAGACAACAGCAAAGCTTTCTACGGCTGATCCATCCACACAGAAGCACAAACACAGTGAGGTTGCTTCACGCAAATCGGGAAAAGAAAAGCAAGTGACTGAGCCTTCTATCAGGCAGCCTCGTGTGCCTCATCCAACCCTCTAAGTCGATAGAGAGGATGAAAAAAGATGGTACCACTCCTTTGTACCATACGTGCGGTATATATCGGAGATGGGCATCAACACCACAGCTTTGGAGCAGTATTTTCCCACTATTTTGTACCGGATAAAGGAGTTGAAGCAACACAATTTGTTAGAATGCCCCTGGCCAGCTAATTTGAGCATGGTGAAAGCATTATATGCTAATTGGAATTGTCAAATATTGAAACCTATGTGCAAGGTGTGTGGATCAACTTGCAAGCTCAAGCGCTTTGTGATTTTTGGGGGCTCCAAACCATGATCCACGAATTTTTCAAAAGTTCATGCATAGTCCATACCCGGCCATCCATCAAATATTATGTGGAGTGAACTCGATGGTGAAGTGGATTCTTTCACAATGAAATGACACCCACAGGGACATGTGCCGGACTGACTTCAACAGAACAACTAAGGTCTGGCATAACTTTGTTCTTGCTCGTATTATGTCGGGTGAGCATTTTTTAGATTGCACGAGAGCGAGGTTTTGTTTGATCTATTTTCTGATGACGGGGAAACCTTCCAATGTTGGTCAGTTAATGCTCGATGAGATGACTCATACCAAATTTCAGAATGACTGTAGGAGGTTCTTCTATAGGAACCTGTTGACACAACGGTTGCTACAACGGGAGGTTACGGTTTATGAAGGAGCTGATGAGATTGTGCCTCCACCGATGGAGTTGCTAGATATCTCAGCAATATCGCCGGAGAATGGTCCATAGTTGAGCACTGTTGCCAGGCAAGAACGGGATGACAATCTGCAGCGTCACATGTATGATATGATGAGCCTGCTTTTGCAAAAGGTGGGGGCAACAGAGGTAGAGAAGCAGAAGTAGAACCAGGATTGTCCATTATTGGGGTCGACCAAGAAGCTATTGGGATTGTTATCGGGTAGACCGCTCCACTCTTCTGAGGATCAAAACACTATTCCACCATCTCCTGATAGGGGTGAGGCTGATGAGGAGGTTGATGGGCCATTGTCCATTGCGAGCGTTGCGGAGGACAACACCACAGGTGGTTCCAAGTCTCGTAGATTGGGGCAGGCTCGTAGATTGGTAGATGAGGAGTCTGATGGAGAGGGATCAGAGTACGACCCAAATGGGTCCGCTTAGCCAGGGAGTTCCTTCTATCCACCATCTTGCTTTATATTTTTGTTGTATGTGCATTGGGGACACTGCACTTTTAAAGTATGGGGTGGGGAATTTTCATTGATGAGTAGTAGTAGTATGTTAGTTCCTAGTAGTAATGTAACTTCTTATTTTTAAATTCTAGCTTCTTTTAAATTTTAGCTTCTTAATTTTAATTGCTTAGAAAATAGAATTAGTAATGTAGTATAGTAGAGTTAATTTAGAAGTATAATTCGAAAAAAAGAAGCAAAAACATCAGAAAGAAAGTTTGGTCTTTTCCCTACGATGGATCTCTTAGACAGCTTTCTTGAGGGATTAAGGTTCAATGAAACATATTCCAAATTTTTTATTTTTTTTTTATTTTTTAGGAAACACAGCGAAGAAATATTGAGTGTCCTATAGGCCTTCTGACCTGTTTGATGCTAGCATAGTTAGGCCGTAGCATGCAAATTAACTTCCTAACATGTTTAATGAAAATTGATACCGTGAAAGATTGAATAGTCTGTTTTGACGTCTTCTCTCAGTTACTTGACTCATTGTTCATGTAGTGCTTTATTGTTTAATACTTCTTGACTTTGTAATTACTCACCTAAATTTTGAGAGTTGGAATGGATCCATCCCGATTGGGGTCATATGCATTGTGAGATGTGAGATTTTGATTATATTATGTGCTATCCTGTGTTTGTCTAGAACGTCCTTTGTGTATTAGTCGAAGAAAAATAAGTAAGCTTTGTGAGTCTAGGAGATAATGTAGGCGTTTCTTTGATTGTCCATTCAGCTATTATGCCACCATAAAAACAATAAGCCTTAGATAGCCCATTCGAGCCTATAAGCTTTTTCTTTGGCACCAACACTACAAGCCAAGTCCCATTTTGTTCTTAAGTAAATTTTTGTTGAACCTTTACCTCCTAAAGCACTTAAGTCGCTAGAAGAGTAAGGTGTGATTTGGGATAGCTTTTGAGTGGAATTATAGAAAGACCAAAAGGTGCATGTATGTTTTGAAAGATCATTAGCCGGGCAACCTAAATTTATGGGGAGTGTTGAAGAAAAAAAGAGAAAAAAAGAAAAGAAAATACAAAAAAAAAAGAGAAAATACATATATAGAAAATACACCTCATATTCATCGTGATCCGGGCTAGTGAATGCATTGTTGTGCTTAAAGAAGAAGGGCCAAGTTGTATATGATTTCGTGACATTGCTTGAATTGGTCATGAAAAATGTGTATTTGAAAGTTAAGTGTAGTGTATTAAAGTTCTTAGGAGGGTTAGTCACTATACTCGAAATACATCCTACTCGTCCCTTAGCCTACATTACAACCCGTAAAGACCTAATTGATCTTAGACTTTATGAGCTTAGATTAATGGAGATATACACTACGGGCAAGCCTATGGTACAACCATATAATGCACATGAATTTCTTTGTGAGAGTTAGTGGTTATTTGTTCATATATGCAATGTCCTTAAATTATATTCGAATGCATATTTGAATGTGTGGACGAAATACCCTCTTATTCCTTGGTGAGGCACATGATTCCATGACGTATAGGTGACGTTATTAAACATCTCTTGTTGGGTGAGTGCACGAGTTGAGAGTGCTTATTGGCGACGAGTTGGTCTTTGAGGTTGGTGGTTATGGACAAGTTGTTTTAGTGTTTTAAATTAGTCACTAATATCCGGCATGTGAAAGTTGAGAAAGGTATGAATGCCTATGCAAGGGCTTAATTGTTAGTATCAACCATGATCATAAGTGTAGTGTATTGAATTTCCAAATGTTCCTCCATTATATGATGTCTTGCATGCATTGTTTGGTTAGAAAGGTTTTAGGTTGCTCGAGGACGAGAAAGAACTTAAGTGTGGGGTGGTAATGCTAGGCTAAAAATCCATGTTTTTGCATGTAATTTTCCTTACATTATGCCTCGATCTTGTTAACTTTTGTGTGAATATTTCTGACTCGAGCTTAATAATGGTGTTTATATATGTAGGAGTCAGTTGGAAGTGATTTGGCAAGCTTGCGTGTAAATTGAAGTAAAAATGGAAGAATTTAGAGGAAGTATGACTTTGCTGCCCAGGTTCGCGCCAGGCACCAACCAAACGCCAAGGGTAGCAGAGAACAAAAGTGGAAAACATTTGGTGTCTAGGTTGGCGCCAAGCGCCAATTGAGATGCCCAAGGACAGATTTCGTCCTAATTCGGCTAGGACTTGGTAGTTTCAACCCTACACGTCACCAACATATATAAAAGGGGTTCTAAACCTATTTCTTAGAGGTTAGGCAATATTGGAGAGGAAAAAGGCTACGGGAACACTTAGAAGCAACTAATCGCAAGAGTTTTTCTCTTATATTCGTCTTTAATCTGTATTTTAATGCTTTCAATTATTATCATGATTGTTAGTATGGTTATTGTAACAACCCGACCGGTCGTTTTACTTTCTAGGTCATCGTTCCCCTAATTAAGACTCCCCGTATGTGCTTTTATTAATTTATGACTTGTGGGGATGGTTAGTTTGGGTTTGGAAGGGTTCGGGTTGAAATCGGAACACTTAGTTCCTTAATATTGGCTTAAAATGGTTAAGTTTGACTTGAGTCAACGTTTTGAGTAACCAACCTCGGAACCAAGATTTGACGATCCCAATAGGTTCGTATGATGATTTTGGACTTGGACGTATGTTCGGATCGGGTTACGGATGCCCCCGGAGCGTTTCGGTGCTTAATATTGAATGTTGGCGCATTGAAGGTTTTTCAAGTTCTTTAAATTTGGTTTGAAGTAGGCTTTGGTATTATCGAGGTCCGAATAGGATTCCGAACATGGAAATAGTTTCTTATGGTGATTTTTGACTTGCACGCAAAATTTGGTGTCATTTCGAGTGGTTTAAGTATGATTCGACGCACTCGGAGTAAGTTGAAAGAACTTGAAGTTCATAAGTTGATTCGATTTGATTTTGGGGTGTGTTTCTTAGTTTTGATGTTGTTTTTCGTGTTTTGAGAGTTAGAGAAGGTCTGTATTATGTTTAAAAACTTGTTGGTATGCTTGGACGGGGTTCCGGGGGGCCTCGGGTGGAATTCGGATAAAAACTAATGGGAACTTTGAAATTGGGAAGTGCTGGTGCCCCAGTTCTGGTGCGTTCGCACCTGTGAGGTTTTGGCCGTAGGTTCTACTTTGCAGAAGCGGCCCATCGACCGTAGAAGCGGCCTAGAGTAGGTTGTCCAGTAGTCGCAGAAGAAGAATCCTTACCGCACCTACGAGCTCGCAGGTCCGAGGAAAATGGTCGTAGGTGCGGGCTAGGCCAAGGAGGCCTGGGTTCGCAGGTGCGAGCGACCTCCTGCATGCGCGTGTGCGCAGATGCATACCATCTCCGTAGAAGAGAAAGCGCAGGGTCATATTCTTCTCCGCAGAAGCGGACTTGGCCAAGCAGGGCGAGGACCGCACCTGCGATGGAATTTTCTGCAGGTGTGGCAATTCAGGTGCGCCCTAATGTCCGCAGAAGCGAAAATCGTTGGGGCAATGAGGTTAATTTAATGTCGAGACTTAGGCTTTTTGGCTCATTTTCATTCACTTGTTGGGAGATTTTAGAGCTCTTTGAAGAGGGGTTTTTACCTAGCACTTCGAGGAAAGTAATTTCTAAACAATATGAGTTTAATACATGCATTTTTGGGTTGAAAAATCTAGATTTTGATAAAATGAGATTTAACCACGAAAATGATTATGAAATTAGATGAAAATTATATATTTGAGTTCGTGAGGTTATGGGTAACATTTATCTTCGAAAATTTCTGAAAACCGGGCATGTGGGCCCGGGGGTGAATTTTATGAATCTTCCAATTTGGGTTGGGTAATTACTCTAATAGTTAAATTATGAACTTGTGAGTGTATATTTATTAATTTATATAATATTTGACTAGCTTCGGATTGTTCGGCACCAAGTTGAGACTTTAGAGTGAATTCGTGGGCCGAAAAGTGAGATTTGAGACGAGGTAAGTCTCTTGCATAACCTTGTAAGAGGAAATTTACCCCATATGTGTTTTAAATTACTATTTGCTTCTAATTGTGGGGGCTACGTACGCACGAGGTGTCGAGAGTCCATGAGTAGCTACTAATCATGCTTAAGTCCGGGTAGTTTTAGGATCCAAATCATGAAATACTTGTATTGTTTACACTCTACTTGTTAATGTAAGTGCCTAAATTATATTGAAACTTGAAAATGATTCGTAAAGGACGAATTTCACTTACTTTGAGTTTTGGGGGGTTATTTGACCGTTAATAGAAATTGTGCTTCCTTGTGTATTAGTCTTGTGATAACTTTTAAATCGGATGTTCATAGAGTATTCTCTCTTCTTGTGGAGCGGGCCGAACGCCTCGACAGTATAATAGATGCATCTATGATTCGTGCTGCTCGACTCTCGGCAGTGTATACATTATTCTGGATCGTGCCGTACGACTTCGGCATAAGTCGTGCGTGTCAATGTTTGGAGCCCGAATACACTTGATGTTATTTTCATGACTAGAAAGGTTATAATTTTGTTTATTGGCCCGAAATTGATTTGGAGTTAGTATGTGTTAGTTGAATATTTTTGAAAATTACTATCAGTTAAAGAATCATTTATTCACTTCTTGCTATTATGTTATTATTATTATTCACATATTCCATGCCTATTTAGAATTGTTGTATTTTTATTGTTGGCCCATAGTATGTGTCGATGTCGACCCCTCGTCACTACTTCTTCGAGTTTAGACTGGATACTTACTGGGTACATATTATATCTGTAGTCACGCTTCACATCTGCACTAATGGTGCAGGATCTGAGGCAGATGCATCTGGTGTTCATTCAGGCGCGCAACCTCATTATCCTGAGGCATAGTGGTGAGCTGCTGTCGGAGTCCGTTCTGCAGCACCCGTCGTCTCTCTTTTGTATTTACTTTATGTCTATCTCATTTCAGACAGTAGCTTAGGTGTTTTGTATATTCTACTAGTTTCTCATACACTTGTGACATCGGATCTTTGAAACATGCTAGTAGACATTTGATGGCTTTTGAGTATTTATTTCACCATACTTGTTCCTTTATTTGTATACGCTTTACTTTATCAATTGTTTTTTCTCATTTACTTAATAAATAAATTAATCAACTGCTTCAAAATTATTAAAAGAATAAATACATGGCTAGTTCACCGTTGGCTTGCCTAGCGGTAATATTAGGCACCATCTAGGGTTTGATGGAACCTATTGGAGGATGATTTTTTACTGCGTTTAATATAAATTTGCCTTTGATTGTTTCTCTACTTATTCAACTACGTTTTCATTATGGTTGATTGAAGAGCTCTCAATTGACCGTGCCTATTTAGTGTGTATTTCTTGGAAAAGGTTACACATTTAGGTAGTTGTTGAATAACATCACTCCTAACGTATATGAGGAATCAATATGAAAGGTTTAAAAGTGGGATTAGGAATAACGAAATATTGGTGCGATCATGATGAGCGGTAAACTAGTGTCAGCTAGCGTAGTCCGGAAGAATATGTCTAGTAAATTGTGGTAGTTACTCGAAAGAGAATTACGACAGCCAAATTACTCACGATCGGTAGAGAATACTTAGGCAAATTAATAGGAAACATAGAGGGGAGGATTCCGACAATAGGGGAAATCATAACCCTAGATTCTTCTGATCTTGTCTACAATATTTGCTCTGTTAGTTATAAATTATTGCATTTTGATTACTCTTCTCTTAGTTAGTAAACACTTAAATCGATATTTAATATTTTTGAAGGTAGATTACTTGAATTCTTGCATAACTCGTGGTTGTGATTAATAGGTTAATTTCCTTTAGTATTCGACTCCGGACTTGTAAACCATATTATATTTGCAATGACCGATAGACCTCTTAGGAGGCATAATTGAGCGTGATCAGATATGCTCACTTTCACGACCCAAAATTCTAACATGTCGTGATGGCGCCTATCTCGATACTAGGCAAGCCGACAATCTCAATAACCCACAATTTCTTTTATGTTTGAAAATATAATATTTAAACACAACTCACAAATACCGATACAAGCACTCCCAAAACCTGGTGTCACTGAGTACATGAGCATCTAATATGAATACAAGTCTGGAAAATATGGTCCATAATAGTCGGAGACCAAATACTGTAAATAAGGAGATAGGGAAGGAGAGACAAGGTCTGCGAAACACGACAGCTACCTCTGAATCTCCGGAAGATCAACTGTACGAGAGAATTAACACCCGCTATGTCCGGGAACACCTGGATCTGCACACGAAGTGTAGGGTGTAGTATGAGCACAACCAACTCAGCAAGTAACAGTAATAAATAAGGAACTGAAGATAGTGACGAGTTACACAGTTATAGTTCACTTTCAGAAATTCCAGCAAAGAATAGACATGCTTTCAAATCCAGCAGTTTAAGTCAAATCAGTTTTATATAGTTCAAGTTCATGTAATCCGGATATAAAATCTTTCAGAGTATTTCACAACAATAACAAATAGCAACTAACTGCAACAACAAATGAAAAGCAAGTACAGCTTCTCAGGGCAACTGTCACTTAACTCGTCACAACAGCTCAACCACTCGGCTCTCAGCCCTCAACACTCACACTCAATGGGTACCCGCGCTCACTGGGGGTGTACAGACTCTGGAGGGGCTCCTACAGCCCTAGCGCTATAATTTGCACGGCCAACTCACGTGTTGAACGGACAACTCATGTGCCATAGTATCAATATCTGGATCCGCACGGCCAACTCACGTGCTGCATGGACAACTCACATGCTATAGTATCAATATCTGGATCCGCACGGCCAAATCACATGCTGCATGGACAACTCACGTGCTATAGTATCAATATCTGGATCCGCACGACCAACTCACGTGCTGCACGGACAACTCACGTGCTATAATATAATATCTCACAATCAGGCCCTCAGCCTCACTCAGTCACAAATCTCTCCAGTCTCTCGGGCTCTCAATAATCAAGAAATCGGCCCAAACAACAATGATATGATTCATCAATAATGAACAATAGAGACTGGGATAAAATAAACAAGTAAACTATGACTGAGTACAAAACAACAATTACGCAGGTAGTTCAACATGCACACGACCTCTGTGGGTCCCAATAGTACCAACATATAGCCTAAATATGGTTTATAACATAATTTGCAGTCAAACCTCTATAACATAGAGAGAGCATATAGCTAGCAACAAGTTATACAACTTTACAGTTTCACAGAATGGACCAAGTCCCAATTCCTACGGTGCACGCCCACACGCCCGTCACCTAGCATGTGCGTCACCTCCAGAATACTCACATAATCCAATAATTCGGGGTTTCATACCTTCTGGACCAGATTTAAAACTGTTACTTACCTCAAACCGTGAAATTCTTTATTCTGCAATGGCTTTTCCTCGTGAATTGGCCTCCAAACGCCTCGAATCTAGCCACAAATAATTTAATTCAGTCAATAAAATTTATTGGAACTAATTCCATAAGAAAATGCTAATTTTGAATAAAAATCCGGAATTTAGCTCAAAAATCGCCATTTGGGCCCACGTCTCGGAACCCGATAAAAATTATAAAATCCGAAAGCCCATTCAACCACGAGTCTAACCATACCAATTTTACCAAAAATTCGACCTCAACTCAACCCTTGAATCCTCAAATTTATCCAAGAGGGTTTTCAAACTTTTCAAACTTAATTCACTCATTAAATGATAAAAACAACCATAGATTCGGGTAATTTAACCAATATTCAGTTAAGAACACTTACCCCATTTTTTCCTCTGAAAATCTCTCAAAAATCGCCTCTTCCCGAGCTCCAATCCGTCAAAAATAGAAAATGGGATGAAGTCCCATTTTCAGAACTTAAACTCTCTGCCCATACGTTTACTCTACGCGATCGTGAACATTCCCAAGCGATCACGAAGAACAGTTTTCCACAACCCAGATTTAACTCTACGCGATTGTGGACTTTCCCACGTGATCGCGATGCACAACATCAAAGACCTACGCGATCGCGGACCTAACCACGTGATCATGAAGCACAAACATGTGATTTCCATTTCTGCCCATTTTCTCTACGTGAACGCGACCTTCTTCACGCGTTTGCGAATAACAAACTCACGTAGCTACGTGATCGCATAGCACAAAATATAACTGCCTCAAATTAACCCTACGCGATTGCAGATATACCCACGCGATCACATAGAACAAAAACCTCCACTGACCAATTAAGCCTACGCGATCGCAAACGCATTCACGCGATCGCGATACAGATATCAGAAAATTCCACCAGCTGTTTAAGTCCAAATTTTGATCCGTTAACTATCTGAAACTCACCCGAGCCCCTCGAGACCTCAACCAATTATACCAACAAGTCCTAAAACGTCATACAAACTTAGTCGAACTCTCAAATCACCTCAAACAACGCTAAAACCATGAATTACACCCCAATTCAAGCCTAATAAACTTTGAAATTTTCAGTTTCTACAAACGACTCCGAAACCTATCAAATCACGTCCGATTGACCTCAAATTTTGCATGCAAGTCATAAATGACATAATGGACCTATTCAAACTTTCATAATCGGATTACGACCCGATATCAAAGAGTCAACCCCCGGTCAAACTTCCCAAAAATTCAACTTCCGGCATTCCAAGCCTAATTCCACTACAGACCTCCAATAAATTTTTCGGACACGCTCCTAAGTCCAAAATACCATACGGAGCTGTTAGAATTATCAGAATTCAAATCAGAGGTCTTTTACACATAGTTCCATATCCGGTCACTTTTCTAACTTAAAATTTTCAATTATGAGACTAAGTGTCTCATTTCACTCTGAATTCCTTCCGGTCCCGAACCAACTAATCCGGTAAGTCATAAAACAACTGTAAAGCATAAATTGAGCAGTAAATAGGGGAACGAGATTATAATATTCAAAATGATCGGTCGGGTCATTATATTCTCCCCCCTCTTAAACAAACGTTCGTCCTCGAACGGGTTTAGAATCATACCTGGAGTCTCAAATAGGTGTGGATATTTGTACCGCATCTCCTGCTCAATCTCCCAAGTAGCTTCTCCGACTGGATGACCTCTCCACTGTACCTTCACTGATGTTATGTTCTTTGACTTCAGCTTTCGAACCTACCAGTCTAAAATAGCCACCGGCTCCACATCATAAGTCAAATTACCATCCAGCTGTACTATATTGAAATCCAGAATATGAGACGGATCCCCGACATACTTTTGGAGCATGGATACATGGAACAATGGATGAACACCTGATATACTAGGTGGCAAAGCACGTTCATAAGCCACCTCTCCAATTTTCTTAAGTATCTCAAAAGGCCCAATATACCGAGGGATCAACTTGCCCTTCTTCCTGAACCTCAACACACCCTTCATGGGTGAAATCTTGAGCAGAACCTTCTCCCCAACTATGTAAACAATATCACGAACCTTCCTGTCGGCATAACTCTTCTGTCTAGACTATGTTGTGAGAAGTCGTTCCTGAATCACTTTGATCTTCTCTAAAGCATCCTGAACCAAGTCAGTACCCAATAGCCTAGCCTCACCGGGCTCAATCCAACCCACCGGAGACCGGCACCATCTCCCATACAAAGCCTCATACAGAGCCATCTGAATACTCGACTGATAGCTGTTATAAGCAAAATCCATGAGTGGCAGAAATTGATCCCAAGAACCCCCAAAATCAATGACACAAGCACGTATCATATCCTCTAATATCTAAATAGTGCGCTCGGACTGTCCATCCGTCTGAGGGTGAAATGTTGTACTCAACTGAACATGTGTGCCCAATTCTCACTGCACTGCTTTCCAAAAATGTGATGTAAGCTGCGTGCCCCAATCTGATATGATGGACACTGGTACACCGTGTAGGCAAATAATCTCGCGAATATAAATCCCAGCCAACCACTCTGATGAATAATTAGTACCAATTGGAATAAAATGCGCAGATTTGGTCAACCGATCTATTATCACCCAAACAACATCAAACTTTATCAAAGTCCGTGGGAGCCCAACTACGAAGTCCATGGTAATACGCTCCCATTTCCACTTCGGAATTTCAAGTCACTGTAGTAATCCACCCGGTCTCTGATGCTCATACTTTACCTGTTGACAATTTAAATACCGAGCTACAAATCCAACTATATCTTTCTTCATTCGCCTCCACCAATAATGCTGCCTCAAATCCTGATACATCTTCGCGGCACCTGGATAAATAGAGTACCGTGAACTGTGAGCTTCCTAGAGAATCAACTCACGCAAACCATCTACATTAGGCACACATAGCCTGCCCTGCATCCGTAATACACCGTCATCTCCAATAGTAACTTCCTTGGCATCATCGTGTCCTGAAGGACAAGCAGATGTGGATCATCATACTGGCGCTCTCTGATGCGATCATATAAAGAAGACCGAGAAACCATAGAAGCCAAAACTCGATTCGGCTCGGAAACATCCAATCTAACAAACTGGTTGGCCAAGGCCTGAACATCCAATGCTAAAGGCCTCTCTGCTACCGGTAAGTATGCTAAGCTGCCCAAACTCTACGCCTTACGACTCAAGGCATCGGCCACTACATTGGCCTTTCTGGGATGATAGAGAATGGTAATGTCATAATCTTTAAGCAAATCTAACCACCTCCGCTGCCGCAAATAAAGATCCTTTTGTTTAAACAAATGTTGTAGACTCCGATGATCGGTAAATACCTCATGCTGGACACCGTACAAGTAATGCCGCCAAATTTTTAAGGCATGAACAATAGCTGCTAACTCAAGATCGTGGACTGGATAATTCTTCTCATGTATCTTTAACTGTCTGGACGTATAGGCAATCACCCTACCGTCTTGCATCAGCACTGCCCCGAGACCAATACGTGATGCGTCACAATACACAGTATAAGACTCTAAACCTGTAGGTAACACCAATACTAGAGCTGTAGTCAAAGCTGTTTTGAGCTTCTGAAAGCTCTCTTCACATTCATCAGACCACCTGAACGGAGCACCTTTCTAGGTTAATTTAGACATAGGTGATGCAATAGACGAGAAACCCTCCATGAAGCGACGATAATAACCGGCCAAGCCGAGAAATCTCCGAATCTCAGTAACTGAAGATGGCCTGGGACAATTCTGAACTGCCTCTATTTTCTTCGGATCCACCTTAATTCCTTCACCGGACACTATATGTCCCAAAAAATGCCACCGAACTAAGCCAGAACTCACACTTAGAAAATTTGGCATAAAGTCTCTCCTCTCTCAGCCTCTGTAATACAATACCCAAGTGTTGTGCATGCTCCTCTTGGCTACGTGAGTAGACCAGAATATCATCAATAAATACTACGACAAATAAATCAAGATATGGCTGGAATACACTATTCATCAAATGCATAAATGCTCATGGGGCATTGGTTAGCCCGAAAGACATCACAAGAAATTCGTAGTGGCCATAACGAGTTCTGAATGTCGTCTTTAGAATATCCGAATTCTGAATTTTCAACTAGTGATACCCCGATCTTAAATCAATTTTAGAGAACACCTTCGCTCCCTGAAGCTGGTCAAATAAGTCATCAATGCGCGGAAAAGTATATTTATTCTTGATTGTAACTTTGTTCAACTACCTATAATCGATGCACACCCGCATAGTACTATCTTTCTTCTTCACAAACAGAACCAGTGCACCCCAAGGTGACACACTAGGCCTAATACACCCCTTTTCAAGGAGTTCCTGTAGTTGCTCTTTCAATTCTTTTAACTCAGCTAGTGCCATACGATGCGGAAGAATAGAAATGGACTGAGTGCTCTGCACCAAGTCAATACCGAAATCAATATCCTTGTCGGGTGGCATACCCGGCAGGTCTGCAGGAAATACATTCGAAAAGTCTCGCATGACGGGTACAAAATCAATAATAGGAGTATCTATATCAATATCTCTCACAAATGCCAAATATGACAAACATCCCTTTCCAACCATACGTTGGGCCTTCAAATAAGAAATTACCCTGATAGGAACAAATTCTCGAGAACCTCTCCATTCAACATTTGGCAACCCCGGCATCGTCAACGTCACAGGTTTTGCGTGACAGTCCAGAATAGCATGACACGGAGACAACCAATCCATTCCCAGGATTATATCGAAATCAACCATACCGAGTAATAAGAGATCAACTCTAGTCTCCAGTTCCCTAATAGTTAGCACACACGACCGATACACACAGTCCACAGTAATAATATCGCCCACCGGTGTAGATACAGAAACAAGTGAAACTAAAGACTCACAGGGCATATCCAGATAATGAGCAAAATACGATGATACATATGAATAAGTGGAACCAGGGTCAAATAATATAGAAGCCTCCTTGTGGCACACTGAAACAATACATGTGATCACTACATCTGAGGCAACAACATCTAACCTGGCAGGAAAAGGATAGAATCGGGCCTGACCGCCACATGATCGGCATCCCCCTCTTGGGCGACCCCTAGCTGCCTGACCCCCACCCCGAGCTGGCTGGGAGGGTGCTGTAACTGTTGGTGCTGGTGCAGTCAGTCGAGGAATCTGTTGTGGAGCCCCACTCAACAGCCTAGGACACTCTCTCTTGAAATGACCAAATTCTCCGCACTCGAAACAACCCCTCCTCTGACAAAACTGCTGCTCCTGATAACCCGAGGAATTACCTGTAGAAGCCTGAGTGAACAAGGCATGATGAGAACTTTGCGCTGGTAGTGTACTGAATGAAGAATGGCCTGAGTGAGCACTGTAAGAACTGTGGCTAGATGATGCACCACGATGAGCTGGACGACCTGTCTAAGTGTGCCTGTAAGAACGACCCCTACCGCGGTAAAACTGACCACCTGAAGGAACACTGCTCTAATCACCTGGACCATGAGGCCTCTTAGCCTCCCTCTCTCCACGTTCCTGGATATGAACCATCTCTATCTGTCGAGCAATGTCAACTACCTCATCAAAAGTAGCACCAGATACTCTCTCCCTAGTCATAAGTAACTGCAGCTGATATGTAAGGCCATCAATGAACCTCCTAATCCTCTCCCTATCAGTGGGAACTAACCAGACTGCGTGACGAGCCAACTCAAAAAATCTCATCTCATACTGCGTCACAGACATGCCATCCTGACGTAACTGCTCAAACTGTCTACGCAGCTCCTCTCTGCGAGACTACGGCACGAACTTCTCCAAAAAAAGAACGGAGAATTCCTGCATGTAAGTGGTACTGCACCAACTGGTCTGTGCCTCTCATAAGCCTCCCACCATCTGAAGGCAGCCCCACAAAACTGAAAAGTAATGAACGAGACCCCACTGGTCTCCAGAATACCCGCTGTCCGAAGCATCCACTGACACCTATCCAGAAAACCCTAAGCATCCTTTGACTCAGTACCGCTAAATGGTGGAGGTCGAAGCCTCTCAAATCTCTCAAGTCTTCTCTGCTCATCATCTGCCATAACAGGAACTACCGGGGCCTGAGCAGGTACAGTCGGCTGGGCTGATAGTGCCTTCGGTATCTGAAGTCCCTGTACTACCCGGTCTGAAGTATGGGAAATAGGGGTATGAGTACCTCCCCCGGCCTGAGAAGTGGCAGATGCGGCCTGAGCCGAAACCACCTGAGCAAGACCAGTGCAAGCTGCCAATATCTGGGCCAAAGTCTCCTGAAGGCCTGAAATCTCAATAGGCACAGCTGGTGCCTGAGCTGGTCCTGCCGGCTCAGCTATATCTAGAATCTTCTCTTGAGCTAGAATAACTGGTGGTACTAAAGGTGCTGGCCCAACTGTGGTACGAGCTACACCTCGACCTCTACCTCGGCCCCGGCGTCTACCACGGCCCCGGCCTCTCGCGGCCCTAACCGGTGACACTGGTGGCTGACTGTCCGATCCAGTAGTACGTGTCCTCGCCATCTTTGAAAGAATAGAATAACAGAAATTTAGTTTCCGGAATCAACAATTTCGCACTACAGAATACAAGAAAGTGAAATTTTCCTAAGGGTTCTGCAGCTTCTCGAAGATAAGTACAGACGTCTCCGTACTGATCCGCAAGACTCTACTAGACCTGCTTATGACTCGTGAGACCTATGTAACCTAGGGCTCTGATACTAACTTGTCACGACCCAAAATTCTAACCTGTCGTGATGGCGCCTATCTCGATACTAGGCAAGCCGACAATCTCAATAACCCAGAATTTCTTTTAAGTTTGAAAATATTATATTTAAACACAACTCACAAATCTCGCAAATACCGATACAAGCACTCCCAAAACCTGGTGTCACTGAGTACATAAGTATCTAATATCAATACAAGTTTGGAAAATACGGTCCATAACAGTCTAAGACCAAATACTATAAATAAAGAGATAGGGAAGGAGAGACAAGGTCTGCAAAACACGACAACTACCTCTGAATCTCCGGAAGATCAACTGTATGAGAGAATCAACACCTACTATGTCCGTGAATACCTGGATTTGCACACGAAGTGCAGGGTGTAGTATGAGTACAACCAACTCAGCAAGTAACAATAATAAATAAGGAACTGAAGATAGTGACGAGCTACACAGTTATAGTTCACTTTCAAAAATTCCAGCAAAGAATAGACATGCTTTCAAATCCAGTAGTTTAAGTCAAATCAGTTTTATACAGTTCAAGTTCATGTAATCCGGATATAAAATCTTTCAGAGTATTTCACAACAATAACAGATAGCAACTAAGTGCAATAACAAATAAAAAGCAAGTATAGCCTCTCAGGGCAACTGTCACTTAACTCATCACAACAGCTTAACCACTCGGCTCTCAGCCATCAACACTCACACTCAATGGGTACCTGTGCTCACTAGGTGTGTACAGACTCCGTAGTGGCTCCTACAGCCCAAGCGCTATAATCTGCACGGCCAACTCACGTGCTTCACGGATAACTCATGTGCTATAGTATCAATATCTGGATTCGAATGGTCAACTCATGTATTGCACGAACAACTCACGTGCTATAATATTCTGCACGGACAACTCACGTGCTATAATATAATATCTCACAATCTGGCCCTCAGCCTCACTCAGTCACAAATCTCTCCAGTCTCTCAGGCTCTCAATAATCAAGAAATTAGCCCAAACAACAATGATATGATTCATCAATAATGAACAACAAAGACTGAGATAAAATAAACAAGTAAACTGTGACTGAGTACAAAATAATAATTATGCAGGTAGTTCAACATGTACACGACCTCTGTGGGTCCCAACAGTACCAACATATAGCCTAAATATGGTTTATAACATAATTTGCAGTCAAATCTCTATAACACAGAGAGAGCATATAGCTAGCAACAAGTTATACAACTTTACAGTTTCACGGAATGGACCAAGTCCCAATTCCTATGGTACACGCTCACACACCCGTCACCTAGCATGTGTGTCACCTCCAGAATACTCACATAATCCAATAATTCGGGGTTTCATACCCTCAGAACCAGATTTAAAACTGTTACTTACCTCAAACCGTAAAATTCTTTATTCTGCAATGGCTTTTCCTCGTGCATTGGCCTCCAAATGCCTCGAATCTAGCCACAAATAATTCGATTCAGTCAATAAAATTTATTGGAATTAATTCCATAAGAAAATGCTAATTTTGAATAAAAATTCGAAATTTAGCTCAAAAATCGCCAGTTGGGCCCACGTCTTGGAACCCGATAAAAGTTATAAAATCCGAAAGCCCATTCAACCACGAGTCTAACCATACCAATTTTACCAAAAATCCGACCTCAACTCGACCCTCGAATCCTCAAATTTATCCAAGAGGGTTTTTAAACTTTTTCAACTTAGTTCACCCATTAAATGATACAAATAATCATAAATTCGGGTAATTTAACCAATATTCAGTTAAGAATACTTACCCCATTATTTTCTCTGAAAATCTCCCAAAAATTGCCTCTTTCCGAGCTCAAATCCGTCAAAAACCTACGCGACATTTCCAACATTCCCACGCGATCGCGGACTTTCCCACGCGATCGCGATGCACAACATCAAAGACCTACGCGATCGCGAACCTAACCACGCGATCGCGAAGCACAAATGCATGATTTCCATTTCCGCCCATTTCCTCTATGCGAACACAAACTTCTTCACGCGTTCGCGAATAACAAACTCACATAGCTACGCGATCGCGTCCCGCTTCACACGATCGCGAAGCACAAAAAAATCACTGCCTCAAATTAACCCTACATGATCGCAGATATACCCACGCGATCGCGTAGAACAAAAACCTCCACTGACCAACTAAGCCTACGCGATTGCAGACGCATTCACGCGATCGCGTATAAGGAAATCAGATACAGATATCAGAAAATTTCAGTAGTTGTTTAAGTCCAAATTTTGATCTGTTAACCATCCGAAACTCACCCGAGCCCCTCGGGACCCTCAGCCAATTATACCAACAAGTCCTAAAACGTCATACGAACTTAGTCGAACCCTCAAATCATCTCAAACAATGCTAAAACCATGAATTACACCCCAATTCAAGCCTAATGAACTTTGAAATTTCTAATTTCTACAAACGACTTCGAAACCTATCAAATCACGTCCGATTGACCTACAAATTTTGCATGCAAATCATAAATAACATAACGGACCTATTCAATCTTTCAGAATCAGATTTCGACCCCGATATCAAAAAGTCAACCCCCCGGTCAAACTTTCCAAAAATTCAACTTCCGGCATTCCAAGCCTAATTACACTACAGACCTCCAATAAATTTTTCGGACACGCTCCTAAATCCAAAATTATCATACAGAGCTGTTGGAATTATCAGAATTCAAATCCGAGGTCGTTTACACATAGGTCCATATCCGGTCACTTTTCTAACTTAGAATTTTCAGTTATGAGACTAAGTGTCTCATTTCACTCTGAATTCCTTCCGGTCCCGAACCAACTAACTCGGTAAGTCATAAAATAACTGTAAAGTATAAATTGATTAGTAAATGAAGGAACGGGGTTATAATATTCAAAATGACCGGCTGGATCGTTACACTCACAAAGAGTTACAAGACAACCAAAAATATTACTACTAATAAAATGAAAGTGAATAAATCCAAACCATTACGATATTTAATAAGCTTACTTTTTTAGAGAAAAAAACCTGAATTGCAATTTCTTGAATTTTTATAGCAATTCTATCTCTTGATGATTTGTTTAATAAATACATATTATGTATATTAGGATTCTAATACTAGGCGTTGATAACTCATGTGTCACGCATTTGAAACTCAGATACTTAACAATTAACATGTTAGATAAAATGGATTTAAACTTGTATCATTTAATATTTAGTAAACAACGGAAAAATCAATTGGGTTTGGGCCTATCATTTAATAATTGAAGTCTGAGTTTGGGCTTCTAACCCTTTTAAGTTACTAGGTTCTAAATTAATAATTTATAAATATTTAATGAATTTTTAAAGATAAATGTAGAGTTTCAACCAAAGCTACCGAATTCAACCGAACCCGTAGCCAATACTCTAGCTCCGCCCATGTGCTTAACCTGCTTATTGATGGGATAGAAAACCCTCCACGTGTAAAAAGAATGAAGGAAAAGTCAAAGAGAGAACAAAAAGTAGTTTGAAGCAGAATGTTACGTGAAAGAATTCATTTTCAAATTCTTTTCTTACAAGTGATTATTTTAGCAGGGCATTCAAATACTTATAATAGGGGTATTTAGCTTTTTATTTGCAGATCATCCATCAACTTCTTCTTTCTCTTGTCTTGTGCAATCTATTATTAAACCAAGCAAATCTTGTCTTGTCTTGTACAATCTATTGTTTTTTTCTTTAAATATATATTTTTTTATATTAGCTTGACACGCTTCCCAACACTTATTTGAGAAATCTAAATGTTGATTTAAAATGTACCAAGAAAATCTTGTAATTATTATTCTTTACAAAGTAAACTAAGAGGTCCTCCAATTGTCCCCTCGCACTTCTTTTCATGTTGGGAGTTTTCAAAATTTCTAATAATTTTTGTCTAGAAAATATTTTGCTATTTGCATTTATGATTTGTCACTCATTTTTCAGATATTAAAGTCTAGTGACTTTTTGCTCATTTCAGAGATTAAAAATCCAATTGATTTTATATTTCAATTTTCTATTCGATTTGAAAATTAAAAATTTCACGTTTTTTTTAATTCTGGTTGTGCCAAATATTACTCAATTTAAAGATTAAAAATGTCATCATTTATCAATTTTGATTGTGCCGTGCTTAACAAATATGACACAAACAACAGTTCCTATAATCGTTATTAATTTTGATTGTGTGGTGCTTAAAAAATTTGACACAAACAACAGTTTCTATAATTGGCTCTACAAGCCAGACTGCCTCTTTAAGCCGCTTTGTACCGGCACCGACACCGATACCGATTTCAATAGAAAGCTAGAAAAAATTAGCTTTAATTTTAAGAGATAGCAAAAGATGTTTTTATATCTGACCACTCTAAGTCTAGAAAAGTTCATTAAGAAGGACGTTTCAGTCCTACCAGAAGGAACTACCGACAATGAAAGCTTTATTGTAATTGAGGCTTGGAAGAATTCCAACTTAAAGTGCAAGAGCTACATCCTTAGTGGATTGAAAGACGACTTGTACAAACTGATATTTATGATACGAAGTCGATATCATCTCGCTGTAGAAATAAGTATTTCACAAATTTCATTAACGATGGCACTTGATATTTCTACGTTTACTTATTATTAGTAAAAAAAGGAAAAAGAAAAAGCAATTGATGTATTCAAGAAATATAAAAAATAATAGAGATGACTAATATGAATCTCTTTTTGAAAAAAATATATTTGAGATATGACATTATTCATCAAATAATTGTCTCATACTCGCCACAATCTAATAAAATTGCGAAAAGATGGAATAAAACGTTAAAGGATGTTGAATTACTTGTTGATAAGTTCTGGTTTAACCCATGACTTATAGGGGAAAGCTATCCTTACGGCTAACTGAATACTCATTCGAATACCCCATAGAAAAACACTATCAATTCCATATGAAAAATAAAAAGGATGAAAGTCTAACTTAAAATAATTCGAAGTGTGACTGTGTTTGGTTAAAGTGCAAGTTCATAAACCCAAAAGGGTAAAAATATAACAGAAAATAGTTGATTGTGTAGAATATGCAACTAATAGTAAAGCATATTGATTGTTTCTAAATTCTTTGAAACTATATATATATATATATATATATATATATATATATATATATATATATATATATAAAATAGATTGTCTTGTAAAAAGTCTAAGCAACCTCGAGAAGAAGGAAAGGAAAGTATACATAATGAGGAGACTCCAAGATGCAGTAAACGTCAAAGGCTATCCACTTTCTTTGGACCAGATTTTAAAATATTGTTGTTGAAAAATAAGCATCAAACTTTTAAAAAAGCTATGTCTTCCTCAGAAGTATAATTTTAAAAAGAGGTAGTCAATAATGAGATATAATCCATATTAAATAACCATACTTGAGAATTGATTGATCTTCCTTGAGGGAACAAACATTTGGGTTCTAAATGAATTTTCAAAAGGAAATTAAAAGGTGATAATACTAATGATTAATAAAAGGCAAGACTTGTTGTCAAAAGATTTAGATAACGAGAAGATCTTGAGCCGAGGATCTTCCGAAAACAACTTCTCTAGTCCTTCGATGTAGGGGTAAGGTCTGCATACACACTACCCTCCCAGACCCCATTAATAAAATTTTACTGGGTTTGTTGTTATTGTTGTTGTTGCTTACCGATAATAAGGATTGTGTTCATTCGGGTATTAATAGCATTAGTCGTCGTGTATGATATTGAAATCTATCAAACAAGTGTAAAAATGTCCTTCTTATATGGATAATTGAATGAAGAAATCTATATGAAACAACCCGAAAGGTTTGTAGTTTCCGAAAAAAAGGTGTGGGTGATTGTTTGCTTATATGTGGTCGATATGTTGGTAATGAGTAATGACACTGCTAACATAAATGTTATTAAGTATATGCTTACTAGTAAGTTTAATATAAAAGACTTAGGAGTTGCCGAGTTAATCTTAGGAATTAAGATCCATAAGACTCCTTGTCACGCCCCCAATTTTTCTCCGTAGGATGTCGTGATGGCACCTAGTCACTAAGACTAGGTAAGTCTAACACTTACTGAATTAAATGATAGAATTTAACCAAAATATCTATTAAACATAAACCATTAATTTCTATGTAAAACCAAAAATTCCAAAATGATACAATATCCCAAAACTGGTAGTACAAGTCATAAGCTCTACTGAGTTTACTAGAAAATCTCTAAGTACAACTGTTCCGGAATAGAAATAAACTGTACAAAATAAACTTCAGAATGTGACTCCGAGGCATGCGAACGTGATGGCAGGTATACCTTGAGTCTCCACAGCAATGTCCGATCAACCAGCTAACAATCAACAAACTCTGAAGTACCTGGATCTGCATAAAAATGTATAAAAATCCTAGCATGAGTACACCACGACGGTACCCAATAAGTATCAAGACTAACCTCGGTGGAGTAGAGGGACAGTCAAGACACCTACTAGACTTAATAACCTGTACAAGTATGAATGTGAAACCTAAAAGGGAACAATATCAATATAAAGCTAAGCATGATAAAATAATAAAACAATACTTGCAATAGAAAACTAGAAGCAACAATTAGCAACAAGGCACAACAGGTAATAATGTCGTAGAGTAAGCTGAACCCAGTTTAAGTTCGGTGAAACCAAGTAAAGAAAAAAAACTAACAACTAAATAAGAACAACCGCTTTAACATAAGATTTATTCAAGAATTTTACCAAGGTACCACACCTCATAATCACAAATCACGGGTCCCAATTCACGAACCCTAATAAATTGGCATCTTGTGCCCATATTACAAATCACAATCGCATGGACAGGTGCCTTTGGTGTATGTCCCCCAATCAGAGCTATTGGTGGCCCCTTAAATGCTGCTCTGGTAGTTGCTTTAGCTGAAGCACGTGCTCCTCCTTGGTTTCTGCCTCGGCCCCTAGCAACACCAGTTTTGGAGGCAACGTCATCAATAACTGCAGCTCGTGTTCTCACCATCTGTGAGAGAATAGAATGACAAAGGCTCAAACTCTAAAATCAACGAACTCGCACAACAGGAATGAAAGAAATGAAGTTTCCTAATAGTTTTGTAGCCTCTCAAATATAAGTACAGACGTCTCCATACCAATCCGCAAGACTCTACTAAACTCACTTATAACTCGTAGCACCTATGAACCTAGAGCTATGATACCAACTTGTCACGACCCCAATTTTCCTCCGTGGGATGTCGTGATAGCACCTAGTTACTAAGACTAGGTAAGCCTAACACTTGCTAAATTAAATGATAGAATTTAACCAAAACATCTATTAAACATAAACCATCTATTTTTATGTAAAGTCAATAACCCCAACATGATACAATATCCCAAAATCGGTAGTACAAGTCATAAGTTCTACTGAGTTTACTAGAAAATCTCTAAGTACAACTGTTTCAAAATAGAAATAAACTGTACAAAATAAACTTCAGAAGATGACTCTGAGACATGCGAACGCGATGGCAGGTATACCTTGAGTCTCCATAGCAATGCCCGATCAACTAGCTAACGATTAACAAACGTCGAAGTACCTGGATATGCACAAACATGTACAGAAAGCCTAGCATGAGTACACCACGACGGTACCCAATAAGTATCAAGACTAACCTCGATGGAGTAGTGACGAGGGATAGTCAAGACACCTACTAGACTTAATAACCTGTACAAGTAAGAATGTGAAAACTAATAGGGAACAATATCAATATAAAGCTAAGCATGGTAAAATAACAAAACAATACTTGCAACAGAAAACTAGAAGCAACAAGGCACAACAGATAATAACGACGTAGAGTAAGATGAACCTAGTTTAAGTCTAGTGAAACCAAGTAAAGGAAAACAACTAACAACACAATAAGAACAACCTCTTTCACACAAGATTTATTCAAGAATTTCCCCGAGGTACCACACCTCATAATCACAAATCACGAGTCCCAATTCACGAACCCTAATCACTTGGTATCTTGTGCCCACATTACAAATCACAACCGCATGGATAACTCACGTGATGTACGGATAACTCACGTGCCAATACCATAAATATCGCATGTCTGCATGGACAAATCACATGCTAAGGGAGTGATAATACCTCATATCCGCACGGATAACTCACGTGCCAGTAATAACAATAACTCATAACTGTACGGACAACTCACACGCTACTATTACAACTCTCACGCAGAAGTAAGGTAAACGAGAATACATATGAATGATCAATAAGCATCACGATTCAATTTCTTAAACCGATATGAGTGATTAATTATGTGTATACTTGTGCAAGTGTTCTATCACAACTCGAGTCAATAAGTAAGAGTAGAGACAACGAATGGCACATAGGAAACAACACAACAAAACGTAAAATGTATAACTTACATAAGGTAAGCACACCACTACACAAATATCATCAATAACAATGCCCCCAGGCCATAACAGGTCATCACAAATCATCCCCGACATAGCTCACCTTGTCTTGCCACATGTGCAACAATAAAGTAAATACCCGCCTTGTCTCGCCGCATGCGCATAATAATATTCCCGCCTTGTCTCACCACATGCGCAAACCCACATATGTAATGTCACACCTCGAACTTGGGGAGGCGTGGCCAGCACCCGATGCCAAATTTGGCTCGAGCGTTCCACTCTGTAACTATGAAATTTGGAGGGGTATCCCTCAACTTAGGCCAACGAGGCCTATTTGCAAGCTGACAATATCTATCAAGGCCGACGAGGGCCCTATGAATGTCTACAACATGCAATACCAAACTAATATGTACACAGGGATGGAAAGGACACAATATTGATATACAAAATATACATGACTCATCTACAAGCCTTTATAGATAACTAAACTGTATCATGGTCGGGACAGGGCCTCGACCTACCCATCAAACTTGTATATATAAAATGGACTCCAAGTTCTAGACCTGGTAACTCCAAGGAATTGGAGCTTACCAACCAAGTTGATGTTGAACGCTGTCTACTAGGAAGGTCTATCCAGCTGTCTATCAGGACCTACAGGCATGGAATGTAGCGTCCCCAACAAAAGGGACGTCAGTGCGAAATAATGTACCGAGTATGTAAGGCAATAGAATAACTGAAAGTTGAATTGAACTGATAATATAATAACTGAAAGTAATTTGGAGTCTAGATAATATGAAGATATGCTTACCTTCTGATACTGAGAGTGGGGCAGTAGGCATAGGCACCAACTTCAAAGCCGAGGTGGGAGCTGTGGAAGGAGCTGCAATGGGGGCTATGGAGGATGGCTGAGGAATAGCTACGACACTGGAGGAAGGATCTGCTGAAGTGGATGGAACATCAACTGCCTCAACAGCTACCGTAGCTGGCTCATCAGACTAGCCTGCACTGGTAAGAGGCTGAACTTTCTTCTTTGGATTGTTCGCATCCACCAGTGAATACCAAGTAAAAGGCTTCTTCGGCCTCACCTTTGTGTCATAATCCCTCAGCTCTACCCTTGCATCCGTGAGATATTTTATAATAGTGTTGGGATACAGGTAGGACGAGTCATCTTGCCAAGCAATCACTGAGATGTTGGCCGACATCACAACACACACATTAATAGGGTACCCGACCATAATAGAAGCAACCAAAACTGCCCAACGAATCGGAAGGTAAGTCCCATTCTAACACGGGTCCAGTCTGCTACAGAAAAAAGTTGCCATCCCTTCGCCTCAAAATTGAGAGTGCTCCGGTGAATAGGAACCCCAACGACAATCCATGGAGGTGGTGGCCCTGGTGCTTCTAGAATCTCCGCTAACTAAGGTCGGGCTACGTCTCCCAATGTATACTTCTCCAAATATTCCGTTGGCTCAACATCTTCGAAGCCCAAGTACGTGTTGAGTGTATGTTGATCAAATCTCACTATCAAGTTACGTACTTTAGTCATTTTTGTCCCCCTTTTTGATGTGAGCCACATTTGCATAGAATTCTCGGATCATGTACTCTTTTGTGTCCACTACACGTTGAGTGAACCACATCCACCCCTTGCGCTCCCTGAACTTTCTCAACACTGCTGGGTTGTACCTCTCCAAATCTTTCAATAGAAACTATCGCTCGAGAGTTAGCGACCTCACTGGCCACCATGTACGAAAGCTGGTGAAGGCAGCCAAGCTAACAAATCAGTCCTCCCAAACTTCTTTCTTCTTTGACCTTTCAAGGGCGGCAGCAGTAGCATCTCCCCCTCTGCCATCATCGAGGATATCTTGAACTGGTGTATTTTGTGCCTCAGGGACAGGTGTAGTCGATGGCTTAAAAGCCTAACTAGCACTTTTTGATCCCTCAGAAGTGCTATGAGATAAGGACAACTCGTCCCTAAGTTGGTATCTCCCTTGCGGCCTTGATTATACGGCCGACTGCTCTTGAACAGAAGCTGAGTTGCCCTCTGATGCTTCCCTAGATGGCACATAAGAGCTTGTCTCGGAGAGATATGCACCTCTCCCTCTGTCGGCTATAGCTTTATTTGTAATTGTCCTTTGTTAGTTGAGGGGTAAGGAACTCTTGCCTCGACCCCGAGAAGTTTCACAATTCCCTTTAGAAGTGTCGCCTCTGCCTCTAGATCGAACCATTGTCTGTATCAAGCAAAGGCGATTGTTAGTTGCAATTCAATGTTCGGACATACAAGGAGATATGCCATTATACACTAGAAAACACAGTGAGGTTCACTATTAAAGCATCCAGGATAAGGATCTGTAGTTCACGCAATTTTGCTTTGCGGGCTCAAAAGTGAAGTGCGGTCCTCACAATTTCACTTGAGGTCACATCTCAGAAACCCAAAATATGCCAACTCTTTGATGAGAGAGAAATGGTTGATGTGCGGCCGCAACATGATTTTCGCGGTCCACACAATTAGATCTACGGCTGCATATTTTAGTCACAAAGTGTAGACTCTTTGATGAGAGTAAAAGGGTCGTTCTACGTCCGCAAGGGGAATTCTACGGTCTGTACATTTTACCTTGCGGTCGCATACCCCTTATTCACTAATGATGCCCTACAATCAATTTCTATGGACCGCACAATTCTAGGTACGGTCGCAGAATTCAAAAACTTCGAACAGTTCAGTTAGGTCATTCTAGGTTTTGCAATTTTCTACATAATTTGACATGGTAACATCATAAAGGCATGCAAATATGTTGACCCAATCCCCATAGAGCATGTATTAGTTAACCCACTACAAACATACACCCACATGAATGCACAATTGAATTCTGTTGACAAATCGCCTAAAATGACTAAAAATCTACAAATTGAAAGAAAAAACAATTAACGAGAAGTTGAAGCAGATGAATGAGTGTGATGAGTGACTGAAAAATGATGTTGTGTGTTGACAGATAGATTCACCAAGAAATTTCAAGAGTGTGATATGTTTGTGCTCGGAGAGTGAAAATCGTAACCCTTGCCCCTGCCCTTCTATTTATACTTTGGTCTATGAAAGGGGAAGAAGATAGAGTGCGGCTACACATTTTCATGTGCCCGCACTCTGTTACTTAGGGCTTCATTTTTGGTTCTCAATCTGCGGTCTGCAAAATTTTGTGTGCGGCCGCAAATTTCCTCTTGCGATCGCACATTGACATTTTCTCTGACAGACTAAACTTCAGAGAGTTTGCATTTTCAACCCTTCATTTGTGCGGTCCGCAAGATAATTATGTGGTCGCAATGCACTTTCACTGCAGCAACTATAAATGTGTGGTCCTCACAATTTAACTGCGGTCTGCAATTCTTGCAACACTTAGCCAGATTTCTATCCACAATTCCTGTAAGTCATACTCAGCCCTGTTAGCACAAAACTAACACCTAACTACAAAAGAAAAAAGGAAAAAAAAATGGGTCGCCTCCCAAGAAGCGCTTGATTTAACGTCGTGGCACGACGTAGAATACCATCAATTGAAATGAATGACCGCGACGATGTGGCTATCTCCAACCTTTCCCAAATAGAGCTTCACTCGGTGACTATTGACTAGGAATACCTCATTGTTTTTGTTCAAAATGACCACTCCATTTAGATTTTAGCTTTCCGGGAAACATCCTCAACCTTGAGTTAAACAACAATACAAGATCGTCTACTTGAACTCTTTGTTCCAAATGTATTTGTCATGAAGATATTTCATCTTTTCTTTGTACAAGGATAAACTTGCATAAGCATGGTACCGGAACTCATCCAATTCATTCAAATGTGCAACCCTTAAGTTAGCGGCTACATCCCAATAAAGATTCAACTTCTTTAGAGTCTACATGGCCTTGTGCTCAAGTTCCACCGGAAGATGACAAGCTTTTCCGAATACCAACCGGTATGGCGACATTCCGATAGGTATTTTGTAAGCCGTCCGATAAGCTCATAGTGCATCATCAAGCTTCTTGGACCAGTCCGTCCGATTAGCATTCACCGTTTTGGATAAAAATACTCTTTATCTCCCGGTTGGAGACTTTCACTTGACCGCTAGCTTGTGGATGATAGGGAGTCGTGACTTTATGAGTAACACCATACTTGCTAATTAAAGTGTCAAAAGTCTTGTTGCAAAAATGTGACCCCCATCGCTTATAATTGCCCGCGGAGTACCAAACCTTGTGAAAATATTCCTATTCAAGAACGCCACCACACTTCTTGCCTCATTGTTGGGTAGCGCAACGACCTCAAACCATTTGGATACATAATCCACCGCGACCAAAATGTAGGTATTTCCACAAGAACTCACAAAAGTACCCATGAAATCAATACCCCACACATCAAAAATATCAATCTCCAAAATGATAGTGAGAGGCATTTTATTTTTCTTTGAGATTCCACCGGCCCGTTGGCATTCATCATATCTTTTCACTAGCTCACTAGCATCCTTATAAAGAGTGGGCTAATAGAAACCACAACTTAGCACTTTGGACGTTGTTATTGCTCCACTATGATGACCACCATATGATGAAGAATGACAAGCCCCAAGAATTTAACCTTGCTCTTCTTCCAGTACACATCTTCTAATCACCCTATCTGTACAAATCCAAAAACAATATGGTTCATCCCAATAATAATCTTGACAATCCCATTTGAGCTTCTTCCTTTGGTTTGAAGAGAACTCATATGGGATGATTCGATACACAAGGAAATTTGCTAGATCCGCGAACCATGGCACATCTTTCATTGAAATAGCCAAGAGTTGCTCATCGAGGAAGGAGTCATTGATTTTAAGGCCATCATGCGGCCTCCCCTCCTCCTCCAAATGAGACAAGTGGTCTGCCACATGGTTTTTACTCCCTTTTCTCTCTTGGATGTCAATATCAAACTCTTGCAACAAAATCAACCATCTCATCAACCGAGCTTTGGAGTCCTTCTTGCTCATAAGATAACGAAGCACTACATGATCCGTGTGGACAATGACCTTTGCACCCATCAAGTACGGGCGGACCTTCTCAATTGCAAACACAATGGTAAGGATATCTTTCTCCGTAACAGTGTAGATGACTTGGGCATTATTCATGGTCTTACCAGCATAGTAGATCAGATGAAAAATCTTGTTGGTGCATTGCCCCAAAACAACCCCAACTGCTACGTCACTTGCATCACATATGAGTTCAAATAGGACACTCTAATTTAGAGCGGTGATGATGGGAGTAGTTGTCAACTTGAACTTCAACAGTTCAAAAGCTCTCATACAATCATGATTGAAGTTGAACTTAGCATCTTTCTCAAGAATTTTGCACAACGGATTCACCACCTTAGAGAAATCTTTGATGAAGCGCCGGTAGAAACTCGTTTGCCCTAAGAAACTCCGCACACCCTTTACCGAAGTTGGAGGTGGAAGTTGAGAAATCGCCTCAATCTTTGCCTTGTCAACTTCAATTCCATTCTTTGAGATTTTGTGGCCAGGGACAATACCTTCCTCGACCATGATATGACACTTCTCCCAATTGAGCACCAAATTTGTTTCTTCACATCTTGCCAACACTTTATCCAAATTTGCAACCCGGAATGACGTCAAATTTTGCAGGCAAGCCCCAAATAACATAACGGAGCTGTTGCCAAGCTGTTCCAACCATGAACACAAGTCAATACACATAATATGAAGCTACTCAAGGCCTTATGCCACCGGACATGACTTAAATTCTCAAAACGACCGGCTGGGTCGTTACATCCTTCCCTTCTTAAACAAACGTTCGTCCTCGAACGTGCTAAGAATCGCCTCGAAGTCTTTGAATCACTAAAAGTACATATCCAACATACACCCGCGAGGGACCCTATATCACTCAAACCCACATAAGCCTGATAACACCATTCAACTATAATTTATCCTTTCTATCAACACCGATAATCCTTAGAGTCAACATACTCACCTTCCATTTATCTTCAAAAGACCCGATTCTAAATCCATAACCAGTATCAGTCTCAACCAGCTATAACAAGTCATGCCTACATCTACAAAGTACGACCACACAACAAGACACACCACATATAGGCCCATAATAACATTTCTGATCACATTAGCTGCCCGAAATCAAAACCAGCACCGACAATTAGACCCATAACCCTTAGAAACCCATTTTATACCTTCACAACGCTGACAATGATGCAAGGAACATGAAGACCTCATAACTATACACTCGAATCAATAAGTCACAACTGACACCACCGGGAACACACCCCGCAATCCAAAACTCAAGAAGCACATAACAAAATTGACTAAATATGTAAAGAGAAACACATAAGATACATATCAAACAAGCCCGACGGGCATAACTCTCTAACAATACCCTACTATGAATCAATTCAAAAGGAAAAATCAAAGTACATGAACAAATCATAAGGATCTCATCCTAGTATCACCCTCCACCGCGGCACGCAGCCCGGCTCAAACATCTCAAATCACATAGAGTCGCGAGGGTCTCGCCCTCAACTCTGAATCACAAGTCGAATACACATCATACCAGTGGAAATCTTCCACTAACTCAATTCTGACAATAAAATCTCAACACTTGCTAAATTCTCACCCCGGTAGAGTATCAAATTACAAATTATAACCAAATTTACTCAGGAATCATATCAAACCTACCATAATGGACAATGTGAACTCACTAATAGTCTCGTAACTTTCAATAATGAATAGAAACAAACAATAGACATAGCTATCACTTATAGAAACTCCCAACGGGGTAAACATCTAAACATAATACTAAGTCATGAACTCACCCATAGGTGGGACAACAAGTAGGGGAACTCGCCCCGATAAGTAGGACCGAATCAAAATACGAATGGTGCCCCTCTGTAACAAATCAAAGGCATACATGTATGACATCATCTGGTGCAGTGGTCTCGAGCCTACTATATGAAACACATCAACGGGTTGGGCCTTCCCCTCTTTGGCGCCCTTTACTCGCCTGAATACTCCGCTGTGACATACCTATCTGGAGTCTAGGACAATCTCTCACCCTGTGGCTGGTATCTCCACACTCGAAGAAACCTCTTTACTGACGTGGTTGTGTTAACTATAAGGTACGGGTACTCTGAGACCCATGAGCACCTGAAACACGGTGCGAAGCCTGAAGTGCAAACTGAACTGGCTGACCCACAAAACCTCTACCATATCGTACCCTGCCTCCATAATAAGGACCAGTAAATCTCTCCGGTCTACGATGCCTCCTCACCTCCCTATCCTCTCTCTCCTGATCTCGTATGTACTCTCTCTCATGGCCCCGCATGTCCTCTTCCTCCTGATCCCACATGCCCTCCACACGGCGAGCGATCCCTACCACCCACTGAAATGAAATATCTGACTCTAACTCTCGAGCCATGCTAAATCGAATATCATGCCTCAGTCCCTCAATGAATCTGCGGACACGCTCTCTAACTGTGGCGACCAAAGCAGGCGCATGCCTGGCCAAATCACTGAATCTCACGGCATATTCTGACACTGACATAGTGCCTTGGCGCAGCTGCTCAAACTCCGCATGACATGCATCTCAAAGGGACTGAGGTACAAACTCTCTCAGGAACATCTCTGAAAACTGAACCCATGTATGTGAACCTAACTTGGCTGGGCTACCCAACTCATATGCCCGCCACTACTAGTAAGTTGCTCCCCTGAGCTGGAACGTAGTAAAAGAAACTCCGCTCAGCTCCACAATACCCATAGTGCGGAGAATGCGGTGACACTCTTCCAGAAAACCCTGTGCACTCTCTGAAGCCAAACCACTGAATGTAGGAGGGTCATATTTCTTGAATCTTGCAAGTCTAAGCTGCTCTTCCTCAAATGCTGCTTCCCTGACCAACCTGAACTCGCTGCTCTGGGGTGTGGGCTGCAGGAGTTTGGGTTCCTCCCCCGATCTATGAAGTAACTGGTGCAACCGGAATCAACCCTGCCTGAGCCAATGTACCAAACATGCTCAGGAACTGTGCTAAGGTCTCCTGAAGTCCGGGGGTAATAACAGGCGCCTCCAGTACCAGCTCCCTAACTGGAACTACTGGCGGCTCCTCAACTGCTGCTCTGGTAGGTGCTTTGGCTGCGACACTTACTCTTCATCGACCTCTGCCTCTGCCTCTAGCGATACTTGCTCCAGGAGTAGCGTCGTCTATAACTGTAGCTCGTGTCCTCACCATCTGTGAGAGAGTGGAATGATAAAAGTTCAAACTCCGAGATCAATAAGCTCGCACGATAGGAATGAAAGAAGTGAGATTGTACTAATAGTTATGTAGCCTCTCAAAGATAAGTACAGACGTCTCCGTACCGATCTGCAAGACTCTACTAAACTCGCTTATGACTCGTAGTACCTATGAACCTAGAGCTTTGATACCAACTTGTCACGACCCAAATTTCCCTCTGTTTGGGTATCATGATGGCACTAGTCTTAAGGACTAGGTAACCCTAACAATAATTTAAACAACGAAATCATTTAAATAGAATCTCTTACAATTCCCAAAACAGGTAGTACAAGTCATAAGCTCTGCAAAGTGTTTTCTAGAAAACTTCTAAATACAACTGTCCAGAAATATGAATAAATGGTGCAAAACAAAAACTGGAAGGTGACTCCGAAGCCTGCGAACGCAGCATCAGGTTTACCTTGAGTCTCCACAGCAACAGTCCACACAGCTACCTAACGAACAAGTACCTGGATCTGCACAAAAATGAGCAGAAGAGTAGTATGAGCACACCACAACGGTGTCCAATAAGTATCAAGACTAACCTCTGAGGAGTAGTGACGAGGAACAGTCAAGACACCCACTGGTCTAATAAACTGAACGGATATAAGTACACGAACAACAGAAGTATGATGTCTACATAAAGACTAAGCAATATGGCTCACAGTACAGTAATGGCAATCAGGAAGAAAACAACAAGTATCAGCGGAATATCATGAAAATGACACAGAAAGGTGAATGGAACACATCCTAAATCAGGAATCACAAATACAGCAAGGACAAATAATAACTCAGCAACTACAACCGTATTTACATCAGGCTTTAGTCAGCAACTCCACGAGGTATCGAACCTCGGGCAAATCACAACTTACGGGTCTCAATACCTGAACTCTAACACTTGGCCTCATGTGCCCTCATGTGCCCTCATAACATCTCATAACCGCACTGACGACTCACGTGCCAATAAAGTCATTCTCCCATAGAAGGAAAGTAAACAAGGGTGAGCATCTATGCTCAACAATATCAAGAACACATCTTATCCGATAAGAGTGCTTAACTACTTGTATGCTTGTGCAAGTGTACTACCATAGTCCATATCAGCAATTAGGCATAACAAAAAAGAACGGACATCACGTAGAATATTTTCACACAGCTTTCACAAGATAAAGCTCACACAGGTATGTATACCACTATACGAATATCAACAACAAGAATGCCCCCAGGCCACAAATCAACCCCTGACACAGCCCACCTTGTCTCGCCACGTGTGCAATAGTAACATAAAAGCCCGCCTTGTCTCGCCACACGTGCATAACAATGTTCCCACCTTGTCTCGCCACATTCGCAACCCACATATATATATATATATATATATATATATATATATATACATATCCCACCTTGTCACGCCGCATCAATGGTAATAATAGCACGGTAGAAACCTCGTGCAACCCCATGATAACAACCGCACAGCAGAAACCTCGTGCATCACAATAATAAAAACCACACGGTAGAAACCTCGTGCATCACCACGACAAGTACATCAGCAACAATGACAATAATACAAAGTACGACAAGTAAATCAACTCAAGAACTTCAACTCACAAAGAAAATGGTAGAACCAATTCACAAAGAATAACCACAGTAAAGAATGGTAGGCGTAAAGAGAACAGCTCAACAAAGGGAAAAGTAAGATGTAGCAACGAATCCCACAATATACACTTCAACAACAGGGAAGCTAATGCCAAATAAAACAAGTCGACTAAGATATAGGATATCTAAACTTCTTTTAAGGTTGAGGAAATTACGAAGGTTATTCAACAATTCAATTAAGGATAACAACGAAAAAATAATCATAACCTTAATTAAGACTAAACAACTATAGGATGAAATAATATAAATTCCAAATAAAGATAAGCAGTTATGAAAAGATAGCATGGCTATAAAAGAGATAACAGTTTCAATTAAGGCACATATGAATCAAGTAACGATAATAGTGGATCATGAAGCAATTTATTCTAATTAAGCAGGTAGATGTGAATCTAGTAATTAAGATATAAAATCATAACAAGAACAACTGCATATTCAATGAATACAACGACCTAAGAACCCTAAAAGGCCAACTTTTCACAAATAAGTCTGTGCACATACTCGTCACCTCGTGTACACAGACTTCAATCAACATAGAATACTCGAATCCTAATGGGAAGTCCCCCACACAAGGTTAGGCAAGATACTTACCTTGAACCAAGCTCAAACAATCCGTAATAATTCCCTTTTCCTCAATTATCCGACTCCGAATGGTCCAAATCAAACCAAACACAATTGCATACCATGAAAACAACGATAATAGACTCATCTAATTAATGAAATCAATATTTTAACAAAAATTCCGAAATTTCCCTAACAAGTCGACTCGGGCCCACGTCTCGAAATCGGGTAAAAATTACAAAATATGAACACCCATTCACTCACGAGTCCAACCATATAAGAATTACTCAAATCCGACTAGAAATCCCCTTTCAAAACTTGAAATCTTTATTGAAGAAGTTCTTCCAAGTTTTCCCAATTTCAACCCCAAAAATCCGAAACTAAATGGAGAAAACAACCATAGATTAATGGAATACAACCAAAAACGAGTTAGGAATCATTACCCCAAAGCTTCCTCTAAAAATCCCTCAAACAATCGCCAAATTCCAAGCTCTCAAGTCCAAAAATGAAGAATGAAATAAAACCCTCGAATTTCTCTTTTCTGCCCAGGCGTGTCCGCACCTGCGACATAATTAGCCGCATCTGCGCAACCGCAGGTGCGCACGTCCAAACCGCACCTGCGCTTCCTCTCGCTTCTGCACGCCAAAATATGCTTCTGCGGAACTGCTGATGCATTTAAATTCTCCGCACCTGCAGAGACTGTCAAGTCTAGCTCTTCTCGCACCTGCGCCTCAATCTTTGCATCTGCGGGCATCGCAGATGCGGAATTTTCCTCGCACCTGCGACCCCTGGCACTCCTTCACTTTTCTGCTTCTGCGCTTACCTCTCCGCACGTGCGCTCCCGCACCTGCGGTCTCTTCTTCGCAGGTGCGAAAATACCATAAGCCTGAAGACTTAGCACCAACACAAATCAAACTTTTAATCCGTTAAGCACCCGAAACTCACCCGAGGCCCCCGGGACCTCAAGAAAACCTACCAACCAATCCTAAAACACCATACGAACTTAGTCGAGCTCTCAAATTACATCAACTAACGTTGAAACTACGAATCGCACCATGAATCAAACTTATAAATTTTCAAATCTTTCAACTTCTAAAACCCGTGCCGAAACCTATCAAATCAACTCGGAATGATGTCAAATTTTGCAGGAAAGTCCCAAATAACATAACGGAGCTGTTTCAACTCTCTGAATCGCATTCCAACCTACATATCAAAAAGTCCACTTACGGTCCAAATCTCCAAAAATTCGACTTTCGCCATTTCAAGCCTAAATCAGCTACAAACCTCGGATTTACAGTCCGGACACGCTCCTAAGTCCAAAATCACCCAACTGAGCTAATGGAACCGACGGATCTCCATTCTAGAGTTGTCATCACATAGTTCCGACTACGGAAAACACATCCTAAGACTTAAGCTTCCGTTTTAGGGACTAAGTATCCCAAATCACTCTGAAACATTCGGTAACCGAATTCAACCATGCACGAAAGTCAATAAACATAATATGAAGCTGCTTAGGGCCTTATGCCACCGGACGGAACTTAAATTCTCAAAATGACCGGCCGGGTTGTTACAAAAACAAATAACAATAAGGGAAACACCAGTCAACTAGTGATTTAAACACTCTGAAACATTCGGTAACCGAATTCAACCATGCACGAAAGTCAATAAACATAATATGAAGCTGCTTAGGGCCTTATGCCACCGGACGGAACTTAAATTCTCAAAATGACCGGCCGGGTCGTTACAAAAACAAATAACAATAAGGGCAACACCAGTCAACTAGTGATTTAAACAGCAAGGCAACAGGAACATCATAAATATTACTCAAACGAATAATAAATACAGGTACAACCAATTAATCAAGTCTTTCAAAATATACATCTTTTATCTATAAGTTTTTCAATGAAAGTCTCTAGAATATAATCCTTTTCAATAAATATATTTCAAATATTCTTCCTTCAAATAAATATCTTTCCATTATAATTCTTTCAATATAAATATCTTCTGAATATAATTCTTTCAAATAAATATCTTCTGAATATAATTCTTTCCAATAAATATCTTTCGAATATAATTCCTTCATGTAAATATCTTTCAAATATAATTCTTTCAAGTAAATATCTTTCAAATATAATTCTTTCAAGTAAATATCTTTCAAATATAATTATGTCAAGTAAATATCTTTCAAATATAATTCTTTCGAATAAATATCACCATGTAACGCCTCATTTAACTTTTCTGGCGTGAGAAATATATTCAACACATCACATCAAATGGCACGGCAATACCTTCGTGTAGATCAAATCAATTGGCACGGCAACACCCTTCGTGCATTTATATCTTTCTCACCGTACATACATATAACAATACCAACTAAGTGGGAGAAGTGCCAATAACAATAAAAAGAATAAAGTAGAGGCACACAGGAAGCAACAATGACTACAAGTCACATAGAAAACATAGGTGCACAATAACATCTCAAGATAAAGGCATGAATGTATACACAACAAAACGATATCACAATATAATGTATGGCTCTCGTCCTCTCCTGCATGGAAACACTCTTCGTGCCATGAGTATATGATAATATAAAAATAATTTCACGGTATCACCCTTCGTGCTTTTACTCTCATCCTCACCTGATAATATAAATAAAACAGCACGGCATCACCCTTCGTGCTTTTACTCTCGTCCTTACCTGATAATATAAATGAAATGGCACGGCATCACCTTTCGTGCTTTACACTCTCAATGGCACGGCATCACCATTCGTGCTTTACACTCTCCCTCACATGATAATATAATTCAAATGGCACGGCATCACCCTTCGTGTTTTACACTTTCCCTCACATGATAATATAATTCAAATGGTACGGCATCACCCAACGTGCTTTACACTCTTCCTCACCAAGCACATTTATATCATTAACAAGCAAGGTAGGAAGCATAAATAACGTCAAGGAAAGTGTTTAATCCACAACACAATACAACAATTCATATCACAATTTGCCATTGACCACAATCAAGTTCCAAATATGTAGCAGAATCAATAAATTTCTCAATAAATAGCCCAAGGCTCCACACAACGTATATAAAACCTCAAAACAGTCAACAGAGGTGAAAAATACTCAGTATAGGGCAACACCTTCATTAATCCACATTCTTGATAATTATATTAACTCCTCAATTTAATCTTATTTAATAAATATTTGCAGATTAGGATTCCATCATGAATTTAGTTCCAAGAAACATATCAAATCAATAAACACACGGAATTCACATAAAATCCAAATAACAATAACACCAAATTATTATATAAAATACAAACTTGACAAATAAGGAATGCAGCATGATAATTCAAGGATTTACTAATGCCAACAATTATCCAATTTAATACATAAAGATGCTTAAAACCTTAAACCAATAAAATGTGCACATATAAGCCCGAGTACGTACTCGTCACCTTGCGTACACGGCTTCCAACCACACAATTTCCACATAAGTCTCAATGCCTAAGGGGTAATTCCCCCACTCGAGGTTAGGCAGGATACTTACATTTTTGAAGTTATGCCGATATTCCAAAATCGCCTTCTTGCTTGAATTGACCTCCGGACCGCTCAAATCTATCCAAATTAATTGCATAACTTCATTAAAATTCATCGAAAATAATTTCGGATAATAAAACGTCGACTTAAAATTTTATTCCAAAAAGTCAACAAAAGTCAACGCGGGGCTCACCTCTTGGAACCCGACATAATTTTCACGAAATCTGATCACCCATTCCGATACGAGTTCAAGCATACTAAAATTATCAAATTCCGATGTCAAATGGACATTCAAATCTTAAATTTGTAGTTTATGAAGTTTCTACAATTTTTCCCCAAATTTTCATCTCAAAGTACTAACTAAATGATGAAATCAGTGATATATTCATGTATATTAATCAAATCCGAGTTAGAATCACTTACCCCGATGAATTTCTTGAAAAACCCACAAAAGATCGTCTTCAACCGAGCTTTCAAAGTCCAAAAATGAAATAATAACCTAAACCTCGGATATATAGTGCACCTCTCGGATTCTCAATACGCTGACCACGCATTTCCACCACCCCCGCGAACGCCTCACCGCGGTCCGCGGAATTCCCACCTTGGCCGCGAAAGTTTGGTGGCTGCACTGCCAGGCTTTAGTATTTTGGCCATAACTTTCTCTACAGATGTCCAAATGATGACCTCTTTACCTTTATGAAAACTAGATACGAAGGGCTACAACATTTGTTTTTAAATCATCTCAAAATTCCTTGTGTATCAAAGGATATAGGCTTCCGATGTCGGACCAACGGACTGTAGAACTTCCTGGAGCGCGGCCGCGGACAGAATTACGCGGTCCGTGAAAATTTGAGCGCGGCCGCGAAATTCTGCAGCTGACCGCGTTCCTCCTTCGCCTCAGCGCCCAAAATGCGCGGTCCGCAGCCCTCCTTCACCTCAGCGTCCAAAAATGCGCGGTCCGCATCCCTGAAAGTGCCAGAACAATATTAGAGTGCCGAAATACGCGGTGTCGCTCAAAACTCATCCCGAATCTCCCGGACACAAACCATATATGAATTTCAATCATAAAACACACTACGGACCTGATCGCGAACTCAAAACACTAAAAAGAGGCCGTCTTGACCTGATATTGACCATGGCCAAACTCCCAATTTTTCTTAACTTACAAATCTCTCAACTTCTATGTTTTGGGCCGAAACGTATCAAATCAATCCGGAATGACTTCAAATTTTGCACACAAGTCATAAATGACTTAATGGAGCTATTCCCATTTTCGGAATTGAAATCCGGCCTCGTTATCAAAAATTCACCCTTCGGTCGGACTTTTCCAAAAAGCTTATATTTTCCAACTTTCGCCAAAATGTGTCGAATTTCCTACGGACTTCCAAATCCAAATCTGAACATACGCTTAAGTCCGAAATCATCATACGAAGCTATTACCATCTTCTAAATTCTATTTCGGGGTCGTTTACTCAAAAGTAATCTCTCCGGTCAACTCTTTCCATTTAACCTTCTAAATAAGAATTTCTCTTTTAACTAAATTCCGAATCTTCACTAAATCAAACTCGACCACACCCGCGGGTCATAATACATATTGTGAAGCTGTTCGAGAGCTTAAGCCACTGAACGGGGCGTTAATTCTTAAAACGACAAGTCTGGTCGTTACATTCTCCATAGGTGTTTTAAATTATGGATAAGGGTCTGATTTGCCCATCTACTATCATAAATAGGCCTTATTTACCCTCCATTTAAATTTTCTATCAAAAATATCCTTACCGTTATACATTAGGTTCATATTTACCCCTTACACATTAAAACGGGTTACATTTACCCTTCGTTATACTTTAGGATCATATTTACCCCTCTACTGTTCAAAAAGGGTTACATTTGCCCTTCGTTATAGTTTCTTGACATATTTATCCTTAAAATTATACTTTAGGATCATATTTGCCTCTCATTCGTTAGATCGCCATGTCCCACCTTTGTTTTCCTACATGGCGCCTATGTGGATTCCTTTTTCTTCCAATTTAAATATGGTCACCTATTTAAGATAATTTAACCCGCCCACCCCAATTAAAATATGGTCACCTTTTCGTGGCTCAATCATGGTCGATTGACCGAGTTTAAACTTTACTGAGTTGTGTCTCTACAAACACTTCAAAACATCATTGAGTGATTCATTTTTCCTAACTCCTAAGTATTAAAGGGAAACAAATTATCATAGACAAATGTGAAATAATTAAATAAATCAATTAGAGATAACTCTATAGTTTCGTTCACTCACTGTCCAAAATTTTCTCGCTCTCCGAAAAATATGGAACTGACCCGGAGAAGAGAGATGGACGAGTTGGGGGGGGGGGATTGGGAATTATGATTTCCATTTATTTTAGTTAATGTGTCTTATTTAAATTGGGTGGGCAGGTTAAATTATCTTAAATAGGTGATCATATTTAAATTGGAAGAAAAAGAAATCCACATAGGCGCCATGTAGGAAAACAAAGGTGGGACATGGCGATCTAACAGATGAGAGGCAAATATGATCATAAAGTATAATTGTACGGATAAATATGTCAAGAAAGTATAACGAAGGGAAAATGTAACCCTTTTTGAAGAGTAGAGGGATAAATATGATCCTAAAGTATAACGAAGGGCAAATGTAACACGTTTTTACGTGTAAGGTGTAAATATGAACCTAATGTATAACGGTAAGGATATTTTTAATAGAAAATTTAAACGGAGGGTAAATAAGGCCTATTTATGATAGTAGAGGGGCAAATCAGACCCTTATCCGTAATTTAAAATACCTATGGGGTAAATTCCCTCTTACAAGGTTAGGCAAGAGACTTACCTCATCTCAAAGCTCACTTTCCGGCCCACAAATTCACTATAAAGTCTCAACTTGGTGCCGAGCAATCCGAAGCTAGCCAAATATTATATAAATTAATCAATATACACTCACAAGTTCATAATTTAACTATTAGAGTAATTACCCAACACAAATTGGAAGATTCATAAAATTCACCCCCAGGGCCCACATGCCCGGTTTCCAGATTTTTCGAAGATAAATATTACCCATAACCTCACGAACTCAAATATATAATTTTCACCTAATTCCATAATCATTTTCGTGGCTAAATCTCATTTTAGCAAAACCTAAGTTTTTCAACTAAACCCATAAATTCTCCAACTTATATGTTAAGAATCTACTCAAAACTGCATGTATTAAACTCATATTGTTTAGAAATTACTTAGCTCGTAGTGCTAGGTGAAAACCCCTCTCCAAAGAGCTCTAAATTCGCCCAACAAGTGAATAAAAATGAACCAAAAAGCCTAAGTCCTAACACTAAATGAACCTCACTGCCCCAACGATTTTCGCTTCTGCAGACATTGGGGTGCACATGCGGAAAAATCCATCGTAGGTGCGGTCCTCGCCCAGCTTGGCCAAGTCCGCTTCTGTGGAGAAGAATGCGCGCATATGCTTTCACTTATGCGGAGCTGGTCAGCATATGCGCACACGCACCCGCGGGAGGTCGCCCGCACCTGCGAACCCAGGCCTCCTTGGCCTAGCCCGCACCTGCGACCATTTTCCTCTCACCTGCGAGCTCGCAGGTACGGTAAGGCTTCCGCTTCTACGACTACTGGATAGCCTCTCTAGGCTACTTCTGCGGTTGATGGGCCACTTTTTCATAGTCGCACCTGTGGCCAAAACCCCACAGGTGCGAACGCTCCAGAACTAGGGCACCAGTACTTTCCAATTTCTAAGTTCCAGTCCGTTTTCGATCCGAATTCCACCTGAGGCCCCCCGGAACCCCGTCCGAGCATACAAACAAGTTTCTAAATATAATACAGACCTGTTCGAACTCTCAAAATACGAAAAACAACATCAAAATTAAGAATCACACCCCAAAACCAAATCGAATCAACTTATGAACTTTAAGTTCTTCCAACTTACTCCGAATGTGCCGAATCATACTTAAACCACTTGTAATGACACCAAATTTTGCGTGCAAGTCACAAATCCACAAACAAAACTATTCCCAGGCTCGAAATCCCAATTAGACCTCAATAACACAAAATCCTACTTCAAACCAAATTCAAAGAACTTGAAAAACCTTCAATGCGCCAAAATTCAATATTAAGCGCCAAAACGCTCCCGGGTCATCCGAAATCCGATCTGAGTATACGCCCAAGTCCATAATCATCATACGAACCTATTAGGACCTTCAAATCCCAGTTCCGGGATTGTTTACTCAAAATGCTGACTCAAGTCAAACTTAACCATTATAAGCCAGTATTAAGGAACTAAGTGTTCCGATTTCAACTGAACTTTTCCAAACCCAATCTAACCATAACAGTAAAAGCACATACGGGGAGTCTTAATTAGGGAAATGGGGTCCTAGAAAGCAAACAACCGGTCGGGTCATTACATTCTCCACATCTTAAACAAACGTCCATCCTCAAACGGGTCTAGAATCGTACCAGGAGTGCCGAATATGTGTGGATATCTACTCCGCATATCCTCCTCGGTCTCCCAAGTTGCCTCCTCGACTGGTTGATCCCTTCACTGAACCTTTACCGCAGAATTGGAAAATGTTCCTGTCAATAATGGCAACTGGCTCCTCCTCATAACCCAGGCTCTCATCTAGCTGAACCGTGATGTAGTCTAACACATGCTACCTGTCGGCATGATACTTCCAGAGCATAGACACGTGGAAAACCAGATGAACCCCCGATAGACTGGGAGGTAAGGCAAGCTCATAAGCAACCTCCCCAACTCGTCTCAACACCTTAAATTGGACCTATAAATCTTGAGCTTAACTTGCCTTTCTTCGCGAACCTCATGATTCCCTTCATTGACAAGAATTTCAAGAGAACCTTCTCGCCCACCATAAATGATAAATCAGGTGCCTTCTGATCCGTGTAACTCTTCTATCTAGACTGTGCTGTGCAAAGTCGCTCCTGAATCAACTTCACTTTCTCCAAGGCATCCTTCACTAAATCAGTAACATATAACCTAGCCTTGCCGGGCTCAAACAACCGATGGGTGAACGATATCTCCGACCATACAAAGCCTCAAATGGAACCATCTTTATGCTGGACTGATAACTGTTATTATAAGAAAATTCGACCAAAGGCAAGAATTGATCCCACTGCCCTCCGAAGTCAATCACATATGCTCTGAGCATATCCTCCAATATATGAACCGTCCTCTCCAACTACCCATCGGTCTGCGGATGAAAGGCTATGATGGGCTCTACCCGGGTCCCCAACTCACTCTGTAGTGCCCTCCAGAAATGCGAAGTAAACTGAGGCCCTCTATCGGATATGATGGAAACAAGCACACCATGCAACCGAACAATCTCTTGAATGTAAATCTGGGCCAATATCTCTGAAGAATACGTAGTCACAACCGGAATGAAGTGTGCCTACTTGGTCAACATGTCGACAATGACCCAAAGTGCATCAAACTTCCTCAAGGTCCGCGGAAACCCAACTATGAAGTCCATAGTGATGCGCTCCCACTTCCACTAAGGTATAACCATCTAGTGAAGTAGGCCACCTGGCCTCTGGTGCTCATACTTGACCTGCTGACAATTTAGACATCTCGCCACATGCTCAACTATGTCCTTCTTCATCCACCACCACCAATAATGCTACCTCAGGTCGCGATACATCTTCGTAGACCTAGATGAATAGAATACCGAGAACTGTGTGCCTCCTCTAGAATCTTCTCCCTCAAGCCATCAACATTAGGAACACATAGGCGACCCTAGAGCCGCAAAACACCATCCTCACCGATAACAAACTCCTTGGTACCACTCTGTAGTACCGTCTCCCTAAGAACCAAAAAGTGTGGATCGTCGAACTGACGAGCCTTGATCTACTTGAATAATGAAGACTGAGCGACGATGCATGTAAGAACTTGGATGGGCTATGAAATATCCAACCTCACAAGTCTGTTAGCCAAGGACCGAATGTACAAAGCTAATGGCCTCTCCTCTGCTAAAATAAATGCCAAACTCCCCATACTCTCTGCCTTTCTGCTCAAGGCATCCACAACCATATTCGTCTTTCCCGAATGATAAAGGATGGTAATATCATAATCTTTTAGTAACTCAAGCCACCTGTGCTACCTCAAATTGAGATCCCTTTGCTTGAATAAATGCTACAAGTTGCGATGATCGGTGTAAACCTCACAGGACACCCCATAGAGATAATACATCTAGATATTGAGAGAATGAACTATCGCGGCCAACTCCAAATCATGTACTGGGAAATTCTTCTCGTGCGGCTTCAGCTTACGTGAAGAATATGCAATAACTCTCCCCCTCCTGCATCAATATACACCACAAGCCAATGCGTGAATCGTCGCAATACATAGTATACATCTCTGAACCGGATGGCAACACTAACACCGGTGCTATAGTGAAAGCGGTCTTTAGCTTCTGAAAGCTCGCCTCAAAATTATCGAACCATCGGAACGGAGCACCCTTCTGGGTCAATCTAGTCAAAGTTGTTTAAATAGATGAGAATCCTTCCACAAACCGGCGATAATAACCTACTAACCCCAAGAAGCTCCTAATCTCAGTCGTTGTAGTACAACGAGGCCAACTCTGAACTGCCTCGATGTTCGTGGGATCTACTTTAATACCCTCGCCTGATATTACATGCCCCAAGAAGGCCACATAATCTAACCAGAACTCACACTTGGAGAACTTAGCATATAGCTTCTGTTCCCGCAAGGTCTGAAGCACCACTCTCAAATGATGCTTGTGCTCCTCCACACTACGAAAGTAGATAAATATGTCATCAATGAAGACAATGATAAACGAGTCAATATATGGCCTGAACACCCGATTTATCAAATCCATAAACGCCACCGAGGCATTAGTCAAACTGAAGGACATCACTAGGAACTCATAGTGGTCATATCTAGTCTTGAAAGCTGTCTTCGAGGCATCCGAATCATGAATCTTCAGCTGATGATACCCCGATCTCAAGTCGATCTTAGAGAACACCCTGGCACCCTGCAACTTTTCAAACAAATCATCAATACGCGGCAATGGGTACTTGTGCTTAATGGTAACTTTGTTCAACTGGCTCTAATCAATACATATTCGCATAGTCCCATCTTTCTTTTTCACAAATAACACTGGTGCACCCCAAGACGACACACTCAGTCTGACGAACCCCTTTGCTAGCAACTTCTCAAACTGTTCTTTCAACTCCTTCAACTCTATCGAATCCATACGGTATGGTGGAATAGATATAGGTTGGGTACCTGGAGCCATATCAATAAAAAAAAATTGATACCACGATCTAGTGGCATACCTGGTAGATCAGAAGGAAACACATCGGAGAACTCCCGCACCACGGGCACTGAATCAATCGTCGAAGTCTCTGCAGCAGTATCCCGAACATAAGCTAGATAATCCAAACAACCCCTGTCAACCATGTGTCTAGCGTTCAGGAAAGAGATAACTCGACTAGATGCACTGACAGACGAACCCTTCCACTCAAATCTAGGCAACTCTGCATCGCCAATGAAATAATCTTGGCATGGAAATCAAGGACGGCGTGATATGGAGACAACCGCTCTATGCCCAAGATGACCTCAAAGTTGGTCATATCAAGCAACAGAAGATTTGCTCTAGTCTCATAACCACAGAAAGTCATAATACATGACCGATAGATCCGATCCACAATAACAGAATCGCCCATTGGCATGGACACATATACAAGAGTACCCAAGGACTCACGAGGAACACCAAGAAAATGAGAAAACATAGATGAAACATATGAATACGTAGACCCTAGATCAAATAGTACCAAAGCATCCCAACCGCAGAAAAGAATAATACATCTGATCAGGGCATCCGAAGCTACTGCATCTGGTCTGGATGGAAAAATATAGAACCTAGATGGAGAGCCACCTGACTAGCCTAAACCTCTAGGACGACCCCTACCCACTTGCCCTCCGCCTCTCGGTGGCCGGACGATTGGTCTGGCAGCTATTTCTGTAATTATAGGCTGCTGACCCTGCTATACTACCGTGTCGTGAAGCCTAGGGCAGAACCTCCTCACATGACCAAGATCCCCGCACTCAAAGCAACCTCTCAAAATGGTGAACTACTGACCTGAAGTCTGTCCCTGATGGCCTGAATACCCACTAGACGAACCCCAAATACCTGGTGGACGGTAGGAGCTCTCTGGAATGGCGCTAAAATAAGGCCGCACTAAAGCACCTCGAGGAGGCAACGATGCTGGATATGTGGGCTTGCTAGACTGACCCCTCATAAACTGACCTCTGTCCCCAGACGGAGTACCACTAAACCCTTCAAAATATCAAAACCGCTTATTCTTCGACGTATGCTCTCGGCTCATCTGACGAACACCCCCGATCCTCCGAGCTATCTCCATAACCAGATCGTAAGAAGACAATGGATTCTTGATATGGATGTTGTCCCTTCCACGTTGCATCAAGTTATCAAATTCGATAAATCTTCGGAGATCAACAAGCTTCATGAAGTATCAACTTGGTGGTGATTGCAAATACAGATGCCAAATAGCAGTCATAGAATTTAGTTGAGGACACTGTTGTTCATACCTCAACTGAAAGAACACAAGGGTAGACTGATGTCGACTAAAAACATGATGTGATTCAATAGCCAGAAGAAAATGAGAACATTAAAACAACCACAGAGGAGCTCGAAGATGTAATACTATTTGTCCATTGGCAAGACAGAAAAGTTTACACCGGAGCAAATCTGAGCCCATGGATGAAAGGTAAGTTAATTGAAATTTTACAAACTAACACAGATTGCTTTCCTTGGTCGCATTCAGATATGACAGGTATACCACCGGAGGTAATGACTTATAAGTTGAATGAGGATCCATTACACCCACCTGTCAAACAAAAGAAAAGGAAGTAAGGGTCCTTCAAAAATAAAGTAATCCAGGATGAGGTACAAAAGCTTTTGAAAACTGGTTCAATACGAGAGGTAAAGTACCCTGACTGGTTAGTTAATATCATAGTGGTTCCAAAAAAGAATGAAAAATGGCGAGTTTGTTAGATTATACTCATTTAAATAAGACTTATCCTAAAGATTCAATACCTTTACCGCATATAGATCAATTAATTGATTCTACTACAGGTCATGAGCTTTTAAGTTTCTTAGATGCATATTCAGGTTATAAACAGATAAAAATAGACCCTCTTGATGAAAAAAAAACTTGGTTTATCACAAACAGGGGGACTTACTGTTACAAAGTCATACTATTTGGCTTGAAAATGTTGGGGCCACATATCAGAGATTGATGACTAAAATGTTTCAAGAACACTTGGGAAAAACCATGGAAGTCTACATAAATAATATATTGGTTAAGTCAGCACAAGTGGGGAATAATTTTCAACATTTTCTTGAGACCTTTGAGCTTCTCTGCAAGTACAACATGAAGTTAAATCCGAAAAATGTGCATTTGGTGTGTCTTCAGGTAAGTTTTTAGGTTTTTTTGTTTCTAACAGAGGTATTGAAGTAAATACTGCATAGATCAAAGTTATTGAGGAAATACTATATATACTCACAAGAAATAAAGAAGTGCAAAGATTAACATGCAGGATAGCAGCTATGGGAAGATTTATATCAAAGTCATCAGAAAAAAGTTTTAAATTCCTTTCAGTATTAAAAAAGCAAAATCAGTTCGAATGGACTGACGAGTGCCAACAAGATTTGAAGGACCTAAAGACGTATCTATCGAATCCACCTCGGTTATCCAAACCAAAAGACGAAGAGAAATTGCTCATTTACCTTGATGTGTCAGAAGTAGAGGTAAGTGCGGTATTGGTATGGGAGGATAAAGGTAAATAATATCTAATTTATTATGTTAGTAAATCTTTACTAGATATCGAGACACAATATACTCACCTTGAAAACTTGCTTTAGCTTTAGTCATGGCATCAAGAAAGTTGCGACCTTACTTTCAGTGCCATCCTATTTCTGTTGTAACTGCTTTCCCACTAAGGAACATACCCCATAAACAGGAATTATCAGGTAGATTAGCTAAATGGGCAATAGAACTAAGTGAGTATGATATCATATACCAGCCTAAAACTGCAATAAAATCACAAGTGTTAGCAGATTTTGTAGCGGATTTTATCTCGAACCTAATTCTTGAAGCAGAAAAAGAACTACAAGTATTCACCGGAGCTAATCCTGGGACTTGGACCTTATTTACTGACGGTTCCTCAAATGTTAAAGGAGCAGGTTTGGGTATTGTTTTAATTCCAACCTCAGGTGAAATCATAAAAGAAAAAATAAAATGTTATGCAATCACTAACAATGAGGCAGAGTATGAATATGTGATTGCAGGCCTAGAACTGGCACGAGAACTTGGAATCGAGCAAATTGTGATCAAAAGTGACTCGCAGCTAGTAGTTAATCAAATGCAAGGGACTTACATGGCGAGCGAGACACGAATGCAACAATACCTCAAAAATATACGAGAATTGCTTAGATAATTTCAGACATGGAAAGTTGTGCAAATACCCAGGGAGGAAAATGCAGAAGCAGACGCGTTGGCAAATCTCGCATCTGTCGCAGATGCAACAAATGCGGAAAATGTTGTTGTGGTACATTTGTTTCATTCGGCACTCGATCAAACCAAGAATGAGGTAAATTTTAATAATTTAACTTGAGATTGGAAAAATAAATTTGTGAACTTTTTGCAGTATGGTATCTTGCCTGAAGATAAGAAGAAATCCCAATTGTTACGGCTGAAAGCTTCCCAGTACTACTTAATTCGTGGAAATCTATATCGTAAAATAATTGGTGGACCTTTAGCACAGTGCCTCGGACCATCACAAACGGAATATGTAATGAGAGAAGTACATAAGGGGCATTGTGGAAATCACGCCGGGGGAAGATCGTTGGTGTAAACATTAATAAGGGCGGGATATTATTGGCCAAAAATGGAAGCAGAAAACTTCGTAACCATGTGCGATAAATGTCAATGATATGCCAATAACATGCATTGACCATCAGAATTGTTGCATTAAGTTATTTCACCATGGCCCTTCATGAAATGGGGCATGGATATCGTAGGGCCTTTGCCTCAAGCTAAAGAAAATGTACGATTTCTGTTAGTTTTAACGGATTATTTCTCAAAATGGGTAGAAGCATGTGCGTTTAAACAGGTACGAGAAAAAGAAGTTATGGATTTCATTTGGCGAAATATTATATGGCGATTTGGGGTTCCAAAGGAGATTGCATGCGACAATGGCCCACAATTCATAGGCGCAAAAGTCACTGAATTCTTCCAAAGTTGGCAGATTAAACGAATTACTTCCGCACCTTATCACCCAGCGGTCAACGGACAAGCTGAGTCTACAAATAAGGTTATCATTAATAACTTAAAGAAGCAATTTGGAGGAATCAAAAGGCAAATGGCTAGGAGTATTACTAGGGGTGCTATGGTCTTACCGAACAACGGCAAAAAGTAGTACGGGTGAGACTCCATTTTAACTTATTTATGAAACAGAAGCTTTGATTTTGGTGGAGATAGATGAACCAAGCACGAGGTACACACATGCCACTGAAGCAACAAATGAGGAAGAGTTGTGGGAAAACATGGATTTGATAGAAGAAAGGAGAGAAGCAGTACTAATTCTAATAGCGGATCAAAGCAGATGATTCAACGATATTATAACAGGAAAGACAATTTGAGATACTTTAAGATTGGGGACTTCGTCCTCAAAAAGGTGTTCCGGACAACAAAAGCGTCAAATGCAGGAAAATTGAGTCCAAATTGGGAAGGTCCGTATAGAGTTAGAGGCATTGCTGGAAAAAAAGAGCATACGAGTTGGAAACCATTGGTGGCAAGGTGTTACCGTCAAACTATAATGCAGTCCATCTGAAGAAGTATTTCTTCTAAATGAGGTTAATATCCACGGTCAGGTATCACGCTAGTTCAATTTTATTTCGTTCATTTGAATTTTACTAACCATTTTAGATGATAGGCAAAAATCTGGCTCGTACCAAATGATGATATTAGACCCGAAAGACATGCGGAATACTGAAAAATTCCCAGACTAGGTTACAACTTTTCTGATGAAAAAAAGGGTTATGCAGTCATCATTTAAAAAATTATCTCCGAGTCCCGTTGTTTTTTCCTTTTCAGGAAAAGGACCAAAAGAAAAGAGTTGATCTGGTGTTCGAGATTTCATACTTCAACGTTCCAACACTGGGGGGACTATGCATATAGAAGATTACACGGGGAAGAAAGATGTATACCAAGGGCATAGTTCAGCCTGAATTAAAACCTTGAAGAAACTCTTGAAAAGTTTTCAATGGAGTTCAAACTCGCAAAAAGGGTGTAAGATATTCCCACGAGCTTCTAGGTTAAGGCCATTTTTATTGCGGGAAGATAGACCCAAATTTGTAAACCTGATACAAAAAGCAATTATGAAAATGTAAATGATGTACAAGATTATTCATTTGAGAGTTCAAAAAATAAAACTTCCTCAATATTTTTTGATATCTACTTCATGTTTCATATCTTTGCACCACTATGAATATGAGATGTAATCTTTATCAGTGTCGTTAATGTAAAAGGGCCATCTTTTATAAAAATCCATGCATATTGAAATCACGCTATAATAAAGTATTTTAAGTGCGAGAATAAGCTCAAAAATTAAAAGAGCAGAAAGCATAATATATGGCAAAAGCAATAAAGATATTTATATCATTACCCCAAAGAACAGGGGCAGCAAAACCTTCTAAAAATTGTCCAAAAAGAAAAAAACACAAGGAATTTCAACCAAAAACCAACAAACACTCTTAGCAAAAGGTCGGGAAAAGGGAAGAGCTAAGGAGCATCATCAACGGGAGAAGAAGGATCGACTTGAGGAGAAGAAGGTTGAACATCGGCTTCACCAGGATCAAGTCCATCTCCATTACCCTTAGAACCTTCGTTTTCAGGTGTGGAAAAGCTTTGAAGCTTCTGAGTCTGTTCAATTATTTCTCTAGCCTTAGCAATCTCAGCGTTAAGGTCAAAACCTTCCTGGCTGGCTTCAGTTAAAGTCTCGAGGCAAGTGTTTAAAAAAGCCCAGCTAACATCTAGTGATGACTTATCTTTAAGGGCTTCATAATCCTTCTCCCACTGCTTGATCCTAGCTTTCAATTCTTCTTTTTCTGCCTCCGAGGCTTCATAAGGTGTCTTCAAAGGAGCGAGATAACTTTCAAGGAACTGAACTTTATTTGTAGAAGCACAAAGATTTTCTTGAGCTTGGCTAAGTATCTGAACCAGATCACCCGCGTAAACCTCTTTTTGATTAAGGAGCTCTTTAAAACTTCTTATCTCTTCAGTAGCCTTGGAATGTTGTTCAGCAAAGGAGGATTCCAATTTATCCTTGTCTTTCTCAACTTGACTGGAAGAAGCTTTTAAAACTGCTAATTCAACGGAGACCATCCCCAGTTGTTGTTCCAAAGCTCTTTTTTCCTCTGAAAGAACGTCCTTCTCCAACTGAAGACCTTTAAATTGTTCTCTACAGTTATCAGCCTCGGTGCGCAACTCAATTAATTACTGATCGGTCCAAGAGATCATATTCATAAGCTCAGCCCCTATCAAATTAATCTACAAAAAGGCAAAAAAAGAGGAGTTACGAATGAGGAAAAGGAAAGAAAGAAATATAAGTAAAGTTATACCTTGAGAGAAGAATGAACGATGTCATTCATTAAAGTAAAACGACTGTGACCCTGTAACTTTTTATTTTCCATAGGTCCTAACAACGACTTCAGCCACACATCAGCTTATCCAGATATTCTTAATAAATTCCCACCTTCGGGGACTTCAATTACAACTTTTTTCATATCCCGCCTGCTGTTAGAGCGCTCTGCTTCTACATGAGGAGCAACAACTGGAGCAACCATTGGGGCAACGCTAGGCAAAGACACGGGGGGGGTAACAGTGGGTAAAACTGGAAGGAAAGCAAGTGTCGGCTCTTTGAAAACAGGTTTGAGACCTTCTTCACCCTCAAATCCATGGGCGAATAACCTTTCAATAGGACTAGAGAGAGGATGGATTAAATTACCAGTGTCTTCATCAGAAATTTCTGAAGCAACACTCTCTGGCTCATCAGTGAGTCTAAAGGGATTGAACTTGATAGGGGATCATGGGAGACAACAGTTTCATCATCTGAAATCACGCGTCTTCTTACACGCGGTTTTCTCAATAAGGAACCTTCTTCAACATCCTCTTCATCATCAGACCCACAGGCTTCAATAGTTTTTCTCTTGGAAGAAGAGACACTCAAAATCCTTTCTTGTGCAGAACTCACAGAAAGCCCGATTGAGGGAACATATGCGGGACTGATGCCACAAATGGCAAACCTTAATAGGCAAGGGGTGGTGAAAAAGTTATACATGAACAAGTAAAGAAGGAAAATAACCACGAGAATAAAAAGTACCGTGAGTCTTTACTTTCCAACCAAATTTATGTGAAAGAAATTTCCAAAATCTTTTGTCCATAGGAGCAATGGTCAACATTTTTTCTACCCAAGCACGGAAGTTAGGAATTTCTTCGAAGACTTCCATGGTTGCTGAAAAAGTGAATATATGATTATTTAAAGGAACTCAAGACATCAAAGGAAAAAAAAACATACGTGTACGTGCAAAGTTTCTGGAAAAGGCATGTATTCTTCATCCACTAATCCACTGGAGGGGGCAACAACAAATCGGGCGTACCAGCCATGGTCACGATCATCTACGGGACTGACTAAAATCCTTTTACTTCTAGCCACGAGAGAAAAGACACCTTCACGAAATAGTTTTGGAGAATAAAGTGAAGTAAGTGACGAAAGGTAAAAGGAGCAAAAACCAAATCTGATAAATAACGAAGGCATGCCACGGTCCTCCACACGATGGGACCGATTTGACCAAGGCAAATATTGAAATAGCGACACTCGATGATCACTAGGTCAATGAGGGGTTTAAACCCTAAAGTTAAAGGATAGGTGTAAACAAAGAAAAACCCAGTATGGTAAAAAGTGATTCTTTGGTTGGCACCAGGAATCAAAGCTGGGAAATCTGGCTTCCAGTGGCATTCATGTCGAACTAAAGAAAGAAGTCCTCAAGTGAGCAAACTTGGATAATGTTCAACAGGATTAAGGAAAGCTAAAGAAGAAACTTAATTTTTCATGGCTTAACGATCTGATATAAAGGAAAACTCTTGAGGAACAATCTCAAAACTGTAGGCTCACACATGGGTTCATTCTGATCCCTATTTTTAGAAGAAGACCTAGGGGTTAAAGGAGCTCTAGATCTGGAAGAAGATGGCTTGACAGAACTGCTTTGAGGAGTAGAACTGTGAGTGGTTAATGAACTAAGATTGTAGAGTCTACCACCTCTCCTACTCCTAATAGGAGCAGTAGAAGGAGCCAGTTCATCGACGATCATGACCTTATGAGGATCTGGTGTTGAAGAAGACATATTTCACAAATAAAATACAGTGGGAAGATAGAGGAGAGTATGATGCATGGTTAAGGAGATGAATGCAAAGAAGAAGGAAGAGGATTTTGAAAAATCAAGGGAGATGAAATATTAATAAGGAGAGGGAACCGTCATCAAGGTTGATCATTATGAAGTGTCATAATAGAACCGTCACTTCGTGACTGATGCAGCCGCAGAAAAACCCTAAACAAATGCTGAAAACCCTTAAAAACGCTGAAAAACTGCAGAACCAATCAAATTAAGCCATGTGGAATGGGCATTAAATGGATGTGACGTACGTCGCATCGATTTTGAAAAGAGCATTATGATACTCGAGAAATGGCGACAAAGAATTCCCGCCATAAATACTTACCACTTCCCTAATATTTAGTTGAGAATATTCAGAAAGTGGAGGGACTATCTGTATGAGTAAAAAAAGGCATGACACGTGGATTATCATCGATGTGACCGGCCATCGTACGTGGACCATCAATATAGCAACAAGTGGAGAGTTAAAGAATGCGAAAAGGCACGGAAAAAATACCCCCGGGGTTACACTGAGAAAAGAACCGGGCCTGACAACTGTAAAAGGAGAAGCAGGAGCAGAATGTATAAAGACCGTTAAGAAGGGAAGATGCACAAACCCGTCATAAATATGGAAGGGAAATCGATACGGTTATGAGAAATCTTCAGCCATAAATACTTCCGTTATAATTGTATATGGTAACGGGTAATCAAGGCAATTAATGTCATTAGTGAGCCCGAATTAAGTAAGAAAACTGTTATAATTGTATGTTCCTATATAAGGACTAAAACCTCATTTGTAAGGGCATCTGATTGATTATTGGAATTTATGCAATCATTCTTTACTTTATTCTCAAGGTTTTAACCGCAATTTTGGGAGTAATTGTCAATCTATTTCGTATTTTCATTCCTTGTCAATTATTTTCATTCTTTGCTTTATTCTTCAAATTACTGGGAAGTGAAGTAAATCTTGGTTATCAATAACCCGATTTTTTCTTGACTTTGGCTTTGACTTTGACCGAGAAATCTATTTTTGCGTTAAACAGTTTGGTTTCGGTTTAACTATTTTTTAGTTCAAACGAAACTAAACCAATTATGACCGGATTTTCTTTCCCAATACCAAATCAAATCAAAACCATACTACAGTCGAATATTTTTATTCGATTTGACTGAAATTATCTATTTAATCCGATTTATCGATTTTTATTCGTACACCCCTAATTTTGATTAAGTACCAAACCTTTGTTTTTACATATTTATAATGGAACTGGAGAAGACGTCAAAGCTGGTAAGTCCCTTCCTGCTGATGATTCTTTGCTCGCATCATGACCAATTAGAAGATTTGTCAGTTGATAACAATTTGATTCCTTTGCCCCGAGGCCCCAAATTTCGATCTTAGTCTTACCAAACAATAATGATAATAATGGAGGATGCGTCCACGTTTTCTTTATATTTTCTTGTCAAGAATAACATAAGTAGTAAAATATTCACTACTAAAAATCTGCTAAAAACCGACTAACTATTTCCGACCAACGTTGGTCGGTCAAAAAAAGCGACCAAAAACCGTCCAGGTTGGACGGAAACTGGGAAATTTTTTTTTTATTTTTTTAAAACTAAATACCGACCAACGTTGGTCGGTAAATTGGTCAACGAATTGACCCAACTGGTCAGACAAGAAAATTTTGGATTTCCGACCAACGTTGGTCGGTAATCTTGATCCAAATTTTTAAATTTTAATAATTATTTTATTATTTAAAATATTTTATAATATTTAAGAATTTAAATTTAAAATTACCGATCAACGTTGGTCGTTTAATGTAGGGGAAGCATTTACCGACCAACTTTGGTTGGTAATTGTTATTTTCTACAAAATAACCGACCAAAGTTGGTCGGTTATTACGTCAACATTGATCAAATTTCGAATTACTTTTATATTTACTATCTAAATAATATAAATATAATTCGTTAACACTTTTGTAATACAAATAATGAATACACTAACATATACTATATATAACATGCTATTTTTAAATTGATTCATCGACTTATAACTTACTTAGATGCATCGATGAATATTAAAAACAAAACGTTTGACCTATATCGACTAATAGTAAAAACAAAACGTCTCGACTTATATCGATTAATCTAGCTATGCCATGCATTATTAGTGATGAATGAATGAAAAATAAAAGAATCAATACTAAACATCTTTGACATATATATATATATATATATAAATGGATCATAAATTAAATAAACGAAAGAAGCTATTAGTATTAAGTAAACGAGTTAAATTAATAAGTCAAACATGGTCAAACTTTAACAAGCTATATATATACACACTAACATATACTATAACAAGCTATATATATAGTTAAAGTATTACAGTGAAGTGTGTTTGTGTGTGTATATATATATATATATATATAAGAACACGAAGCGCTAGGACCACAGGGTCGGGTTCTTTTAGGGATAGACTTGGGAAGATACTAATTAGTATATATACTTTATCATCAAATATATCTATTTGTAAATTGATTCATCGACTTATAACTTACTTAGATGTATCGATGAATATTAATCGATGATTCATCAAAACGTCTCGACCTATATATCGATTAATCTATGTCATGCATTATTAGTGATGAACGAATGAAAAAAGAAGTTATTAGCATCAATTACAATATAGTGTATGTGTGTGTGTGAGAAATTACTCACATACTTAATTATAACTTAGAAAATTTACTTAGATAGATGCTATTATAATTTATTAAAATTAAATAGTTAATATAATTATTTATAAAGATTATGCTTATAGTTTATAATTATTTATAATAATTGCATAGTTAAATAAAATAAATGCTTGTAGTTTATAATATTATTTTTATAGTTTATAATATTTTAAGAAAAAAAACACAAAAAAAAAAAGAATTTAATTTTTTTTTAAAAAAAACCAACCAAAGTTGGTCGGTTTTTGGTCAAACTGTCAACACTTAATGTACCGACCAAAATTACCGACCAACTTTGGTCGGTAATTCTGAAATCAGAGAATTGAAAAATGGGGAAAACCCCCATTTCTCTGAAATTTTTCCCTCTCTACCTTCCCCTCTCCTTCTTTATTTCCCTCACATAAATCTCATTCTCCACCCCGCGTTGTCACCGCCCAGCCCTCGTCGTCGCCGTCGCCGCTGCCACTGCCACTGCCGCCCCTCTCCTTCTCCTTCGCCATCTCCTAAAAATTCTAGGTTTGAATTACAACCCATTTATTTATTATTTTTAGGTTTTGTTAATTAGTTATGAATTAGTTTCAATTGATTAGTGTTTCAATTATTTGAACATTGCATTTTATTGAGGATTAGGGTTTAGGTCTTGTTTTAATTAGTTTTGTTAATTAGTTTTATTAACTAATTAGTTTTGTTAATTAGTCAATTAGTTATGAATTAGTTTAGTTTAGGGTATGGGTTGAATTTCTTTAGTTTAGTTAGTTTATGTTTAAACTCGTAGGATATGAATTGAAATTTTAGTTTTTAGGATTTGTTCTTGTGAATTGAACTTTTAGGATATGAATTGAACTTTTAAGATATGAATTGGACCTTTTGGATATGAATTGAACTTTTAGGATATAAATTGGTGTAATTAGAAAAAAATAATTATCTTGAATTAACTAAAAAGATATAATTAATTTATAATTGTAGAATAAATTAATTTGTTCTTGTGAATCGAACTTTTAGGGTATGGGTTGAATTTCTTTAGTTTAGTTAGTTTATGTTTAAACTCGTAGGATATGAATTGAAATTTTAGTTTTTAGGATTTGTTCTTGTGAATTGAACTTTTAGGATATGAATTGAACTTTTAAGATATGAATTGGACCTTTTGGATATGAATTGAACTTTTAGGATATAAATTGGTGTAATTAGAAAAAAATAATTATCTTGAATTAACTAAAAAGATATAATTAATTTATAATTGTAGAATAAATTAATTTGTTCTTGTGAATCGAACTTTTAGAGTATGGGTTGAATTTCTTTAGTTTGGTTAGTTTATGTTTAAACTCGTAGGATATGAATTGAAATTTTAGTTTTTAGGATTTGTTCTTGTGAATTGAACTTTTAAGATATGAATTGGACCTTTTGGATATGAATTGAACTTTTAGGATATAAATTGGTATAATTAGAAAAAAATAATTATCTTGAATTAACTAAAAAAGATATAATTAATTTATAATTGTAGAATAAATTAATTTATTCTTGTGAATCGAACTTTTAGGGTATGGGTTGAATTTCTTTAGTTTAGTTAGTTTATGTTTAAACTCGTAGGATATGAATTGAAATTTTAGTTTTTAGGATTTGTTCTTGTGAATTGAACTTTTAGGATATGAATTGAACTTTTAAGATATGAATTGGACCTTTTGGATATGAATTGAACTTTTAGGATATAAATTGGTGTAATTAGGAAAAAATAATTATCTTGAATTAACTAAAAAAGATATAATTAATTTATAATTATAGAATAAATTAATTTGTTCTTGTGAATCGAACTTTTAGGGTATGGGTTGAATTTCTTTAGTTTAGTTAGTTTATGTTTAAACTCGTAGGATATGAATTGAAATTTTAGTTTTTAGGATTTGTTCTTGTGAATTGAACTTTTAGGATATGAATTGAACTTTTAAGATATGAATTGGACCTTTTGGATATGAATTGAACTTTTAGGATATAAATTGGTGTAATTAGGAAAAAATAATTATCTTGAATTAACTAAAAAAGATATAATTAATTTATAATTGTAGAATAAATTAATTTATTCTTGTGAATCGAACTTTTAGGGTATGGGTTGAATTTCTTTAGTTTAGTTAGTTTATGTTTAAACTCGTAGGATATGAATTGAAATTTTAGTTTTTAGGATTTGTTCTTGTGAATTGAACTTTTAAGATATGAATTGGACCTTTTGGATATGAATTGAACTTTTAGGATATAAATTGGTGTAATTAGAAAAAAATAATTATCTTGAATTAACTAAAAAAGATATAATTAATTTATAATTGTAGAATAAATTAATTTATTCTTGTGAATCGAACTTTTAGGGTATGGGTTGAATTTCTTTAGTTTAGTTAGTTTATGTTTAAACTCGTAGGATATGAATTGAAATTTTAGTTTTTAGGATTTGTTCTTGTGAATTGAACCTTTAGGATATGAATTGAACTTTTAAGATATGAATTGGACCTTTTGGATATGAATTGAACTTTTAGGATATAAATTGGTGTAATTAGGAAAAAATAATTATCTTGAATTAACTAAAAAAGATATAATTAATTAATAATTGTAGAATAAATTAATTTGTTCTTGTGAATCGAACTTTTAGGGTATGGGTTGATTTTCTTTAATTTAGTTAGTTTATGTTTAAACTCATAGGATATGAATTGAAATTTTAGTTTTTAGGATTTGTTCTTGTGAATTGAACTTTTAGGATATGAATTGAACTTTTAAGATATGAATTGGGCCTTTTGAAAATGAATTGAACTTTTAGGATATAAATTGGTGTAATTAGAAAAAAATAATTATCTTGAATTAACTAAAAAAGATATAATTAATTTATAATTGTAGAATAAATTAATTTGTTCTTGTTTTATTTGTATAGATGGAATATCGTACTTGGATGTACAATAGAAATTATCCTAATCGGCGGGGATTGCGGGAGGATTTTTTAGAAGGGGTTGATGACTTTATTAGACATGCAATGTCACTTCCACCATACCAAAGTGAAGGAGTAATTAGGTGCCCTTGTGTCAGGTGCGATTGTATGAAGTTTAAAAAATCAGAGGAAGTTAAGCTTCATCTTTATAGGAAGGGGTTTATAGAGAATTACTTTGTGTGGACTAATCATGGAGAGATCGATGGTAGCCGTGTGATATTTCATAACATGGTTGTTGGTGAAAGTAGTAGGTCGGTGGAGAATACAAATCTTGATTCTAGAATTCAGGATATGGTTGCGGATGCTTTTGGGGATGAGCCCAATGAAAATGTTGAACAAACTCCTAATGATGACGCAAAATATTTTTATGAACAGTTAGAGGAAGCTAGTCGTCCACTACGTGAAGGAAGTCCGCACTCTGAGCTGTCTGTTGCAGTTAGATTACTAAGTATCAAATCTAATTGAAATATTTCTCAAGCAGCCATGGACTCTTTCATTGACCTTATGCGTGAACTAGTTGACCCTAATATCAACTTACCAGGTGATTTCTATAAGGCAAAGAGATTGGTTTCTAAGTTAGGACTTTCGTCAATGAGAATTGATTGTTGTGAAAATGGTTGCATGTTATATTATAAAGATGATGCAACTTTAGACAGTTGTAAATTTTGCAAAAAGCCTCGTTTCAAGAGGCTTTCCAGCGGGAATATGGTCGCTGTCAAGGCGATGCATTATTTACCTCTTATACCTAGGTTAAAGAGGTTATATGCGTCGATGAGTTCTGCTCCTCATATGAGATGGCACTTTGAAAATAGAAGACCACCTGGTGTTATGTGTCATCCTTCAGATGGAGAAGCTTGGAAGCACTTTGATAGGACATATCCAGATTTTGCTAGTGAACCAAGGAACATTCGGTTAGGTCTGTGTGCGGATGGCTTCGCGCCTTTTTCTATATCTGCGATACCATATTCATGTTGGCCTGTCTTTCTTACACCTTATAATCTACCACCTGAGTTGTGTATGACTAGTCCATATATATTCTTAAATTGTATTTTCCCCGGTCCACGTAATCCAAAAAGTTTGATTGATGTATATTTGCAACCTTTGATTGATGAGCTAAAACAATTGTGGTATGATGGTGTTGAAACATATGACATATCAACCAAGCAGAATTTTAATTTGCGTGCTAATTTAATGTGGACTATTAATGATTTTCCTGCGTATGGAATGTTGTCTGGGTGGATGACTTCTGGGAAGCTAGCTTGTCCTTACTGCATGGAAAATAGTAAAGCGTTCACTTTGAAATATGGCCGAAAGCAATCATGGTTTGATTATCACCGTCAATTCTTGCCTGATGATCATGAGTTTAGAAGGATGAAAAATGCATTCAAAAAGAATAAAGTGGAATATGATTCTCCACCTCCGATACTTTTAGGTGAGGAAATTTGGGAGAGGGTCCAGAACTTCAGTAAAGTTACTGAGGCTCCACCTTATAGATTCTCCGGATATGGTGTTAATCATAATTGGACGAAACAGAGTATATTTTGGGAGTTGCCTTATTGGAAGGATAATCTTCTCCGACACAACCTTGATGTCATGCATATTGAGAAGAATTATTTTGATAATTTGTTCAACACAGTGATGGATGTTAAAGGTAAGACAAAAGATAACCCGAAGGCTAGAATGGACTTACAAAAATATTGCAGGCGGCCTGAATTATACTTGCAGACAACAAACAATGGTAAGGTGTTCAAGCCCAAAGCAAGTTACACATTCACTTTGGAGGAAAGACGACAAATTTGTGATTGGGTTACGAAATTGAAGATGCCTGAGGGTTATGCGTCGAATCTTGGAAAAAAAGTAGATATGGAGGTAGAGAAGTTGAGCCATTTGAAAAGTCATGACTGCCATGTTTTCATGGAGACCTTTGTGCCTATTGCATTTTGTGGTTTGCCTGAAAGAATCTGGAAACCCATCACAGAGATTAGTTTGTTTTTCAAAGACTTGTGTTCTACCATATTAAGGGAAGAAAACCTACTTCGGATGGACCAGAACATCCGTGTAATTTCTAGTAAGATGGAAAAAATATTCCCATGTGGTTTCTTTGATGTGATGGAACACCTTCCAATACACCTTGTACACGAGGCACGACTTGGAGGGCCTGTTCAATGCAGATGGATGTATCCCTTTGAGAGGTAATATTATAAGTTTGATGTACTATTCTATTTTATTTGAATGTTATTGGCTAACATGAGATTATGTAGGACAATTGGCAAATGCAAACAATTTGTTAAGCAGAGGAATAAGATTGAAGGATCTATATGCGAAGCCTATCTTGCAAAGGAAACTGCACATTTTTGTTCTTATTATTTTGAGAGTAACGTGCCATGTTCTAGGAATAGGCCCAATAGGCACACGGTCGAATGTGTGAATGATCCATTATATCCACCAATGTCCATATTCAATCAACCAGGCCGATGTTCTAAGGATGTTAGAAAGAGAAGTTTGAGTGATATGGAGTACAAGTCAGCTACACTTCATGTGTTGCTAAATTGTCCCGAAGTTGTACCATTTCTCAAGTAAGTATTGATTTATTAGTTATCAAAATGTAAAATTTACTGTGACTACATATTGATGCAACTACTAAAAATATTTGATATGTCACAGTCACTTCGTGGGTCAATTTGGCTATGATGCTGTATATACGAGATTTGATACGTGGTTCAAACAGTTTGTAAGTTTGTAAGTGTGTGTGTGTATATATATATATATATATATATATATATATATATATATATATATATATATATATATATATATGTAGTGAATGTATAAAAATTGATTCATAAGTTGTGCTAACTTATGACTTTTTTTAACTCTATGTAGGTAAATAATCCAAATAATGGTGTAAATCAATTTTTGAAAGATATATCTTGGGGACCTGGGCTTCAGGTCACAACAATGTCTAAGTACGTAGTGAATGGTTATAAGTTTCATACAGAGGATTGCTCTAAAAATAAAAATAGCAACAACAGCGGGGTGTGGGTTCAAGGTGGTGATGGCAACCAAGTTGGAGATATTGATTATTATGGTGTGGTCAAAGAAATATTACAACTAGAATATACAGGTTGGCCATATAAGAAATTGATACTCTTTAGATGCAAGTGGTTTGACCCAAATCCAACAAGAGGTACAAGAGTACACAACCAATACAACATAATTGAGGTTAATCATACGAGGGAGTATGATCGCTATGATCCTTTCATAATTGCACATAACGTTAGGCAAGTGTATTATGCTCCTTATCCATTGCGGCGGAATAAGTCCGATTGGTGGGTTGTAATAAAAACTAAGCCTGTAGGTAGGGTGGAAGTCGAGAATGTGTTAGATGTTGCATATCAAAACGATATCTCCAATGTTCACCAAATAGTGGACGATCAGTTAGAAAATGATTTGGAACATCCTGAACGCATATTGGAAGAAGTTGATATAAATGAAGTAACAATTATAGAAAATGAGGACGAAGAATCAACTGATGAAGCTCAAACAAGTGAGGACGAAGAATTCTCGGACGAGGAACAATACGTCGATGAGGATTAAAAAGTTGGTTTTTTAAAGCACTCTCGTTTTATAGCTAGTTTCTTATATGTTTCAATCTAAATGTGTATTATATTATGCAGATGGCAGGCAAGGGTCAAGGTAACAATGACCCTACTAGTTCTCGGGGTCGAGAAAAGGGTAGGAAGGGAAAGAGGAGGGTAGAAAATAATACTCCCTCTTGTCCACCCTTTTCAGAGATGCCTATGTCTTATCCTCCACCACACGGCTATACTGAGCTGCCACAGCATCACGAGCCGTACACCTTCATTCAGACACCCAGTCTTCCATCACAGGGCCATAGGACTATACGTCTGACATACAGTCCAGCTGCCTCACAGCCATCTGCATCACATCCACATGGATCACATCCCTACATATCACAGCCACATGGATCGTATCCATCCATGTCACAGCCACTCGGGTCATAGCCACTCGGGTCACAGCCATCGGTATCACATCCACTTGGGTCGCATCCAGCTATGTCGCAGTCACAGGGATCGCAACCATCTTTATCATCGACTCCATCTATTATAGGCCTTCACCTGTGAGGCATTAGCTCTGACCCGCCTACACCGTCTTCACATGCCTCTGATACACATGCTTCAGATGGTGATGACGAGATAGTGCATTATGATCGATATGGCAGGATCATCATAGTCCCTGAGGGTGATGGGTAAGTGTTATTCATTATTTTTGCGTCTATTGATTTGTAACATTTTTACTAAGATATTAATGTATTTTTATTGTTAAATTGCAGGTTCAGGCCGGGTAATAAGACTACGAGGATAATCACCAATGCCATTAGAAAGCTTTATGATGGCCCTTATGCGACTTGGACTGATTGCCCATTCTCACTTAAGGAGCAAATTTTCAATCAATTTAAGGTATAAATATTCTTTTAAACAGTTTAATAATTTATATTTATGGTGTTTCCATCTAATATTTAACTTTTGAAATACAGAGCAAGTGTGTATGGGAATACCGCTATAGCGCGGAAGTGGCTACAAATTTTCATCATAAAGCTCGCAAGAGATTGGCGGATGCTTTCTCGGATGCTAGAAAGAAGAACAAGAGGCCTGGCTGGTTACTTGAGAATTTGTGGAATGATTTGCAAAGGTAATGGCTTACCGCAGAGTTCTTAGAGAGGAGCGAAAAAGGAAAGAAAGCTCGCGCATCCGAGAAGGGAGGCTCCTTGCACACTGGAGGTGCGATCAGCCTAGGGACAATAAAAAGAAGATTGGTACGTAATTGCGTAAATTATTTTACTTTTCTAAGTATATCTATTCTGTTTATTAACTAAATTAATTTGTTTTCAGGAAAAGAAGTATGGACGTCCAATGAGTCATGATGAGCTATTCAAGGAGACACATATTGTGAAGAAGAAGAAAGAGGGGGATCAAGATAGGTGGGTCGAGGACCGGGCCTCGACTGCATATGTAAGCTTTTAATTTTCTTTAAGTATTATAATTTACTTTTATAAAAAATTTGAAATACTGATTTAATTTAAAATAATATAGGGTCTCTACCTAAGTAACGTGGAGAAATTCATCCGTAGTCATCCAGTTGGTGAATCGGGTGAGCCAACCTAACCTTCGGACAAGGATGCTGAAAGAATATGGTTGGAGTCTGTTGGCGGTCCAAAATGGGGGAAGGTATATGGGCTTCCTACTAAACACTTTCATCGCTATAAGTGTGGAATGCGAGGAATAGGGACTTCCTCGCAAGGCGAGCAACTTAATAGGGAGAGCCTCTCCGCTATGCGGGAGACAGTGACAAAGCTCACATCAGAGCTAGAAGCGGCCAAGGAAAGGGAAAGGCTTAGAGATGCTCAATTCCTTGGCATGCAAGCTCAGATCAGAACTCTCCTATCTAGTGGAGCTTTTCCGTTGCCCCGATCTCGTGAGTCATTTTCAGAGGGTCGACCTCCACGTGATCGTTCCTCCCGTCCTGCTCGTGATCGTTCCTCCTGTCCTCCCCGTGATCGTTCTTCCCGTCCTCCACAAGACCGTTCTCTATATCGTCTTGTAAATGAAAGTTCATCAGACGGTGATGATGATGTTGTAGAAAACACCCCTTGACTTTTATATACTTTGAACTAGACAAATAGAACCAATTTTGAACTAGTTGTAATTAGTTTTAACTTGGTTTTGGATTTTTATGTTCAATTAAACTTTAATTTGTTAGTTTTAAAGTATTTATTGAATGTTTTGGTTGTTGTTGTTGTGTTGTTGTTGTTGTTGTTGTTGTTGTTGTTGTTGTTGTTGTTGTTGTTGTTGTTGTGTTGTTGTATTGATATGCTGGCAGGTGGTGTAGCTGCCAAAACAGGCATTTTATGTCAAAATTAAACCCAGAAAAACCGACCAAAGTTGGTCGGTTTTGTAATAAAAATAAATAAATTATTCCAAAATACCGACCAAAGTTGGTCGGTTAATGAACATTGAATTCCCAGAATTCAACATTACCGACCAACTTTGTTCGGTATTTTGCCTGCACTGTTGAGATTACCGACCATAGTTGGTCGGTAATGTTTAATTTTAATTATTTTAAAAAAATATATATTTTCAATTACCGACCAAAGGTGGTCGGTTTTTTTAATTTTAATAATTAATAAAAAAAATATAATTTAGTTAAACCGACCAACTTTGGTCGGTAAAATTAAATTAATAAAATATGTTTCCGACTAAAGTTGGTCGGTAAGTAATTAAACTTGTCAGATGGTCGTTTTAAGCTACCGACCAAAGTTGGTCGGTAATTTCCGACCAACTTTGATCGGTAAGCCATTCCGACTATCAAAACACCGTCCACACCGTAATGGTCGCGTTTTGGTCGGTAATTGGCCATAACCGACCAACGTTGGTCATTTTTTTGGTCGATTTTTAACGAATTTCTAGTAGTGATTTTGCCGTCATGTTTGTTGAAACTGTCAAAGTTAATATAATACTTTGACGTTTGAGCATCTTACAATTATGACTAATGTTGGGATCTAAATAACAAGGTGTCATGAAAAAACTAATAAAACAAACCTTGGCTTATATTAATCTACTAATATAAAAGAAAAATATTATTGAGAGAATAGATTTTTTCCCTAAATAATACTCTCTTAAGGACTATATTGTGAATGGTATTGTGTTGTTTTATGAGAAGTGAAATCTTTAATTTATAGAAGTATGAAGTTCCTTCAAGAAAACGATCTGTCCAATATAGAAGAGCTTTATAATTTTCTTTCAAAAAATATAAAATAAATTATGATTTGGTAAATATTTTATTCTTTCTTCAAGTAACAGGATAAACCAAATATAAAAAAAAAATAAGGACGAACCCTAACAGTGAAAACGTTTAATGTGTATAATTGCATGAATATCATGTTTGAATTAAGAAATAAGTTGTTTAATTAATTGCGTTGAAATCAAAACAAGGGGGAAAAAAAGGAAAAAGAAGGAAAACTGATATAGCACAAAAGTACGATGATTCTCGCAAGCCCTCCCGTCATAATAATAATAATTAAATGACGAAACTTTGTCGTCAAATTGCTCAAACTTTAATAAAGGATGATAACTATTATCAAAGTATATTTTAAAATTTTAAGATTACATTAAAAGTACGATGATTCTCACAATATCTTTTTTAAATTTAAACATTGATATCAAAGAACGAAAAGTACCAAGTACATATAATAATAAGATAAAGGTTTATGTCCATTTCTATTGAAATTATCGTAACTAAGAAATAGCTGCATTGTTGCTATTTCATTAATCAATTCAATCACTACGAATTATGATGTGGGGCCTCCACATGAGCGTAAATGCGTTGATGCTACTCTTCATACGAAACTTCTGAATTTTCTTTTTAGTTTCTTTTTTCAGCTAACATGAAATGGTGACAGTAGATAGAGTCCTCTTTCACAGTACTAGTAAAGATTCTTTTCCTATCGGTTGGTGAAAAATAGAAACTATAAATATTTTTGTTTTTGAGGAATTGACAGAATTGATGTGGACAAGGAAGGTGCTCAGACTCATACTATTATTTTGTTCTTTATGATTTTATAAGACTTCAATTGCATAACCTCACATTTCGATTCAGGGAACAAAATGGATAAATTTCTTATACGGGAGGGGGAATTTTAGTGATTTTGACATTTATATATATGACGAGCAGATAACTACGAAGTTATGGATTAGATTAGATAAACGTTACGTCGCTTAATTTGGGTCTAACTTACATATAATTAACACTAAGAAGTTGTATTACATGATAAACTGCTTCTTGAATGTAACCAGGGGCGGATTTATGTAGAAGGGTTGGGGTGCCACGCCACCCGGACGCCTCGGTTGAAACTTTGTATAACAACAACAACCCACTGAAATCTCACAAGTGGAGTTTGTGGAGGGTAGAGTGTATGCAGACCTTACCCCTACCCGAAAGGGGTAGAGAGACTGTTTCCGATAGAACCTCGGCTCAAGCAGACGAAAAAGATAATATATCAGTACCAATACTAGAAAGCATAGAAATAATAACAGCATCATAAGTACCAGAAAATAGATGAAAAATAATAAGAGTAACACGTAAGAAAGGCTCGGTACTATGGAAAGTGAAAGAAAAGTATGGACACAACAATAACCACTAGCATTTTAGGACACAACCCTATCAGGCTAGCCTCTCACCCGGTACGTAGTAAAAAGAGCTCCACTACCTCCTAACCTACAACCCTAATGCTAGACCTCTACACCTTCCAATCAAGGGCCATGTCCTCAGAAATCCAAAGTCTCGCCATATCCTGCCTGATTAACTCTCCCCAATACTTCTTGGGCCGCCCTCTACCCTTTCTCATACTCGTCAAAGTCAACCGCTCACAACTCCTTACTAGGGCGTTCAAACTTCTCCTCCGCACGTGCCCGAACCATCTGAGTATAGCTTCCCACATCTTGTCATCCATCGGGGCCACATCCACCTTCTCCCGAATATCTTCATTTCTAATCTTATCCATCCTGGTATGCCCGCACATCCACCTCAACATCCTCATTTCTGCTACTTTTATCTTCTGGATATGAGAGTTCTTAACCGGCCAACACTCTACCACATATAACATGGCTGGTTTAACCACCGCTCTATAGAACTTACCTTTGAGTTTCAGTGGCACCTTCTTGTCACATAGGACTCCAGATGCTAACCTCCACTTCATCCAACCTACCCCTATACGGTGCGCGATATCCTCGTCGATCTCCCCATTCCCTGGATAACCGACTCAAGATAATTAAAACTGCTTCTCTTGGGGATGACCTATGATTCAAGTGTCACGTCCACGCCCACTTCCCTTGACTCGATGCTGGACTTGCACTCCAGGTATTATGTCTTAGTCCTGCTTAACTTGAAACCCTTAGACTCAAGGGCATGTCTCCAAACCTTTAGCCTCTCGTTAATGCCGCATCGCGTCTCTTCAATCAAGACTATGTCGTCAGCGAATAATATACACCATGGCACCTCCCCTTGAATATGGTATATCAATGCGTCCATCACCAGTCCAAATAAAAATGGACTGAGCGCAGATCCTTGGTGCAACCCTATAACAATCGGAAAATGCTCCGAGTCGCCTCCCACAGTCCTAACCCGAGTCTTAGCTCCATCATACATATCCTATATAAGCAATTGGCACGCCTTTCGCATCTAGGCATCTCCATAGAACCTTCTAGGTACCTTGTCTCTAAAGAATTTAACCCTCTCATTGTTGCTGTAATAACCCAACATTTTAAGTGCAAATATTTAAGTTAATTCTTTAATTATAATTTTGCCCCCTAAATTCATATAGAGATAATAACAGAATTCTTTATTTTACATGCGGTGCACTGATGCATATTTATATTTGTATCAAGGTATATGAAGTATGAGATAGATAATTAATATTTAATTAGAGGGATAAATTTATACTACATTTGATAGAAGGGTAATTAATTTTGAAAGACATTTAATATTAAAAACAAATGGGCCAAGGCCCACATTACTTAGTCATCTCACGTAACCTAAAGAAAATTGGCATTTATAAGAAGAAAACAATAAGCGGGACAAGCCACTTTTGAATGTTGTTATGTCTTAGGGGACTTTGGGAGGGGAAATAAGGGGTTTTAGGCCTCCATGGCTTTTTACAATATTGAAATTAAGAAAATATCTTTTTTAGATCTCTTACGTGTAAAAGATAAATTTCTTATGTGTAAAAGTAAATTTTCCATGTGTAAAAAAAGAGATTGAGTCATAAAACTAAAAACAAGTTTGTAATGGGCCACAAAACCATTTTACCCGAAAATAAGTGCAAGGGATTTTGGTTCATTTGAAAAATAAAAACCAAATCATATTCGTATTAATTCTCCCCAAAATAAAATGGAAAACTATTCAGTAAATGTGACACTTCAAGTTACAGAACTTCGGCAAACTCAAATGACGAGCAGAATCACACTTGACACTTATGTTTATTTTGAAAAATAATGCAGAGAAGAAGGGAAAAATTTCATAATTTTCAATTCGTATAAAATGAGACCAAGCCTCTAAACTTATAGGCAATAAAAGGGTGAGTTGGAGAGGTGCAATTCAAAATGTACCTTTTCCCATTCACACCTTAAAAACTCAGCAATCCCTCATATGAATGAGAAATGGCTATATGATGAAAACATGAGTAAAAAACTTTGTGAGTCGCAAGTAGGGACTAAATATATCTGGATAAGTGGGTTTTTCTTTGAACTTTCCATTATGAGTATAAATCGGATATACTCAGTTAATCGGTCGATCCGATATCTTTAAAATGTCGAACTTTGGTGTATACCTAGACAATATAAGTCACGCAATTAACTCTTATCCGTTTTTGGTTCTCATTGTTGTATTCGTTTCAGCCATGAACACTGCCTAGTTTCATAATGCATTGAGAATTAGCGTTATAATATTTTTTTTGAAGTGGCTAACACTTCACACTTACATAGGTGATTCCTAAACGTGTAATCCCCTAGATACACTATTTAAATAATCCATATCAAATTTAGAACAATTAAATAGCCTTAACGACTTATCCATTTTATTCAATATTGTCTCATCACGAGAATTGACCAAAATTTTATTTGATAATATTGAACCGTCTATCATAACTTTATTTGATATCCTTGAACCTAGATCTTGGAATCTCTAATCTTGTAGCTAGAGTTACCGCCATGATAACTTACCCTCTAGTCTTATTCCCCTTGATGATCTCTCAACCTCCTCTCTAGTTAGACCTTTAATAAGTGAATCTGATTATTTGACTTTACATAGTCAATTTTGATAATTTCACTAAAGATTAGTTATCTAACAATATTATGTCTTCGTCATATATGACGAGAATTATCGTTATACATAACGCTCTCAACCCTATTTATTATTGACCAACTATCACAATGTATGTGTATATGGGTCAATGGTTTCGGCCAAAATGGATTTTCTTTTAAGAAATTCTGGAGCCTTTCAACTTTTTCACCGACTTTGTCTAAATATATGAATTAAGACTTCATTGTAGAGCGGGCGATGCATCTCTGTTTGGATAACTTCCTCAGACACTACTCCTCCGCCAATAATAAACTGTATCCACTTGTGGATTTAGTTTCTGTTGATTCGATGATCTAAATTTTATTACTATATCCCTCAATAACCGCGAGATACTTATTATAGTGCAAAATAAAGTTTTAGGTATATTTCAAATACCCCACAACTCATTTTATTGCCATCTACTGAGTTTGGTCGGAATTACTTGTATATCGATACAATTTACTTATTGCACAAGCTATATCTGATCATGTGCAATTTATGATGTACATCAAACTTTTCAGCGTTCAAGTATAATCCAATTGAGACTTGCTTTGACAAACTTTACTCTTTGCAAGAGAAAACTTTAAGCCAAAGAGTTTTTGCAACCTTGAAGTCGAGAATTTGAACTTTTCAAGTATCATTTTAATGTAATAAGCTTGAGACTATGCTAGACCTTGAAGAGTATAACCACCTGACCGGTATTTTGGAGCTTTAAGGTTCTGTTCAGTAGTTCGAGGTCTTGAGTAGCTTCCTATTGTGTATTATGACTTACATGCATGCTCGAATTTGATTTTTGGATGATTCGGAATGAATTCGGATGAGTGATTTTCATTTTAGCAGCTTAAGTTGAAAATGCTGACCGAGGTTTGACTTTTGTGAAAATGACCTCGTAGCGGTATTTTGATGGCTCCGATAGGTCCGTATTGTAATTTTGAACTTGGACGTATACCCGAAATTGATATCGGAGGTCCGTAGGTTGATTTGTGTTATTTTACCGGAAGTTGGCAATTTAAAGATTTAGAATTTTGATAAGTTAGACCGTAGGTTGATTTCGTACCTATCATGTTCGGATTACTATTTCGGAACAGTGTTTTAAAAGTCGTGGGCGTAAGGTGGGGCATTTTACATATGCCTCGCCCCATAGGTATTTAATTTTTAATATTTTATAAAATAATATAATTATAGTAAATATTTATAAACTGGTAAAATTGCATAAAAAATGAATAAAACTATATATATATATATATATGTGTGTGTGTGTGTGTGTGTGTGTGTGTGTGTATGTGTGTGTGTCACAAAAAACTAGTCAAAACAATATATTATACGCTACTTAGAAGCTCAGTAACTTGAGTCGAAAAGAATAAAGTTTTCTACATGGAGGAATAAAAAGGATGACTCACCTTCAATTTGAACTTTGAACTTGCTGCTATGAAGGAGAATGGAGTTCTCTTTGTATTTGTAAAAAATAAATTAAATATTCGTTGCTTTTGGGAGATATTAACAGACTAAAAGACAAGATAAAGAATTGGAAAAGATCATGAATTGAGGCTTCAATCAATAAAAAAGGTCTTGACTTTTAAATTTAATATATTTCAGTTCATTTTTTAAAACTTTTGAGTAATTACCAAGCTGAATTTTGAAAATTTGGGTATTATATGAAGGACTTATTTAACAAATTTTGTTTTAATTTGAAAAAATCTCTGGGGCTTACGCCTCACTAAAAAAACTCACCTCAAACGCCCGGGCATACGCGTTGAATGCCCGAGCATACGCCCCAAATTGCTGGGTGTACGCCTTTTGAGACTTTCGCCCCACACCATCGCCCCTGGGCATTTTTGATGCGCCTCGCCCCAGGGTTCACCCCTAAAACGTCTTTTAAAACACTGTTTCGGAACTTGGAGTAAGTCTGTTTTGTCATCTGGAACTTGTCCGCAAAGTTTGGTGTCATTCCGAGTTGATTTGATAGGAATCGAACACGCGGTTGTGTTTTTAGAAGTTCTTGAGTTTCATGTTGAATTCATGTGTTTTAGGTCCGATTCATAGTTTTCGGATGTTATTTTGATGATTTGATCGCACGAGCGAGTTCTTGTTACATTTTTAGACTTGTTTTGATGTTAGTGAGTTTCGGACGCGTTGCAGAGTGTTGATAGAGTTTGAATTCTACTCGTTTTTTCACAGATATCTCAGGTCTCACATTTGTGACTTTTGGATCGCAATTGCGATAATAGGATGTAGTCTACTAGGTTTGCATTTGCGAACCTAGAGTTTGCATTTGCGATGGGGGACTAGGTAAGCTTGATTCGTATTTGCGATCATCCTGATCGCTTTTGCGAAGTAACTGGTTCACAATTACAAACAAAATATCGCATTTGCGACTGCACTCAGGGGTGTGAGGGACAATTACGACACCTGCGACTGGACAAAAAGCTGAGGGTCGGAAATTTTGGTCTCATTTTCATATTTTGGAACCCTAGACTCGGTAAGAGGCAATTTTAAAGAGGGATTTCATCTACAAACTTTGGGTAAGTGATTCTAATCTATTTCTAATCATATTCCATCAATATATCTTAGATTTTATCATCAAAATCATGTGAATCAAAGTGAAACTTTGTCAAGTTTTTGGAAAAAATAATAATTGGGTTTTGAGAGTCGTTTTGGACTCGGATTTGGAACTAATCACATATATGAACTCGTGGGGTCATGGGTAATCAGAATCTACCATTAGACCCGGGCTTTGACCGGACAAGTTTCGGGTTGACTTTTATTGACTTTTGAGCAATTAGGTAAAGATCGTAGCTTTAATTATTGGAATTCATTTCTCTTGCATTATTTGATGTTATTATAAAGGTGAATTTTGCCGAACGAAGGTGAATTGTAAAGGAAAAACTATTTTTGAGAATTGATTGAGGGCTTTTGAGGTAAGTATCTTGCCTAACGTTGTGTGGAGGAAGTACCCTATAGGTATTGGTTTGTTTGGACTATTTGAACTACGTGAAAGTGTGTACACGACGGTTTATATATGGAAATTTGATGTAATGATATGATCAGTCATTTTGTGTAATTGCACCCCGTTACCCCTTTTATTGCTTCACATATGTGAGTTTATGCTTTTATGACTTGCGAGGTTGATTAGTTTTGTTCCGGAAGGCTTTCGGGTTGGTTTGGACCCTTGATTCTAGACTTAGAAGCTTTTATGAAAATGTTGACCAAACTTTGACTTTTGTAAAAACCACCCCGGAACTATATTTTTATGACTCTGATAGCTTCGTATCGTGATTTCGGACTTGGGCATATGCCCAGAATTGATTTTGGAAGTCCGTAGGTTGATTTTCGTTGATTTTGCCAAAATTTGGCAATTTAAAGTTGAAAAGTTTCACCGTAGGTTGACTTTTAGCTATCGAACTCGAAATTTAATTTTGGGACTTGGAATAGGTATGTTATGGCATTTAGAACTTGTCTGCAAAATTTGGCGTCATTCGAAGTTGAATTGATAGAAATCAGGCGCGTAGTTGTATTTTTAGAAGTTCTTAAAATTCTCTTTAAAATTCATGCGTTTTGGAGTTCAATTCGTAGTTTTAGATGTTATTTTTGTGTTTTAATCGCGCGAGCGAGTTTGTATGATGTCTTTAGACTTACGTGAAGATTTGGTTTGGAGCCCCGAGGGCTCGGGTGAGTTTCGGACGCTTAGCGGAGTGTTGTTGAAAATGTTAGAGTTGCTAATTTTCCTCAGGCCTCTGATCTCGCATTTGCGACCTTTTTGTTCGCATTTGCGAAGTCAGGCCAAGCATGCTGGGTTCGCATTTGCGAACCCAGTTTTCGCATTTGCGAAGTCTTTTGGGATGGGCTAGGATCGCAATTGCAATGATTGTGTCGCAATTGCGAGGGCAACAGTGATCGCAAAATCCAACCTTCGCATTTGCGACGAAGCCCTCAAGCTTTCAGTGCCGCAATTGCAAGGCATTGTTCGCAGTTGCGACATCTGCAACTGATCAAATAGTTGGGAGACGAGATTTTTGAGTTTATTCTCTCATTTTTGAACCTAGACTCAGTAGGAGACGACTTGGAGAGGGGATGTTCACTTACAGTAAGTGATCCTAATCTATTTCTAATCATATTCTATCAACTTATCTTAGATTTTAAAATCAAAATCACGTGAATCAAAACCTTAATTTTGACTGGGTGGGCCTCGGGTTGACTTTTAATGACTTTTTGGGAAAAGTGTCTAAACCTTAATTTTATCTATTACAATTGAATTCCCTAGCATTGTTTGACATTATTGAGTCGATTTTGGTTAGATTTGACCCGTGTGGTGGCGCATTGTAAGGGAAAAGCTATTTCTGAGTATTGAATTGGCCCAATTGAGGTAAGTATCTTGCCTAACTTCGTGTGGTGGAAACTATCCCTTAGGATTGGTATTGTTTAATTTAATTGTGCTAAGTAAAATCTGTGTACGCAAGGTGACTAGTGGGTGCATAGGTTATACGTAGTATTTGACCGGTTTAGGCTACTGAGACTATTTTCATGCTTTCATTGAAATGCTATATTATGTTCTATACTCTCATAGTTAAATCATCCTTAATTGTGTTAGACTATCCTTAAATGCATTAGTTGAATTATTTAGTATTTGCCCTACATCTTACTTGATAAATTTCTCCAATGAATTTATTGAATCTATTGCCCATTTATTGCCACATGTTATCTCCTCATTATTAATTATTATTGTTGAATTAATTATTCATGTTGCCCTTTTATTTGTCGACTTCCGTTATTTGATACTCATGGTTGAAGATTGCTTCCTTTATTGCGAGTTAGTCTTATCTAATATTTTGGTTACATGTTGTTTTTCACATTGTTGAGTTATTTGATGTTGAGGTTGTGGAAGTATTTAATACGTTGAGGCGATGTTGGTTATTGTTGAAATGTTTGTCCTATTGAGCGTTTTCCATCAATTATTGTTGTTGATATTCTTCTCGTATACGTTGTGTTGGAGCCATGGGCTATTGTTGTGGAAATATTGCTATTGTTTTTGTTGGCATGTTATGATATGTGGGAATTTGTGGTGCGATGTTATTTTTGTGATTCGATGTTGATGCGCATGCGGCGGTATAAGGCTTGGGTTGATGTGCATGCGGCGGTATAAGGTGGGAATTATGTGCATGTTGCTTGTAGGAGAACTACGTGCAGCCACATGATGTCATAAGGTGGGCTAAAGTGCGTGTAGTTATTTCGGTAAAACTATTTTCAAAACCTATTTTCAAATGTAAGGCTCACGCGGCGGCATAAGGAAGGATTGTGATTGAAATTGAGAAATGTGAATACGAGGCGGTACCTAAGTTGTTATTCTTGATTATACGAGGCGATACCGTTGTTTGATTTCATTATACACGAGGTTGTACCTCGTTGTGTTTCTTGCTGTTATTTCATGTTGCAAAGTGTTGTGGAAGGAATATTTCTTGTTCCTCTACTCATTATCATTCTAGTAGTTGTAGTCCGTACATGATCTTTGTATCACTTTAGTTGTTTCTTTCATGCTATTTCTACTGTTGATTTTCCTGGTTTTAGAACATGCTATCATCTTGTTCTGTATTAGTTGTTTTCTTACTTCCCATTTTATATCCGTATTTCATTTTATACTGTCTATTTCATATCTTAGCATGTGTCTTGACCTGACCTCGTCACTACTCCACTGAGGTTAGGCTTGATACTTGCTAGGTACCGTTATGGTGTAATCATACTATGCTTCTGCACATATTTTTGTACAGATCCAAGTACGTCTGCTCGTGCTGGTAGATAGAGAGTCTTGCTAGCTGCTTTTACCGGAGACTTCAAGGTATGCGTGCTCAGCATTCGTATGCCTCAGAGTCACCTTCCCTTATTTTCAGTACTGTTGTATTTCCATTTCGGACATGGATGTAGTAGCACTCTAGTAGAATTTGATAGAGCTTATGACTCAGTTCCACCGGTTTTGGGGTGTGAAATTGTGGGATCCTATTTACAGACGATTTTTATCTATTATTTAGACGCTTTCAGTATCTTACACTTACATATCTGTTCAATGGTTGCTATTTGTTAGGCTTACCTAGTCGTAGAGACTAGGTGCCATCACGACATCCTTCGGAGGGAATTTTGTGTCATGACAAGTTGGTATCAGAGCTCTAGGTTCATAGGTGTTAGAGTCATAAGCAAGTTTAGTAGAGTCTTGCGAATCGGTATGAAGACGTCTGTACTTATCTTCGAGAGTCTACGGAACTGTTAGGAAAACTTAACTTCTTTGATTCCTTATAGTGCAAATTAGTTGATTTCGAAAACTAAATCTTTGACTTTATATTCTCTCACAGATGGTGAGGACACACACCGCAGGATCCTACGATCAGACACTTATGCCCCCTGCTAGATCCGCAAGAGACTGGGGCCGGGGCAGAGGCCGAGGATGGGCACGGGGTGCAGCCAGAGAACCTGCCCGAGTTGCGACAGAGGAGCCACCAATAGCTCAAGTCGGGGGTCAGACACCCGAGGCGCCTATTTCCACCCCAACACTTCATGAGACCCTCGCACAATTCATGAGCATGTTTATCACCTTAGCGTAGGCAGGGTTGATCCCACTTGTACCAACCACATCTCAGATTGAGGGAGGAGCATAGACTCCTGCGGCCCGTACCCCAGAGCAACGGGTCCAGGTCTATCGGGTCCCAGAGGTCATACCGGTACAACTTGTTGCTCTAGTTCAGACCGTGGTTATGGAATCAGCATATGAAGAGGAGGAGCTTAGGCTCGAGAGGTTCAAGAAGTACCACCCTCCTACTTTCAGTAGTTTGGCTTCAGAGGACGCACATGGTTTTCTTGAGGAGTGTCATCGTATTCTCTGCACTATGGGCATTGTGGAGACAATAGGGGTTTTCTTTACTACGTTCTAGCTGAAGGAAGCGACATATCAGTGGCGGCGGGCGTACGAGGTGGGTAGCCCAGCCGAGGCAACTTCACTCACATGGGATCGGTTTTCAGAGTTCTATTTGAGAGAGTATGTTTCTAAGACCCTTGGGGATGCTTGGCACGCAGAGTTTTAGCGGTTGCGCCAGGGTACCATATTAGTGTCGAAGTATATTGTCTGATTCAGTGATTTGTCCAGGCATGTACCAGCCTTGGTTGCGGCAGTCAGGGAGCAAGTCCATCGATTTATCGAGGGGCTCAACCAGAATATTAGATATGACATGGCCAGGGAGTTAGAAACACTTCATATCAATAGGTGGTTGAGATTTAACGGAGGTTGGAGGGTATGCGAGACCGTGATAGAGAGGATAGGGAGGCCAAGAGGCCCCGTGGCACTGGGGGACTTAGTGGTGGTCACGCTGCAGCTTCAGCCCGTCATGGTAGGGGCTATGTGAGCCGCCCAGTTCATTCAGCACTTCCAACTACTAGTGGTGCTCCGGTTGTATCGAGGTCCCAGGTTGCGCACTTTGCTCAACCACTTTCTAGTGCACCTCCTACACGGGATGCCTTCAGCGGTTAGTCCAGCCGACCAAGCCTGAGCCAGTCCCAGCCGCTGTGTCTTCTGAGAGCTTGTTTTAAGTGTGGTGATACCCATTACATGGTCAGAGATTACCCCAGATTCAGTAGGGGTGCACCATCCCAGGCTACTCAGGCTCCATGGATTCAGTCGGGTCTGCAGACTTCTCAGGCCATGATTGCTACCTCAGTTGTCGCTCCACCCGCTCAGCCAGCTAGAGGTGGAGGTTAGGTAGGTAGATATTGGCCCAGAGGGGGAGGCCGAGCTAATATTATGCTTTTCCTACTAGGATAGAGGCAGTTTCTTCAGACTCAGTCATCACATGTATTTTTCCGGTCTGTCATAGAGATGCATAATTCTTATTTGATCAAGGCTTCAATTATTCCTATGTATCATCTTATTTTTCTCCATATTTGGGTATAACCCATGATTCGTTGAGCTCCTATTTATGTCTATACCTGTGAGAGATTCTATTATTATGGACAGTGTGTACCGGTCATGTCTAGTTGTTATTGGTGGTTTTGAGATCAGAGTTGATCTATTGCTACTTGGTATGGTAGACTTTGATGTTATCTTGGGCATGGACTGGTTGTCGCCCCATCATGCTATTCATGATTGTCACGCCAACACTGTGATGCTGGCTATGCCAGGTTTACCACAGTTAGAGTGGAGGGGTGCATTAGATTATGTTCCTTGCAGGGTTATATCATTTCTGAAGGCTCAACGGATGGTTGAGAAAGGGTTTAATGTTTATCTAGCCTTTGTGCGGGATGTTGGTGTTGATACTCCTACCATTGAGTCAGTTCTGGTAGTGAGGGACTTTCCAGATATATTCCCAGCAGATCTGAAGGAGTTAAAGGAGCAGTTATAGGAGTTGCTAGATAAGGGATTCATTCGGCCTAGTGTATCGCCGTGGGGTGCTCCGGTCTTGTTTGTGAAGAAGAAGGATGAGTCTATGCGCATGTGTATTGATTATCGCCAGTTGAACAAGGTTATGGTGAAGAACATGTATCCATTGCCACACATTGATGACCTATTTGATTAGCTGCAGGGTGCCAGAGTGTTCTTCAAGATTGATTTGCGGTCAATTTATCATCAGTTGAAGATTCGGGATCTGGACATTCTGAAGACTGCCTTTAGGACTCGGTATGTTCATGACGAGTTCCTTGTGATGTCTTTCGGGCTGACCAATGCCCCAACAACATTGATGCACTTGATGAATAGTGTATTCCAGCGTTATCTTGATTCATTCGTCATTGTGTTTATTGACAGCATCTTGGTATACTACCGCAATTGAGAAGATCATGAGCAGCATTTGAAGATTATGCTCCAGACCTTGAGGGAGATGAAGTTATATGCAAAGTTCTCAAAGTATAAATTCTGGCTTGATTCAGAGTTGAGAAAGAGGGACCTAGTCTAGGATAACTTATCTAACAAGGAATGTGGTCAATTGTGAGATTCATTAACCCAATTAAAGGGTTCAACCTAGAGATTGTAATAACCCGACTTAAGCTTTTATCAACTGTTTTGGTTGATACCCATTTGGTCTTGAGAAATCCAAATTGGGCAAAATCACTCTCTAAGCGAGAGGTTATGAGTAGGTATGGTAGAGTTGTGAGCTATAATACACCCCAATCAACAAAACAGTCATTAACGTCTTTACCCCATTAGGCAAACACCTAGGTTATGGTCACAACCCTAGGCCTTTTACCCAATTGGAAAAACCATAAAAACATTTATCTCTAGTTTATTTCCTTTATATTACAACCATTAGATTAACAATAGAAGTAGAAAACAAAATTGTGTTGTGGAAGTGTAATCTTGATAACCCATTTGCTTGCTTCAAATATGTACTCCTAACTCGCATCATAACTCCCAGTGGATTTGACCTCGACTCCTAGTTGGGTAATTATTATTGCATATGACTGTGTCATATCTCTTATTGAGTTGTGTTGTGGACGTGATCAAATTTTGGCACCGTTGTCGGGGATTTAAAATGATGTTAGCTATATATTTGGGTGTATTTTTGGAATATCGTCTTTTCTTTTTGTGTTACTAACTTGTTTGAGAAATCGTAGGTACAACCATGGCGAACAATGAGCACGGAAATTTGCCTTTGGAGGATGTGGACGTTGAGGATGACCAAGTTGATGAGGTTCCTCTTGAACCTCAAGCCAATAGAAGAGGCCGAGTACCTCTTGACAATGTCCCCGCTCCACCCCCATCTCCACCATGAGCGGCTCCACACCGGGTGTTACCCAATGAAGGATATGCCAGTGAATAGTCCCTCCCCGTATTAGGGTAGGCAACATTCAAATCACCAATGTAATGCTCACTTTGCTTGAGCAACAAGGTTTCTTCACTGGTTCTCCAAATCAAAATGCGTACAAATATTTGAAGGGGTTTGTGGACACTTGTTGGGGGAGTAAACAAACAAATATCTCCGAGGATGCATTGAGGCTAAGGCCTTTTCACTTCTCTATATGGGGGAAAGCTTTAGATTGGTTAGAACGTTTTCCGAACCATTCCTTCACACGTGGTATGATTTGGCGGAAACATTTATATCTAAGTACTTCTCTCCAGGGCACATGTCTACACTTTGAGATGATATTTTGGCATTCAAGCAAGAGCCGAATGAACCACTACACGAGATTTGGTAGCGGTATAGAACAATGGTCAAGAAATGTCCCAACAACGATATGACAGAAAACATAATTCAACAAACCTTCTATCGTGGGATTAACACAACAAACTAATGTGTAGTGAATCAACTTTATGGTGGTAACTTTATGACTACGCCGTATGCGGATGCATGTGAGATTTTGGATGAAATGGCGAAAACATCATCGGCGTGGCAATCCCGGGCTAATGTTCCACAAGGTGATCCGAACGTGATCTACCTTCACAAAGAGTTGCATGACCATGGGCAAGCCATTGCTGAATTGACTATCACCATGAATCAACTAGAAAAGGCTCAACTTCAACAAGTGCAAAATCCTAATCAAGTCAATGCCATGGAGGGGGTGAAAATGATGCTAAATAAAAGAAGGACCAAGAGTCCACAAGTGCAAAATCGAGTGGAGAATTATATGCAAAAAGATATTGGTTTTGATCAAAGTGATTCTTATAATGAACAAGAAGAGGAGGTGCAATACGCGAACAACTTTCAAGGGCAAAGAAACAATTTCCAAGGACCAAACCAACGATAATAGCGACCTCAAAACAATCAAGGCAATTGGAATTCTAACAACTAAGGAAATTGGAGTGGTGGCAACAATCAAGGGAATTGGCATAACAAAAACTATCAAGGAAACTGGAGTGACAATAATTAAGGAAAATAGGGAGGGGAAGGGGGTAACAATCAAGGAGGATGGAACAATAATCAAGGCAACCGAGGGTCGGGTTTTCAAAGGCCCCCCGATGTATCAACAACCGAGCAACCCGCCACCTTATCCTTCCCATGATCCAAGTTCTTCAAACAATAATATGGGATGTATTGAGAATATGTTCAATCAAATGATGGAAAAAATGTCGATGCGGATGCCCAACTTGCCTCACACAACACATCGATCCGCAACTTAGAAGTGCAAATGGAGAAAATCTCTCAACCTCTAAATTATTATCCTAAGGGGGCACTACCAAGTGACACGGTAGTAAACCCAAAGGGTGAAAATAACACGGGGCATGCCATGGCCGTTACTACAAGAAGTGGAAGAGATGGGAATGCACCCACCTCAAGTCAAAGGCAACTTGTGGATGATGAGCAAGTGGTACAAGAAGAAGAGGTCCCGAACAATGTGGTGCAATCAAATGATGAAGTTCGGATTGCAATTGATGATACTGTGGAAGAGACTCAAGAGGAGGTAAACCCGCCTAGGGATCACATTATTGATAAACCGGAGCCGGTAGTGCAAAAGGATAAGGCACCATTACCTAAGACTCCACCTCCATACCCTCAAATACTTGCCAAGTAAAATGGTGAGAATCAATGCAAGAAGTTCATTCAAATGATGAAAAGTCTCTCAATCAATGTGCCATTAGTTGAAGCTTTGGAACAAATGTCCGGCTATGCAAAGTTTATGAAGGACCTCGTGACAAAGAAGCGGTCAATGAATTTTGAAACCATCAAAGTCACTCATCAAGTGAGTGTAATTTTGCACTCTATGGCTCCTAAGTTGGAAGATCCCGGTGCTTTCATGATTTCTTGTACAATTGGAAGTGCCGAGTTTGCAAAAGCTCTTTGTGATCTTGAGGCAAGTATCAATTTGATGCCCTATTCGATTTTCAAGACCTTGGGAATTGGGCAACCAAGACCCACATCTATGATATTGCAAATGGACGATCGTACTATGAAGAAACTTTTGGGAGTGATTGAAGATGTCTTAGTTCGTGTTGATAAATTCATTCTTCCGGCGAATTTTGTCATTTTAGATTGTGAAGTTGACTATGAGATTCCAATTATTCTTGGGAGACCTTTCCTTGCTATAGGTAAGGTTCTTTGTGATGTTGAAGCCGAAGAACTTACATTCCGGGTTAGTGATAAAAAAGTAGTTTTCTATATGTGTAAGTCAATACGGAAACCGGATAGCAATGAGGTGTGCTCTTTTATGGATTTGGTGACCGATTTTATTGTTGATGATACAAGTACTATGATCAATATGGGTGATATGTTGGAGGTCATTTTTCTCAACTTTGATGATGACGAGATGGATGGCTTCATGGAATGTGTGAACTCTTTGCAAGGAATGGGTTCGTACAACTATGCACCCCGAAAATTGTCCTTGGATCTTGAAAATAGGACAATCCTCCTACAAAGACTTCTATTGAAGAGTCTCCTACCTTGGAGTTAAAGCCATTGCCTCCACATCTTCGGAATGAATTTCTTGGTCCTTGTTCTTCTTTACCGGTTATTCTTTCCTCTTGTTTGACTAACGTGCAGGTAGACTCCACTTTGGCGGTGCTACAAAAGAGGAAGAAGGCTATTGGGTGGACTTTGGCAGATATTCGGGGGATAAACCCCGCATTTTGCATTCATAAGATCAACTTGGAGGAAGGCAACAAACTATCTATTGAACATCAAAGGAGACCCAATGAGGCTATGCAAGAAGTTATCAAGATGGATATTATCAAGGTGTTGGATGTCGGGGTTGTCTACCTCATCTCCGATAGTTCGTGGACTTCTCCGGTTCAATGTGTCCCAAAGAAGGGGGGCATGATGGTGGTCACCAATGACAAGAATGAGTTGATTCCTACAAGAATGGTGACCAGATAGAGGGTGTGTATGGACTATCGCAAGCTCAACAAAGTCACAAGGAAGGATCATTTTTCACTTCCTTTCTTAGATCAAATGATTGATAGATTGGCCGGCCGTGCTTTCTATTGCTTTCTTGATGGGTATTTGTGCTACAACCAAATTCTTATTGCTCTGGACGATCAAGATAAAACAACCTTTACATGTCCCTATGGTACATTTTCCTTCAAGCGGATGTCATTTGGTTTGTGCAATGCACCTGCAACTTTTCAAAGGTGTATGATGGCTATTTTCATGGACAAGGTGGAGGAATACCTTGAAGTTTTCATGAATGACTTCTCGGTGGTTGGAGATTCTTTTCTATGATTGTCTTGCAAATTTGGATAAAGTGTTAGCAAGATGTGAAGAAACAAATTTGGTGCTCAATTGGAGAAGTGTAATATCATCGTCGAGGAAGGCATTGTCCCTGGCCACAAAAGCTCAAAGAATGGAATTGAAGTTGACAAGGAAAAGATTGAGGTGATTTCTCAACTTCCACCTCCAACTTCGGTAAAGGGTGTGCGGAGTTTCTTAGGGCATGCGAGTTTCTACCGGCGCTTCATCAAAGATTTCTCTAAGGTGGTGAATCCGTTGTGCAAGATTCTTGAGAAATATGCTAAGTACAAATTCAATGATGATTGTATAAGAGCTTTTGAACTATTGAAGTTCAAGTTGACAACTACTCCCATCATCACCGCTCCAAATTAGAATGTCCCATTTGAACTCATATGTGATGCAAGTGACGTAGCAGTTGGAGTTGTTTTGGGGCAATGTACCAACAAGATTTTTCATCCCATCTACTATGCTGGTAAGACCATGAATAATGCCCAAGTCAACTACACCGTTACGGAGAAAGAGCTCCTTGCCATTGTGTTTGCAATTTAGAAGGTCCGCCCGTACTTGATGGGTGCAAAGGTCATTGTCCACACGGATCATGCAGTGCTTCGTTATCTTATGAGCAAGAAGGACTCCAAAGCTCAGTTGATGAGATGGTTGATTTTGTTGCAAGAGTTTGATGTTGACATCCAAGATAGAAAAGGGAGTAAAAACCTTGTGGCAGACCACTTGTCTCGTTTGGAGGAGGAGGGGAGGCCACATGATGGCCTTAAAATCAATGACTCCTTCCCCTATGAGCAACTCTTGGCTATTTCAATGAAAGATGTGCTATGATTCGCGGATCTAGAAAATTTCCTTGTGTATGGAATCATCCCAAATGAGTTCTCTTCAAACCAAAGGAAGAAGCTCAAATGGGATTGTCAAGATTATTATTGAAATGAACCATATGTTTTTTGGATTTGTAAAAATAGGGTGATTAGAAGATGTGTACTGGTAGAAGAGCAAGGTTAAATTCTTGGGGCTTGTCATTCTTCATCATATGGTGGTTATCATGGTCGAGCAATAACAGTGTCCAAAGTGCTAAGTTGTGGTTTCTATTAGCCCACTCTTTATAAGGATGCTAGTAAGCTAGTGAAAATATGTGATGAATGTCAACGGGCCGGTGGAATCTCAAAGAAAAATGAAATGCCTCTCACTATCATTTTAGAGATTAATATTTTTGATGTGTGGGGTATTGATTTCATAGGTACTTTTGTGAGTTCTTGTGGAAACACTACATTTTGGTCGCAGTGGATTATGTATCCAAATGGGTTGAGGCCGTTGCTCTACCCAACAATGAGGCGAGAAGTGTGGTAGCGTTTTTGAAGAAGAATATTTTTACAAGGTTTGGTACTCCGCGGGCAATTATAAGTGATGGGGTTCACATTTTTGCAACAAGACTTTTGACACTTTAATTAGCAAGTATGGTGTTACTCATAACGTCACGACTCCCTATCATCCACAAGCTAGCGGTCAAGTAAACATCTCCAAATGGGAGATAAAGAGTATTTTATCAAAAATGGTGAATGCTAATCGGACGGACTGGTCCAAGAACCTTGATGATGCACTATGGGCTTATTGGACGGCTTACAAAATACCTATCGGAATGTCGCCATACCGTTTGGTATTCAGAAAAGCTTGTCATCTTCTGGTGGAACTAGAGCACAAGGCCATGTGGGCTCTAAAGAAGTTGAATCTTTATTGGGATGTAGCCGCTAACTTGAGGGTTGCACATTTGAATGAATTGGATGAGTTCTGGTACCATGCTTATGCAAGTTCATCCTTGTATAAAGAAAAGATGAAATATCTTCATGAAAAATATATTTGGAACAAAGAGTTCAAGTAGACGATCTTGTATTGTTGTTGAGGATATTTCCCGGGAAGCTAAAATCTAAATGGAGTGGTCCTTTTAAAATTGTGAGTGTGACATCTTTTGGAGCATTAGACTTGAAGAACAAAAATAATGAGGTATTCTGAGTCAATAGTCACTGAGTGAAGCACTATTTGGGAAAGGTTGGAGATAGCCACGTCGTGGCGGTCATTTATTTCAATTGATGGTATTGTGCCTAGTGCCGCGATGTTAAATCAAGCGCTTCTTGGGAGGCGACCCATGTTTCTTTTCCTTTTTTCTTTTGTAGTTAGGTGTTACTTTTGTGCTAACTTTATTTGAAGTGTGCTACAAGGCTGAGTGTGACTTACAGAAATTGTGGACAGAAATCTGGCTAAGTGTTACAAGAATTGCAGACTGCAGTTAAATTGTGCATACCACATATTTATAGTTGCTGCAGTGAAAGTGCACTGCGACCGCATAATTATCTTGCGGACCGCACAAATGAAGGGTTGAAAATGCAAACTCTCTGAAGTTTAGTCTGTCAGAGAAAATGTCAATATGCGATCGCAAGAGGAAATCTGCGGCCGCACACAAAATTTTACGGACCGCAGATTGATAACCAAAAATGAAGCCCCAGGTAACAGAGTGTGGGCACATGAAAATGTGTGGCCGCACTCAACCTTCTTCCCCTTTCATAGACCAAAGTATAAATAGAAGGGCAGGGGCAAGGGTTACAGTTTTCATTCTCTGAGCACAAACATATCACACTGTTGAAATTTCTTGGTGAATCTATCTGTCCACACACAACATCGTTGTTCAGTCACTCATCACTTTCATTCATCTGCTTCAACTTCTCATTAATTTTTTTCTTTCAATTTGTAAATTTTTAGTCATTTTAGGCGATTTGTCAATAGAATTCAATTGTGCATTCATGTGGGGGTAAGTCTGTAGTGGGTTAACTAATATGTGCTCTATGGGGACTGGGTCAACATATTTTCATGCCTTTATGATGTTACCATGTCAAATTGTGTAGAAAATTGCAAAACCTAGAATGACTTAACTGAATTGTTCAAAGTTTTTGAATTCTACGACCTCACCTAGAATTGTGCAGTCCATAGAAATTGATTCTAGGGCATCATTAGTGAAGAAGGGGTATGCGGCCGCAAGGTAAAATGTGCAGACCGCAGAATTCCCCTTGCGGACATAGAACGATCCTTTTACTGTTATCAAAGAGTCTACACTTTAAGACTGAAATATGCAGCTGCAGGTCTAATTGTACGGACCGCGGAAATCATGTTGCGGCCGCACATCAGCCATTTCTCTCTCATCAAAGAGTTGGCATATTTTGGGTTTCTGAGATGCGGCCTCAAGTGAAATTGTGAGGACCGCACTTCACTTTTGAGGTCGCAAAGCAAAATTGCGCGGACCACAGATCCTTATCCTGGCATGCTTTAACTGTGAACCTCATTGTGTTTTCTGGTGTATAGTTGCATATCTCCTTGTATGTCTAAATATTGAATTGCAACTAACAATCGCCTTTGCTTGATACAGACAATGGTTCGATCTAGAGGCAGAGGCAACACTTCTAAAGGGAATGGTGAAACTTCTCGGGGTCGAGGCAAGAGTTCCTTACCCCTCGACTAACAAAGGACAATTACAAATAAAGCTATAGCCGATAGAGGGAGAAGTGCATATATCTCCGAGACGAGCTCTTATGTCCCGTCTAGGGAAGCATCAGAGGGCAACTCAGCCTCTGTTCAAGAGCAGTCGGCCGTATAATCAAGGCCGCAAGGGAGATACCAACTTAGGGACGAGTTGTCCTTATCTCATACCACTTTTGAGGGATCAAAAAGTTCTAGTTAGGCTTTTAAGCCATCGACTATACCTGTCCCTGAGGCACAAGATACACCAGTTCAAGATATCCCCGATGATGGAAGAGGGGGAGATGCTACAGCTGCCATCCTTGAAAGGTCAAAGAAGAAAGAAGTTTGGGAGGACTGATTTGTCAGCTTGGCTTCCTTCACCAGCTTTCGTACATGGTGGCCAATGAGGTCGCTAATTCTTGAGCGACGGTTTCAATTGAAAGATTTGGAGAGGTACAACCCAGCAGTATTGAGACAGTTCAGGGAGCGCAAGGGGTGGATGTGGTTCACTCAACGTGTAGTGGACACCAAAGAGTACATGGTCCGAGAATTCTATGCAAATGTGGCTCACATCAAAAAAGGGGGACAAAAGTGACTAAAGTACGTGACTTAAAAGTGAGATTTGATCAACATACACTCAACACGTACTTGAGCTTCGAAGATGTTGAGCCAACGGAATATTTGGAGAAGTATGCATTGGGAGATGCAACCCGACCTTGGTTAGTGGAGATTCTAGAAGCACCAGGGCCACCACCTCCATGGATTGCCACTGGGGTTCCTATTCATCGGAGCACTCTCAATTTAGAGACGAAGGGATTGCAACTTTTGTCTGTAGCAGACTGGACCCGTGTCAGAATGGGACTTACCTTCCAATTCATCAGGAAGTTCTGGTTGCTTCTATTATGGTCGGGTACCTTATTAATGTGTGTGTTGTGATGTCGGCCAACATCTCAGTAATTGCTCGGCAAGATGACTCGTCCTACCTGTATCCCAACACTCTTATAGAATATCTCACAGATGCAAGGGTAGAGCCGAGGGATTATGATGCAAAGGTGAGACCGAAGAAGCTTTTTACTTGGTATTCACTGGTGGATGCGAACAATCCAAACAAGAAAGTTCAGCCTCTTACCACTGCGGGCTAGTCTGATGAGCCAGCTACGGTAGCTGTTGAGGCAGTTGATGTTCCATCCACTTCAGCCGATCCTTCCTCCAGTGTCGTAGCTATGCCTCAGCCATCCTCCATAGCCCCCACTGCAGTTCCTTCCACAGCTCCCACCTCGGCTTTGAAGTTGGTGCATATGCCTACTGCACCACTCTCAGTATAAAAAGGTAAGCATATCTTCAGATCATCTAGACTCCAAATTACTTTCAGTTATTATGTTATCAATTCAATTCAGCTTTCAGTTATTCTATTGCCTTACATACTCGGTACATTATTTCGCACTAACTTCCCTTTTGATGGGGATGCTGCATTCCATGCCTGCAAGTCCGGATAGACAGCTGGATAGACCTTCCTAGTAGATAGAGTCCAATATCAACTTGGTTGGTAAGCTCCAATTCCTCGAAGTTACCGGGTCTAGAACTTGGAGTCCATTTTATATATACAAGTTTGATGGGTAGGTCGAGGCCCTGTGTTGACCATGATACAATTCAGTTATTTATAAAGGCTTGTAGATGAGTCCTATATATTTTGTATATCAATATTGTGGCCTTTCCAGCCCTGTATACATATTAGTTTGGTATTGCAGGTTGTAGACATTCATGGGGTCCTCGTCGGCCTTGATAGATATTGTCAGCTTGCAAATAGGCCTCGTTGGCCTAAATTGAGGGATACCTCTCCAGAGTTCATAGTTACAGAGTGGAATGCTTGAGCCAAATATTGCACCGGTTGACGGCCATGCCTCCCCAAGTTCGAGAAGTGACATTATAAATGTGGGTTTGTGCATGTGGCGAGACAAGGCGGGAATATTATTATGCACATGCGGCGAGACAAGGCGGATATTTATTTTATTGCTGCGCATGTGGAAATACAAGGTGAGCTATGTCAGGGATGATTTGTGATGACTTGTGATGGCCTAGGGCATTGTTATTGATGATATTTGTTTCGTGGTGTGCCTACCTTATGTAAGTTATGCATTTTACATTTTGTTGTGTTGTTTTCTATGTGCCATTCATTGTCTCTACTCTTACTTGTTGACTCGCATTGTGATAGAACACTTGCACAAGCATACACATAATTAATCACTCATATCGGTTTAAGAAGATGAATCGTGATGCTTATTGATCATTCACATGTATTCTCGTTTACCTTCCTTCTGTGTGATAGTTGTACTAGTGGCACGTGAGTTGTCCGTACAGTTATGAGTTATTGTTATTACTGGCACGTAAGTTATCCGTGCAGATATGAGGTATTGTCACTCCCTTAACATGTGAGTTGTCCGTGCAGACATGAGGTATTTATGGTATTGGCACGTGAGTTGTCCGTGCATCACGTGAGTTGTCTATGCGGTTGTGATTTTTAATGTCGGCACATATGCCAAGTGATTAGGGTTCGTGAATTGGGACTCGTGATTTGTGATTATGAGGTGTGGTACCTCGGGGAAATTCTTGAATAAATCTTGTGTGAAAGTTGTTGTTCTTATTGTGTTGTTACTTGTTTTCCTTTACTTGGTTTCACTGGACTTAAACTAGGTTCATCTTACTCTACGTCGTTATTACCTGTTGTGCCTTGTTGCTTTTAGTTTTCTATTGCAAGTATTGTTTTGTTATTTTACCATACTTAGCTTTATATTGATTTGTTCCCTGTTAGTTTTCACATTCTTACTTGTACAGGTTATTAAGTCTAGTAGGTGTCTTGACTGTCCCTCGTCACTACTCCACCGAGGTTAGTCTTGATACTTACTGGGTACCGTCGTGGTGTACTCATACTATGCTTTCGGCATATTTTTGTGCATATCTAGGTACTTCGACGTTTGTTGAACATTAGCTAGTTGATCGGGAATTGCTATGGATACTAAAGGTATACCTGCCATCGCATTCTCATGCCTCGGAGTCATCTTCTGAAGTTTATTTTGTACAGTTTATTTCTATTTTGAAACAGTTGTACTTAGAGATTTTTTAGTAAACTCAGTAGAACTTATGACTTGTACTACCGGTTTTGGGATATTGTATCATGTTGGAATTATTGACTTTACATAAAAATAGATGATTTATGTTTAATAGATGTTTTGGTTAAATTCTATTATTTAATTAAGCAAGTGTTAGGCTTACCTAGTCTTAGTGACTAGGTGCCATCACGACATCCTACGGAGGAAAATTAGGGTCGTGACAAGTTGGTATCATAGCTCTAGGTTCATAGGTGCTACGAGCTATAAGTGAGTTTAGTAGAGTCTTGCAGATTGGTATGGAGACGTCTGTACTTATCTTTGAGAGGCTACAGAACTATTAGGAAACTTCACTTCTTTCATTCCTGTTGTGCGAGTTTATTGATTTTAGAGTTTGAGCCTTTGTCATTCTATTCTCTTACATATGGTGAGAACACGAGCTGCAGTTATTGATGACGTTGCCCCTAAAACCGGTGTTGCTAAGGGACGGGGCCGGGGCAGAGGCAGAAACCGAGGAGGAGCACATGCTATAGCTAAAGCACCTACCAGAGCAGCATTTAAGGGGCCACCAAATGCTCTAATTGGGGGACAGGCACCAGAGGCACCTGTCCGTGCGATTGTGATTTGTAATGTGGGCACAAGATGCCAATTTATTGGGGTTCGTGAATTGGGACCCGTGATTTGTGATTATGAGGTGTGGTACCTCGGGAAAATTCTTGAATAAATCTTATGTTAAAGAGGTTGTTCTTATTGAGTTGTTACTTATTTTTCTTTACTTGGTTTGACCGAACTTAAATTGGGTTCAGCTTACTCTACGACGTTATTACCTGTTGTGCCTTGTTGCTAATTGTAGCTTCTAGTTTTCTATTGCAAGTATTGTTTTATTATTTTATCATGCTTAGCTTTATATTAATATTGTTCCCTTTTAGTTTTCACATTCATACTTGTACAGGTTATTAAGTCTAGTAGGTGTCTTGACTGTCCCTTTACTCCACCGAGGTTTGTCTTGATACTTACTGGACACCGTCGTGGTGTACGCATGTTAGGCTTTCTGTATATTTTTGTGCAGATCCAGGTACTTCAGAGTTTGTTGATTGTTAGCTGGTTGATCGGGCATTACTGTGGAGACTCAAGGTATACCTGCCATCGCGTTCGCAGGCCTCAGAGTCACATTCTGAAGTTTATTTTGTACAGTTTATTTCTATTCCGGAATAATTGTACTTAGAGATTTTCTAGTAAACTCAGTAGAGCTTATGACTTGTACTATCAGTTTTGGGATATTGTATCATGTTGGAATTTTTGGCTTTACATAGAAATTGATGGTTTATGTTTAATAGATGTTTTGGTTAAATTCTATCATTTAATTCAGTAAGTGTTAGACTTACCTAGTCTTAGTGACTAGGTGTCATCACGACATCCTACGAAGAAAAATTGGGGTCGTGACAAGGAGTCTTATGGATCTTAATTCCTAAGATTAACTCGGCAACTCCTAAGTCTTTTATATCAAACTTACTAGTAAGCATATACTTAGTAGCATTTATGTTAGCAGTGTCATTACTCATTACCAACATATCGTCCACATATAAGCAAACAATCACCCACACCTTTTTTTCCGAAAACTACAAAACTTTTGGGTTGTTTCATATAGATTTCTTCATCCGATTATCCATATAAGAAGGATATTTTTACACTTATTTGATAGATTTCAATATCATACACGACGACTAATGCTATTAACACCCGAATGAACATAATCCTTAATATCGGTAAGTAACAACAACAACAACAATAATAACCCAGTAAAATTCTACTAATGGGGTTTGGGGAGGGTAGTGTGTACGCAGACCTTACCCCTATCCCGAAGGAGTAGAGAGGCTATTTTTGAAAGACCCTCGACTCAAGATCTTCTCGTTATCTAAATCTTTTGACAACAAGTCTTGCCTTTTATTAATCATTAGTATCATCAACTTTTAATTTCCTTTTCAAAATTCATTTAGAACCCAAATGTTTGTTCCCTGAAGGAAGATCAATCAATTCTCAAGTATGGTTATTTAATATGGATTCTATCTCATTATTGACTACCTCTTTTCAAAATTATACTTCTAGGAAGACATAAATTTTTTAAAAGTTTGATGCTCATTTTTCAACAAGAATATTTTAAAATATGGTCCAAAGAAAGTGGATAGCCTTTGACGTTTACTGCATCTTAGAGTCTCCTCATTATGTATACTTTCCTTTGCTTCTTCTCGAGGATGCTTAGACTTTTCACAAGACAATCTATTTATATATATATATATAGTTTCAAAGAATTTAGAAAAAATCAATATGCTTTACTATTAGTTGCATATTCTACACAATCAACTATTTTTTGCTATATTTTTACCCTTTTGGATTTAGGAACATGCACTTTAACCAAACATAGTCACACTTTGAATTATTTCAAGTTAGTCTTTCATCCTTTTTATTTTTCATATGAAATTGATAGTGTTTTTTTATGGGGTATTCGAATGAGTATTCAGTTAGCCGTAAGGATAGCTTTCCCCTATAAGTCATGGGGTAAACCAGAACTTATCAACAAGTAATTTATCATCCTTTAACGTTTTATTCCATCTTTTCGCAATTTTGTTAGATTGTGGCAAGTATGAGACAATTATTTGATGAATAATGCCATATCTCAAACATAGTTTTTTCAAAAGAGATTCATAATAGTCATCTCTATTATTTTATATATTTATTGAATACATCAATTGCTTTTTCTTTTTCTTTTTTATACTAATAATAAGTAAACGTAGAAATATCAAGTGCCATCGTTAATGAAATTTGTGAACTACTTATTTCTACAGCGAGATGATATTGACTTCGTATCATAAATATCAGTTTGTACAAGTCGTCTTTCAATCCACTAAGGATGTAGCTCTTGCACTTGAAGTTAGAATTCTTCCAAGCCTCAATTACAATAAAGCTTTCATTGTCGGTAGTTCCTTCTGGTAGGACTAAAACGTCCTTCTTAATGAACTTTTCTAGACTTAGAATGGTCAGATATAAAAACATCTTTTGCTATCTCTCAACTCCACCCAAGTACCCAACTCATGTTGTACGGCTCTCCAGAATCGCGATGTAAACTGTGCACCCCGATCAGAGATGACAGATACCAGCACGCCATGAAGCCTAACAATCTCGTGTATGTAAACCTGAGCCAGCTGCTCCTAAGAGTAAATAGTAACCACATGAATGAAATGAGTTGACTTGGTCAATCTATCCATAATCACCCAAACTGCATCGAACTTCCTCTGAGTCCGTGGGAGCCCAACAATGAAATCCATTATGATTCGCTCCCATTTCCACTCTGGAATCTCTAGCTTCTGAAGCAATCCACCTAGCCGCTGATGCTCATACTTCACTGCTGACAATTTAGGCACCGAGTTACATACTCCACTATGTCCTTCTTAATTCTCCTCTACCAATAATGTTACCTCAGGTCATGATACAACTTTGCGGCACATGGGTGAATGGAGTACCGCAAACTGTGAGCCTACTGGAGAATCAACTCATGCAAGCCATCTACATTGGGCACACATAGTCTGCCCCTGCATCCGTAACACACCATCATCTCCAATAGTGACCTCTTTGGCATCGTCGTGCTTAACCGTGTCCTTAAGGACAAGCAGATGGGGATCATCATAGTGATGCTCTCTGATACGATTATAAAGAGAAGACTGAGAAATCACACAAGCCAAAACTCTTCTCGGCTTGGAAACATCCAATCTGACAAACTGGTTGGCTAAGGCCTGAACATCCAAGGCTAAAGGCCTCTCAGCTACTGGTAGATATGCTAAACTGCCCAAACTCTCTGCCTTGCGACTCAATGCATCGCCCATTTCATTGGCCTTCCCGGGATGATAGAGAATGGTGATGTCATAATCCTTAAGCAGCTCCAACTGTCTAGGTACGTAGGCAATCACCCTACCGTCCCGCATCAACACCGTGTCGAGACCAATGCGCGACGCATCACAATACACCATATAGGACCCCGAACAAGTAGGCAACACTAACAGTGGGGATGTAGTCAAAGCAGTCTTAAGCTTTTGAAAGCTCTCCTCAAACTCCTCGGTCCACCTGAACGGAGCACCCTTCTGGGTCAATCTGGTCATAGGGCTGCAATAGACGGGAAACCCTCTACAAATCGACGGTAATACCCTACCAAGCCAAACAAACTCCGTATCTCCGTAGCTGAGGACGGTCTGGGCAAACTCTGCACTGCCTCAATCTTCTTCGAATCTACCTTGATCCCCTCACTCGAAACTACATGACCCAAAAATACTACTGAATTTAGCCAGAATTCACACTTCGAAAATTTTGCATATTACTTCTTTTCTCTCAAGGTCTAAAGCATAGTCCTCAGGTGCTGCTCATGATCCTCCCGGCTCTAGGAGTACACCAGAATATCGTCAATAAATACAATGACAAACCAGTCAAGATAGGGCTGAAATACATTGTTCATCAAGTGCATGAATGCTGCTAGGGCATTGGTTAGCCCAAAAGACATCACAAGGAACTCGTAATGACCATACCAAGTCCTGAAAATAGTCTTTGGGGTATCTGGCTCCCGAATCTTCAACTAATGATAGCCTGAACACAAGTCGATCTTAGAGAACACTCTGGCACCCTGAAACTGATAAAATAGGTCATCAATATGTGGCAATGGATACCTGTTCTTCACTGTCACCTTGTTCAACTGGCTATAATCAATACACATTCGCATAGAACCAGCCTTCTTCTTTACAAACAAGATAGGAGCACCCCACGGTGACATACTGCGTCGAATGAAGCCCTTATCGAGAAACTCTTACAACTGTTCCTTTAACTCTTTCAACTCTTCTGGGGCCATACGATAAGGTGGAATAGAAATAGGTGCCCGGTAACAAATCGATACTAAAGTTGATATCCTTGTCTGGCGGCAAGCCCGAAAGATCCGCCGAAAATATGTCTGGATAATTCCTCGCTATCAGAACTGACTCGACGGTAGGAGTATCAACACTAACATCCCTCACATATGACAGTTATGCATCACACCCCTTCTCAACTATCCGTTGAGCCTTTAGAAGTGAGACAACCCTGGTAGGAACATAGTCTAAGGTACCTCTCCAATCTAGCCACAGTAGACCTGGCATAGCCAACGTCACCATCTTGGTGTGACAATAAAAGATAGCGTGATAGGGTGACAATCGGTCCATGCCCAAAATAACATCGAAATCTACCATAATGAGCAATAATAAATCGGCTTGGTCTCAAAACCATAAAGAACAACCAAACACGACCGATACACACGGTCAACAATAATAGAATCTCCCATGGGTGTAGACAAGACAAAAGAACTCAAAGAATCACGGGATATACCCAAATACAGAGAAAAATAAGATGACACATAGGAATAAGTGGAGCCTGGATCAAATAAGACTGATGCATATCTATGACAGAGTGGAACAATACCTGTGATGATAGAGTCAAATGCAATTGCCTCTGTCCTAGCAGGAAGGGCATAATATCTGGCCTGGTCTCCCCCTCTAGGGTGACCTCTACCTGTCTGACCTCCACCTCGAGCTGGTTGTGCAGGTGGAGTGGTAGCTGGTGCTGTAACTATAGACTGAGGACCCTGTGGAGCACGCGGTGCCTGAGGGGTCTATGGAGGCGCACCCCTCCTGAGTCTGGGGCAATCCCCCACCATATGACAAGTGTCACCACATTCAAAACAAGCTCTCGGAGGACGTGGATGTTGTGACTGGCTCAGGCATGATCGGCTGGACTGACCATTGAAAGCACCCCCGTACAGGAGATATAGTAGACAATGGCGGTGCATAATAGGGAGCCTGGGGCATAGGAGTGGCCAGAGTACCGCTGGCGGCTGGAAGTACTGAATGAACATACCCACATAGCCCCTACCCTGACGAGCTGAAGCTGGGGCATAAGTACCACTATATGTGCTAGACTCTCGAGACCTCTTGGCCTCTCTCTCCTCTCTATCCCGAGTCAACATACCCTCCAATCTCCCAGAAATCCCCACCATATGCTGGTATGTGATGTTCATCTCCAACTCTCGGGCCATGTTAAATTTGACACTAGGGTTGAGCCCCTCAATAAATCGATGAACCCGCTCTCGAACAGTAGCAACCAAAGCTGGTACATGCCTAGCCAAATCACTAAACCGGACTGCATACTCTGACACGATCATAGAGCCCTGGTGCAACTGCTCAAACTCTGCGCGTCATGCATCTTTGAGACTCTGGGACATACTCTCTCAAGAACATATCTGAGAACTGAGTTCACTCAGTCCAAGTGAGTGAAGTTGCCTCGGCCGGACTACCCAACTCGTATACCCGCCACCATTGATAGGCCGCTCCTCTAAGCTGGAACATAGTGAAAGAAACCCCACTAGACTCCGCAACACCCATAGTACGGAGGATGCGATGCCATTCTTCAAGAAAACCCTAGGCATCCTCTGACGCCAAGCCACTGAAAGTAGGGGTGGTACTTCTTGTACCTCTCGAGCGTGAGCTCCTCCTCCTAAAAAACTGTTGTCCTAAACGCGGGATGAACTGGGGTTACCAGCTGCATTGGTATGACCTCTAGAACCTAGTCAACATGGACCCGCTGCTCTGGGGTACGGGCGGCGAGAGTCTGTGCTCCTCCCCCGACCTGAGATGTGGCAGGAGCAAGTAGTATCAATCCTGCCTGAGCCAATGTGCTAAACATGCTCAAAACCTGGGCGAGAGTCTCCTGGAGGGTTGGTGCAGTAACAGGCATCTCAGGTACCTGTCCTCCAATTGGAGCTTCTAGTGGCTCCTCTATAGCAGCTCGTGCGGGTGATCTAGCTGCACCACATGGACGTCCTCGGCCCCGACCTCTCGCGGCTCTAGCAGGGGGTGTGGGTGTCTGGTCATCTGATCCAGCTGTATGTGTCCTCACCATCTGTGAGAGAACAAAAAGAAGGAAATTTAGAGTCCGAAGTCAAAAATTTTGCACGATACAGAATCAAAGAAGTGAAGCTTTTCCTAACAGTTTCATAGCCTCCCGAAGTTAAGTACAGACGTCTCCGTACCGATCTACGAGAGTCTACTAAACCTACTTGTGACTCATAATACCTATGAACCTAGAGCTCTGATACCAATTTGTCAGGACCCCAATTTCCCTCTCGAGGATGTCGTGACGGCACCTAGTCTCTAGGACTAGGTAAGCCTAACAATTTTGCAGAATAACTGAATATAAAGATGAAACTCAAACCTCATCATCTGAAATAAATAAAGACTGCGATTCAAAATAGTTACAACTCCCAAAACCCGGTAGAAATAAGTCACAAGCTCTAAAGGGAAATGCTAAATATCTCTATACGTCGAACATTAATGAGAATAAGGAAAACAACATAATAAAGATATAGGGGGACTTCGAGGTCTGTGGACGCTGGCAGATATACCTTGAAGTCTCCACGTAAGGGCTAGCTCACTGATACCCGGTCTGGTAGGAAGAACCTGGATCTGCACAAAATGATATGCAGAAGAGTAGTATGAGTACACCACAACAATACCCAGTAAGTGCCTAGTCTAACCTCGGTAAATAGTGGCGAGGTCAGGTCAGGGCCCTACAGAAAATAATAGGAAAAACAAGGCAGAAGATAAAATGATGTAATGAAATGACACAGATGTGTAACACTAGAAATTCACATAAGATAATAACACGGAATCAAAAAAGACAATTACAACACGTAAGGAAGCACAATCTTACAAGTTAAGGAACAACCACAACAACAATAACAATGCAGCAAATAGAGGTAAACAATGGGGGGCACTCCCGAGATACCGCCTCGTAGTCCCAAAAGTAAATATCTCACTACAGCATGACTGAAACCTCGTGCAAACTATGATAACCGCACGACAGAAACCTCGTGCCACAATAACACTACGCACGGCAGAAACCTCGTGGCACGATAACACTTCGCACGACAGAAACCCCGTGCCACAATAACACTCCACATGGCAGAAACCTTGTGCCACAATCAAACAGTCATCTCAACCAAAAATCACAAAAACAACACATAACAATTGGAACAATGAAATTATAGCAAGGAATCCTAAAGTTAAAGAATGAATACGAAATCAAGAAAACAGGTAATTCAACTAAACATGTTGCACAAATTGCAAGTAAGAGATAATACACGTAGACATGTGATATTAGGCTAAACATGATGACTACACGTGCTAGAGTAACTCAATTAAGGGGAAAAAATGAAACTATTTAGCAAAAATCGGATTTATCAATATTTAGCCCGAGTACGCACTCGTCATCTCACGTACACAGCCTTCACGTATTGCAAATACCATAACAGTACCAAATCCTAAGGGAAATTTCTCACACACAAGGTTAGACAAGTCACTTACCTCAAACCTCGCTCAATCAATCAATAAGAAGGCCTTTCCCTTGATTTTCCAACTCCAGTCAACTCGAATCTAGCAGAAACAATTACATACTAGAAATATAACTATAAGAAAGTAATTTAAATAATAAAACTACGGCTTTAACAAAGAATAGAAAATTCGCTCCAAAAAGCCGACACGGGCCCATATCTCGGAACCCAACAAAAATTATAAAATCAGAACACCCATTCGATATCGAGTCCAACCATACAAGAATTATTCAAATCCGACTTCAAATCGCCTTTCAAATCCCCAAATTTTAGCCTAAGAAGTCTTTCCAATTTTTTCCCAATTTTTCAACTAAAAACACTAATTAAATGATGGAAACAATAATAGATTCGTAGGAATTAATTAAAAATGAGTCAAGAATCCTTACCCAAATGTATCCTCTGAAATCCCTCAAAATCTCGTCTCCCACCGAGCTCCCAAAATACCAAAATGAGATATGAATCAAAACCCTCGAAAATTCCCCTTTTCTGCCAGTTAAACCGCACATGCGATCTTGCTGCCGCATCTGCGGCTCCGCACCTGCGGAAAACATAACAGGTGTGGACTTCACTTAAGTCCAAAGAATCCGCTTCTGCGTAAAGTGGCTCGCATCTGCGCATGCGCACCTGCGGCCCAAGCGACGCACCTGCGGAACACTGTCGCACCTGCGTTCCTCAACACAGCAGAAGCGAAGCCGCTTCTGCGAAATGTTTTCCGCTCCTGTGCCCCCAGCTGGGGATGCCAGTTCCACATTTGCGACCAAGAGCTCACTTTTGTGAGACCACACCTGCGTTCAATCCTCTGCAGATGCAAAAATACCGGAACAGCCCAGCACTCAGCAGATTTCACAAGTCTCAACTTGTTCTGGTTTCAATCCCAATCACACCCGGGGCCCCCGGGACCCCGTCCGAATATACCAACTAGTCCTAAAACACATACCGGATCTCTCGGGGCCAAAAACCACATCAAACAACGATAAAAATATGAATTGCGCATCGATTTAAGCCTAAAGAACTTTAGAACTTCTAACTTCTACGTCTGGTGCCGAAACCTATCAAATCAAGTCTGATTGACTTCAAATTTTGCACACAAGTCATAATTGATATTACAGACCTACTCCCACTTCGATAATCTGAATCCGACCTTGATATCAAAAAGTCCACTCCCGGTATAACTTTCCAAAAATCATTCAACTTTCCAACTTTTGCCAAGTAACGCCGAAATGACCTACGGACCTCCAAATCAACATCTGGACATGCTCCTACGACCAAAATTACCATACGGAGCTATTGGAACCGTCAAAACTCCATTCCGGAGTCGTCTTCATACAATTCGAACTACGGTCCGCTCCTACGACTTAAACTTTCATTTTAGGGACTATGTGTCCCATTGCACTCCAAAACCAAAAACCAAACCTCCCGGCAAGTCACGTAACCACAGAATGAAATAGAGGGAGAAATAAATAGGGGTTCAGAGTTAATACTCTCAAAACGACCGGCCGGGTTGTTACATCGACAAAACCCTTAAACCCAAAATTAAGGTTTTAGAAGAACTTGGCTTATCTGTGTCTGACCTTGATCGTTTTATCAAAAAGAGAGATCTCTTGAAAAAGGGTTTACATACTTTTATAAAACCTAATCTTGTTTATCTCCGGGAGTTATTGGGTAGTTTTAATTCTGTAGCTACGGTTGTTAAGAAGGAGCCTAGGTTGCTTTCTAGTAATCTATCAAAAGTATTAGTACCACCCAATATATCATTGTTGCAAAATCTTGGGATTTCACGGGTGGATATTGGGATTGCTTTTCATAGGCATCCTAGGTATCTGCTTATTAAACCTGAGTGGCTCGAGAGAGTAGTGGAGTTTTTTATGATGGAATTGGGGTATGAATCTAGTTATCTTGCTTCTCATGCACCAATTTTAAAGTTAAGCTTGGAGAAGAGGATCATGTCAAGGAATGAAATGATCATGAAGATTCTTAAAGAAAACCAGCTGATAAAAGGGAAGCTAAGTCTCTACACTGTTGTCACACGTACTGAATCGCAGTTTCTAGAGAAATATGTGCTGCCTTTCATGTCGAAGATACCCGAGGTGTATGATTTATACATGAAAAGTAGAACCTAAAGAGACGTCTTTATAGTGGAAACACTGGCTGCATAGCGTCAATTGTCTAATAGGTTTATTCAGTTCCTTGATAATGTTGCACTTTTGTTTTCATGCTCTTCTCAGACATATTACTGCTTTTTTACTTTTCATGGCTGATGGTCCATCATTGAGCGATGAATACTGGAAATTGAGGCGCGTCTCATCTTCAATCAACCTATGCTTGTATGTGTATATATATATATATATATATATATATATATAGTAGAAGCGGCAGTTAAGCTGTACGAACAAGGGTACAATGGAGATTCTGAGCCTTTTACAGGTTAATTTGTTCATTTTGTCCTTGTGTCTTTCAGTGAACTTGTTCATTTTTGTCCTCGTGTCTTCCAGTGAACACGTGTACTCGGAGATTTCACGGATTAATTCTTGATTTTATATTCTATTTTCCAGTTGTCTCAAACTTTCTTCTGCCCTTCACTCCAAAGTGTCGATCTTTGCTTTGGTGATCTAATTTGCCCAACGATGCACCAATGGTGTTTGATAATATGCCTAGATTAACTATTTTTCCACTTTTGCGAACACATTTGTAGGCTCAATGTTTGAGCACATGCATGTTCAGAATCATGTAACAAATGAATCAATTTGGTCAAAAAAATAGAATTAGAGGGTGTTTGCAACCACTAAGAAGATCTACCCTCTTTCTCCTCCAACGCTCTTTTTTTTTTAAAGTAAACTTTTATCAACCTTTGTTTATCAATCTCTTGATATCCCATTTCGATATTCATTTATGTATTTTTTATTACCTGGTGATGGTAGATGAAATATCAAGAAGCTTGAATGATCAGCAAACTAAGATTAAAAATGCTTCCATTTGACCTTATAAATTTCCACTCTTCATTGATTTAATTTATTTTTTTTAAACAATCAACGTATTTTATTCATCTCCAAAAGAGTACATAGGATCCATACAAGGAAAAGCACCTGCCATTCGTTGGTAATTAGCGGCATTCCGAAAATGTCCGTGTCGAAATATGGCTTTCAAATTAAGTTCCGAATTAGTGGATGCTGCCAAAGGGAGTGGCGATGACATACGCAAAAAGGAAGAGACTCATAGAATGGCAGAGGAAAATAGAGCTTTTGCACATTTTCGTTAATCCATGAACAAGATCTATACATCTCGATCGAAAAAGAATCAAGAGAAAAAGAAAGAATCGGAATTGATCGATAGATTTCTCGAAACAAACGAAAAGGAAAGGAAAGATGAAACATAAATCATGGATCAACTAAGCCCTCTCGGGGACTTTCTTAAAGAGGAACCTCATGTAAATACCATGGAATAAGGTTTTATAATGATCCGGCCGGTCGTTTTGAGTATTACAGCCCCGTTCTCCCGTTCACTGCTCAATTTATACTTTACAGTTGTTGTATGATTTGTCGGGGTAATTGGTTTGGGTCCGATGAGGTTTTGAAATGAATTGAGACACTTAGTCTCCAAGATGAAAGCTTAAGTTGAAATAGTTGACCGGATGTTGACTACGTTTAAACGACCCCGGAATAGAGTTTTGATGATTCCAATAGCTCTGTATGATGATTTTGTACTTAGGAACGTGTCCGAAAAATTATTTGGAAGTCCGTAGTTAACTTAGGCTTGAATTGGCTAAAATGAAAGATTTAAGTTTAGAAGTTTGACCGGGGACTTGACTTTTAATATCGGGGTCAGAATCCAATTATAAAAATTTGAATAGGTCTGTTATGTCGTTTATGACTTGTGTACAAAATTTGAGGTCACTCAGACTTGATTTGATAGGTTTCGACATCGAATGTAGAAGTTGGAATTTTAGTTCATTACGCTTGAATTGGGATGTGATTCATGTTTTTAGTATTGTTTGATGTGATTTGAAGGCTCGACTAAGTTCGTATGATGTTTTAGGACTTGTTGGTGCATTTGGTTGAGGTCCCGGGGACCTCGGGTGAGTTTCGGATGGTTAACGGATCAAAAATTTGGACTTAGAAAAATCTGGAAATTTTGCTTCTGGTGTAACTGCACCTGCGAAGCTTTGATCGCAGGTGCGACACCACAGGTGCGACACCGCAGGTGCGCAAGGACCATCGCAGAAGCGGCCATGAGTGAAGGGCAGGGCAGGTTGCGCAGGTGCGAAGATTTTGCCGCACCTGCAAGGTCGCAGATGCAGCTGATTTACCGCAGAAGCGGAAATGGGGGGAGTTTGGACTCATCGCAGAAGCAGACAACTTCTTCGCAGAAGCGTGTCCTCATAAGCGGTTAAAATATCGCAGATGCGGAACCCCTGGCAATATACATTTCGAAGGAGTTCTGAGTTTTTGCCATTTTTGTACTTTCAAGCACGATTTTGGGGCAATTTTCAGAGGAAATTCACGGGAGAACTTGAGGTAAGTCACTTGTGATCATTTCCACTCCAAAATATTGAATTAGCATGAAATAATCCGAATAAATTACATGTTTTTAAGGTGTAAATCGGGAATTTGGACCTAGGGATTTGGAAATAAGATTTGATGATTTGGAGGTCGAGTTGATGTCACAATTTGGTAAAAGTTGTATGGTTAGACTCATGGTCGAATGGGCGTTCATATTTTGTAACTTCTATCAGGTTCCAGATGCGGGCCCCACGGGCAATTTTTGAGTGAAATTTCAGACTTTTTGGGGAAAATTAGTATTTTGGTATGGATTTAATTCCTATAATTTGTGTGGACTGAATCA